>NC_049254.1:22406094-23031094 GCF_011100685.1 Canis lupus familiaris | reverse complement strand
GAATTAGGAGCAGACACTTTGGGGTCTAGTGTTGTTCATGTGGATTCTAACCTTTCTAATTGTGCCTTCCTTACTGCAGAGGCCGGAGAGCTGCAACCTACATTTCTAGACTCCCTTGCAACTGGACTTTATGGTTCAGTTGCATCAATCTGATACCCTTGGTAGACGTAAGTTGGGAACTGAATTTAGAAAAGATAGAGGGAGAGCATTAGGTATCTTTTTTTTTTTTTTTTTTTTTTTTTTTAATACTAATGTCCCATAGTAGCAGAAACAGTGTGGTTGTAGAACTGTTAGATATGCTGGCTTCCTGTGTGAGCAGGAATGGTGGCTCCTTTGACTAGCTGCCTCCATGTTTTAGTTTTTGGGATTTTTCCCAGAAACCAAGCCAATATCTATTTCTTCAGTAGTCTTCCCCATAATAATTTTCTGAGGCATGCGATACAATATAGTACTTATTTTCTAGGGCTGTCATAACAAATCAGCACACAGTGAACAGCTTAAAACAACAGAAAAGTTATCCTCTCATGGTTCTGGAGGCTAGAAGTTCAAAATCGAGGTGTTATCAGGGCTACACTCCCTCTGTAGGGTTTACCAAGAATCCTTCCTGCCTCTTCCTGGCTTTTGGTGGTTGCCAGCAATCTGCTATTTCCTGACTTGCAGCTGCACTGTTCCAGTGTTTGCACACAGCCTCCTTCCTAGGTATGTCTGTTTTCACATGGTCTTCTTCCCTATGTGTCTCTGTGTCTTCACATGGCCTTCATATACAGGCACTAGTCACTAGTCTGTAGAATTAGGCACACTCTAATCTGGTGTGACCTCTTTTTATCTTAAGTAAACACTAGGTGCCTGGGTGGCTCAGTCAGCCTCTGACTCTTGATTTTGGCTCGGGTCATGATCACAGGGTCATGAGGTTCAGCTGCACATGGGGCTGGAACCAGCATGGAACCTGCATGGGATTCTCTCTACCCCCCCTTGCACCCCCCCCTTTTAAAAAATAATCACATCTGCAAAGATTCTGTTTTGAAATAAAATCACATTCTGAAGTTTCAGGGAGACGTGAATTTCAGAGGGACACTGTTCAACTCAGTATACAGTGTAATAATCTCACGTTGCTCAAACTATCTAGAGTGAATTCTGTTCTCTGGAACTGGACAACCGGACTGATTTGGATGACCTCTGAGGCTCTCAACCATCTCTGACACTGTAGGATTATACTGTGAATAGTGAGGTGTTTGACCTGTGTTGTGATTGAAAACGGTTAGGCTCAGGCACCAGCAACCATGCAGAAAACTTCACTGAAGGGGGGCTTTGCTTTATTAAAGTCATCTATGATGATTCACTTGTGCATGGGGAAAGCAGCAACCCCCCTTCTCTTTTACAGAAACCTACAGAACCATTTCAGGCTGACTTGTCACTTTTCTTTGCCCTTCCCAACCCTCCTCATGCACAATGGAGTATGCTTTGGTAGACGGAGACTTTTCATGCCCAAATGGTCCTTCAGTGTTGATTCTATTCTCAGCAAGAGAAACTTGCCTAAAAAATTAATCCAAAATTAGGTCCATAGGGAGCATTTCATTACAGAATCAGTGAAATGATTAGGGTTCGGCAGTTGAGGAGGAACTTGGAAATTCAGATGTAAGCCAGGAAGATTGCCTGGTCTAGTTACCGCCATTAGTACTTAGAATGTGTGAGACTATATATATATACACACACATACACACAAACATACATATATATGTAGTTTTATATCGCTGTTATTATTTATTGCTATTTATTATCATTATTATTAATTTCTATTCAATTTCTATTAGTTTTCTATTTCTGCCATACCAAATTATCACACACTTGATGACTTAAAACACAGTCATTTATTATCCTCTAGTTCTGTAGGTCAGAAGTCTGGGCACAGTGTGGCTCAACTCATGATGTAGAAATCAAGGGAAGCTCTGGGGAAGATTCCACTTCTAGAATCATTAAGTTGCTAACAGAATTCTGTTCTTCGTCATCATAGGACCCTGGAATTCCTATGTCTTTGACACATGGCCCCCTTAATCTTCATCCCAACAATGGAACATCAAATCTTTCCTCTGCCTTGAACCTTTAATTTTCCTTTCTGCTACCAGTTGGAGAAAGATCTCCGCTTTTAAGGGTTTATGTGATTAGATTAGGAAAACTGGATAAACCAGGATAATCTCCCTATCTTAAGGTCAACTAATTAGTAATCTTAACGACACCTGCAAAGTCCCTTTTTGCCATGTCATATAATGTATTCATGGGAAGAACACCTAGGGGTGAAGGTCATGGGGACAAAATTCTGCCCATAACAGCATATTGTCTGAAAAAACTGAATCTAGAAAAAGATTGAGGCTAAGTATCTTGCCTAGGGTTACACAGCTGGCAAGAGAGTACAGTGATTTCATACATTTTCACAAAGGCATAGTGAGGGCACACATTGTGCCAGGAACTTTTTTAAATGCAGAGGATGTAGCAGTGAACTAATAGACAAAAATTCCTGTCCTCATACAGTCTATGGTCTCGTGGAATTTATCTGACTCTTGCCTGTTAAGGCTCTCCTGCCTTCATGCTGTGTAGCTCTTGCATGGAGTTCTCCAGGTCCTCATAGCCCCTCTATGGGTGTAGGACTACTTCACTTCCTGAACCAGTGCTGCCTGGGATTTAGCCAGAATACTAATCAGACCTGCTTTCTGTTTGATGAACCAAACCTGGGCACTCTTGTGGGCTGCCATTTACAGCTATACCCTATGCCAGGATGGATCTAATCTGAAGTACTGGATCCCACACATCCCGTCCTGCCTGGTAGCCCAGACTTGCAGTAGGAGGTGCTGTTCTTTCTGCTTCCTGTTGGCTTCTTTACAGGGGGCTGGATCCTTCCCTCTGATCCTGCCCTGCCTCTCCCAAGTACCACCTAGGGATGCTGCTCTGTGTGCTCTGCTGTATAACCCTGGTAGAGATGTCCCTGACCTCTGCTCTGCCAAGTGGACCCACCTAGCCTTATCTCTGCTTTTCACCTGATTCACACCAGCCACTGTCTCTTCATCTGAGCACGGATGCTGGCAAGGTAGTGTTAAAACATGATTAAAGAAAACACTTTGGGTGATACAAACAAAATTAATTTAATACTTCATGAGAAGCAGACAGTTTCCTTCCAGAGAACCGCAAAAAGGGGTGGAAGGCAAGGAGCTTTTACAGGATAAAGAATAAAGAACAAAAAAGAGACAAATAGGAAGTATCTGGTTGGCTGGAGCCACATTGTTAGCCTAGAGTTGGCTTGGTGTTTGGGGATTGGCTGACCGGAAACATTACATTTATGGTTGAGCAGAACATTTATAGGAACACAAACATTTACCTAAATATTGGTTTGCTGACCTGTCATACTGGGCAGGAGCACTCCATCTTGAGCCTAGAAATTTCAATGTTCAGTCCTATTTTTCCATTATTTAGATATGTCCAGTTTTGATAAATTGCTTGATGTTTCACTTAATTTTCATAGACAAAATCTCAGGAGCAGAAGTGAATGGAAATAAAATAAAAATGGAAATAATGAATCCTATCAATTTTACCTTCATGATATCACGCACATTGCCTGCTTCAGGTCCTTCTCCACTGCTATATCAGCATACTCAGAGTCTATGGTGTAGAGTGACAGTGTTAAATATTACCAAATTGTTTCTTGATCTGATTTCATTTTTTCTCTCCTGAAATTTTGCCTCATCCAGTCAGCAGCATTTAATATCTGAGAAGATTATATCGCAGAAAACAAACAGGAGTCGAATAACCAAATCTGCAGAGAACATGAGTCAAATTATTGACTTCTGATGATCAAAAGCTGAGCTTTATGTACAAATAATAATATGTGATCACTCAGTTTTTTCGTGCTTTCCCAGTTCCACCTTTGTCTATCTAGATAAGCTTCCACAGGCTGAGGGGGGGACAGAATGTTTATGGGGAGCTGGGAAGGAGTGGACATTGTGAGATGCTGAGTGTATACCATAGTAGAAATGCTACATTACTTATAGGGGCCCTGAGGTGGACATGGCCTGTGTCTCATGTCATAGGCAGATTCTGAGAAAATGAAAGTCACGCAGAGCTCCCCAGTCATGGAACATTATAGTATTGGGGCTGTGTGAGATGTGTAGGCTAGGAGTCTGAGGCAGTCTCACCAAACTTCTTGGCATGGACAGGAGAACAATCAAGTGCTTCCTAAGCACCTTGGAAGGTTGCAGGGGAAGCTGTGAGACCTGGATCTGGGACCTAGGTGAGTTGAACCATTAGAATGCAGTGGCCGTCTGCAAGGACACCTGCCAGGATTGTGAGCACCTGGTTGTGCTTGTGGCAATGCAGGTCATGAAGAATGAAGACCAACTGTCTCGTCCTTCCTATCTCTTGGCCCTATGTAAGTCCCTCTGCTGCTACTCCCAGGGTCATAGACACCCCATCAGCAAGGCCTAAGATATGTCTCTATATATTCTGGGTTCTACAGAGAAACAGAACAAATAGGATGTATCTAGAGAAAGAGATAGTTACTATAAAGAATTGACTCACACTGTTATGGAGGCTGAGAGGCCCGAGACCTGCACTAGGCAAGCTAGATACCCCAGGAGAGTCAATGGTATAATTCTAGTCTGGTTCAAAGGTCTGGAACCCAGGAGAGCTGATGGTGTAAGTTCAAGTCCAAGTCCGAGTCTGAAGGCAATGGAAGACTGATGTCCCAGCTCAGACAGTCAGAGAGAAAGAATCCTTTCCTGTTCAGCCTTTTATTCTACTCTGGCCTTAAACAGAATGGATAAGGCCCACCCCTATAGGAGAAAGCAATTCACTTTGTTCAGTCTACCCATTCAAATGTTAATCTCATCCAGAAGCGCCCTCACAGACACACTCATATTATTGTTCAGCCAAATATCCGGGCACCCTGTGGTCCAGTCAAGTTGACACAGAAAATAAACCATCATATGCTGAATGGACTGGGATGACACAAACTGACAGAAAACAGGCTCCTACCTCCCTGTGCAGCCTCTCTGAGGCTTACAATAGAAATTGAGTTGAAGTATGAAAAAAAGAAGCTGCATTGCTTACAGATCTGTGTCTATGGCCCACGTTGACTTATCTGCTCTTATACTCAGTCTTCACAGGTGCAGTTGAGAGTACGTCTTCCAGAAGCCTTTTTGGAGTCTCATGAATACAAGCATGCCCCCTTCCTCTCCCGGGATACTACCTCTCTGCAGATGTGCTGTGGCTCCTGCAGCCATCTGTGTGCTCCAAGAATGCTCAGCACAGAATCTTACATAAAGCAGGAGTTGCCTTTGAATGGATGGATGGTGTGACCTTTCTTCGGGCTATATTGAAGTTGCAAAGAAAGAAGTTAGAAGGCCGGGGAGGGAAGCACAGAAAGATGAGTATCTCCTGGGAAGAACACTGGGCAGAGTATCTGGGGACCCAGGACTTAATCTGAGTCCTGCCCCTGTGGCCCTGGCACATTGCTCAGCCTTTCTGTTTCCTCAGCCTCATGATTGGCATCCTAATACCTCTCCTGCCTTCCTCAGAAGCACTGGGAGCTTTGAAAGAGATTTAAATGGAATATTTAATATGAAAGCATACAAAATATTACAAAAATTCTATAAAATGCGTGGTTGGTTTTTGTTGTTGTTATTTCATTGGTGTATATGTTGTGTCCACAGATTCTAAGATTCTAGTCGTCAGGAACCTTGGACCTTGCATCTTCCTCAGAGTTCTGATGCCAGAGAAGAGCTTGGCAGGGGGCTCAGCACTTCCCTGCCAACCTGAGCTGCATTGCTGTGTGGGCTCACTGAGGCCCAAAGGGACTCCTGACTCCCAGACTTTTGACTGTGTGTTGTCGTTATGTAAGTAAGAAAACTCCAAAAGTGGTTCAGTGAAAGGAAGTAAACATGGAAATGATTCCCTGGCTCCTCTGCAGAAGAGGTCAAGTGCAGGACTCCTACTACACATAAGGTCCCGTTCTGAGTGCTGGTGAGAAAAAAAGATTCGTTAAGAATCCCAACCCTGCCATTTCTTGGGGAGTGGAGCACCTGCAGTATGTCAGTCAGGTAGTGTGCTTTTCCTGTGTTCATACAAGTCGTCTTGTGACAACTCTGTGTGGTAAGGGTGGCTCTCCCCGTTTTGCAGTTGAGGAGATGTGGAGGGTAATAGAGCTGAGGTCTCGTACCCAGAAAATGCCTGCTAGAACTGGGGTTCAGAGTGATATCTCAGTGCAAAGCCCTTGCTTTTTCCATTGTGTGACATGGAGCATGGATCTGGTTTATAATCTAGGATTTTACACAACCCTCCCTTTTTTTTTTTTCTTGAAGAGAAAAAGAGAAAGCAGATGGATAGGTAGATTTTTTTAAATGGCACTCTTAGAAATGATCATGTTATAGGGTACTTGTACATTGTCAGGCTCTAGTTTTTAATTTTCCATGAAAATTGCTTTGCATTTATAACCAATTTGGCCTAATGTGCTTTTCTCCCTCTTTAGCGAATATTGCCAAATATTTGCAACAATCCCCTAGATGTTTTGTGCTAACCAAGAACTTGGTTGTTCTTATCGTTTTTTTTAAATGATTAAATTAAAATTTACCCTCAAAGGGTTAGGACTCTGAAAGCATACCATTTTGTTGGTTTCAGGCCCAGGAAATGAATCCACATGGGAAAAAAAGGGGGTCAGATTAATATAAATGTAGGGACCTCTACATCTCAGTGGACCTGGGCTGGGGGTTTGGGCAGCATACAGCCTGCCTGAAAAAGGCTTTGTGACCTTGGGCAAGAGAAAAGAAGTAGAGCCTGGGGAGAGAAAGTAATACAAAAAGAGGAACGAGAAAATGAGTTGTAGGAAAAGAAGGGAAGATTGTAATTATAATTCTAAATGTTTTAAACATTTTGGAAACTACACAGGAAGATGTCTCTGAAATATAAGATCCATATAACATCACATGAATGTGTCATTTAATTTACAAGGACTTTCTGAGCCTCTTGTCAATGCCCAGCCAAGTTTTCATTCTAGCAGTAGACACGCATCACTTACTTTCTTTTTCCTCCTGGTCACCTAAGACTAACTGCTATTTAATCGAGCCAGTCAGTCCACAAACATGTAGGGAGCACACACTGTGTTTAAGGTACGGGTGCTGATGGAAAGATGCATCGAGAATCCCAACCTGTCCTCTTGGAGCTACCAGTTCTGCAATGGAGCTAATTAACAAAACGCAAGGTAGATACTATACAAACCTAAAATATGAGAGTGATGTAGAGGAAAGAGATTATAATTTGTGGAGATGTGATAATATTTCCTGCAGGAGGTGACATATAGATATGAATTTATTTATTCATGAGAGACACACAGAGAGAGGCAGGGGCACAGGCAGAGGGAGAAGCAGGCTCCTCACAGGGAGCCCGACGTAGGACTCTATCTCTGGACCTGGGATCACATCTTGAGCTGAAGGTAGACGCTCAACTGCTGAGCGTGATATTAAACCCAGGTGACCCAGGAGGTGATATTAAACTTGTGTTTACGTATGTGAATTCTAGCTGGGGGGCTACCTTCTGGGTAAGGAGGATATGGTTCTAGAAAGGGAAGGAAAGATATGAGAATCTGTGATTTGACTGGCTGGAGTAACAGGTGATTGAAGACAGTAGACAGAGATGCGGAGGGTAGAAGTCAGGGTTTGCTCAGAGAAACAAAATCATTACAAATATTGGGGAATAACGATTTCTTACAGGAATTGGCCCTCACATGATTGTGAGAGGAGCTGGAATAGTTTGGCTTTCCAATGTTATGTAATAAATCACCCCAACACTCAGTGGCTTAAGAAGACTGCCATTTGACCTGTTCATGATTTTATGGATTGTCCATCCGGGGCTCTTCTGGATGGCTCTTCTGTTGGTCTCACTTGGGATCTCATATGGCTAGGTGGGAATGTCCAAGATCGCTTTACTCACCTATCTGGTGCTTATTAGCAGGGATGTCTGAGAGGCTGTAACCACTGTCTACAGAGCCCTTTCCTTGGCTAATTGGGAAGCTTTACATAATGGGTGGGTCTCAAATAAGCATTCCAGTGGGATAAACCACAGTTTCAGATGCACATGGTGCCTCTTGCTTGCTTGCTAATGTCCCATTGGTCAAGTCTAGAGTCATTCATTGTAGGAGGAGACTGCGCAAGGGCATAAATACTGAGAGATGTGTTTTGTTGGGGGCCATCAGAATAACCATCTACCACATCAAGCAAGGGGATTAGGATTTTTTTTTTTTCTGTAGGTAACAGGGAGCTATTGAAAATTTTGGAGAAGAAAATGACAGGTTTAGATTACTGCTTTAGCAAGATTCATCAGGCTGTAGTGTTACAGTGTAGGTCAGCTAACTGCTTTTATGCTTTCAGATCTCTTCAGACCTGTCTCTTCCCCCAAAAATAAGGGAGGCACCTCATGCAGTCTGTGTTTCTCAACCCCCATATCTGTTGCTGTCAGTTGGCTTCTTGCTGGTTTGGCCAATTAGAGGCACTGCTGGAAGAATGGAAGGAAGGAGGAAGGTTGAGTAGTTCTCTCTCACTCTGCTTCAGGTGGTACTTCTGCAGCAGCAGTAACTTCTTTATGGCTCCAGCTTTGGTAACCCTGTTTTCCATTCTTGCCTCTGTCAAGGGAGTGATGGTGTCAACTTACCATTGTACTAATTTCTGGATCGCTTGATTGTCCCTTGTTTAGCTTCTTGGTGTTCTATGACCTGTAGAGCTATAATTTGGTATTTCAGGGTCTCTACAATCCTTGAGGAAAAGATGATGAGCTCAGTTTTGCACATCCTCAATGTTTCAGATGGGTGGGTTATTTAGATGGCGATGCCCACCAGGTAGTTGGGAGAAAGGTCAGAGTCAAGGGTTCAGCTTTTGGCACCAAATGAGTAGAAGCTGTTGTTGGGGTCATAACATCTTAGGAGATTGCTGGGCATGGAATAGGAATGAAAACAAAAATTTAGGAATTACCTATATATAGGGAGAATGGGAGTAAAGAAAACCCATGAAGGGTTCACGGACCTAGGAGTAGAACCACCAAAGATGTTCTTACGAAAACCAAGGGGAGAATTTCAGAAAGAAGGGGTGTTCTCATTTTCTATGGCTGCCACAACAAATTACTACAAACTTAGTGACTTCAATAACGCAAAGTCATTATTTTCAGTTCTGTAAGTTCACAATTCTGACATAGTGCTCACCTGGCTAAAAATCATGATGTCACAGGGTCGTGTTCCTTTCTGGAGATTCCAAAGGGGATTCTTGCTCCCTCTGTTAGTAGAAATCACTTTCTTGTGGTTGTAGGATTGAGGCCCCGTTTTCTTGCTGCTGTCACCTGTGGGCCCTTCCCAGATGCTGGAGGCTGCCTGCGTTCCTTGGTTCCTGATTAGCAGTGGTGGATAGAGGCCGTTTGATGCTTCAAATCTCTCTCATTGCTTCTTCCATCACATTTCTCTGACAGACTCTTGGCTTTAAACGGCTTATGTGATTAGATTGTACCCACCTGGATAAACCATTAAAGACTCCCTCTCTCAAGGTCAACCTTAATCACATCTGCCAAGTCCCCTCTATTATATGGTATAATATACGTGCAGGATACAGGGGTTAGGAGTTGGGCATTTTAGGGGGATCATTATTTTGCCTACCACAGAGAACAAACCGTTCTTGTTGTATGATGCAAAGGCCAAATCCAAGAACTTGGGATTTGGTGGTTGGACACACAGATGCCCTTTGGCAAAAATGCTTCCATAGAGAGTGATAAGAGTAGCAGACAGCTTGCTGGACTCGATGGAGTTTGAGGGTGGACAGGAGGCAGAAGCAGAGTTACGAAGCAGGCAGAGCTGTGAGGTTACTGTTAATAAATGTAAAGTGCTCGGCACAGTGACTTGGAGGTAACCAGAACTCAGTACTTGTTTGCAAAGTGCAGGCCTCTTTCTCTAGTAGTCTCATGATAGAGTGAAAGAAGACAGAAGCACACTTGAAGTCTAAGGGGAAATCCCTGGAGAAATGGACAGAAATGGAAGATGAAAAGTTGAGCAGAGGAAGGGTAATTGAAGAACAGCTATTGAGTGTTACTCAGGAGATGGGAGGTGGTGGGCCCACGGTGAACTGAAGGGTTAGCAGCCTTAAAAAAGGAGGTGGGAATATTTGTTTTTATCACAAGAAGGAAGAAACAGATATACAAAACCAGTTATTTAAAAGTGGAAAGGAGAGGAGATGGGGATGATTATGTCAGAAATGCAATAGTCTTCTTCCAAAGATGGTTGTAGTTATTGCATATATCCGTGAGAGGTGTGATGGGGCGGGATGGGGGGATAGGAGCTTGAATTGAGATACTACCAAGTGTTCACTTTTTTTTCTCCTACATTCAGCCTTGTTTTTTTCTGTTTCTCCATCACATCTCAGGCAGAAGGTAGCCAACTCAGATTTCCCAAGTTCACAACTGCTTAATTCAAAAACCAGGTCAGACTAATTCTTAATTTAATTTTTAATTCTAAATTTTAGGAAGAAATAATTTGACTAGTTCACCTTGGTTGATGTCTCCTCTTAATCTCATCAACCATGACTGGAAGGAGCCCTGCAGTCATTTCCCAAAGGAGGTGGTAAGTACCCCACGAGTGGCAGTACTGCTGGGGTGGTTTTAACCAGCATGATAAAACCAGCAAGCATGGAAACAGGAGCAGATGAGTGGCTGATGGTTATAATAACACCACTAATCATGGTTAGATTATTACTGGAGCTATGGTTTGGGGGTTTATACTGAAGGTTTCTGTGGATCAGCAAATGGAATAAAGCTGTTTTTTTAAACTACTGTTTTAGATTATATGAAAACCTAAAAAGAAGCAGCAGGGAAAAGAGGAGTTTAGGATCAGGACAATGAAAAAGGGAAGGTAGCGCATTTGATTGTGCCAGCCTGTTGGCTAACCTCTATGACCAGGGCAGAAATCTTTTCCCTGGAGGTGGGCAGTGCTCCCCCATTATGCTCCAGTCAGACCTATGCTGGAACATTCCAGAAACCAGGATGTTGCCTGTTAAATTCACAAATTTAGAACACATTAAAATAATGCCAGGCTTTAATGTGGCTTTGCTCAGTGAATTTCCTTCCTTCAATTAACCTGATTACTATCATTGTTATTAAATTAAGTTATTTCATGTGTGAAGAAGCCAATTTTCAGAAATTAAATTGCCTTGTTGAGTGTTTTCTAGGCCAAAGACATTGAAGATCGGAGTTCTGAAGATAGTACCAAAAAAGCAATCCCAAATGCATAAATCTTTCATCCAGGTATGTAAACAAGGTAATGGAAGGCTCGTGTACTCTACTCTGCACAATTATTGTGTTCCATTTTCATGGCATGTACCTCAGAGTCTCCTTGAATATTGAGAACCCAGCACTGTGGGTACACTTGTTACGTTCCTCTTTGGAAACGTAGTCAAAAATGGGTGAGGTCCTTTCATGAATAAAGGGCACGGAAGAAGCTCTCATTTTAGAAGTAACACTGCTTAAATATTTATGATGAGTTTCAAATCACTGAGAATGTGTTCTTTATAAGACCATCCATGGGCCCATAGGTAGAATGAGGTGAAAGCCATTATGAGTCTACCAATGCATCAGCTTAAATGGTAAGCCCACTCTCACATTTGTTATACATTACCAAAAAGAAGGAATAAATCATAGCAAGAGGCTTGCTGAAGCAAAATATTTCACCCCAGTAGTATCTCTGTTATCCCAAATTTCATTCTTTCCCTGATAGTCCATTACATCAACACATGCTGATCATCCTTGACTACAAAGCCAAGAATTTAATGGATTTAACTTCTTTTCATAGAAAATTTCTCAAGCGGAACATTTTGTGCCCAATACTTTCCCCTCTATTGTTAAAGACATTACTTAACAGTGTAACAATCAGGTATTAATTCAAAGCCAATTTAAGATAAAGTATCCAGCTGGTTATAGGTCTGTATTTACATATACATAGTTTGCCTTTAATTGATGAGATTTCTCCTTAGAGTCTTGTCCATTATTTTTTCTTTTCATAACGATTTCAGCTTTCATTTAAAAAAAGGTCACACAGCTAATGCTTCTTACAAATATGGACATTGTGCTTTTTTCCTCTTGTGACATTTTCTAGAGCAGCTCTGTCCAATAGAATTTCCTGTGATGAGGGATATGTTCTATTTGTGCTCTCTAAGAGCACAGTAGCCATGAACTAGGTATGGTAACTAAGCACTTGAAATGCGACTAGTATGCCTGATGCACTGGGTTTTTAATTTCATTGGAATTTGATTAATACAAACTTAAAATTAAGAAGTCACATTTGGCTATTTTGCGCTTGAAATGTGGCTGGTGTGACCGAAGAACTGAATTTTCTAACATACTAAATTTAAGCTTAAAATTAAAAAGCCACATGTGGCTCTTGTCTTCCATATTGGACAGAGCAAATGCAGAGTATTTTTTTTTTTTATATCACTGCAGGAAGTTGTATGGGACATTTCAGTTCTAGAGATTATAAAATTCTCCAAGACCAGGGAGCAGGTATTTATCTCTAACTCTCGGCTCCTAATGTGGTATGGAGAACGCAGTTGCTCATGTACTTATTGCTTGATCAACTTTTTAATAGGAAAACTTACTTTTTGAAGGGCCCATTTTTTTAAAAGATTTTATTTATTTATTCATGAGAGACACAGAGAGAGAGAGGCAGAGACATAGGCAGAGGGATAAGCAGGCTCTCTGCAGGAGCCCGATGTGGGACTCGATCCCAGACCCTGAGATCATGCCCTGAGTCAAAGGCAGACGCTCAACCGCTGAGCCACCCAGGCATCCCAAAGGGCCCATTTTTAATTCTGGCCTTTGATTCATTATGAAATGTACTTCTAGCTCTTTCAGTTTCTTGTTGCTTTAAGATTGCTGTATTTACCTTTCCTAATTTTTAGCCAGCTCTTTGATCTAAGTTACAACCACACATTGTGATGCCTTTGCTGGTTTGCTCTGACAGATTCCTGATAGATGTAGGGAACTAATTGCAAATGAACAAACAAAATATTTATCAAAGCAAGTATAATATTTTAATCAGAGCACATAATTCAGAGTATGATTTAAAGGAAATCTAAGATTTAGGTACAATGGAGTACTACCTCTCAGTACATCTTCTATGTAATGGGTCACTGCTTAATCTAGTTCTATTTTTTTCCAGTGCATGATAGTTAGAATGAAATTTCCCTGAATTGCCATGGGTTTTACAATGTCTGCATGCTTTAGGGCTTCAAAAGAGCTTGGTATTCAAAACTCCTGCTGATAGTCTGACTAGCCTGTTATTTGCCCAGCACATATGGTTTCCTCTCTGAAGATGGTGGAAATATGCTTTTCTCCACATGGAGAGAGGAGTTTGAATGAAATGAGAGGAAATCAGTGCCCTAGGTTATGGCTATAGGGACCTAGGAATCAGATACAATGATTGCTGAACTTTATAACTGTGCTATGTACTTTAAAGCTGTATTGAAAAATTAACTTCTGTAGGAAAGGATATGGGTCTTTAGAAAGAGATCATATTGGATCAGAGATCATGCTCAGAAATTACAAGTTTATCAAAGGTGGTCAGTAAGAGTAGTTCAGAGTATCTAGTGGTTTAGAGGTGGGGCTTTAGAATCAGAAAGTCTGCTGACTTTGAGTCCAGATTAGTAGGGATATGACTTTGGATAAATTTTTGTCTCCATGCCTGAGTTTGGTCATCAATAAAATGAAGATATTAGGAATACCTATATGATATTGTCATGTGACAATTAAAAGGCTTACAGTAAGTGTTTAAAAAAACACATTTATTATTACTACTAAGTATTATTATGATTACTTTCCAACTGCACTTGATAAGGAGTGGAGAATCTTAGAGCACATTAATTAGATTGAGTTAGAGAAATCACCAACTAAGAATGAACAGGCTGTTTAACACAGATTAGAGAAATCATCTTACTGCAATAAACAAAGGAAAAGAATCTAGAATCCTTTTCTTGGAAGGAATATTTCTGCGCATTCATGTTGTCCAAGTGTCTTATCAGTGTAATTCTCCTTCTAGATGATAACCTTCCCATTGTGCATTCTATCCGTGGATGCCCAGTTTCCTCTGTTCTACCTTTCTTCCCAATTGTATTTCCTTGATCAGGAATTGAGCTGAGGACCTACACTGTAAAATCTGAGGTGGAAGGACACAGTGGCCTATGGTATTGATGGAGAACAAAGATCATGACAAACAGATTGTTGCAAATCTGGTCCTCTGGGTTCTGAATCCCTTTATTCTTCATACCTGGGTTACATGAACACATCAGATATCTAGTCTTATCCCCAGTTCCGGCATAGAGGATGTGTAAGTCTCCCCGAGTCCACACTGTGGGACTTGGTCTGAGGTGCCACCATCTTGCTAATCTAATCCTCATGGTATGCCTCTATTTTGGAAATGTAAATTTCAGGTTTGTTGATTTAAACCCAGATCTTCTTCCCAGCTTCCCTAATTGGAGCTTCGGCCTTCATTTCTGGAATGACTTCATGGCATGAGGCTTTCTTCCAGGAATTTAGCGAAGGGTGTTCTACTTTTAGTGGCCATTTTCCTTGTCTGGACTTCTGAATATAGTCCACCCTAATTCCTTATTCTTTCTTTCCTATTTCACATTGTATCCTCCTGTATCTCTCATGCTAAGCTCTGATAGGAAATTGGTATAGTCCCTAAAAACTTTGCTTCTGGGAGGTATTTTTCTCAGGTCTCTTCCACCTGGTAAGAATGGATTTGATTCCCTTCCATTGGCTCATCTGAACCACTGGCTGTGCCCTACCCATGTCCTGGCCAGAACATCTGATGATACATCTTCAGTGAAAATCATACACTTTTTTTTTTTTTCATTTAGCTAATATGTACTGTGTGCCCACTTTGTGCTATTCTGGATATAGGAGATACTGCATAGAGCAAAACAAAGTCCCTACCCTTATAAAGCTTAGATGAAACCTGATGCTGATATTTTTTTGTGCATCCCTGTGTGTGTGTGTGTGTGTGTGTGTGTGTGTGTGATTTGATTTGGGAATTTCTGCCATTGTTGTGTGCTTGCCAACTTGTAGAGATTTTTTTTACAATGGATAAAATCTGCTTAAAAATATAATATTTAATAATTATAGGAGTTCACTTTTACAACTGTCCTATATTGTTTATAATGCACCACTTTTTATTACTGTTGTTACCAAGTTCAGATAGCTAGTAGTGTATATGGCGGCAATGATTATGGCTGATTATATTCATTTAGAGTGGGATTGTTCTAAACGTTGCTTCACTGTGCACATTCAAAAGACAGAAATTTGCTCTCTAATGGTGAACTAATAGTCTTATTTAATAAGAAATATTATGTAATATTTGTTTTAGGTCAATATCTAATATTACCAGTTTAGCAGATTCTGTATATCAAGTGCAACAAAATAAGGCTTCACCTCACCCACAAAAGGGTGAACATGCATGCACATTTATATTGTATATTATATGCAAACCACTTGTGCACTAGCACCTTCACATTAGATCACAGAGTATTCGGCAAGAAACTTTCCTTGTATTCAAATTGAATTGGCAGACAGAAATCTCAGCTAACGGTTGTATTTCAATGATATTTAAAATAATTGGTTTGAAATTCAACAAGTTAACTTTTGTTTTCTCTAACATCAATCACCTATATAATCTTTGCTTGCTGATTCATAATCAACAGGATGAAGGTGGTTGTGTTCAACCAGTCGGCACATAGTAGTTACTCATGTGTTCACCAACTATTGAATAAGTGTCCCAATTTTTACACTACCATCACCACATTCATCCACAGAACTCATTTTGTCTTGCAGGATGAAGTTCTGTATCCTTTAAGTAATAAGACCCCCACTTCCCCCTACCCTCATTTTCTGGCAACTGCTATTTTACTTTCTGTATCTTTCACTTTGACTACTCTAGGTAGCTCATGTAAGGGAACTTATACAGTATTTTTCCTTTCATGACTGACTTATTTTACTTAGCATAATGTTCTTAAGCTTCATTGTGATATAGCATGTGTCAGAATTTTCTTCCATTTTAAAGCTGAATAGTATTTATACACACACACACACACACACACACACAGAGATTTTTGTTTATTCATCTGTCAGTGGGATGTGTTGGTTCCGCCTTTTGTCTATTGGCAATAATGCTGCTATGAACATGAAGTCTCTGAGTTACTTACTATTTTCACTTCTTTTGGATATGAAGAAATGAAATTGCTGGATCATATGGTAATTCTATATTTAGTTTTTTGAGGAACTGTCATACTGTTTTCCACAGTATGCTGTACCATTTTACATCCCCACCAGTAGTGCACAAGAGTTCTAGTTACTCCACATCCTGCTGACACTTGTCATTTTTTAGGGTTTTTTGTTTTGTTTTGTTTTTTGATAGTAGCCATCTTAATGGGTGATGAGGTAGTATTTCATTGTGGCTTTAATTTGCATTTCCGTAATGATCAGTGATGTTGAGTGTCTTCTCATGTGTTTATTCATCATTTTTATATTTTCCTTGGAGAAATGTCTATTCAAATCCTTTTAAAATTTTGTTGTTGTTTTTGTTGTTCTTTGTAGGAGTTCTTTATATATTCTGGATGTTAACCCCTTATCAGATATATGATTTAAAAATATTTTCTCCTATTCTGTAGGTCGGCTTCTCACTCTGTTTATTGTGTCCTTTCATGCCCAGAGTTTGAACATTTTGATGTCCATTTTACCTCTTTTTTCTTTTGTTGCCTATGCTTTTGTTGTCATATCCAAAAAATCATTGCCAAGTCCAGTGTTATGAAGATTCCTCCCTATATTTTCATTTAAGAGTTTCATAATTTTAGCTCTTACATTTAGGTCTTTGACCCATTTTGAATTAATTTTTGTATGTGATATAAAGTAAGGGTCCAACTTCATTCTTTTGTTGAAAATATTGTCCTTTCCCCCATTGAATGGTCTTGCAACCCTTGTCAAAAATCATTTGGCCATGCATGTGAAGATCTATTTTTGGAGCTCTCTATCCCATCAGTCTATATATCTATCTTTATTCTGGTACCATACTGTTTTGATTACTATAACTTCACAGTAAGCTTTAAAACTTTACTTATTTTAGAGAAAGATGGGGGGAGGGGCAGGGGAAGAGGGAGAGAATCTTTAAGCATGGAGCCTGATGCAGAGTCCAATCCCAGGACCCTGAGATCATGACCCAAACCAAAATCAAGAATCAGATACTCAACCAACAACCAACCAGATGCCCCAATAGCAAGTTTTTAAACCAGAAAGTATGAGACTCCCAAATTTGTTGTTCTTTTTCAGTATTATTTGGCTAATTGGTATCCCTAGCAATTCCATATGGATACATTTTTCTATTTCTGCAATAAACATCAATGGGATTTTGATAGGGACTGCATTGAATCTATAGATTATGCTGGATAGTATTGCTATCTTAACAACACTAAACTTTCCAATCCATGAACATGGATGTCTTTTTATAATTTGTGTCTTTAATTTCTTTCATCAACATTTTGAAACTTTCAGTGTATGAGACGTTTGCCTCCTTTTTAAAATCTATTCTTCAGTATTTTATTTGTTTTGATGCTATTGTAAATAGGATTGTAAATAGGATTTTCAAAAATATCCTATTTGGATTTTTCACTGTTAGTGTATAGAAACACAAGTGATTTTTGCATATTGACTTTGTCTTTCAACTTTGTTGAATTTGTTTGTTCTACAGTTTTCTGTAGAATCTTTAGGGTTTTCTACATAGAAGATTATGTTTTCTGTGAACATACATCAGTTTACTTTTTTCTTTTTGATTTGGATGGCTTTTATTTATTTTTCTTACCTAATTGCTCTGGATAGGACTTGCTCTTGTATCCAAAAAATCTGTTGTGCTCTCCTTTTTTTTTAGTCTTCCCTCTCTGCTAGCCCCTGGCAATCACTTATCTTTTTATTGTCTCTGTAGTTTTGCTTTTTTCAGAGTGTCATATAGTTGCAATCATACAGTTGCCCTTTCAGATTGGCTTATTTCACTGAGTAAAATGCATTTAAGTTTCTTCCACATGTTTTCACAACTTGATAGCTTTTTTATTTTAGTGCTGAAAATTCTGAATATTCTGTTTTCTGAAATTACTGTGGTTTATTTATCCATTCATTTCTGAAGGATTTATTTGGTTCCTTCCAAGTTTTGGCACTACGAATAAAGCTGGTATAAACATCTACGTATAGGTTTTCAAGTGGACATAGGTTTTCAACTCCTTTGGGTAAATGGCAATGATATTTTTAATGTGTAGTCTAGGTTAAGCAGCTCTGGCATAGATTTGGTAACTGTGGAGAAAGGCCTGAGAACTGTGCTCATAAATCAGAGGTGGATCGATAACGTAGAGTCACACCACCTTTAGTTATGAAAGGCAGCCCGAGGCTTATCATTGTGGAGAGATAACATGGAGATAGCTGTGTGAACATCATAGACTTTTAGTCTGTCAAACTGGAAGGAATTTTGGCCAAGATTTTTTATCAGATGAGAAAAATAAGCCACCATCATGAAGGAATAAATGTGTGCATGCATTTTAATGAGGACGTAGTCTTGGCCAACTATGTTATTACTGTATAACAGGGGAAATTAGCTAATGCTGATCAAAGGACCACTCAAAGGGCAGCAAACTTTCTGCTTCTGTATTGAAAGAAATCCAGGCTTGCTGTTTAATTTCTATGCTCACTATGGGGATATTGTTAGGGAGAAATAGGGATAGCCAAACTTATATTCCTGCGTTAGTTTCTCCAAAAGTCTCTGCAGTCTTTAATCCCTCACAAAGTTTTCCTCAAATGCTTTACAAAATCTCCTCAAAGAAATCTTTCTGAAACCATAACTCTATCAAAGGAGTATCTTCACCTGCTGATTTATTTTACCAGGAAATTTAAAGAGGATGAAAACTTCTTACAGTAGACCTTTATGGTAGGCCATATTAAATAAAATTTTATTTTATAGGCTCTGTGTTGCCTTGTTTAATTGATTTATATACACTGTAGAAAGCTTTATGCAATATAGTGTAACAGGTATAACATTTATAATTGATTAAATATCATGCTTGTGACCATATAAAGAAGTTGGGCATCAAGCCTTGGTTAAGAACAGAAACCAATTTTATAAGATTGCTTTTATGGGAAAAATAAGATTTAGCTTACTTCTCTTAGGCTTACAGGATCCGATTCGATGAACAACCTGGTAAACAGCCTAGTAAAACTGCTTAAAAATACACAATTAACTCTTCCCAAACTTGAGTCCTTCATTTGACAGATAAATTAAGTGACAGGTCCTAACTGAGCACCTATTATGAATTATATGTTGAAAAGAGGAATACAGTAATGATGCTTCTCATCTAAAAAAGAAAAGATCTTTCATTATAAAATGAAAGAGAACATGATTAACATCACAAGGGAAATACAACCTAAGTTCTGAGTTTCAGGAACTTAGTGAGTGTATTATTTTTGGTTGACTTTCTAAAAAGATGCTTTGTAAATTAACGTTGAAAGATTTGAGTGGATAGAGACAGACTAGCACACTCCAGACTGAGAAAAAGGCACGAGGAAAGAAGGTGGTAATAAGGGGTAGGGTGAGTTTAGGGGAACAGTGAGAAGAGCATTTGCTAGAACATAGGGTACATGTGGGTCAGTGAAGAATATGTTTCTAGAAAAATAGGGCTGCGAATAACTAAAGTCAAGGAATAGGAAGGTTAAGGAGGGGCCAGCATGTGAAGTTATATTTATAGGAAAAGAGAGGCTGGCAGCAGGGAGGCAGAATTTAGTTAGAATGTGTGGAGAACAGAGAGCAGGCCAGGCAGGAGATGGCTTACAAAGCCAGAACATTAGTTAGCCACACTGGTTCACTCATCTGAAAGGTGTGTGCTGTGAAAGGCAGCAAGACCTGGCTTTAACCCTGGCAAAGTGAATGCCCCACACAGAGCTGCACCTCCTGGGGAGATAGTTCCTCAGCACTTGTATATTTTCAGATGAACACAAAGAAAGGAACCTTTCCTTTGAACATGAACTCTTTGAGACTAGTCTGTGCTACAAGGGATTGATTCTCAGAGCAGCAAACTGGGAGAACTGGGCATCTGCCAACCGCAAATGGAGCTGAGACCTGAAAAAGCTGCATGTGACTGCAAAGGTTGTCCTCAGGATGCCTGCACTGAGTTTAATATACCCTGAGAAGAGCCTTTCCAGCTCTGCGGATGAGATGGCATGAAATCAATATGGGGTCCTGCCTGCTTTCTAAACTAGGTACCGAGTGGGGAGATACAAGCTTTGCCATCCAAAATGTCCTCGTTATCTGCACCGACTCCCCAGGCAGTTTTAGGCAACTTACTTATTATGGAAAAACCTTATTTCAGGTGGAGGAGATCATTCCAGGACAACAGAGTCTTTCACAGTTAGCCCTTTTGAGGATCCTGACTCAGCCTGCGTCCCGTGGCAAGTTGTGGGTTGTTTGCGTTCTCATGAAAACAAGTTTCCTGCACCAGCCTTTGTAGTTTCCTCACCAGCTGTTTCCACTTCCAAAGCAGACCCTTCAGAATGCCTCACAAAGAGTTCAGGTAAAGAATCATGGGGTTGTGTGAGGATTCTTGATTTCCCCCAGCTTCTTTTTTCTGCTTATTTTCTTTTTCCAAGATAGGCCTACCAACCTCCCAGGGCTTAGAAGTGAGAAGAATTCTCTCTTTACTTGCCTCCCCAGAGTGTTGGCTGGAGCCAGGCTTTTACCTGATTGTAATGGAGACGAACTCCTCTCTGACAGGAATGAAAACTCCAAGACAGTTCTGAAGACAGAAAAGGGGGTTGTAGAGGGTTCTCAGTGGCAGGAGCTATTTCTTTGGTAGGAATGAAGGGGCCATCCCCTTAATAGGGACTGCCAACTATATCCTAGGATCCCTACTTGCACTCTACCTGCTATCTCTGCCGGGTGGTACTGCACAGGAGCTTGTAATAGGAAAGGAGGAAGCCAGGGATCATCTTATATTCCAGAGAAAATGGAAAAAAAGTTTTCCTTCTCTTTTCAAATTTCAATGATCCCAAAATAAGTCATCTCTATGAAGTATGTTTTGGGTATGGATTCCCATTGATATATACCAAATTAACTATTCCCCATACAAAACAAGAGAACCTGGGTTTAAAGTATACAGTGAGCATGTGCCTTTTTAAGAAAAATTTATTTTCTTATTGAGATATAATTCACATATTATGATGCGTTTTGTAATGATGAAAGCTGTTAAATCCTAACAGGAATTAACAAGGGAGGTAAGGGAATCTCTTAAAGGAGTCCTTGCCCGAGTATCTCAGACTTGGGAAGTCCCCCTCATATCTATTTCCTAAAATTTATGATGTATACCAAACTGTTACCCTTGGGCCAGCTGCCCTTTTTTTTTTTTTTAATTTTTATTTATTTATGATAGTCACAGAGAGAGAGAGACAGAGACATAGGCAGAGGGAGAAGCAGGCTCCATGCACCGGGAGCCCGATGTGGGATTCGATCCCAGGTCTCCAGGATCGCGCCCTGGGCCAAAGGCAGGCGCCAAACCTCTGCGCCACCCAGGGATCCCCCAGCTGCCGTTTTTTGTATATAAAGTTTTATTGGAAATGGTCACACCCATAATTTACATATTGCCCACGGCTGCCTTCCGGCATAGTGGCAGACTTGAGTAGTTGCACAGAGAGTGTATGGCCTGTTTTGGGGAGGAAATATTTTTCTGTCTTCAAAATCGTTTTAGCTGGTCTAAGAATTAAATTGACATAAGACAGATTAACAAGTAAAAACAAACAAAGTTAAATTACATGCCCAATAAGGAAATTGAGACCCAAAGAAATGACTAAGGCAGGCAGCTTTTATACATCTTTTGACAGAGAGAGTAAATTTGTGAGGCATTAACAGGACAAAGAACACTATGGTCAGGAGTTTGAATTAATAAGGAATTTTAAACAGAACTCGAGCTGAGGTAGTAAATTAATAAAAAGTAACAGGGTTTGTTTAATCAGCTTTCTTTGCTCTAAATTCCCTATTTCTGACAATAAGGATGTCTCTTTGTCTCGTGGTACAAGAAAGATACCTTTCACATGGGAGATTTATTTCCTGCTTTCTGGATACAAAGAAGGATCAGAATGTTCTTTTTACACTGGCTGT
Source organism: Canis lupus familiaris (assembly GCF_011100685.1). Classification (NCBI taxonomy): domain Eukaryota; kingdom Metazoa; phylum Chordata; class Mammalia; order Carnivora; family Canidae; genus Canis; species Canis lupus. The sequence goes on along the minus strand of NC_049254.1, from coordinate 23,008,860 downwards.
TTTTAAAGTAGCTTTTAAAAAAGATTTTATTTATTTATTTGAGAGAGAGAGAATGAGAGAGGGGGAGTGTAAGCGGCCAGGGATGGGGGGAGGGCAGAGAAAGAAGCAGACTCTCCTATTGAGCAGAGAGCCTGATGCAGGGCTTGATCCCATGACCCTGGGATCATGACTTGAACCAAAGACAGATGCTTAAGTGACTGAGCCACCCAGACGCCCCTCTTGAGTAACTTTTATTTAAAATAATCAGCATGCCACAGTGGCATGTTTTGGGGCAGGCTGTCCTTGGCCTTACAAGCCTCATGTATAGAAAGAGTATTGTCCTCCGGTAAGAATTGTGGTATAATACCTGTATAATACCTTAGACCTTTCCAAGAACTTTCACATTCATTATCTGATTTGGGTTCCATGACAAGCCCATGAGATAAGCAGAGAAAACATCCCTTTTTACAGGTAAGTCTCAAAGAAACATCCATGACACTATCTAGCTACTAACTCATGAAGAACCAGTGATATCTAGGGAAGCTCTTAGGAGGCCCTGAAAACTGAAGAGATAATGGTGCATTATGGTAAGTGAAACTATTGACCCCAATTCTTCACTTCTCCGTGTATCTATGTGCTGTGCTGTGTAACTTTATTGAGTGTCTCTTGAAAGAGTGTACTTTCCTATCCCTTGAATTTAGGCATGGCTCTTGGACTCACCTTATTCAATGAAATGTTGGTAGACAGAATTCTAGGAGGGACTGGAAATGTGTTTACACACTGGGGCGTGCCCTCTCTTGCACTTTTGTCAATGCCAAGAGTATAATATGCTGGAGGTAGCCTGAGAATGCAAGGAAGAGGTAAGACAAATGCAGCAGAGCCATCCAACTCTCTCAAGCCCCACTCAGAGAAGCAGAGCTGCTCTAGCCACTGTGGCCTGGCACCGAGCTGTCTAGCTGAGTCCAGTCTAGATAAGACAATGCACAACTGATAGATCACTGGCAGTTTAATTCATTGGGTTTTTTTTTAAGATTTTATTTATTTATTCATGAGACACACAGAGAGAGAGAGAGAGAGAGGCAGAGACACAGGCAGAGGGAGAAGCAGGCTTCTTGCAGGGAGCCTGACGTGGGACTCGATCCCAGGTCTCCAGGATCATCCCCAGGCAGAAGGTGGCGCTAAACCACTAGGCCACCGGGGCTGCCCTTAGGTTGGTATTTTTAAATAAATGAATACAATACAATAAAATAAATAGATAAATAATTCTTTCTTTCTTTAGAGAGCATGGGAGAGGGGCAGAGGGAGAGAGAGAATCTCAAGTAGACTCCCCACTAAGTGTGGAGTCCAATGCAGGGTTCAGTCCCACGACCCTGAGATCATGACTCGAGTCAAAACCAAGAGCCAGATGCTTAACCAGCTGTGCCACCCAGGAGCCCCCATTATACAGTAGTTTTATAACAAGGCTAACTGATTTGAAGCACATTAAACTGTTACGTAAGTATAAGAAACTATTTTAGTTCCCATGCTGATTACTTCAATTATTATTATTTTTGAAAAAGCAAGTATTACGTTCTATCAAAAACTTTTTTTTTTTTTTTTAACGTTTCCCTGTTTTGCTGGGCCCCTCAGTGCCAGTTGGGTAATATAGGACAGCTCCATTGTCTTCTTTACGGACAGGAATGAGCAATTTAATAGCTCTGATTACACAGTCATGAAAAGAGACTCCTGTGGGGCCCCAAAGCCCCCATAAAGCAGCCTGTGGGTGCTGCAGTCTGCAACTGACTTTCAGGACAAATTCACTCCTCTTCTTGAAGACCTGCCAGACTAGAGGCAGGGAGACCGCTTGACATCTCCCATGCAAAAACAGATTCCTTTCTGGACCAGAGCATCTTATGTAAGTGCTGTCCCTTTTCTTTTTAAAGATCAAAGAAGCCCAGCAAGTCAGGAGATGCAGAAATCCTCAGCTTGCAAATATACTCATTCCTCAGCTTTCTGTTTCTTTCGGTCTCTACCCTTCATCCCTTTCTGCTCTGGTCTGCTTTTTATCCCACAACATAGAACTCTCCAAGGCTCAAAAGAAGGCTTTTCTTGGCATGGAGTCAATTCAGACAGTGAGTGTAGCATCTTGGAGAGTAATCAGGGAGGACTGAGGGCCCTGGAGCATTTTCCAAGCAGAAGAAAAAGCTTGCCCACCCCCCCTCTCCCATAAGCCCCTCCGGTCCTCTCCTGGGATCCTGCAGAAGTCTAACTCATTCATCAACATGTCTTTCTCTCTTTAAAAAATAAATCAACAAAACAGGAGAGAGCTTTAGAAAGCCTTTGTAAAGACTACTTAAAGAAACAGGCTCTTTTTATTCCAGGCACATGCTCTTGAAACCAAGCACCTGTCTATACACTTAATTATTTAGATAATTCAGGTACAGAGCACATTTTGACCTGCAGTATTCGAATAATTTCAGGTCAATCTATTTGGGAGTGAAGGAGTCCTAGGTAATTCATGTGGTATGTATAGTATGTGATGTAGCAAAGCATTTCTCTGAAGGGGCAAAACTAGGCAGCTGGTGCTTCCTCCAAGACCCAATTCTGGAAACTTGTCCAAGGGGCTCTTGAGGGTAGGTGATGGCTGTATTACTCTTGAATGAAGCAAACTGGTTAATGAGAGAAAGTCTTCTCTCTGCTGTTGGTTGATCTAAGCCAGCTTAGAAGATTCTGGTAAGAGATGCCCTTCAGTCCAAGTTCTAATTTCTTAACCTGCTGGTCTGCACATAACCCACAGAATCAGGTCAAAACCGTGGCTAAACCCGATCTCCAGTTTTTCTCTTTCTCTAAAAGCAGGCATCATCCAGGCTTTTTTTTCACTCAACCCTATATTTATGCATGCTGACTCCTCTTAAAATGTAAACTCTCAAGCCATATGGGCTCTGGAAGCAGTAGCTTGCTTCTACTGGTAGCATGTGACATCCTTGTCAGCTGTGTGGTTGCTGCTGCTAAGGTGGAACAGGTTTCTCACTTCGGAGTAAGGGGAGCTTTGCAGGTCACTCTGGGAGAGGCTTGGATATGGCATCATAGTCACTGTATGTGGTCACCAAAGCTTTTACAGCTGAGGACCCGCTCAAGTAGGATGTGGTTTGAGATAATCCCCCACAGCAGGATTCAAGATGGGTTGGAACATGAAAGACTGAATGCAGAGAGTATGGCTACAGGGCAGTTATTGCAATTTAGGCCAATGTCTCCTGGGGTGAAATTTAGGTAATGCTACAATCATAGGAGTTCCATGATCAAATATTTTACTCACCCTTGTAGATTCTTAGTGCACAGGAGCAATAAATCTCTGAGAGGTCCTACAGCAAAAAACTTGTAGCTGTCGTTGTCACAATGTTTCTCCAAATAATTGCCTACAGAGCCATCTTCCTGCATGGCCCCTATTAGCAAGTTATGACACTGGTTCTTGATAGAAGAAGAGAAGAGAGGCATATGGAGCCAAGGGCTGAAGGGGGACAGTTCTGAGGTCCAGAAACCTCTGTGGTCTCAAGTCAGGGAAGGAAGAGTATGGGCAAATATGGGCAGTAATAGAGGAAATTGGGATGGAGAAGGTGATGTCAATTTTTGACATGTTGGGGTTTTGATTAGGATGTGAGTGACTGAATAAACTCCTCATTTTAGTCTTTTATATCCACTCCGTTAGTCCAAATTAAAAATAACAAACCAGGGCCCAGACCCAATTTATTCAAAAGTTCATAATATTGCTTGGACAGGAAAGACTCCCTATGGAATATTTTAATTGGCTCAGCCAAAATTTTTACTCTTCTCTATTTTATTCCATTTCTAATTTACTTGTCTGACAGAATCATAGTAAGTCAAACATTATAATCAAAAGAAGAGAGAGAACTGGCAGTTTTCCCCTGAGCTGGGATGGATGAGATAGTGGGTATTTTTAACTCCAACAGAGAAAGCCTTACTTACCCAATCTGACACACCTCGGGGTCATTCTTGCCTGGGACAGATTTATGTGCAACCACCAGTCCCTCCATTGCTCTTCTTAGTTTGCAGAATCTGATAGAGAAAATGGCAGAGGCCTGTGGGGCCTGCCCCACTACAAACCTAATTTTTTCCCTACCTCAGAGAGGATCCTGGTGGCTGCCCAGCAGCCCTTTCTTAGTCTTTCTGTTGGAGAACGTTCCAGATTCTCCTCATGCTCCAGCCCCACCGTAACTGGCAGTCCCACCTCTGCTCCATTGAGAAGACCAAGCTAATCAAACATAAAGCCCCCGTGGCCACCTACATCCATTTCTTCACACACATTTGCCTCTACAAATGCCACATCATTCTTCCCTCTAGTTTCAGTCAGTGCGGCCTTGTTTCCATCATCCCCTTCTAGTACTTTTGATTGGTGCTTTTCAATAGCATTCTTGCCCTGGGCCTTCTTATGGGTCAGCTCCCTCCTGTTCACTCAAGGTCACTACTCTCAGTGTCCATTTTTACAATAACTCCTACCTTAAAGGATGCTCTAAGGACTGAGTGGTAGTGTAGACACACATCCTGTAGAATACTGATAAGTAGTGGCTATTCTTATGGTTATTACTTCTATTTTCATTTAAAAAAAAAACAACTCTGGAGGGGCATTATTAACATAGAATAAAATGTACAAATTTTAGGTGTACAGTTTGATGAGGTTTTGTAAGTATGTGCACCATGTAACCACCACCCCAATCAAAATATAGAACATTTCTATTACTCTAGAGAGTTCACGTCCATTTAAAGTTCACTCCATCCCCTGCTTGAAACACTGATCTGACCCCTACCAGTTCGCATAGTTTTACATGTTCAGGAACTTCATGTGGTTGGCATTATATACTTTTTGTGTCTGGTTTCTTTTGCTCACCATAATTTTAGAAATTATTGCCTGTTGCTGAATGTAACAGTTGTTCATTCTTTGTATTACAGAATAGTATTGCAGTGTATGGATATACATATTTGTTTTTGTGCAAATATTTGTAATTTATTTACCCTCTCACCCTTGGTGAGTATTTGAGGGTGTTTGAAGTATTAAAAATATTTCCATAAAGCTGTTACGAACAGTCATCTATAAGAGTTTTCCTGGGCATATATATGGTATACATTTTTTTCTCTTTTGGAGAAATACCTAAGAATAGAATTTATTGGGTCATACGGTTAGTGTATATTCAACTTTGTGAAAACCACCAAACTGTTTTCTAATGTGGCTATGCCATTTTACTCTCCAAACAGCAATATATGAAAGTTCCAGCTGTTCCACAAACATATTACGTTTGGTATTATCAGTTTTAATGTTAGTCATTTGAATGACATGAATTTCACTGCTGTCTAGTGATGCTGAGCCTCTCTTCCTGTGCTTACTGGCCATTTGTGTACCTCCTTTTGTGAACTACCTGGGAAATATTTCCCCCACTTTTATAAAATGGCTTGCTTGTCATCTTGTTATTAAATGGGATGAGCTTTCTTTAATATCTGTGACACAGAGCCTTTGTTAGAAATATGTATTGCATATATTTTCTTCAACTCTGTGGCTTGCCTTTTCGTTTCTTAATGGTATCTTTTGAAAAACTAAAGTTTTTAATTTTGATGAAGTCCAATTTGTATTTTTTTTCTTTTCTGGTTAGTGCCCCATCTCAGAAATCTTCGTCTACCCCAAAGTGCAAATATCATCTCATCTATTTTCCTCTGTACATTTTGTAGTTTCTGATTTTATGTTTAGGTCTATGATCTGCTTTACATTAATTTTGTATTTGTTAAAATGGAGGGGTTAAGTTTTATTTTTTCTCTGTTCTATTTGTTTATGTTTATTCCTGTGTTTTTTTGTTGAAAAAAATATCTTTCTTCTTGAAAGCTTTGTCACAAATCAGTTGTGTGTATGGGTGTGTGTGTGTGCGCGCGCGCACATGCACATGCATCTGGTTATTCTGTTCCACTGACCTATGTATCTATATGCTAGTACTACGCTGTTTTGATTACTGTAGATTTATAATAAATCTTTGAATTAGGTAGTATATGTCCTTCAATTTTATTCTTCTTTTACAAGATTGTTAGGCTATTCTAGGTTCTTAATATTTCCACACAAATTTTCCAACCAGCCTGTCAGTTTCTGCAAAAAATCTAGTTAAGATTTTGATTGGGGTTGAATTGAATATATAGATCGATTTGAGAAAACGGTACACCTTAAAAGTGTCCAATCCATGAATGTGGTATATCTCTGTTTAAATTTTCTTTAAATTTTTTTTCTGAGAAATATTTTGTTGTATTTGAAATCAAAGCTTTGCACATCTTTTTAAAATGTATTCCTAAGGGGGGCACCTGGGTGGCTTTTTCCCCCATAATTAATAGCTTTTATTTACTTTTCATGTTCTGTTTTACTACTTAAGACTCAAAACAATACTGTATATAAGTAGTTAGAATGGATGCCCTTGAATAGTGCCTGATCTTAAAAAATAATTTCAATATTTCGGGATTAAGTCTACTATTATATATAATTTGTGTGTTTTGTAGCTGAATTTCCTTTAAACTGAGGAAGTTTTCTTCTTTTCCATGTTTGCTGAGGGTTTTTTTTTAATCATGTATAAATTTGAATTTTGTCAAATGCTTTGTATTTAGCTGGTCCTATCCATTTTCTCCTTTATTCTGTTAATGTGGTGAATCACATTATTGACTTTCACTTATTGAACCAATTGTATATTCCTGAAATAATTTCCACCTGGTAATTTTCTTTTATATAATTTTGGATTTGATTTGCTATTAATTTGTTAAAGATTTTTGCATCTATGTCTAGAGGGCTGTTAATTTGCAATTTTCTTGTAATATCTTCATCAAATTTTGATAACAGGGTTATGCTGGCCTCATGCAGTAAATTCATAAACATTTCCCCCTCATCTAGTATATGAAAGGGAATTTGTAAATTGGTATTATTTCTTCCTTAAATATCTGATAACTTTTCCAGGGCAGACATCTGGATCTGGTACTTTCTTTGAACTTATATTTTATTTATGTATTCAATTTCTTTAATAGGTAACTTGCTATTCAGATAGTCTATTTTATTTTGAATCAGTTTTAATAACTTGTATTTTTGAAGTAGTATTCATTTTTTACCTAAAATTTTGCATTTATTGAAATAATACTGTTCATAATTTTACCTTGTAACGACTGTAGGAGATATAACACTTTCTTCATTCCTGATGTTGGAAATTTGTGGTAAATCTCTCTTATTTCTTGATTTGTCATGCTAAGTACGTATCAGTTTTACTAACCTTTCCAGAGAACCAGATCTAGATTTTGTTAATTTTCTCTATTTCATTTTTAAATCATCAATTCCTACTCTCATCTTTATTATTTGTTTATTTCTACTTATTTTATATATACTTTTCTTTAACTAGCTTCTTAAGTTGTAAGCTTAGAAAATTCACTTTGAATGCTTTCCCTTAAAATATAGACACTTATAAATTTCCACTAAATTATGCTTTAGATGCTTCCCATACAATTTTCTATTTGTGTTTTTATTATCATTTTGTTCAAATGTTTTCTGATTTCTCTTGTGAATTCTTCTTTAGCTAATAGATTATTTATAATGTGTTACTTAATTTCCAAATATTTGGGAATTTTCTAAGCCCTTTTTTCTTATTGATTTCTGCTTTAATTCTGCTATGGCCAGAGAACACATTCTGCAAGATTTTAATTTTTTGAAATGTATTGAGACTTATTTTATGGTCTACTGACACTTGATAAGAATAGTTTTTGGATGGAGTATTCTATAAAATATTCTTTAGTCTGTATTTGTTGTTATTGACCTTCAATCTTCTACAGACATACAAGTGTTTTGAAAAACCATTCTATCAATTACAGATGGTTGTGTTAAAATCTCCAATCATGGGGATCCCTGGGTGGCTCAGGGGTTTAGCACTGCCTCTGCCCAGGATGTGATCCTGGAGACCCAGGATCGAGTCCAATGTCAGGCTCCCTGCATGGAGTCTGCTTCTCCCTCTGCCTGTGTCTCTGTCTCTCTCCAATGAATAAATAAATAAAATCTTAAAAAAACCCTCCAATCATGATTTATATATATAAATATATAACATATATTTATAATATTACTTAAAATATATGCCCTTAGTTCTGCTAGTTATTAGGTGCACATTCCATTAAAATTATTATGTCTTCCTGATAAATTGGTGCTTTTTAAATATAATTTCCTTTTTTATTTCTGATAAAAATCTTTGTCTTGAAATCCACTTTTTCAAATAGTAGTACAGACACGACAGCTTTCTTATGCTTTCCGTTAATGCTGAATATATTTTCACTTCTTTTATTTATAACCCATCTTTTTTATATTTAAAGTGTATTTCTTATGGATGTATAGTATATAATTTTTTCAAATCTGGTCTAAAAATCTCTATCTTTTATTGGATTATTTAGTCCATTCACATTTCATGTAATTACTGGAATTGTTGAGTTTATTTTATTTTTATTTATTTTTTTATTTTTGCAAGTGCATGAGGGTTTATTAACAAGCTCCAGCTTGGGTCCAACTATACCCGACACAGCAGCAGGGACTTGGACCTCGAGGTGGGTTCCAGCTGGGTTTTTATGGGTTGGTCTAGAGGATTTCCAGTAGGGGTGGAGGAATTTCTTAAGCTCTGTTTACATTCTGATATGGGGCTTTCAAGGTTGTTAAGATCTGTTCTCATTCAGATATGGGACTTTCTGCCACTGGCGTTAAGCTCTGTTCTCATTCTAATATGGGGCTTTCAAGGGCGTTAAGCTGTTTATTTTTCCTGCAACTGAAGTAAGGTAAAGTTCAGCTCTTATTCACAGGGGCCTGAGATGGCTGTACTTGTGCTAACGCTGAACGTAAGGTGGAATGGCCTTAATTTTCTTGGCCTCCACATTTCCCCCTCTCAGAGGAACCTAAGGAAGGACCCAATCATGGGTCCAGGTTGTTTTCAGAGTGAGCCAGGGGGAATGATTAAACCAGGATTCAAACCAACCTTGTTGCTGTTCTCATTCCCGTTTATGTCCCCGTGAAGAAGCAACATCCCACGTTTAAGGCAGCACATAATCCCCTTGTTGTAAGATGACTAAGTCTAAATCCCTTCTGTTTTGAAGGACAACCTCAGACTAGGAAGTCTTGGAGGTGGGAAATAAGTAGAACGGTGCAGTCTTAGCTTTAGGGGATTGTCTTGTCTGGTTGGCCTTTCCATTCTGGAACAAAGTCCTTGAGAACAGCGTGTGGATCAGCTGGCTGGAGGTGGGTGTAGCAGACCCAGGGAGTAATCCCGTCAACCTTGAGAGTGGTGGGAGTGGTTAGGATCACGATATAAGGTCCCTTCCAGGGAGGTTGAAGTGTCTGGTGTTGGTATCTCCGCACATACACCCAGTCACCCAAACGATATTGATGGGGTTCCGGGGGTGGCCCAGTCTCATAGAGGCCCTCAGCTTAGGCCACACCTGTTCATGGGTTCGTTGTAGCATTTGGAGGGAGAAAAGGAGTCGGTGATCATCAAACTCAGCAAGCACCTCGGGTTTTAAATTGGGGATAATAGGTGGAAGAAGACCAAACATGATCTCGTAGGGAGTCAGTCCCATCTAATAGCGTGAGTTCCTCACCCTATATAAGGTGAAGGTGAGGAGAGTCACCCAGTCCCCGGCAGTCTCCAGGGTTAATTTAGCTAAGGTCTCCTTTAATGTTCTGTTCATAGACCTTGGCCAGATTGGTGGGTTTGTGCGTGGCAGCCTGGAGACCTGCCATTAGAGTGTAGCGGTAGACCAGGAGTCTCTCCCTACCTTCAGCCAAGTTGTGGTCCCACGTGGGCAGGATAAGGGGAAGGCAGCATTTATGAGGTTTGAGTTTTGAGTCGGCTGTCTGTCCTCTCCCAGGACAGACTTCCAGGCTTCCACCTGAATTCGTTCTCTCTCTTTGGTGGTGAAGAGAACTTGCAAGAGCTGTTGGCAGTCATCCCAAGTAGGCTGGTGGGTAAAAGGAACAGTATCTAAAAGCCCTATTAGATCTTTGGGGTTATGAGAACTTTGCATTTTGGCTTCTCCAATTATACAAATCACTGGTGGAGAAAGGCCAATATAACATTAGCTGTCACCCAGTCTCGTCAGGGGGGCCCCAAGGCGCAGAGGGGAAGGGTGGTGGAGTCCATGGCCCACATTTGGAGGTGGGGTCGCCCGTTGGGTCCGTCCGTGTGTCCCCGCTGCCAGCCGCTCACAGGGACTCCGCCGTCAGGGAGGAGGGGTGCCCCTTCTGCAGTCCCAGGCGCCTCCAACGGAGGGGGGGGGAGGGGGCCTCGGGTAGGGCATCAGGAGAATCAGGTCCTCTGGGGAGGAATCCTGCAAGACCAGATAAAGGGGAGCTTTGGTTGTAGAGTCCATCTCCTCCTTGGCTTTCCACAGGAGTAGAATCTTGGGGAGGTCCTGCTTGGAGGGGTAAAAATGGTTTTAGCCAAGGAAGGGGATTCTCGATCATGTCCTGCCAGGCCAGGATGTAGGGCACCTGGTCGGGGTGGCCATCCGTTTTGTCCCTGAAGATCACAGCCTTAACCTGTGAGATAATAGGTAAGTGGAAAGTTCCTTCAGGGCCATCCCACATCAAAGGTTGGCCATTCTGATGTGCAGTAAATTTGAAATTTCCCTCTCCGTGTGTCTGTGCTCAGATTATGAACTCTTTCCCTAATGTCTGAGAAGTGGGAGAGCATAAGAGATGGGGGGTGGTTTGTGTCCTTCCACACCAAGACACGGACAAATATGACGCTTAACAAGGACCCAATAACACAGACAAACATTCCAATGAGGCCGCAGAGACAAAACAGACAGTGAACTGAAGGGCTGGCAGTTGGCCCTCCCTACAGATGAGGACCTCCGTCCTTACAGATGAGGACCCCACCCCCCCTTACAGATGAGGACCTCCGTCCTCCTTACAGATGAGGACTCCCGTCCTCTTTACAGATGGGGACTCCCGTCCTCTATACAGATGAGAACTTCTGTCCTCCCGCCAGGGGCAAGGGACGTCTCCCAAGACCCCCAGTTGATGGCCTGCCAGCGCGTCTGCCTAAGCCAATGTTGACCTAATACAGATTGGAATTCCTACAGGTAAAAATACAGTATAGAGCTCTCAGAGAATATGCCTGCAGAAGGTAGAAAAAGTTGAGTGCACTCACCACGTGTGGGACCCTCCGGATGGGGTCCTGGGGGCTCTCAGATCCCGGACGAGCCCCCAAATGTTGTGCTCAAGATTGTGAATCCGAGAAAACCACCAAGGAGCCGACACCCATGCAAGTACATGAGGGTTTATTAACAAGCTCGAGCTTGGGGCCAAGTATACCCAACACAGCGGAGCAGGGACTTGGACTGGAATAGTTGAGTTTAAATCTACATTTTGATATTTGTTTTCCATTTGTCCTTTTTGTTTCTCATTCCTTTAGAGGCTACTTTTGAATTAGTAAAATATTTTAGTGTTCCATTTTATTTTTCCTATTGGCTTTATGGCTGTGCTTCTTTTTATAATTTTACTTATTCTTTAGGGAAAATAATATGCATTCTTACCTTTCAGAGTTTACTTTTATCAATGTTATATCACTTACATTTTTCATTTTATACTTCTCAATTCTTCATTTACACTTATTTTCCCCCACTTCTCTAATATAAAAATATTATAGCAATAGAATTCCATTTACCTGCCACCACCATCCTTAGTCAGAAAGTTGTCATGTCTTTTACTTGTACATATGTTATAAATTAACCTTACAAAATTGTTGCTTTTGCTTTAATCAGTAAATTGTTTTTGAAGAAAATCAGGGAAAAAAAAGCTCTCTTATATTTGCTGACATATTTACTGTTTCTTCATTTCCTGTAGATAAGAGTTTCCATCTAGTATCACTTCCTGAAGAATATTTCTTAAGATTTCTTGGAGTACTGGTTCACAGGCAACAGATTTTCTCTCTTTTTTTAAGAAAATATCTTCATATCACCCTCATTTTGTAAAGAAATATTTGCAGGCTGGATATAGAATTCTGGGCTGACTATGCTGTTTTTATTTTTTATTTTAGCACTTTAAAGATGTCATTCCTTACTGCTAATACATGGCCTTTCTGAAATCTCAGCTGGATGCTGAGTGCTAATGAGGTATTAACAGAGTGTTAGGGGCATCTCTCCACTCTGGTCCAGAGCTCTAATATAACTCGTAACTCTGCTTGCTTTCTGGTATCCCTGTTCTACTCTCAGCTCCATAGCTATTACTATCATGTAAGCCTAGTGTAGTCTTTCCTTGCACCTTAGCAGCCCAGCCCTCAGTGAAGGACTCACTGGAGTACTCCACTTAGAATTCTGGGGCCCACATCTACACAGTTCCCAACTATTTACTATGATGCCACTTAGATTCTTTCTCTTTCTGTATCACCAAACTGATGTGAGACTCCTTAGCTTGGGTGGAATGCTGTACCATGTGGACTCGGTGCAGCTCCACTTGTTTTGTGAAATTGCCTCTAGACAGAAAGCAAACAGGAGTGGAAGGTAGTACACATAGTACTCACCTTGTGAGTTTCCCTGTTTTCTAGTGAGTAAATATAGTTTCCTTTTATATTCTGCTCAGTTTTATAACAATCTATGATGTGCTCTGCTCATACCAAATCACGACAGGCAGCTTTTAAATTTTTAGGATTTTTTTCCAGCCAATTAAATCATTGGTAGCTTGAAATCAGCCAAAGCAGAAGTATTTTTGCCATGGAAACAGGAAAATGTTACAAATTAAGGCTTTTTTCCTTTTGTTTATTAGAGAACTGGTTGTTAAACATTTACCAGCACACCACTGCTTAGAGTGGGAGAACTAGTCAAGTACTAATTACTCCATCATGGCTAGAAGATCAAATTTCATTTTCTTTTACTTCCCTTATTTCTTAATCCCTTTTCAATTGGACTTGAAGTTGCCTCCATACTACTTAAAAAGACTATTTTATCCCTGAACTTTTCTGTATTTTTTTATTTTTAATGACTAATAATGTGTCTACCCATATTTGATGGTCTTTCTTCTCACTTTGGTGACTGTACAAGTATATTGAGCTGGCATTTTTTCCCCTGTCTTTTTGATTGCTTCTTCTGTGCTATAGTTACTGATTTCATACTTTTTCCTCTTAGCTGCAGTCTTTCCCTGTCATTCAGTTTCTCTTACAGATAGCTGAAAGAAAAAAGAAGGTGGTTCTACCACTTAATGAAAGTTGGATTACATGAATAAACAAGAAGTTTGCCCCTTCCAGCTGATATACATATTTTAGCTAATGTGGTGGTACATCCTATTCTGATTTCTTTGCTTCTTTGTCTTCCTTACCCCCTCACTGAAGATGAATTGATACTTGAAGCTGAGAAACCAGGAGAAGTAGAGATGAGAAAGAGAAGGGAAGACATCCTGAAGGTACTTGTGTACCTGTCAATTTAGTTGCCCATCTTCTTCTTTTGACTACTTGTGCCTTTCACAAATTTCAGTTTAATCCACATCCTCCATAAGCCTTATCTATCTTTCTTTGTGAAATCCTATTTCTTCTGTGCAGTGAGAATTTTCTAGTCTTTCCTCAAATTAGGCATGAAGTGATGCTATTCACATATTCACTATTATGTTCCATATCCTCGATTCAATTGGAAGCCACTCAAGGGCAGGGGTCATTTTCTCTGTATTTCTGTTTCCTGCCTAGTGCCTAATAATTGTAGATATTCAATGCATTGCATGTAGAAACTCAACAGATCCCTGGTGATAGCTTGACTACTGCATCTATTTAAATACACATATTATTTGCATAAAAATCTATTTAATTTTTGTTCCTCTTCAAATCAAGTCGTCCTGTTTACTTGACACTACATCATCAACACAATTAATCACTTCTTTTAGAAGAAATGAGTTTAATTAGTTAAACATCAATCCACGAATTTAGTAAAATGGCTAATCTAATACATTTATCTTAACAAACAAGATAATTTGATGTGGCCTAGTTATTTTAGAGACTAGTTATTATAGTTTATCAAATGTGCTTCATCTACCATGACGTGATTGGATGATTGTGATTAACCTTCAAGTACCCTTATCATTTCTCTTCCCACTATCAAAGATCTAAAAAAGCATCTGTGGCTGTGTTTCCTCTGTTGAGGAAATTCCCCTGGCTCCGTATCTACTCTTTCCCTGGAACTTTCTCAAGCTGGCCTGATTTTTTCTCTTTACAGCTTATTCTCACATTAGTAGAATTCTCACTTTCTGTATACCCTCTTTTGTAGAGTAATCAGCAGACTTGGCTTGCCATTTTCATACTACTTTTATGATACATATAAAACACACAATTAAGAGACACAAGAGATAAAACACAATTACCATTAATTTTTAAGATGTAAGCATGACAAATTAGAGACCAGTTTCATTTTGACACCTGCAGAGAACTCACAGAAGTTGAGGAGTATCAAAATTGTCTTTTTTCATATCTACTCCAAGACATCAGTTTACAAATAACAAAACTGAAGCTCAGAGAAAGGGAAATGACCTGCCTTCAGTCATATAGTCAGTTAACTGTAAGACTAGAAACAGAACCCTGGTCTGATCCCTTAGTCCATAGCTCTCTCCACCATCATTAATATTTTAAGTCAAATTGTCCTCTTTTCTGTTTTGTTTCACTTACCTTAAAAGAGTTGGAATACTCTTTTTTCTCATTGTTTCTTGACTCCTCGTCCTCTTCTGTTTCTTTTCTACTTTTCATGGGAAAAGTTCTATAACAAGTTAGCTGTACTTGCCTTCACCTTTCCCTTACTTCCATTCTCTCTTTAATCCACTCAAATCTACCTTCATTTCACTCCACCTCCATACCCTTTAAAGATTCCTGTCAGTGTCCCCAATGACTCCATGTTGCCAAATCCATTGTCACTTCTCTGTCCTCATCTTACTGAGCTGTCACCAACATTCAGTGTAAAGCACTTCTTGTTTTTGAGTTGTATGACCCACAAACTACTGACTTTCCTCTTATCTTACAAGCTGTTCTTTCTCAGTCTTTCATTGTCTCTTATTCTCCTAATCAGTCTCTAAATATTAAAGTGTCTCAGAGCTTCTCCTCAGCCCTCTTTTCAATATGCACTCTTAGAGTAGGTTTTCTTACCCATTTCTGTGGATTTAAACATCAATTAGATACTGATAATTCACATTTAACTCACCAGCCCTTCCCAATAAGCTTTAAATTTATTTATACAACTATTTAATTGACATTTTTCCTTGGATGTTCAATAAGATTTCAACTAAACAACTCTGAGATGGCATGTTCTTGCCAGTCTTTGATATCTTAAAAGATTATTTAACTAGTTGACTGAGGTAAAAATAAACAAAACAAACAAACCAACAAAAGTATGGAAAAACTCTGATTAAAAAACCTAACAAAACATTACAAAAAATAAAATTACTATCCCTTGTACTTCATGAACAAAGATGCAAAAAATCCTTAAAATATTAGGAAATAAAACCCAAAGCACATAATATAGATAATACCAAATGGAGTTTATCCCTGGTAATATTTGGCTTAATATTAAAAAAGTGAATCCTTATAACTCACCTTAGTAATAGAATAAAGGAGGAAAAGCATAGTTATCTCAGGAGATACACAAAAACATCATTTGACAAAATTCACTCCTATTCTTTGATAAAAACCTTTGGCACTTCTAGGAATAGAGGATATTTCCTCATTCTAATCAAAGGCATCTATGAAAAACCAACTGTTAACATTTTTAAAAGATTATTTATTTATTTATTATTTATTTATTTATTTATTTATTTATATTTACTTATTAGAGAGAGAGAGAGGGAGAAGCAGACTCACTGCTGAGTAGGGGATCTGATGCAGGGCTCAATCCCAGGATCCTCCAGAACCCCAAGATCATAACCTGAGCTGAAGGCAAGTGCTTAACTGATTGAGCCACCCAGGTGCTCCAACAGTTAACATTCTTAGTGATGAAATATTAAATGCTTTCTCCCAACACCACAAACAAAACAAGGTAAGGAAGTGAATTCTCACCACTTCTAGCAACATTTTATGGGTAACCCTAGACGTTGCAATAAGAAAAGACAAGGAAATAAAAGACACACAGATGAAAAATAAATATACTTTTATTCACAGATGACGTGATTGTCAAGGTAAAAATGTCTAATGAACTTTCAAAAAAGCTGCTATAAATACTATATCAATTTAACAATGTCTCAGGATGCAAGACCAATATACAAAAGTTGATTTCCTTTTCCTTTTTTTTTTTTGCATATTTTTTATCGGAGTTTGATTTGCCAACATATAGCATAACACCCAGTGCTCATCCCATCAAGTGCCGCCTCATTTTCGATATTTAACTGCATAAAAGAGGAAAAGAAAATTTAAAAAGCAATTCCATTTACAGTAGAGTCAAAAAGCATAGCATACTTTAGAAACAGGTTTAATAAGACCACTACATTAAAAATTACAAAACACCATTAAGAAAAGTTAGAGAAAGAGAT
Source organism: Canis lupus familiaris (assembly GCF_011100685.1). Lineage (NCBI taxonomy): Eukaryota > Metazoa > Chordata > Mammalia > Carnivora > Canidae > Canis > Canis lupus. The sequence goes on along the minus strand of NC_049254.1, from coordinate 22,992,359 downwards.
GGAGTATTAATTATACCGTGTACATTAACTGGAACACTACTATTAGTCTGCTGATTCTCTCCAAAATAATCTACAGATTCAATGAAGTCCCACTAATAATCCCACCAGGCTTTTTTATCTTTTCTTTTAAGAAATTAGTATGATAATTCTAACGTTTATCTGTAACTGTGAAGAGTTGGAATATCCAAAGCAATCTTGAAGAATGAAGTTGGAGGACTTAAACTGGCTTCAAATTTACTACCAAATTATGGTAAGAAGAAAGTATGGTATTGGCAAAAGTATTAACAAATAGGTCAATGGAACAGAATAGGGAGTCCAGAATTAGACCTATACTAATATACTTATTTGATTTTTAACAAAGTCATCAAGACCATGTTATAGGGAAGGGTTTCTCCCCCCCCCCCTTTTTAACAAAATGTGCTAGAGCAAGTGGATATTTACATAGAAAAAAAATAATCCTGACCTATACCTCACACCATAAGAAAATAGCTTGAAATAAACCTTCGACCTTAATGTAAAGGCTAAACCACTAAATATTCTAGGAGAAAACACAGAAGAATATTTTTAAAACTTTGAGAGTGGGCAAAAGTTTCTTAGGACACAGAAAATAACACAAAAAAATTGGTAAATTTGATTTCATCAGAATCACTGTTCATCAAAAGATACTACTTATGAAATTTATATAATTTATCCTTCATAAAATATGAATAAAACATACATCAAAGGACCAATATACATATAAATAAATATTGCTAATAATAAAACCGTATCTCATTTTTAAGAATGGGCAGTTTAAATAGATACTTTACAAAGAAAACTGTGAATGACCAATAAACATGTGAAAAAACACTCAACATTAGAGTTAACATGGAAATAAAAATTAAAACCACAATGAGATATGCTCGATACCCACCAGAATGTCTAAAATTAAAGTCACTGACAGCCCCAAATATTGGCAAGGATGTGGAACAACTGGAAATCCCATACATTATTGATGGGAGTGTAAAGAGATATAATTGCTTTATAGGAAGGTCTGGCAGTTTCTTAACAACGTAATCCTATGGGATGCCTTGGTGGCTCAGCGGTTGAGCATCTGCCTTTGGCTCAGGGCATGATCCTGGGGTCCTGGCATCGAGTCCCACATCAGGCTCCCTGTGAGGAGCCTGCTTCTCCCTCTGCCTGTGTCTCTGCCTCTCTGTGTCCCTTATGAATGAATGAATGAATCAATCAATCAATCAATCTAAACAAAACAAAACAAAACAACAACATAAACCTATCCAATGGCTCAGTAATTGTGCTCTTACCCAAGAGAAATGAGAACATATCTACAAAAATAATTATATGAGAAAGTATCACAGTTATTTATAATATATAAAACTGGAAACCACCTAGTGTCAAGCTGCAACTGATTGAATGAACAAATTTGGTAGTCATATAATGGAGTACTGCTTAGCACTAAAAAGTAGCAGACTTGAAATAACAGCAACATGGATGAATCTCAGAACATGTTTATTGACAAAGAGCTTTCTACAAAAGAGCACATATAGTATGATTTCACTTATATTAGGTTTTAGAACAGGCCAAACTGGGGCATCTGGTGGCTCAGCGGTTGAGTGTTTGCCTTTGGCTCAGGTCGTGATCCTGGGATCAAGTCCTGCATTGGGCTTCCTGTGAGGAGGCTGCTTCTCCCTCTGCCTATGTCTCTGCCTCTCTTTCTGTGTCTCTCATAAGTAAATAAATACAATCTTAAAAAAAAAAAAAAAGAACAAGCAAAAACTATTCTGTGTGGCAAAAATTTAGAATATAGGTTACCTCTGGAGAGGGGGGTTTGGGTTTTCTGGGAAGGTATATGAGGGAGTTTTTTGGATGATTGTATTACTCTATATCTTGATAGAAATCAAGGCAATGGTTATCACTTGGGGGCAATTTTGCACCACCCCGCCCCTGACCCAAGGTTATTTCTTGCAAAGTATTGAGATGTTTTTTTATTGTATTGGTTAGAGGACAGGGATGTTGCTAGACATCCAACAATGCCCAGGACAGCCTCTATAACAAAGAATTGTCTAAGGTGTCAAGGTTTAAGAACCCCGAATTAGGGGTATATAAGTGTATGCATTTCTGAAAACTAATTAAATGGTCATATTTAAGAGTTTTGCATTTCATCATATTAAATTTGCCTGTAAAAACAAAAGAACCAAAGCCACATATTGATTCTAGTTAATAATATACATTCAGTAGTAGGGGGTGGGGCTTGATGTATACCCTAAGGATCATAAGAGAAATAACATGGCTTGATTCATGGACAGTGGAGTGGATAGATGGACAGTTATGTAATGAAGAATACATAGTAAAATGTTAATGCTACTGTCCGCATGGTGAGAACAGGGGTGTTCATCATTCGATTCCTTTGACATTTCTATAAGTCTGAACATTTTTATGATAAAATGTTATCCTTGCTTTCTTCCTTTAGGTCACTTGTCCATACTCATCCTGTCACCGTGCCCTGCCTATTCTATTATCCAAATATAACCAGTTCACATTTTTCCTTCTCTACCACCATCCACTTGCTCTCAGCTACCAACAACTCTCTAAACAACAGCAGTAGCCTGCTCACTGGTCTGTCTCTGCTTCTTTTTATTCTGCTTTATAATTGATGCTTCCCACCACAGCCAGAGGGTTTTTCTTAAAGGAGAGAGGACATGTAACACTCCCTGAATTAAAACCTTCCAAACTAGCTGCTCGCTGTACTGGGAGTAAACTCTTACAAGCCTCTGCTAGAGCCAAGCATCTGTCTACTTCTTGAACTCTTATCTACATCACCCACTCTTTCACTCTGAACAGCCACACCGGCCAGCTTAATTTCTTGAACATGTCATAATTTCTCCTGCATCATGTACTTTAGCTATTTCCTCTACCTGGAATGCATTTTCCTCTTGACATCACAGCTCTTTTCTTCTTTCAGGTCTCAGTTAATATTACTTCCTATCTCTCTATCTAAATTAATGTCCTGCCATCAACTTTCACATCACCCATTGTACTTCATCTTCATAGCATCTGTTTGAATTTATCTTATTTATTTGTGTCCTCTACTTGGATTTTAAACTGCAAGAAAGTAGGGACCATATCTGTCTTGCTCACTACTCTGTCATCAGGCACCAGAATAGTGCTTGACACATGTTAAGCGTAGAATAAATATTCATTTTTCTGAGTGAATGGATGGGTGATATATTCAGGAGCTTGGTGACATTTTTTTTCAGTGCCCTAGAAATAACCACAGACTGGCAAATGAGATTCCACAAGGCACTCTCTTGGACAAAGAAAACACCATATAGAGATTTATAGAGGAATATGAAACAGATGGTTGTAGAGCTGAGTCCTTAGGGCATACACACCTCTGGGCTCAACTCACTATCTTGATTTTTCATTGACTTGTCTCAGGAATAGAGGATTAGTTAAATGAATTATGGAATGTACTTCCTGATGATGGGATCCCTGTAGATACTAAAAATCATGTTGTAGAGGAATATTTATTGACACAGAGAAAAGTTCATGATATATTGCCAAGTGAAAGAAGCAAGCTTCAGAAAATGTGCTTAATATTATCTCCAGACCACTGAACACCCTGAACAACCTCATCCTTTTCTTAATGACACTCTTCCAAGATGGTTAGGAAATTATTTTCCTTGGCCTAGATCTTCTGAGGGCCAGCACATTTGGTCACTTTTGGAATCAGAGGGACTGAGTATTTTTGGAAAACCTCAAATATAGAAAAGCCTTGAAGTAAGTATAATTCATAGGATATGTATTTAACATTAAGTGCCACTGGCCTCCTGGGAACCAAAGAGAAGGTGAAATTAACCAAGAAGGAGTTTGCGTTGTATTGCTTTGCATTATACGCCATGAAAGAGTTTAATTCCAGCTGGTCATTCTTGTGATAAAATAAGAGAGCTGAATGCTCCACTTTGAAAGCCATAGGGTGAGATTCATCTCTCTGAGTGTTTCTAAGTTTTCTGCCCTTACCTTTAATATCTAAATGACAATAATCTGAGAATCCTTCCTGTGTAACAGCAGGAGTCCAATCCTATGCGCAGTTATCTCTGAGGTTCACTAGAGAAATACGGTGTTAGTTTCCTGGGGCTGCCATAACAAAGTACCATAGCTAGGAGGGCTCAGCAACAGAAATTTATTGTCTTATGGTTCTGGTGGCCAGAAATCCAGAATCAAGGCATTGGCTAGGTTGGTTCCTTCTGAGGCCTGTGAAGGAGTATCTACTCCAGGCTTCTTTCCTAGCTTGTGGCAGCCTCAGGCATTCCTTGGCTTCTATACGGTATTTTCCCTGTATCTTCAGGCCATGTTTCCTCTGTGTCCAAATATCCCCTTTTTGTAAGGACACCAGTCATACTGTATTAAGGCCCACACTTAGATCTCATTTTAACTTGATCATCTGCAGAGACCTTGCGTCCAAATAAGGTCACACACACTGGGGGTTAGGACTTCAACATCTATTTTGGGTGGCACAGTTAAACTCATAACAAATACCATCTTGAGTTTGGCTGTGTTGGGTTACATCTACCTTCTGTTCTGGCCCCATCCCCAGTCATCTCCCTGTCACCTCCTCTTCATGCTGTGATAGCTCATTCCCATCTAACAGCAAAAGGATGTCATCTAAAATAATCTTGACTAAGAGATGAGGATGGCATAAGAAAAACTCAGTGCAGAGAAGGAAGTCTTCAAAGTGGGTATTATATATATTAGCTTTGCGAGTCTAGGGTTTGCAACCCCTCACTGGGGTTCTGGCATCATTTGTCTGAATTCTTGGCCCATTGCCGGACTGTGGGATCTTATCATCCTTCGTGGGAGAATTGTCTCCACTTCACTTGTTTCCTCACCCTAAGTCTAGGGCTCCCACCAAGAGAAACAAAAATCAATAAACATTAAAATAAGTATTCCAGAGAATTGGTACATAGCTTCCTGCTTACAAGTGGATAGGTGCTTGCCTTACAGCTGTGTGACTAAAAACTGTCGCCAAAATCACCTTGTCCCACATGTGAGGCTATTCCTGTGCAGACTGAGCTTTTTTCTACATAAAAGCTATGAGGCAGAAAATAGATGCCATGGGGTGCATTTGGGATGGAGTGTCAGCAATATACATCATGCTCCCATCAGAGCTGTGCTGAAATCGGGTGGGCTGACCTCTCCCTCTGGCACTCCCCCTGCCTGTGCTCTACCTCCTTTTCTGTCTGTCAAGGAAATAAATAAAATTTTTAAAAAATCAGTTGGGCTGAGGTGATGAGGCACAGGGCATATGAGCATGTGTTACACTTCACTCCTTGCCCTGCCCATATGTGAGTATGCTCCACGTTAAGTCCACCTTGTCACTGATGCTTCAGGATGGTAGCTGGTTACGATCTGTCAATCAATACATGAATGACGAGTGAGGGATTACTCTACTAGGTCAGGGGAATAAGAGAAGGCATTACAGAGAATGCAATAATTAAGCAAGGTCTGAGGGCTGAGATTCACACATTTGTGCTTTTTAGGCCAGATAGAGCCAACTAAACCTGGTGATCCAGCCTTCTCAGAAGACTTCATATAAAAATAAAGATTTATGTTTAATCTTGAAAATTGAAAGATCTGTGAACATCAAGGATACATACTTAAAAGCAATAATAATTTAGCTCTAAGAGTTCTTTGGCCTCTTGAGAAAGACTGTGGCATCTTCAGTGATCCACAGTCTCTACCACTCCTTACTGTGTCCTCAACTAGTGGTAAATTGCAATCAGAAGAAACTAAAGAGCATAGTCCCAGAGGTACGAAAATGTCTATTCCAAGGAACAGTGTGACACTTCTCTGTGGTGTCTAGGAATTACAATACAGCTAAGATACTGACCTTCTGGCTGGGATCGGAAAGAGGGATGGAGAGAAAATGGCTAGGGTTGGTGACAGGGTACAGGAAGCCTGTAAGGTGGCTTAAATGTCTTGCTAAGCTGTTGGGAAATCTATAAGATCCCCAGTAGAAGAAATGATGGCATTCGGTGGCCAGCTGCACAGACAGGTTGCTGAGAAAGAGAATGGGTGAACAAGTAGGGTTTTTTTAAGTCCTTGATGACATAGTATATTTAGGACTCAGCTAAACTTTGTCACTGTGGGGCAGTCACCACAGTAACCAGGTTAAAAAAAATTTTTTTTAGTGTGGTTAACAACTTGGAAGGCAAAATAAATTATATTGGTTTTCGTTTCACTTTAATTAGCTGGTTTTTTGGACCTCTTTGGAATCTAAGTAGATACTAGACATAGTTTTCTTGTATTTTTCTTTCTTTGCCTAAATGATGGCCAACATAGTGCCAATTAACATGCACCATGGGCACAGTGCATTTTTAAGTTTAGCTGGCTCCTGACCTGAGATAGATAATGCTGATTTCCATTTCAATTTTCAGAAACCAACGCTTTACAGCAGGTTGGATAGCAACATCTTTAGACCTATTTTAGACAACGGGGGAAAAATAAGACTGATTCTTAATGTGAAACTAACTTCTTTAACAAATTTCCTAAAAAATATGAATATTTTAGCAGCCATTTCATTCATGTAGCACTTTAGATTTGACAAAGTCCATAATTTTATTTGAGTTTCCTTGCAAGGTTGTGCTATAGGGAGGGGGCTGGAATTATTATCTGTATTTTTAGATACAGAGAATTTGAAGCTCAAAAAGATGAAGTAATTTTTCCCAAACCCTATAACTAATAAGTGTCAAAGTCAGGCCTGGAAAACAGGTTTTATGGCTCCTGTTCCATTACTTTTTGCCTGTTCAATGTTCAGTATATTGTATCCCCTAAGACACTACATTTTTAAAGATACGATTTTGGAAAAGAATTTTAGCATTGCATCAGTAAGGATATTTTTTCAGTATCAAATGACAGGAAATATAACTCAGACTGGCTTTAATAAAATGGAAAGATCTTTGGACATACATTTTTAGGCAGTCCAGGATTCAGTTGTGACTTGATCTAAGAGGCTCAAAATATGTCTGGGAGACTTAGTTTTTCTCTGTTTCCTTGCTCTGTTTTCCACTGTGTTAACTTTCTCAGGTTCCCCACAGTAGCAAGAGAGCTGCAGTAACTGTAGCCCTTAGATGTTTCCATGTATGCATCCAGGGGACGTGAGAGAACAAGGGTTTCTGGTGGCTCTTGAGTAAAGCCCCAGGGTTCCTCCTGGTTGGACCAGTTGGACTGTGCCTGTCTCAGAACCAGTCACGGTGACTTGGGCAATTCCGTATACTGATGTACCAAGCTGAGTAACAGACTTTACTGCTTCTGGAGTAGAACCATACAGAGACTGGAAGGGGGTACAGGGTGGTTCTCCAAAGAAAGTATGGGGGTGATGGTACTATTTAAAAAGGGGAACTGGGCTCTGGGTGGCCAAAGCTGCACAGTTAAGGAGCCACTTAAATTCCTGGCTCTAGTCTCTGGTTGCTTGAAGAAATGAGACTTTTCATTGAAAACTAAGCGCATTGTCTACGAGGCAGTAGCTCTCCATGTTATGTGACATTCTAATCCAGGGAGAGCTGCTGTGGGTAAATTGTGAGGAGTGTAAAGTCTGTTTTGTTGCACCATAGTTCCCTGTTCTGTACCCAAGTCCCCTAAACCAAGGCTGCCAGGTGACTCGTACCTGGGTGGCAGTTTGCTATGCTGGTTCTTAGTTACCTTCCAGTTAAGTCCTGGGCTTTTTGGCCATTCCTTCTCCAGCTTCATGCCTGCCATACCTGACCTGTATCCTATGCCACAGTTTTTCTACTTACTTGGTGCTTCTGGAATGCTCTCTCTCATGTTCCTATGCCTTCGCATGGACTCCAACTTTTCTGTGGTGTGCTTTTCCTATCGTGGGCTCCCCCTGACAGATTTACACCTAATTATTCTTCAGGGTGACCTATTCTATGAGCTTTCCTGATCTTGACCCTCCAAGCTGCAATAGTGTCTCCATAGGATTCTATACATTTAAAAAATAACATACCCATTACATTGACTTGAAATTCCTGATTTCCTTATCAGTCTTCCTCTCCTAGAGTTCCTTTAGGGCCAGAATCTGATCTATTTGCCTTTTATCTGGTAACTCTCCCAAGTCTGTCCCACAGAAAGTTCTCATTATATATTTACTAGATTGATGGCGAAATGACTATGTGAACAAATCATTGCAATAATAATTAAAAGGTAACCTCACTCAAGGGCCTTTATCATTAATTCCCCTTTCTGATATCAAAACCCAGGCAGAAGAAATGGTCTGAGGACACTTACCTAAAGCCAGCATAGAGAAAGGAAGCAGATAGCCAGCCCTGGGAATGAACTTCCCAAGATCACATTTATGGGATATAGTACTTTGCAAAAAAACTTGCCTCTTGCCATCTTTGCAGTGACAACAGGAGCTGAAGTAGGCTTGGAAAACTCTGAGATCTGCAACCTAATTAATGGCTGTGGCTGCTCATTATGGTGGGAAAGCTGTGCCCACACTGTGGCAGAAGCTGCCCACATATGAGTGGCTTCATTAACTACCTTCTCTCCCTTGGATGAGACTGCCAAGGGAGATGGTGTTGTCATCTAACAGCAGATCAACATACAAGGCAGCTCCTATCTTGCAAGCCATTATCAGAATATTGTGACCAACTTGTAGTTCTCAGAATCACAGGATGAGCAGAACATATATAGCTGGAAGTCAGGCACCAAAAATAATTGCACAAAATTGAAAACAAAATGTAACCTATGAGCAAAAGTTATAGTAATTAGCTTATTTCACCTGGAGAAGGAATAAATACAGAGGAAATTTAGTGCATTAGCAGGCTTCGGGTCCATGAAGGGTAATTCCAGGGGATGGTAAATTTATAGTTGTACATGTAAAAGGGTTTTTCCTGTTATCCTCTCTCCACTTCTTGCTTGATTTCTCCTCTGTGATACTTGATGAAAGATAATAATGTGGTGACTTCAGAGAACGTATGAGAATAAATACGTTGGATGTTTGCAGCCTTGTTGCACCGTGTTGCAACTACCTCCCTCCCTTCCCCCTCCAAAAAGAAAAACGCAGAAAGAAGTATACCATCTGCAAGAGCTCTTTTCTCTTTTACAGCCATCCTGTCACCATCTGCTAAAATCCTCAGCCCACCTGTATAGTGAACAACATTAATTGTCTTCCAGAAATGCACAAGAACCACAATCCTCCCAAGACTGAGGGTAGGAGGAAGGAGACATTTTATAGCACTTTTAAGTGAGGTTTTCACCCTGCAACCCACCTGGTTCCCTTTGTTAATCTACTGCATGTTCAACCAAGCTTACAAGCAGGGGAGAGTTCTCGGGTTAAACAGAGTCTTAGCATTTGTTTATTCCTTGGCTCCCTTCTTTGAAATTTCTAATGCCTAGGGCAAATCAGAGGTATGATTCCTAAAGTTGAGAAGAGTTTAGAGGTTATTGTTGACAGCAGCATGAGGATTTTCTTTGCTTCAGATCAGGAAATTTATTTTCAGCCAAATCCTGGCGTGATTCCTATATGTAATAATGGCTAGAGTTTGGGTCTCCTAGCTGATACTGAACAACGGGCCTGTGAAGTTCCAAAAGGGAATGGGCTAGTCTTTCTCATGGTTATTATTATTTGAGACTGGAAGATTTTTCCTTTTGGAAGTGCTTTTGCTGTCCTGTTATATCGAGGGGTGTTTTCCTTTCCTAGGTCTTCTCCATTAAATGCCATTGGTCCTTCCTGTCATTGTGGCAACTCCAAAGCCCCCAAACATTTCCAAACATCCCCTAGGAGGGCTGCGACACCCCCAGTTGTGAACTATTGAACCCGTACGTTTTGCCTTTGCGAGAAAGAGGTTTATCTGCTGCTTCCTGCTCAGGTGAAGAGATATTTATTTGTATAGCTCTGAACTCTATGATCAGGGCCATAAGCTACCAGAGAGAATCTCAAATTGTGAAAAATTAAAAGCGTAAATGGAAGAAGTACTTCTTCAGGCTAGTTTCCCCCATCCCACCCATCCTTTTTCTCACATATGCATATACACACACAGTCTGAATCTAAAGTGTACAGCAATTCACATGAAGCAGGAAGCAGTTGAGAGGAAAAAGAAGGTTTAATTAAAATAGCCAGTTATCATCAACCTATTTGAAATATTAATAGCCATTGTTTACAACGGGTCTATGTGTACATATTCTCTTGACAAGTCCACTTTGCAGTTATATTATTGGATGTCAGTTGACAATGCTTATGATGAGTTTGGGCTATTGTTTTTATTATTGTATGCCATTTATTCAGTCATTTGTTCATTTGTGGGCATCACTCTATATTAATAACAATTCATAATCAAATTGGTACTTTTTCTGCCATATACATTGAGGATATTTTTGTATAGATCCATCAGATTCAGCTTTTCTCAACCAGTTTATCACTTTTCTTATGATAAAGAGCTTATTCTGGCTACTTCCCCTTCCTTAAACAACATTGCCTTCAAAGAACAGTGAAATAAAGACTTGCTATATAGCAGCCCCCCGCCCTTTTTAAAGATTTATTTACTTATGAGAGAGAGAGAGAGAGAGAGAGAGCACAAGGATTAGGGGGGCAGAGGGAGAAGGAGAGAGAACCTCAAGCAGACTCCTCACAGAGCACAGAACCTGAAGCAGGGCTCCATCTCATGATCCCAAGATCATGACTTAAGCCAAAAATCCAGAGTTGGATGCTCAACCAACTCTGCCACCTAGTAGCCCCATATAGCAGGCCCTTTTAAGGCTATATCTACACAGAAGATGAGTTTTGCCATTTGTTGGCTGATTGCTAGGCAGTGACTCAGATTGCAAAACTGAACTGATTCAGTTGGCTTAACATCTAGAATAATCACTTATATGGCAACTCCTCTATTGCATGGGCAATCAACAAACATGGGTTGGTCATAATAATGATCAATCCTATAGGCTATTGTCTCTTTCCCATGCCAAGCTATTACATTTGTGATTCAAAGCTATTTTTTCCCTTTTTTTTAAAAAAAGATTTTATTTATTTATTCATGAGAGACACACAGAGAGAGGCAGAGACACAGACTCAGGACCCTGAGATCATGCCATGAGCCAAAGGCAGATGCTCAACCATTGAGCCACCCAGGCTTCCCTCAAAGCTATTTTAATCAACAACTACACTCATTTCAATATCTATCTATATACTACACACGGTGTTGACTAGTGAGGGCGTGAAGATAAACAGAGCAGGTTTTGTGGAAAGGAAACAGGCTTAGAAATCAGAGAAATAGGCTTCAAAACCCATTGGCTCTTTGGACAAGTCACTTAACCTCTTTGATCTGCTGCTGCGTGGCTGTGCTGAGGATTGACACAACAATATCAACTGCATAGGGCCTGAGAGCAAGAATCCAACAGTAACCAATGCCATTTTTATGAGTGAGACACAGCTCATATTCCTTGTTGTAATTATGTAAAACCATAAATTCCAGGTACACATATTATCATGCCTTATCTTAATTTTAAATTCTTTAAAAAATGTAAATTTAGCATATCCACACGTTGTATCCAGACTTTTTCCTTGATATTTTAAGATCTGTTTCAAGTGCTATGCAGACCAAACATGACCCCGCCACAGCGGGGTTCACAATTGTTCCATATACTCTGGGACTGAGTCATCTAATGTAGCTTACAGGAAAACAAGCTGTATATTACTGTAGGTGACCTTAATGTTGTGGAGTTATTTAAGAATCCGGTGTTCACCACTTCCAGTTGAAAGTACATGAGCAAATTAGGAAGATAATATAATTATATATACCGAAATTAGGTTAACATAGATACTCTAATAGCTCAGTATGACCACAGACTAGGATTTCAATATCAGAGTGCTGCCTCTCTTCGTATACACACGTCTCTCTCAGACACATACATCTATTCAAGGTGTGCCTCACAAGCAGAACTTTATAGTAGCTTTTATAAGTGCCTATTGTAGAATGGAGATATTTGGTTTTGTAGTTGCTTTTCATCCTAGAAGGGGAAAATAGTCCCTTGAGGTCAAAGGCTCTTATTGTTATCTAATGTTTTGCAGCAAACCATCCCAAAACTTAGTAAGTTATAATAATAACAATATCTGCTCTGCTTATAAATCACCAATTTAGGCAGGGCTCAGCAGGGATACTTCATTTCTTCTCTACCTGAAGATAGCAGGGGAAGCTCAAAGGCTAGGGGCTGGAATCATTGAAAGCAATGGTTCTCAACTGGGGATGGCTTTGCCTTCTTCAGAGGGGGCATTTGGCAATGTCTAGAATAATTTTTTATTGACACAACTTGGGGTAAGGGTGCTACTGGCATCTAGTGAGAAAGGCCAGATGCTGCCCAACATCCTGCAATGCACAGGATGCCCCCATCCCCAAACAAAGAATTATCCTCCCCAAAATGTCAGTGATGCCAAGGATGGGAAACCTTGATATAAAGACTTATTCATTGAGGTGTCTGATGTTTGATTCTGTGTGTTCACCGGAGGGCCTCAATTCCTCTTCATATGGACCTCTCTAATATGATCTGTTGTCCATGTGGATGTCTTAAATTACAAAAGTTCAGCTGTGTACATGTGAAGATCTAACTGGCTTTATTCAACAAGTCATGAATCAGGCATCATTCCATCTAACAAATAGAAAGGAGCTCCACCAAGCCATAGAAAAGGGAAAGTTTTTAAAGGGGGCAAAAGGAAAGGATTAGCAAAGAATGCAACATTCCAGGGACGGTTGCCCCCAAAGGGGAATGGTAAGGGTCTGTTGGGCGGGTCACCTCATAGTGCTGACCAAGCGGGTAGTTCCAGGTTGACTGGTTAAAGGTTATATTCCTAGGAGGAGTTAAAACTGCAGTTAAGTTAGGTTCTCAGTCTTGATTTGCTAATGTGGAGTTTAGCACAAGTGACTCCATTTGGGGTCAGCTTTTTGTTTTTTGTTTCTTTTTTAACATTAATTTGGGCTTCCTCATGGCATGGTGACTAGCTTCCAATCTGGGGAGTGTCCTGACTGAAAGAGCAAGACAGAAGCTGAATCCTTTACATGACCTGGACTCAGAGGTCACATAGCATCTCTATGAGATGGAACATTCAAAATCCCACTCACATGGGGGGACATGGACCCTGCCACTCTGTGGGAAGAGTGGCAGTAAATCACATTATAAAAGGAACAGAAAATGAAACTTGCCACAGGGACCATATCTCATTCTTCTTTGTATCTCAGCACCTTATCAGTCAATGGAAGGTAACAGATGCTCAATCTGTGCACTTTTGAATTGTATTAAATTAAGTAAACTTGATATATGAAATATACGATAAACAATGAGGAGATTTGGCAATATACATAACAATTTTCCACAGAGTACCTTTAAATAGCGACTTGTTCCACTTCATTATAAAGTATGATTTAATTATGAAAATTTCAATGGCATATTTATTCATCTGGTTGTTCGTTAATTCAGTATTCATTGAGCACATACTGTAGGCAAGAGAGTGTGCAAGTGCTGGAATACAAAGATGGATCAAACATAGAATTGCCTTCAAGTCACTCACAGTTTGGTGAGGAAGGTAAGCAATGTATATAAATCACTCTAATAGAGGCCAGAGTTCATTAGAGGTACAAATAAAGTACTTTGGTGCTCTAAGAAAACATGCAGCTTTTCAGAAATAGAAAGCAAAGACTTTATTAAGGATGTTCACTTTAATGAATACTAAATCTTTGTACTTCCTCGCTCTACACTTCTATAATTGCAAAGGGAAATTGGCAGAATTTTATCCAATTTTATAATATTCAGTCGAAGCAGTCACCTAAAACATGACTGAGGTCCATCTGCTGTGCAGCTGTTAAGTCTGTCTGTCTCGGTCACAGTCACTTATTGCTATGGGTAGACATATCTCTCCACAAGGATATGGCAAATCCTCTTACTGCAATCCTAGGACACTCCAATCTGAGTGACAGAGAAAAGTGGAAAAGTCACAGATACCTGTGACTCTGCCCCAGGTAAATAGACCTGTCATAATTCAGTAGGAGTATTGCATATCTACCTTATGGAATTTTAGTGATCTTTAGGGACATTTCCAGAAGTCTGTGTGCTTTGGTACCTCTCTGCCTTAAAATACCCAAAGGGGAAATTAGGGACTCATGCCAAACCTACTAGATCTTGGCACTCAGACCATATAAATTTGTTAATCAAGTTTATCTCATCCAAAACATTAATATACTTAAAATGCCATTCTAAAAAATATGTAGCATTTGGAGAAATAATTAATGGTATTTTAGAAATTGCTGATGACATTTTATAAAATTCTACATCTATAATTGAGAGAAGAAAGTCTAGCAGCAAGGAAACTAGTTAGAAATCTGTGATTAAAAAAAAAAAAGAAATCTGTGATATAATCAAAGAAAGAGGTAGTGACTTGGCTTAGAATAATATCAGAAGGAGGAATCATAATAGCTAATATTTACTGAGTACTTGGCATGTGCAGGGATTACATATGGCTTCATAAGAATTGTCTGTGTTAATACAACAATCATTTGATATAGGTACTATTATTTTCCCATTTTACAGATGAATAAACTGAGTTTTCTTAAGGAGTAATTAGTAGAACTGGAGTTCAGATGTACCTGAATCTGTTTCTGTGGTCCACTGTTTTAACTATTACGAACATTGCACCTGCTACAAGGAAAGAGGTAGACAGGATCAAGGAGGAAGCATGTGGATGATACAGGAATAGGATTGGGTTTAGGGAGAAAGAAAGAGCGAGACATCTGGGATAACACCCAGGTCTTAGCCTGAGTGTGCCCCCCTGGGTGGATGGAGGTGCAATTCTCTTAGATTGAAGACACAAAATCTTTGGGATTGGCTGAACGACAAGTTCAGTTTTTTGAGCTTGTTGGATAAAAATGAAGTGCCTTCGGTCTCTCTACAAGGAGAAGTTCATAGGCCATTGGATATATGGCTTGAGGTTCAGGAAAGAGGTTGGGATAGGAGAAACATATTTGAATGTCATCAGCCTGGATATGAAACACCGGGAGTGATAAAGAAGGTCCAGAAAGAATATCAAGCTTAGGAAGAGAAGGTGATCTCACTAAACATTTTTAACAGAATCTGCTTTACTGAGTGCTTTTGGGGGGAGGTGCTGTAGAGCAGGACAAAAGAACACATGGGTGCTGGCCCAAAGCGCTCACAGTCTAGGTGTGGTGGCATAACCAGGATATGTGAAAGAGCTTGAGAATGATTACCAGTCAGAATACAAAGGACAGCAACATACCTTTCAGAATTAGGAAAGAAAGAATAGAATTGGAATAGGATTTATCTAGAAAACTTTCTGGAGTTCAGGTTTGAGCTGTTTCTCGGAGTATGGGGTATATAGAGGAGAAACTGGGGCCTCAGTGAGGGGTATGGAGGGGGGCAGGGATTCCTCTCCCTGGGCCTCTTCCCTCACCTTTCCTGCAAGGGAAGAGACATCTGCCTCGCTTATGGCTCGTTCTAGGAGGCTGTTGTCTTTGTATCTGTTGCAGGGGATGGGGGTCTGTAAGACCTGCAGGGGGGAGGAGAAGCCAGGGATGAGACAGAACAAAGTTGGAACATGCAAACTGAACTCGTGGTTTTCACCTCTTCTGGCTTTGATGGTGTGAGGGTCCACAGGAGAAGCTGGGGCCTTTCATCATCGAGCTAAATGCCCATCTGGCCCAGGAGTTACAGAAGGTGCGGGAGGATTCACGGGGAGGTGGAGTGTGGTTGCAGAGCCAAATGCTGCCCCACACCAGGGCAGGTGAGTGACAATATGTGTGAGTTACACAATGGCTGCTGCCTTATTTCCATCCTGCAAGTCTTGCACTGAAATCTGAGGTGACCCAGCCTAATCAGACACCTACCAGTAAGGAAATTCTGGGAAATGTAGTTTATCCTACCCAAGTTCTTTATTTTTTAGGTGGGGAGAGGGGCAGAGGGAGTCTTCAGCATGGAGCCTAATGCAGGGCTTGATCTTAAAACCCTCAGATTGCGACCCTAGCCAAAATCAAGAGTCTGACACCTAACCAGCTGAGCCACCCAGGCACCCCAACACCTAAGTTGATTCTTTACAAAGCCCTCATATTACGTATAGAGGCAATCAGGTGTGAATAAACAAGCATGGTTTGTAGAGAACCAGCAAATCAGTTTAGTTCAGTGATTAAAAGTTGCCCTCAAACTTTAACATGTATCACAAACACCTGGACAGCTGGATAAAATCGTTTCTGATTCTGTGGCCTAGAGTGGGGCCACAGAATGGCATTTTAAGTTCCCAAGTGATTTTAACCCTCCTGGCCCAAAGACCACACTTTGAGAATCATTGGTTTAGCAGAAACACAGAGGGTTTGTTAAGTTTTAGTGAGAAATGGGAGGGCAAAATAAAACACAGCAAAGAAATAGTTAAGATATTGAACAGTGGACAACTGTTGAGTGGCATCCAATGCGACAGGACATCATTATAAGTGACTGAACAGGAAATTAACTGGCAAAGATGATGCTTGCAGCAGGATGCATTCTTGCTGTGTGGGAGGCACAGTCTCAAGTAGAACTTGGAAGTGGGGAAATAAATTGTAAGACCATGTTACAATAATCTAGTGATACATATCCAGAATAGGGAGGGGATACATACATGTTACAATAATCTAGTGATACATATACAGAATAGGGAGGGGAGTGGCTGTGGAAACAGAAAGAAGGGATGCAGGAACTGAAAAACTACTTTGTTCTTTTTTTAAGATTTATTTGTGAGAGAGAGAGAAAACACGAGTAAGGGGGGTGGCAGAAGGAGAGGGAGAGAGAGAATCCCAAGCAGGCTCCTTGCTGAGCAAGGCTGGATTGCATGACCCTGAGATCATGACCGGAGCCAAAAACTAAGACACTCAACCAACCGGGCCACCCAGGCACCCCTGAAGATTGCTTTGGACATAGGTTCAAGTTCCCTGCTCCTTCTTTCTCCTGAACAATATGGTCTTATGTCTTTTTTCTTTATGTCACCAGAGTCCAGGTAAAGGGACCTCAGCTTTATTTTTGTCTTTTTTTTTTTGAATTTAAATAATTTTTGTCTTTTATAACTGTTTTCCTGAGTATATTACCAAAAACCGTACATTGCAGAGAATTTGGAAATCAGAAAAGTATAAAGAATAAGGTAAAAGTTGTCCCTCAGGCCAGATGTAATCACTGTCAAATTTGGGATATGTTTCTCCCCATTCTTTTCTCTCTCTCTCTCTGTGTGTGTTCATATATTTTATTTTGTTTGAAATTTGAAGACTTTGCCATGATCACACTGAAGCAAATCTTACCTGGGCAGTTAGGAAGGTATGCGACTGGTGTCCCAGCCAAGGTAGCCCTTGTGGCACTCAATGTTCTTGTCAACTTTCATCTACCTGGGGGAGGATCACCATCTCGCCTTTTCAAATAGTGCTGGTGGCATCAGTGTCTAGGGCTGTCAGCAGCTTGTTATAGGACTTCAGACTGATGTTTCCTGAGACATCAAATGAGTGGAGACAAAGGTGATAGAACAGTTTGGGGAGCAAAGCTCGGGGTCTGAGAGCCAGCGTAGCCAGGCCCAGGGCTTATACATATTATCTCAACTAATCCCTGCAGGATAGAAATGATAATAAGAGTAACAAAAGGATTAGCGACAAACATGTATTGAATGCTCTCTGTGAGCTGGGATCTTTATATCCGAGTTACTTAATGGGTTACCTCATCTAGTTCTTAAAACATTACAATGGGAAAGATTCTGTTATTTTATCCATTTTGCAGATGAAGACATTCTGGCTTGGAGAAGTTAAAAACTTGGTAAAGAGTTCAAAAATTAGATGACTTGTCCAAGATCAAACATGTAGGAAATGACAGAGTCTGACTTAGAACCAAGGCTTCAGATTTCCAGGTTATTACTTTTTCTGCTTCAATCTCTTGCTCTCCTCAACAAATCTCAACTTTCTGCCTGATGCCAATCACAGCTTTAAAACTCTCTCTTCCCTGCCCATGTTTTGGACTTTGGATTTACAGTCTTTTCTGATCTCACTGTCTGCTTGCTGCATCTGCGTCCACTCACATTCATATGTCGGCACTTCTGACCGCCCCAGTCTGGTAATCTGCCCCCTGAGTGTGTCTTAGCTCAGACCAAATCCTCCCCTGGGTATCCACAGGAAGGCCCCAGACCTCTTCACTTGACATTGCTGAGCTAATGAGAACCCTGAAGGACAGTGATAACTTATTCTGAAGCCACTGCGTAAGTGCTCAGCAGAATGTGACAAGAGCGGTTTACCTCCAGTTCACGCACTCAGAGCCCACCCTGCACCATCTGGCTCCTCCACACTCTGGCTCCTTCCTCCTCTTGCTGCCCTCCCTCCACCAGGCCCCCTTCCTCTCCCCTGGAGCAGAGCGCGGGACTCTTCTCCCTTCTGTGTAAGGCATAGAGGACACCAAGGGCCTCCGTCCCCATGTCGTGCTTGTCTCTCCTCTGCAAGTGGCAGTGAGCTATTTTTACATCTGTTTCCTAGACGAGATATAATGTGAAGGCAGGAGGTACGTTTTCAAAACAAATAACTTCAATTATCTTTATAAATAAATTTGTAATGGTGAAAAAGTGACGTTTCTAACAAACTCTCTTTATCATGAAGCTTTGTTTTTCAGCTTCAACTTTTAAATCTTGCATTTATTTCACGCTCTTTGCTATCATGCATCCAAGGCAAATTTTGCTTTACTTTGTGCTTTTGTTTTGCTGTATTTGTTTTTGGTTCATATTCTCTAATTATTACTCATTTGTAGAGTTTTCTGTTAATCCTCATATCAGCAGATTATTTTCTTATAGGTGGTCCAGGAATCCTAATCAGTTCATTAAACTGGACATGAAACATGTATCGTCAGAGTAGGCGACAGTCACTTAGCAACATATCAAATAAAAACAGGGGATTTTGTCCATATGATTTATCTTCATGTCTTATAGTATCTTTTTATTTATTTATTTATTTATTTATTTATTTATTTATTTATTTATTTATTTTTTGTATCTTGTATCTTATAGTACAAAGTATAACATATATAATGTTATACATATAGGAAATATATGCAATATAATATATATAACATAATTAGGTATATATAGCATCACATATATAATTATGTAATATCATATACATAACTATTAAGTATATATACTATGAATAACTATATACACATGTATGTAACTATAATACTATGTATAACATTCTATATACATATAGAATATAATTTATATTACATTCATATTATTAACTTATATGATATCATTATATATAATTGACAATAATAACCTATATAGTATATTAATTATAACATTATGTATAACGTATTATATAACGTATATAAAATACCAAGAGGAAAAGCCATTTATTTTAATAACAAGCAAGTTCTTATGACTTCCCAGAGAGGTTTAAGAACAGGGATGGAGACAAACACCTGATGGTAGGTGATGAAAGAGGAGAGAGTGGTGAAGAAGCTGGGGCAGTGAGTGTACGGAAGATTTATTTGAGAAGCTGAGCAATGTGAGAAGGGGCAGGTTGGGAGAGAGGAAGGAGGGAGAGCAGAGACAGGGAAAGAGGAGCAAAGACTCAGGTAGAGATGTTTTCAAGACTGGAGAGGGGTGTGTGTGTGTGTGTGTGTGCGTGTGTGTGCGCACGTGTATGATTAAAGGACAAGACCCAATGAAGGACTGAAGATAAAGGGTGTGCAATTTAGAGAGCCGGATCTCACAGGAGGGATCTCTTGTGAGGAGAGGCCAGGCAGGAAGATGAAGGCAAACTCTTTGCTGTACACTTAGAGGACAGGAATGAAGACAAGCCGACACTCACTGAATACCTACCGCAATGCAGGTGCTCTGCATCTCTTACATCTGTATTGCTCACTCCGTGGGCAAGCATTACTGCAGCTTATGAGTTAGACTAAGACTCAACAGGAGTAGGTTAGTTACCTGTGGCCAGATGGCCAGTGGATGGCAGAGCTGGTGTTAGATTCAGCTTTCTATTTTCAAAACCTGAGTGCTTTGCCCTACACCTCTTTAACCTTTAAAAGTAGATCTAGCGGAAGACACGGGGAGGCAAGTATCTGCCAGGAGACACAGAGGCTTAGTGGTGCAGTGGGACCAGCGTTTCAGGAGCAGCCCAGGAAGCCCCAGGGTGTGGTTGCAAACATAGCATTGTAGCAAGTAAGGTCCTGTGGGGGGCCCGGCCAGCCCGGGAATGGGGGAAGTTAATAGAACTCTATCAATGGCTCCCACATTTCTCTTCAGTGTTAGTAGGGGAACAAATGGAGTAGATGAGGGCAGCAACCCATGTGGAGGGATATGTTAAGAGCAAGCATCTAGGGTGTTGAACGAGGCGGAACCTGAGATTGAAGCTAGGCATTGGTTCAGGTGAATGAGAAATGATAAAGGCCAAAAGATCAAACAGTATGGAGGGATCCAGCCTAGGGGGTGTGAGGATGGCTTATCTGGCCATTCCTTCTGGGATTAGCTGCTTATCTTTCCACCACGCCTCCTCTTCTAGGGCTCAGTATTCTGGCCAGACCAGACATCATTCAGTACTTCTTCAAATGAACAACATTCTCTTCTCTTCTTTGCACATGCTTTCCTCTACCTGGATGCTTCCTCTGACTCCCTGCCTCTTTCTTTGGCTTCTTCCTCCACCTCAGGTTTTAGGCTGGAGAATGAATCATCTAGTACCTTTCCTGACACACTTGGACTGAGGTAAGTGCTTTCTCTTGAACCCTATATTTTCTTTATCATATATTTATAATTATATTGCAATTGTTTATCTAATTGTCTCTTTCCCTGCTCTGGACAGAAAGGTTCATGAAGGCAGACGTGCTGATTATCATCTCCTCCAGCTCCAGGTGCTTGGTTAGCTCCTGGCACATGATAGGGGCTCCATAAGTATTTGTTGAAAGAATGAATGAGTAAATTATTTAATAAATTACTTAAAATATTTTTTGTTCTCTCCCTTCTTCCTGTCTAAGTGAAATTGTTCGCCTTGGTATTGTTTAACCTCCAAATTTTTCTTCTGGGGAGAGTACTGAGCATCACCATGAAGAACATTTCTGGCATTACATTATGATTATGCATTTTCTCAAATGTTCTATATATTTTCATCTGGGCAATGCAAACTCAAATGTCTGAAGTGGAGCTTATCTTATTCTAAAAACTTTTTCCTCCCTATTCGTGTCAATGGCAGTAACAGTATTCTCCAGGTTACCCAGCCATACCCCGCTCTTGCCTCTTTGTAGCTTGGCCACCGATCCTTATTTCTTTATAATTCTTTCCTAGTGGTTCTTAAGATGTCACCCTTGTCCAGGACCTTATTACATGCCTGGATTATATGAAAAAAAATGCTCTTTTAATGAATGATACTCACACAACTGTATGTCCGCTTGTGAAAAAACAAAATTGTACCATACTTCATACCATGTATATAACAAAGTCAGCGCAAAATGGGTCATAGTTGCCTGGGATGGAGACCTAAAGGAAATGTGATGGATGAAAAAGTAGTTAAATTGAGCTGAACCAAAATTTAAAATTTTGGGCTTCAAAGGACACCATCAGAAAGTAAAAAGGCAACCCACAGAATAAGAGTAAATATTTGCAAATCACATATTGAATCATATATCTGACTTACATCCAGAATATATAAATATATATAATATATAAATAACTAAATAATTCTTACAACTCATAGTAAATATTATTTATGGAATAACTCATAATAAATATTGTTAGTCATTAGGGAAATACAATGAAATACCACCTCATACCTACTAGTATGTATGCTAGTTATAATCTAAAAGACAATAATAGGTATTGGCAAAGATTTGGAGAAATTATATCTTCATACAATGCTGTTAGGAGTATAAAAGAGTACAGCTATTTTGGAGAAAATTTGGCAGTTCCTCAAAATTTTAAACGTAGAGTTACCATATTACTCAGCAGTTCCACTCTTATGTATATACCCAAGAGACATAAACACATATGTCTACACAAAAAGTTATTGCAAGAATGTTTATAGCAGCATTATTTATAATAGCTTGAAGTGGAATCAACCTAAATGTTCATCTTAAAATTAATGAATGGATAAATGAAATGTGATATATCCATATAATGAAATATTATTTGGTGATAAAAAGAAATGAATTATTGACCCACGCATGCTGCAACATGGATGACCCTTGAAAACATTATGCTAGGTGAAAGAAGCCAGTCACAAAAGACAACATACTGTATCATTCCACTTACACGAAATGTCCAGAATATGCAAATTATACAGACATTAAGTAGATTAGTTTATTAATCTACTTAAGGGCTGGGGAGGAAAGGAGAGGAATAAAGATTGACTGTTAATGGATACAGGATTTTTTTAGAGGGGAGCAAAATTGTTCTAACATTAGATCATGATGATGGATGCACAACCTGTAAATATGTTAAAAATCACTGACCTACACTTTAAATGCATGAATTGTGTATTATGTGAATGATATCTCAACAACGAAAAAAGTCCCCTAGATTGGGGTACCGGGGTGGGTGGCTCAGTGGTGGACTGTCTGTCTTCAGCTCAGGTAGTGATCCTGGGGTCCTGAGATTGAGTCCTGCATCGGGCTCCCCACAGGGAGCCTGCTTCTCCCTCTGCCTATGTCTCTGCCTCTCTCTCTGTCTCTCATGAATAAATAAATGAAATAATAAAAAAAAACCCTTCTAGATTATTCTCTTCATCTCTTCTACTTCTAATCAATCTAGCTCCTTACCATGAGCTAAATCATCATTTTGTACATTCTGCTCAGCACCCATCGGTCCAGATTTTTTGATTTAATATTTGGGGCCCTTCATGTCCTAGTCTCAGTGTGCCTTTTTGATATCCTCATCTACTTTGCCACATGAATTCTCTGCTTCACCTGGAAGGGCTTACTCCCTTGCTGTGTCCTGTACTTTTGTCCCTTCTCTAGAAAGTCTTTTTCTTCTTTTGTAAATCTAAATCTTGGTCTTCTTTTAGGCTTTATCTCTTCAATGGCGATTTCCTTGGCACATACAATTCTTAGCATTTTCTCTCTCCCATGATCTCCACTACTTATTTTGTACTAATTATATTTTACCTCTGTGATGAGTGGAGAGCGAAGTTATGTTCAAATTATTTGGTAATAAAGGCAGGAAAATCAACACACATATTCAGAACCCTCCCCTCAAATAATCCCATTTTATGTTATGATTTGGAAATAATTTAATGATGAGTTTAAGGTGCCAGGAAGTGATAACCCTAAAACATAATTGGTTTAAAATAGACTGAATTCTTGAAAACCGGGCAGCATCGTGTGCGAATGTTGTAATTGACAAGAGTACTTAATGACTGATAATGAGTACTGGAAAGGAGGAATTGGAAAGAAAAAATCTGGTAGTCTATTTTCTGGGCTGTCAGACCCTAATCCTTTATTCCTTACATAAAATTGCCTCTTAGTATAGAGAAAGAAATGGCCTTGGATATGACGACCACAGTGATTCTGTAAGACCATTTATATTTTTTCTTATAATGTTGTAGTCTGAGGAAGTGCCTCAAATATCATAATTCCTGTATAAGGCCTAAGAAAATTGTCCTCATTAGGCAAGAAATACTATCATTATACTAATAATAATGATGAATATTTAATTTTTATTATCCAGGCCTTGTATTTACATGCATTTTCTCATTTAATCCTCACAATAAACCTCTGAGCTACATGTATACTATTATGATTCTCATTTTATACAACTTGTCTGTATTAGTCCAGATTAGGTTTGAATGCAAATTTGAGAAAACCTTAAGAGTAACAGTTACGTTAGAAGTGTATTTCTCTATCATGTAAATGTGTAGAGGTGTTTGTCCTGGGTTTGGATGGCATGTGGCTTTGTCTCAAGTCTGCAGAGGCTGAGACCCCTACCAATTCCCCATTCTTTCATCCATTGGATGTTACTTTCAGCCTTATCATTCAGGGTGAGATCCATGTCTTAGGTAATAGGATTGAGGGAAGAATGAATAACAAGGGTAGAGAGTATAGTAGCCTTCTTTTCAGGAACATTCTCAGAAATTGCTCATAGGACTCTCAAAATGGACATAATTAGATGTATGGGACACCTAAGAGAATTAGCTACAAGGAAGGCTAGGGAATGTCATCTGTATTCTGAATGGCAATGTGCCCAACTGGAATTTTGTTCTTGTACAAAAAAGTAAGAGTAGGTATTTGGGGCATGACCAGATGTACCTAATGTGTCACCTAAGGTCACAAACAGCTAGTAAGTGATGCGGCAGGAATTAAATCTCATCTGTCTCTTCAGAGCCCATGTGCCTCCTAAGCACCTAGATTTTTCATGATGAGTTGTTTAATTTGAGAAGAGAGGCCAAGATGAAGAACAAGGCACTCACAGTCTTAGCTAAGTATACTTTGCAACCCACAAGGCTGCTTTATTTGAACAAAGGCTTTAGGTCACCCCTGCACTTAAGGGTGGAATTGCAAGCACCCAGTGTTCTTATGCAGAACAGAAATGAGATTCATCATCACTGGTACCTTACTCTTGTTCTTGATCTCATTTGACTCCAGAGACTGAATAGTGGTCATACATTTTTCATGTTCCATTATCATTTATGGTGAATCACACAACAATTGGTTTTCTAATCATTAATAGTAAACACAATTGCACTGCTCAATTTCACACTAAACAAACTATATTGCACAGAGACAATGTAATTTCTTATTTATAGCTGGAGACATATTAAATCTCACAGAGGAAAAAGAAATTCAACTTTAGCTTTATAGAATTTAGGAAGGCACTTTAGAGACCTTTGAGGCTGGTATTTAACAACAATTATTTTTGTTAAGTAAAAGTTGTATAGTTTAGTTTAGTTTAGTTTAGAGAGAGAGGGAGAGCAGGTGGGAAGGGACAGAGGGCGAGAGAGAGAGTCTTAAGCAGGCTCCAGGCCTAGCGTGGAGCCCAACACCAGGCTCAGTCTCACAACCCTGAGATCAGAACCTGAGCCGAAATCAGAGTCAGATGCCTAACCAACTGAGCCATGCCAGGCACTTCAAAAGTTTCATATTTTAATGTGGTGTTTACTTTGTCCTTTGACACTTCCAGTTCGGTGGTTTCTTTTGTTTCTCTGTTCTTTTCATTTCGGGTGATTCTTTAACCTTCCAGGGTTAAGAAAGTGGGCTCTGAAATAGGACTTTCACTGTTGTCCAGTTGTGTGATTTTGAGTAGGTCCCCTAAGTGTAAAAGGCTCCCATTCTTCTTTTAAGAAAACCTTAAACCTGCAAGAGAAACCCTTCCTAGTGTGGTTGTAAGAATTAAACAAGAATCTATTTTGTAACGTGTGTGGAGTAATGTCTGCTGCAAATGATCTATTTTTAATTATTATTTTTTTCTGACTCTTTCATCCTGCTTTTATATCCCTCCCCTATTTACCAGGGAGTGATTCTTCTAACCATTGATTATTCTGGACACCCATGAAGGACACTTTCTGTCCAACAAACCAGAACACTCACTGATCAGTTTGGTCAATAGTATGCTCTGGCTGGGAATGAGTCATTCAGCTTCGATCAGTCTTTCTGCACTGTGCGGAAAGAGCAAAAACTTTGGCATCCCTAGGACCTGGATTAGATTTCTGGCTCTGTGTCTTATTAATAGTGTTACCTAGAATGCATGATGTACATTATGCGCATGTTTCTGTTACTTCATCTATTAAACAAGAATGATGATCACCTCTAATTTCAAGGTCATAGGGAACATTAAAGATAATGAATAAGAGTACTGAGTACTGGTACCTAGTTGTAGATATTATCAGTGCATGGTATCCTTAGAGTAGAGAGAACTAGTTGGGCAAAATGGGTTGGATAGAAACACAGTCAAGTAATTTGGCCAAATGGCAGTGGGTTGCCAGAGGAAAATATTCCAAAGTAGAGTCAACCCAGGCTGAAGAGAACTTCTTGCTTCTCTTGTAAATACTATGGAAATTTTGCTGTCATTGAAACTGTCAGGAAGGCTAATAGGAGGGAACTGCTGTGCTCTTGAAGCCTCCCAGACCCGTTTATTTGCTCCTCTTTCCTCTAATAGGCCTTTACTCTTCTTCTCTCTAGAGGACTGTGAAGACAGTCATCCTGCGTGCAGAAATCCATCTTCAGTCTACAGATCATAAAATGTGTGAGATCATCTATGACTGGATACACATAGAGACTATCTGTGTAGAAGAGTGAGTATTGGGCTGGGAATTAGAGGTTTTAGATTTCTGTTAACAGCAGACCATGTGACCTTAGATAGGGCCCTAAGTCTCTCCGGGGCTCTGTTTCTTTGTGTTGAAGCAGAGAGCCAGAATCAATGACTCCTAAGGTCTCTTTCACATTCAGAATTATAAAATGGGGTCATTAGCTAAGTAATCCAGATTTTTAACTTGCAAAACATATTTCCTAAGTCACTGAGTTATTTTGTGCAGATTCTTTTTCTATAATACCTGTTGGGTGGTCAAAACCGGGTTGCAAGTCTTGCCAGACTTTTCTCTCACTACACCTGGGACTGTCAGATTTCAATTCCACATGGACAGCTTCTCGGACTATTTTGGTGGTGGTCCATATTTTACCTTGCTGTAAATCATTACAAAACATTAGAAAAAGCCTTGTAGACAAATGCATCTGAATTCTGTATGCCTCCTCAACTCAATTCAAGCTCTTTTTCCCCTTGTCTGTCCACTCTTTCAAAAAGAAAAATGTATTAGATGCCTACCATATAATTGTACTCAAGGTGCTATGAGCACTGGTATTTCTGTCTTTGTGGGTCTTCTAGACTGGTAAAGAAGAGGTAAGGCAAGCATTTAATTATCTAAATGGATCTCTAGAGTCCCAGAAGCAGTGTAGCCATATGGTCAATAAACCAGATTTGGAGTCAAATCAAGGGTGTGTGACCTTGGGCAAATTACTTAACCTTTCTGAGCCTCAGTGTCTTTATCTGTTAAATAGAGGGGCATAACAGTACCTTCCTTGCTGGCTGTTGTGTTAAGTGAAATAATGTATGTAAAGGGTTGGCATAGTCCCCAGCACACAGTAATGTTCACTTCTTATTATAACCTAGTAATTTGTAAATTTGATAAAATATATATTTGAATTTTGTGTTGAATAAGATAGATGTATGTGAACCACAGAGAGTGAGCCCAGTGGTTTCATCCCAATGAGATAAGTCTTTTTTTTTACCCATCACATGTATAGTAACTTTCACTAAGTATACTAAAGAGCCACTACATATTACTTTGTGCTTGACTGGATTTTTCATAGAAATTGACAAGTTGATTCTAAATTTAAACCAGAAGTACAAAGGAGTGGCCAAAATAACTCTGAAAATGAAGAATAAATTTGAAGGGCTAATACTTCCTGATTTCAAGATTTGTTTCGAAGCTGCAATAAAAAAACAGTGTGGTATTGGCATCAAGAGAGACAAAAAGACCAATGAAAAATAATACAGAATCCAGAAATACATATATAAACAACTTTCTCTTTTTTTTTGTCAGTCACTAGTTATTTATTTTTCAAAACCAAAAAATATACATTTGAAGACATTAAAAACTCTTAACCAGATAATTCAAAATAAATAATGGCATTTTACCCATGTGTAAAATATGCACACATGAAACTTTTCAAACCAGTATATTCATTCATGTAACAGCCAAATAAAGGACATGTTCACTGAATAGTCACACGTACATATATAAACAACAGATATAATTTGTTTTTCATTAATGGTCTTTCCTGTAGATGTTCTTCAGTGTCCAGATCTAAGGCCCTAAACTGAAAGCCTTCTTGGCTATGCTACCCAAATACTTTATTTTCATTGCAAGTTGTTAATAAAAGAAAAGCCAAGGCTACAGAGAAAACGAATAGGCATCTTTAAAACATCTGAATGCTAATCATTCTTCTCATCTCTCTACACTATAACATTCTTTGGGACCATGTAGTATAATGGAGTCAAACTGTAGAACAGTTAGGATGTAGCTAATTCATCTACAATGGGATTCCGCTGTTTATAATTTCTTACATCCCAGAGCACCCAGCAAGGTGCTTTTTTAAAAAAAAATTTTATTGGAGTTCAATTTGCCAATATATAGCATAACACCCAGTGCTCATCCTGCCAAGTGCCCACCTCAGTGCCCATCACCCAGTCACCCCTATGCCCCGCCCACCTCCCCTTCTACTACCCCTCGTTCATTTCCCAGAGTTAGGTGTCTCTCATGTTTTGTCACCCTCACTGATATTTTCACTCATTTTCTCTCCTTTCCCTTGAATCCCTTTCACTAATTTTTATATTCCCCAAATGAATGAGACCATATAATGTTTGTCCTTTTCCGATTCACTTACTTCACTCAGAATAATACCCTCCAGTTCCATCCACGTCGAAGCAAATGGTGGGTATTTGTCATTTCTAATGGCTGAGGAATATTCCATTGTATACATAAACCACATCTTCTTTATCCATTCATCTGTCGATGGGCACTGAGGCTCCTTCCACAGTTTGGCTATTGTGGACATTGCTGCTAGAAACATGGGGTGCAGGTGTCCCGGCGTTTCACTGCATCTGTATCTTTGGGGTAAATCCCCAGCAGTGCAATTGCTGGGTCGTAGGGCAGGTCTACTTTTAACTCTTTGAGGAACCTCCACACAGTTTTCCAGAGTGGCTGCACCAGTTCACATTCCCACCAACAGTGCAGGAGGGTTCCCCTTCCTCCACATCCTCTCCAACATTTGTTGTTTCCTGTCTTGTTAATTTTCCCCATTCTCACCGGTGTGAGGTGGTATCTCATTGTGGTTTTGATTTGTGTTTCCCTGATGACAAGTGATGCAGAGCATCTTCTCATGTGCTTGTTGGCCATGTCTATGTCTTCCTCTGTGAGATTTCTCTTCATGTCTTTTGCCCATTTCATGATTGGATTGTTTGTTTCTTTGCTGTTGAATTTAATAAGTTCTTTATAGATCTTGGATACTAGCCCTTTATCTGATATGTCATTTGCAAATATCTTCTCCCATTCTATAGGTTGTCTTTTAGTTCTGTTGACTGCTTCTTTTGTGTGCAGAAGCTTTTTATCTTGATGAAGTCCCAATAATTCATTTTTGCTTTCAGCAAGGTGCTTTTAATGCTGTCTTGGACAACTTATTTTTGACAAAGGTTTATATAAAAGCAATTCATTGGAGAAAGAATAGCATTTTCAACTCTTGATGCTGGAACAATGGAGTATCCATTTGCAAAAATGTAACCTTACTCTCTAGTTTGCAGTATATTCAACAATTAATTAAGGATGAATCACAGATTTAAGTGTAAAATCTGAAACTTGAAAGTTCTGGGAGAAAGCATGAGAACATCTTTGTGATCTTGGGTTAGACAAAGATTTCTGAGATATGACACCAAATGCATCATCCCTAAAAGGAAAAAACAGTAAACTTCATCAACATTGAAAAGCTTTGTCCTTTATTTATTTTTTTAAATTTTATTTATTTATTCATGAGAGACACAGGGAAAGAGAGGCAGAAACATAGGCAGAGAAGCAGGCTCCGTGTGGGGAGCCTGATGCAGGACTTGATCCCAGAACCCTGGGATCACGCCCTGAGCCAAAGGCAGATGCTCAAACACTGAGCCACCCAGGTGCCCCCAATAGTTTTGTCCTTTAAAATGCATTAAGAGAATTAAAAGAGAAGCAAAGGCTGGAATAAAATATTTGCACATCGTGCATCTGATAAAGAAATTATTCTCAGTTTATGTTATGTTTATATGTAAACTCCCAAAATGCAGTGGTGTTTAAAATCACATTTAATAACGTGCAAAGATTTAAAGATATGTTACCAAAGATAAATGGATGTCAAATAAGCACATAAAAAGATTCTCCACAGCTTAGTCATTAAGGAAATTAAGACCACTGCGTACTTACTAGACAGACTAAAATAAAGGAGACTGAAAAAAACCAAGTGGTGGTAAAGACGTGGAGGAAATGGGATTCCTACACATTGCTGGTGGGAATATAACACAGTAGAACTACTTTAGAAAAAGCAGTTTGGCAATTTCTTAAAAAGTTACATTACAAACCATATGACCTAGCCATTCCACTCATAGGTATATACCCAAGAAAAATGAAAGCTTATATTCTTTTTTTTTTTTTTTTTTGAAAGCTTATATTCTTACAGAGCCTTGTACACAAATACTCATGACAGCTTTATTTGTAATGGCCCCACACTGGAAACGGTGTAAATGTCCATCAACAGGTGACTGTATAAATGGGTTGTAGTATACAATAGACCACCAGTCAGCAATAAAAAAGGACTGGACTATTGTTTCATAAAACAACATCGCTGAATCTCAGAATAATTAGGCTGAGTGAAAGGAGCCAGCTAAAAAAGAACACAAGGAAATGTACGTGTCTAAACTGACCAAATTAAATACTTTCAGTCTATGCAGTATTTTGTTGAGTCTATTGTATTTCAATAAAGTTGCTGTCTCATTTGGTTAGTTTTCCATCACAAATGGATACTGAAAGTTATCAAATACTTTCTGCTACATCTTTTGAGATGACCATAGGCTTTCTCTCCTTTATTTTGTTTACATGGTGAATGACCGATTATTTTTTATTATTGCATTTTATCTCATCTGTGAATAGGTGATGCATACATTTTTGGGAACAGTTTCTTCTGTGGTAGCCTACAGATTACAATATGTTTTTTTCCCAATTTATCCATGTCTCATGTGAATTAGGACTCTTACCTCTTCCTGCAAAATGCAAGAACCTAAAAACCTTTTGCTCTCCCTCTCACCTTGCATATTATGGCTTCATGTATTTTCTTTCTCTACAGTTTTGAAAGCCTAGACGCATTGTTCACATGGTTCGCCAATAAACAAGTTTGCCCACGTATTCAACAGTTTTGTTCCTGCCTTTCTTTTAGGATTTCCTTTTAGCTCAAGTGTAATGTTGAAAATGCTTTTGGTTTTTACTTATTTGAAAATGTTTTTATTTTCCTTGCACTCGTTATGTAAATCTGGCTCGGAAATTCTATTTTTCAGAAATTTGAAGGTATACATTCCTTTTTATTCCTGTTGAGAAGTCAGCCATTATTATTGTTAGCTTTTGAAAGTATTCTATTGTTTCTCTGGCTGCTTTTAGGAATTTATCTTCATCTTGATTTTTTAGCAGTTTCTTTTTATACTGTGTGTAGGTGTAATTTTCTTTTTATTTACCTGCATACTGTTGATGGTGCTCATGGCATCTATCGTTTAATATTTCTCTTTAGTTTTGCATAATTCTCAGCCATTACTGCTTCAAATATTACTTTTGCCTATTCTCTCTTCTCCTTTCCTTCTAGGATTTTAATTATGCTTAATTAATAGTTTCTCTCTCTGTTGCTGTTATTTTGCATAATCTTTTCTATATGTCTCATCTTCTTTCTCCATGATTCAGCATATTTTCTTCTGACTTAACATCTAGTAGATTAATTCTCTAATCAGCTGTGTCAAATTTGCTATTAAACCCATCCATTAATTTTTCAAATTTTAATTATTTTAGTTTACTTTTGATTTTTTTTTAAAGATTTTATTTATTGATTCATGAGAGACAGGCTGAGACATAGGCAGAGGGAGAAGTAGGCTCCCCGTGGGAAGCCCAATGTGGGACTTGATCCCAGGACTCCAGGAGGTTTTATCACGCTTCTCAGAGGAGGTTCTGAACTCCCAAGCGCTGTGCCCTTGGAGGGCTTCTGAGGGCTTCTGATCCTTTTAGCTAATTTTTTCAGAATTGGCAGATACAGTGGTCCTAAGTACCTGCTTTGTCTTTGTCCATTTCCAGTTGCTTCTTGATTGTGGCCTCATAATTGTTCATGGTTTTCTTAGCTCTTGATAGTTCAAAAGGACGATTTTGATATTTTGTCCAGTTTTTAAAAAATTATTATTTCTCTTAGGATGTTGCATCTCAGTTACTTAGACCATTTCACCAGAAACAGAAGTTATTTCACTCCATGTTTTTCCCTCTTAGACCAAATCTGAATCTCAGTTTCTCAAACTTTCCTCCTGCAGAAGTCTTTATTTCTTTGAAGTATTTTTTTAAGATAGAATATGGAAAATGCAAGGAGCTAAATATGGCAACTCATGGTTTTCTACCCAACAGATTCTTCCCTTCCTTATAAATAAAACCTCAATTTCATTCTTGCAGCAATGTATTCAACCCCAGGGGATGATTTTCTGATTAATTTAAGCGAAATAGAACTATCCCATTTCCTTTGATAGGTAACTCAGATTTGGTCAATGGGATATAAAAATCTTTAGGGAAATTGGTATACCCACTAGACCACCACCACTAAAAGAGCCACACCCTTTGTTTCAACCCACTTCCTTATTTTTTAATACTGAGAATAGGACACAAGAGTTGTTTCATCTAATTTGTGATAGTGAGAGAAACTGCCAATGCATGAACGGTTATATAGAGCAGAAAATCAGCATTAAAATGAGGTTTTTTTATTGACATTGTTAAACTGCCACACCAACTTTTGAATCCTTCTAACCCTGGATTTTTTATTATTTGAGATAATGGATCCTTATTATCGTTTTACTCAGGAATTGTTACTTGCTTCAAAATTTATCCCAGTGGATATGTACACTTCTCTGATTTGCATCTTAATGTTTTCAGGGTGTGCCTATCACCTCTTGGGGCCAATCACCCACATTCTCTGCAGACATTTGATGGCATAGCTCTGATGGCTTCTCTTCTCAAGGAACAAGCGTACCTTTGTTCCTTTAGTACTTACTGAACTTTCTTTTCTCTTCTGTCCATTCCATTTCTGTCTCCAATGCTAAAACTGTCAACTCAGTTCTCCCCTGGGTTGAGACCCATTACGCTTCTGTCAAATCCTGGGCAATGTCTTCTTTCTACATCAAGGAGCTTTTATTTTTTCCCTCCAGGTGAATACACCCTCTCTCCTCAAATATTTCAAAGAAGCATCCTATCTTATGCCTGAAATTCAGCCTCACTTTGGTGACTAGCCTTCTTGACCTCCTCCAAGATTAAGGCCTGAGAAAGGACAGTATACTGCTTGTAGGAACATTCTCCTCAAAGTTACTGCTGCTTCCCCTGTGTGAGAAACACTGAAGAGATGCATAAGAATGAATCAAATTGCATGGCAAGGTGAAATTAGGTGTGCGGATTCTTTTGTTCATAATACTAAGTGGGGCTCTGCTTTTGCTTAGAAATGCTTGTCTAAAATCAAGCACGAGCCCAGCAAAGTTGCCTTCTACTCTGAGTTTTTGCCTAGGGGATGTTGCCCAAATGAAAGACTGGGCTGGAATAAGCGCAGCTGTAGTGTTGGGATTCTTTCCCTTTTAGAGCCAGCAACCCCCCACCTTCTTTTCAAAGTAAGCTTTGTGCACTGATTGTTAAGCAGTGTAAGGGGATTCCTCAGTTGACCCTGTGAAGCGGCCTGGGGGAGAATTCAAGATGTAGACAGTAACTGCTGGCACTAGCCCAGATACAGGAGGGACAATTTAGTTCAATATGTTTAGGGAATGTTCCTCAAATTATCTTGTTAAAAATCTGTCATTCCCCCTTCCGGGCTGACAGCTGATAAAGAGTTTAATGAATATGCATTTTGATAGGCAGACAGCCTCTTCTTCATTTACTGGATTTGTCCTTCATCAGATGAAGTCTGGACAAAGGACCCTTGTCATCATTCTGTGTCTATTTGGCCAGAGGAGCGATCTGAATTAATGTTCCAGCTGACCCATCTGTAGAGGCCGCCAGGCTGGACTCTGTCGAGGGGAGGGGAGGACGCTGGCTGTGAGGCAATTGCAGTTTCCTGATACACTGCTGGGCCGCAGGGCTGGCTTTAGGCAACTCTTGTTAAGTAGGTAGCTTATTATCATTAACACATTGCTAAGTATCTACTTAACATTCTGAAGCCCAACTCCGGATCTAACCCCAAAACCTGCGTCACTGTTCGGGTTTTCATTTCAGTCTGTGGCAACAACTCCTTTCTTTCTGTAGCTCAGGCCAAAAACTTTGCTGCAGCCTTTGACTCCAGTATTTCTTTCACAGACCCCCTCCAAGCCTCCAGCAAGTCCTATTGGCTTTATTTTCAACATTTATCCAGAATTTAGCTGCCAGCATCCTAGCCCGAGCAATCGTCACTGCCTTGGTTATTTAAAGGTACCCTGAATCATCATCCTACTTCCATTCTGCTTTTGCAGATTATTTCAGATTATTCCCACAGCAGCAGATTGATCTCTAAAAATTCGGATTGGTACAGATTATTCCTCCGTGCAATCCTCCAGCTACCTGGAGAGTTCCTCTCTTACGTTCTCCCCTTCACTCCCTCCGCTTCACCTTCCTTGCCTCCTTCCAGCTTCTCAAACATGCCAGGAGTGCTGTCAGCCTCGCATGTGTTTCCTTTGCCTGGGATGCTCTTTTCCTAGATATTATTAGCACTTCCCTCAGGCCTTTCTCTAGGTCACCTTCTCTATTGTTGAGAATTGCTTATACAGCAATATATGTCTTCCCTAACCCCTTATGTAAAATTTTATCTCCCTCAGTGTCTCCGGTGTCCTGCCTTAGTTTTCCTGGGAGCACTTCCTATCATCTGGCAAACTATCTTTTACTTATTTTGTTTGTTGATGTCTTCTTCTAGTAGAATATATGGTAGATATTTAATCTGTTTTATTTACTGAAGTATCACCAGCATCCAGGACTGCGTGTGATGCATAAATATGTTCCATTGTTCCAAGTAGAAGCCAGCACCTGTTTTTGTAAATAAAGTATTATTGGAACATAATCACATCCATTCTTTTACACATTGTCTTTGGCTCCTTTGCACTAGTGGCAGAAACTATGTGATCTATAAGCCTAAAATATTTACTGTTTGGCCCTTTAAGAAGATATTTGCTACATCCTGCTTTCAAGGATCTTTAGAGTAGTTGAGGAAATAGGACTAGTAACTTTTGGAAGATAGTTCTCCATGGGTCTCTCATGTTTTTATCTTTTGAGTAGACACTGATTGCCTTTTTGTCAGCTATGTCTTTTCAAGGAAGTTTGTGTTGCAGGCAGTCTTGTAAGATGTAGATAGTGTCTTCCTCCAGAGAGGAGGTCAGGTATGCTTACTGATATTATAAAAGATTCAAGTTCCCTAAATTCAGGTTTTTTTTTTCCTATAATGTAACCCAGCATGTGTTCTGGTGTCACATGACCTTCTGCATCATCCAATAGGAATTGGGGCTCAAGGAACTAGCATAAGAAAAGTGGATATTTTGGCTGCTGCTTTACTTTGAGTAATAAAAAAACTTTGTCTTTGACCAGGTGTCTCACGTCTTCTGCCAACATCCATGAAACTATGGGATGCTAACTGGCTAGCTTGCAAATCGGGTAAAATCTTGGACTCATCTAAGATTCCAATATCAAGTATATTTTTCCAAGAAAAAATATACTGAGAAAGGAAAATGACTGATGCTCAACCTCAGAGTAGACTGGGAGAGACTTGTTAAAGGAGGTTTTATAGGAGATAAAGGAATGCAGAAAACATAGAGTTAAAAGAACATGGGAAAGTTGATGGAATATGTTCCCAGAGGATATGGGAGGAAAAGAGCCAAAGGATATGTATGGAGGGATAGCCCCAGATGAGAGAGAGGACCATTCCACCCAAATCTGAGGCAACTTTGAAGGGCTAATGTTGGTAGACTAGATATTGAGGGTAAGATTTAAGTAAACAGGTAGGAAAGGAAAGGATATTGCAGGTAAGGAAGACAGAGACAGGGAAGGTTCCAGGTTCTTGGGAACTTTGAGGGGCATGCAAAGGGTGTGGAGTTTATCACATGGGCCTTCGAGAATGGTTGAAGACTTGCAAATATAAGATGAAGCAAAGGGTATTTTAAGAAAGTTAGTTTTACCAACGTGCTGAATATTTTGTCTTGGGGAGAGTCTCGAATAGAGAAATCAGGAGACATTTAAAATTTTTATAGTGTATCACTATTTCTGACACATTAAAGTCATCAAGAGTAAAAAATAAGCAAAAACCAAACAATGCTGTGTATCTACAGTCTACCTTAAGATGTAAAACACAAATACAGTTGAACTCTATGTACCCTTCTCTAGGTACATTCCTCTTTTCACACCCATTCCCCATCCCCTGTGGAATAACCATGATAATTTTGGTATTTATTAATCCCATGCCTTTAAAATATACTTTTACTAGGGGCATCTGGGTGGCTCAGTTGGCTAAGTATCCCACTGTTGATTTTGGCTTAGGTCATGATCTCAAGATCATGGGATTGGGCCATGTGTTAGGCTCTGCACTTAACATAAAGTCTGTTTGAGATTCTCTTTCTCCTCCTCCCTCTCCCTCTGCCCCCTCACCCCACTTGTGCTCTTTCTCTTTCTCTAAGATAAATAAATGAATCTTTCAAAAATTAAAAAAAGCATACTTTTACTAAACAATGATATTTTTGTGTGATTTGAAATATTTATCAAAAGAATATTATGTTTAATATATTCTTGTGATGTTGCTATTTTAGCACATACTTTATTGTGAAAATCATCCATGTTAAGATATGTAGCTTTAGTTCATTTATTCCACTGTTATACACTATTCCACTGTATGACTATACCAGAATTGATCAGTTCTCATGTTGATGGGTGTGTATGTGAATTTCCAGGTTTTTTTGTTGTTGTTATTTCAATCAATACTGACATGAAAATTCTTGAAATCCTTCTGTGAATGGGAGAATTCTTAAGGAAAATACACTTCAGAATGAAATTTCAAGGTATGAGATATAACATCAAGAAAGGTTGGGATGCCTGGGTGGCTCAGCGATTGAGCAGCTTCCTTCAGCTCAGGGGTCCCAGATCAGTTTCCACATCGGGCTCCCTGCATGGAGCCTGCTTCTCCTTCTGCCTGTGTCTCTGCCTCTCTCTCTTTCTCTGTCTCTCATGAGTAAATAAATAAAATCTTAAAAAAAAAAGAAAGGTGTAGAAATAGTCTAGGTGAGAAGTATCTGGATCAGACTAGATTTAGGTAATGAGAAAAAATGAATATTAGTAAAAGTTATTGGGTAGCACTTGAGAACTCACAAGATGTAGGTGAGTGAAAAACAAGTAAGATTTAAGAATGCCTCTTAGGTTATAAGGCACAGGATAGACCAAGGAAATAGTGCTACTGCAGACAGAAATAGGAAGGTACTGAAGAGTGCTTACCTGAGGGAGTATCTTTAAGGCATGTCTAGTGATGTGGTATGGGAATTGCAATGTAGACCATGTAGTTTTCCAATGGGTGATTAAAAATTTTAAATTAAATCTTTAGAGAAAGAATAGTATCAGGGATATAATCTATATGCTGTTTTTACAGCTGTTATAGTTAAAACTACATGAGAAGAGGGACACTATTAAGGTGATAGCCACCAGAAGAGTTCTGGGATAGTAATATAGTGCTGTGACAGATTATATTACTGCTCACCTTCACACCTGCTTCCTTGTATGCAGATCCTCACCCACTGACATGTGACCTTTGTGTCTCCTGTGGGAGTGTACATCCTAGCCTCACTGACTTTGGGTTTGGCCATGTGATGTGCTTTGGCTAATGGCAAGTGGACATATGTGAAGAATGTCATGTCTAAGCAGAAGCATGAGAGCTGTTCTTTTAGCCTACGTCTCAGAGCTGCAACCAACCTGCAGTCTATATGTGACAAAAGAAAGAAAGCAATATTTATTCATTTAAGTTACAAGGATTTGGGGGCTTGGTGGGAGATCATTGCTTTACCCAAACTGACTAATTCAAGTTATTGGCACAGAAGCAAATTTGCAAGGAGTTAAGGACTGAAAGTTTGTGAAAAAATTAACATTGATTTTAATCTAATTTCTTGAGAATTCTAGTGGTAAAATAAAAGAGAGGGCTGTAGTAGAAACATCAAATACCCATATCCAATTCTCTCTCCCCCAACAAGAATCCTTGAAGAGTCATGACCATAGAGCCATGACCATTGACATTGCTTCAGCAAGTAAAATGTCTGTAAAAGGGACATATAACAGTTTTGAGGCTGAGGCATATAAAGAGCTGGTGGGCAGCTCTGCATCCTTTTATTTCCATCTGGTACAAGCCACAGAAGTTGCACACACTACAATTGCTGTATACCGTACAATTATGGTATGGAGGAGTGTTCTTTGTTTTGGGACATTGAGTTATCAACACGGAAGATATTTGTTCTAGAGAGTCACCCTGCTTCGTAGTGCACTTACTAGGAGTAGTAAATAAACCTTTGTTGTTTGCTGAGTTGTTGATGTTGTTTTTTCTTGCAGCATGCCCAGAATAGATGACGTGGTATGCTGAGGCAGCAACAGAGTGAAAGAAAGGTATTTTTAGACTAGATGAAACTAAGAGTGTTTGAAGATAGAGATAAAAACACCTAATGAAAGGGAAGGGATGGCAGATGGGGTAAACTGACAAAGTGAGTCAGCAGAAGAAATGAGAGAGGATCACCGAGGATACTAGTAGAAAAGGACAAAGTCATCTCTTGCTCTGAGTTATAAGTGGATTCTCATAGCATAGATCAGTCTATTTTGATGGCAGTTCTGTTTCTTCTTAAGGAGCTAGGGCAAGTTAATGGAAATTTCATTTCTAAAAACTTTTTTTTACTTGAAAATTACATGATCCTCATTCAAGTTAAAGGAGAATTTATTGCTCATGGGACATATCACAGAAAAGGTGACATCAGCCTCAAGAATGGCTGGATCTGTGGCCTGTGGTGCTGTCAGGATTCTCTCTCTTTATCTCTGCTCAGTTTCTCTCACATGTTGGTCTTATCTTTTCCAAATATAGGCAGGTTTTCTCCATTTGTCAAGGAATGTGGCCACTTTCATCCCTGAACTCCCCTCCCAGAAGCTCCGTCATCACATAGGAAAGATATGATTTCTGTTCCTTCAAACCAGAAATATCTTGGGGCAGGTCTCAATCTCAGGTGCCAGACAGTTGGGCAATATTATTGACTCTCCTCGGTTCACCTGCACCCTCCTGTGGTCAAGAGCATAGAATCTGTTGCCAGAAGAGGTAGGGTAGGTTCTGGACAGAGAAATATATGATTGCTGCAGGAGCAGTAAAGAAATCAGTGTAAGTAGAGTCCTTCTATACAGTGGGGGTTGCAGCTTGATTGTCCAGTAATTTAATGTCTTCGATTGCACAGCAAGTCCCAAATTTTAAATTTTGAAATATTTATTTCAAATGTCATATAATCAGAGACATAGACTTTAGGAAAGGAAACTGCAAAACCTTACTTGTTCAGCAATGACAGGAAATGATAGGAATGATGGGAAAAAGTGGCCAGTGAGGGTCTTTCTTAATAGCAGAGCTCCTCCTTTACTAACTAGAGTAGGGTGTTAACTAAGGTCAGAATCATTGGCAAGGATTTGTCCAAAGTTAGTCCTCAAACAGAATCCTTCTGAGCTTTGTAGAATCATCCGTGGAGAAAGACACTGTATCCCCCTTAAAAGAACAAATACCTTGGAGAGGAGAGATGAGACATAACATTTCTTAAATATCTACTACAATAAAACATTGATGTATTGCCATAGTTGCTCAGAGATGAGAAGTATGTTCATTTCATGTGATGAGTCTGAAGATGAGGAAGTCCCCTAACTTGCCCAAGTTTAAACAACTAGAGAGTAGCTCAATCAAGACTAAAAATACCAGGTTTGTATGAATATAAAGTTTTGACCAGCATGTTTCCAGTTATTAGCATTTTATCATGAACTAATCCATCAGGTATTTAAAATATATTATATGAACTTCTTGGGAATAACTCAGGAAGGTAAACAAATATCAAAACTTTCTTAAAGTCAGGGCACCTGGGTGTTTCAGTTGATTAACATCCAACTTTTGATTTTGGCTCAGGTCATGATCTCAGGGCCCTGCCTCAGCTTTGCACTAAGCAGAGAGTCTGCTTGAGATTTTCTCCGTCTCCCTTTTTCCCTCCCTCTCGCCATGCTCTCTTTCTCTGATATAAACAAATATATCCTTAAAAAAAAGTTCCCAAAGTCATTTGGCTTTCCCTAGACTTTTGAGCAGCTGAGACACAATGTAAATGTGGAATTTTAAATGGTAAACGTTGCTGGGAAAAGGCATTACTTGGGGAGTGTGTCTAGATATAATTGGGCTTTACTATGCTCATGCTTGTGCAGTTCTGAGCTAAGTGGTATCCAGGTGGGCAACTGATGCTGGCTGGGTTATTGAGAAGGAACAGTGGAAGTCTGAGAGACCCAGGGGCTACCTAGAGAAAAGTGAACCTCTGAGAGGTCAATTAAGATGGGAGGACCTTGTTAACTAGTCTCATGCAGGGGACATTTAGTGAAAGGACCTCTAGGGGAGATGTCATCATGGAGATGAAGGGAAACTCAGAAGTTGGAGGCTGAGCTTAGTAGTGCTATGTAGCATGCTGCATCTCAGGAACAAGGAAAAACCTATTCAAGAATTTTGGGGGGTAGATTCTGAGAAGCACCAGCTGAATAGAGGAATTTAGGAACCTGTAAATACTTTCAATCTTGAGCAGAAAGCACAGATCTGGGGGCTCAGAGAGGAATGACCATTGCTTTCCTTAATTCAAAAGGGAGCTAAATGAAACAGCTTGACTTTGAGCACAAAGGCTTTGGTAAGTGTAGTGTCCTTGAGTAGGAGCTTTCTGCCTGGAAGAAAATGATATGGAATAGAGAGCCTGGCTCACGTTTAAAAGAATGCCAAGATGAATTAGAAACACAAGACTATCTACCTGAGACATATAATCTCTGTAGAGTTAAGAGAGAAATTCTAACTCAATGCAGTAAACACAATTTATGCACCCGAGCTGATTATACTGTGGAACACTGCTGGAGAGAAAAGAAGCTGTGAATCTCGTGGCGTTGTCTTCAGAGGAGTAATCTGCACACCATGACTTCAGTGTTTCCCTTACCCCAAGTGCTAAGAGAGCCATGCTGAGGGAGACTTCAGTTGACTTTGTTATATAATAAATACGGGGAGGGTAGGGAGGAAAAGGAGAGATTTGTCTAGATCTAAGTTATTTCCACAGGAGGGAATGCAAGCTTACCTAAAGCCTTACAGCGAAGACCCTGGTCCATCCAATGTAATAGGAGGTCATTGTGTTGCATGCACGGAAGGGGAGATGTAAAGAAGGAAGGAAGGTCAAAGAGCATTAATTTTCCTTGGAGTTGGACTGGGTAAGAAGTTCCATAGAGCCAGCATAGGTCAGGCAGCCATTCACGCTTTCTTGGCTGTGGCTATAAGGTAACTCTTCAATTATTATGATTTATATAAGGTAAATTGTAGTAAAGACATGACTATTAAAACCAGGGGAGAGAAAGGCAGAAGTAAGGGAGGAATGGAAAAGGAAAGACCAGGGACCGCACCACCAAGGGTCAGACTAGCTTCTCAGAGCAGACAAAGAAACTTACACAAAATTTATGATGGACTTAGATGTAGGACAGTGCATGCTTTGAAACTCCAATCTATTTAAATGATGATAAATGTCACAGCTGTCCTCCTTTATAGAGTGATTTTCCCAATAGAAGAGAAAGATTTCAAACTGTCTTTTCCAAAAAGGGGATAAAAATCACTTAAAATTGGTCATTCAGACTGTCTCATAAGTCTCTTGAGCTGTAGAAAGTTATATCCTTTTTAAAAGAACCTACAAATGGATGATTGTATAAGAATAAACTAATGTTCCATCTAGTTCTGGGTTTGGTCGTGACCACGGAAATTATTCTCTCGTGATGTCAACCACAAAAGTTTAGAAGAAAACTCTCTAATATTTTTTAAATAACCCAACATTGAATTGGTCTTTGTTAATTTAGTAAATGGCTTGGAATCCAGCAGCCATAGCTTACTCCATTTCATAAGGGACTGAAATCCACAACTCACTTGTAGAAATATATTTGTTGTTTCAAACTTCAGACTCTTGAAAATCAAGGTTCACACTTGGGATCTGGTGAGCTAGACATTTACCTTATCTCCAGATTTCAAGATCATATTTTTGCCCATTTGAGCTTCCTCCTTTAGGTGAACTGCTTGCTCTTGGTGCTGTTAAATTCATTAAATAAGGAGGCCATCAGACAGAGATGGCTCTAATGCCTTGGCAGCCTACGAGGCAAACCCAAAGAATAAACCTGAAATTCCTCAAGGTATTCTTATCAAAACCAAGGACAACCAATCACAAACAGCCAACTAGGCCTTTTCAAATAAGACAACCACTTCAGCTGTAGCCAATCAAATGATTTCCTTTTTTTTACTTTTATATTTGTCTATAGAAGTCTTTCTTCTAGCTCCTGTAGGTACAGTGCTCTTAGCTACTTCTGGTTCCACGTTGCCCAATTCAAATTGAAGTTTGCTTAAATTTTAATATGCCTCATTTTATCTTAGAACAGTGCTAAGGAAAACACAGAGCATGTCTAATAGAGACCTCAGAAAGTGTTTACCTCTGTTCATCTGTGACTATATATGTATTGCTCCCAAGCATGTGACCAGAAGATTCAGTTCTTCAGGTAACATATGCCTCATTCCAAGTGGTGAGAAGAGACATATTGGTTATATGAAAAAAGCA
This sequence comes from Canis lupus familiaris, assembly GCF_011100685.1. Classification (NCBI taxonomy): domain Eukaryota; kingdom Metazoa; phylum Chordata; class Mammalia; order Carnivora; family Canidae; genus Canis; species Canis lupus. The sequence continues at coordinate 22,949,719 of NC_049254.1, read as the reverse complement.
AAGAGCAAATAGTATGTGTTGTAATATTAGCATTTGTACAAAACTGTATATGTGGATATATATTTATAAATACACCAAATATCTCTGGAAACACATTCAAGAAACTGATTAAAAGCTATTGCCATTAGGGAGAACAGCTGGTGGCCAGGGGATGGGGCAGGGGTAAGAGGAGATTTACTTTTCACCATAACACTTTGTTAACCTTTCAAGGTTGTATCATATAGATATATTGCTCATTAAAATGACAATTAACCAATTAAGCAATGAGAACATAACAAAATGGTGGGATTGACCTTTCTGGGACCTTGGTGTTTCTACAGTTGGCTAACATAGAATTTGATTATTGAAGCTTTTGAAGTATTAATGCTTCTTCCCTGTCCTTTGGTGAAATGGGTGACCTGTTATATGCTTAGTTGCTATTTGTGTGTCTTTTATATCTGAGGGCCATTGAGAGATGGGTGCAGATTGAAATCTTTGTGGTCATACCCAAAGTCTGTAGATCAAGAATTTTTCTGTCAAACTATAAAAATGCCCATACCACAAAAGTCCTTATTTAGCATCCAGACATAAGTATGGAGTAGGGTTGATGCATGATACACAGTGGCAAAGAATTTAATTTTTCCTCAGTCAGTAGGATTTGCCAGGGACAGAAGACTAAGGAAGCCTAAAGATTTGAGACAAGAGTACAAATCTGAGGGGGAAAGAAAAAACTCTCCAACCTTGTAGTTACAGGACTATACTTTCAGATCCATTTTGGTTATAAGTAGCAAAACTCTATTTGCATTAGCCCGGGCAAGAAGGAGACTTTATTAGAAAGATAATGAGGACATCCCCCCATCTGAGAGAGATAGGGGTACAACTACATCCCCCCATCTGAGAGAGATAGGGAGGGCCTGAAGCACAACTATAGATTTTGATAAGAATGTCGCCCAAACTTTATTTCTTTTCTCAACTTTTCACCACACGTTGATTGGCTTTATTCTCTCAGACTTGCTTCATGCACATGGTAGGGTACACGGCTGGTGACAGAGAACTCATTTTACATTTTCCCCACCAGAGAAAGTACTTATTCTTCTTCTCTGAATTCTGGTGTGAAAGATCCCAGGGAAGAACTCTGATTAGCCTGTCCTGCATCACATATCCATCTTTGAGTTGATCAGATATGGTTAGGAATGTACGTTTACTATCATTAATAACTACGGCTACCTGTGATTTGCTGTCTGGACAAGACCTCAAAATTACTAAATGCTCTTTTTTTGGAAAAAGGGATAAACAACAGATAAACAGGATAAATGGGTAACAGATAAACAGTATAACGGAGGAGCAAGTAGCAAGCAGCTAGGGTGCTACACTTTTAGGAATACCTTCTCATAGCTCCTTGGACTACCTCCAGTAGTTAAGAAATATTCAAATAAAAATATTCCTGAGAAAGGTAACTCATTGTTAAATTCACTTCAAGTTGAAATGACTGATATGCTTTTTCTTTGATGAGATAAGAATGTTTTGTTTGGGGCGTGGGGAGGAGATAGGATGGAGAAGGCAGGCTTGGAACTCCTGAAGGGAGTAGGAGATAGGAATTCTATTTCAGTGCACCTCTTTTTCAGATTCTTCCTTTCCTCCCTTCACACCAAACTCTTCTTTCAGGCTGTTACTGTTGCTGAGGTTCTTGGTACCACCAGTAGGCCCTAGAGACTATACATGTCTCCCGCTCACATTACACTACATATAATTCTAGAGTGTCCTATAAAGTCATTGTGAAAGGTGGCCCCTGGAGGTATAATGTGGCAGTCTATACAGATTATCAACTGTGCATTCTTGTTTCTTTCAAAAAGCTTAGTGCGTTCTTACCATGTATAATATATACATATATGGAGATTAATAACAAAAAATGATTACATTAAATGATGTATAATCCATTTCCCATACTCTAGTTGACAAACTGAAGCCTGTAGACAAAATCCAGTCTGCTACCTATTTTTGTAAATAAAGTTTTATTGGAACATAGCCACCTTCATTTGTTTTCATATTGCCTATGTCTGTTTTCATGTTACCATGGCAGAGTGGTAGTTATGCAGCAGAGTCCCTATGAGGTAGACTGCCTAAAATATTTACTATTTGGCTCCGCACAGGAAAAGTTTGCCGATTTCCAGACCAGGATATACACTAGAAATTGTAATTAGCTGTTGATCTGGTAAACACACCCCTCTACATTGTTAGTCACTTTGTTACAAATAACATTCTCTCCAAGTTAGTGAAGGATAGTCATGGCTGGATTGGGATCATGAAGAATTAGAGCTAGAAAGGGTGAGTGGAGTTCATGGAACCCAATTCTTGTGTTTAGAAGTAGGGAAACTAAGGCCCAAAGAAACTGAACAACTTGCTCAAAGTCACATATCAACTTAAATTGAAGACCTAACCACTGATCTTCCATTATACCATTTGGAACAGCTTCACATTCCCTTCTGTCCACACTCTTCCTTTGTAAAACTACTCTCCCTACATTTTCAAGTTTTTAACCTGCATGAATCCTTCAGTCAGTAGTATTCATGTGTTCACCTTGATTTTAAACACTTCGTTATTTTTTTCCATACCACAGTATCCATAATATGTTCATATTAATTATTCTTACCTACTCTTTTTTTCTTAATAACTCATATGTGCTTTCCCTACGTGATAAATTCTTTACAAATGGCAACTTCAGATTGGCTGCTGGGTAATCCCTGTACTTTTTCATTATTGCCATTCTCTATCAGATATTCTCACATTCCTCTTTTGTCCTGGAAAGCCACCTTGGATGATGTTGATACCAGGAAGGTTGGGATTTTTTGGGGTATAGAGTTTAGAATATAGTGATTAAAAAGCATCACCTAGTGGTTATATCCCTTCTGTACCATCAGCCTTAATGAAGGCATTCACTGTCTCTTCCCTCATCTTGCCCAAAATTAAAGGCTTGTCTCAGATACCCTACCATATAGGACATCAGAGACTCCTTATAATTTGGAAGTGGAAGGACTGGCTTGTTGTGGTAGGCAGTGTAACCTATCATAGGAAAGGATTCAACATGAGTGACATACCTATTCAGTTACAAACAAAAAGTTTTCAGGGGGTTTAAGTTAAATCATAATACAAAATAATAAAAAATAACAATAGATTAGAAATCAGGAGACTAGTTTTAAATCCTGGTTTTATAAATAATTTCCTTGGGGACTTTAGGTGACCTGATTAGCCTCTGTGAATCTCAGTTTCTTCATCTGTAAATTGAGAAGATTGAGCAAAAATAAATCAAATATATCTTCTAGTTAGTGACCATATTTTCTGAGCCCCATATTCAGACATATGCTCTGACAGGTGCAGTTACCTTTATGGGGACAATAAGTTGGGGGATTTGAAATATGGGTTATCCTAGAAGATCTGGAACATATAGCTGCTATACTTACAGTTATAAAATTCTTTGAGATTTAAGACCTCCTTCTTGGTTTCACATATTTAAGAACTTTCTAAAATTTATGGATTGTTAATGATCATAATCACAAATTCTATTAATTTTAATGCCTCATAGTTTCTCAGTTTTTACATTGTCACTATATTCCTCACACTCCAAAGGAATTCCTTTATGCTCTATTCACGTATTCAAAAATCTTTAAGGAGTTCCTCTTATGTGCTGATATAAGGTTCTGGATACATTTGTCAAAGTTGTGGCCTGCACCATGTGTCCAGGGGTAGGAGTCCACAGTCTGCTCATGAAGCACAGGCCACATGCACCTAGAGGAGGTTACATTAAGTTACCATCTATGAGCTAGTGGTTTCCCTATGTTAGGCACTGGACATATAGGGCTACCTGATAAATGCAATTCCTTTCTTCTTAAAAATGATAGTTGAGTGGGAGAGATATATATTTAAAAATAAAGAAAATGTGCATACTATCAGAGAGGGATGAACAGATAGTTAAGGAAACAGAGGTGAAAGAGGGGGAAGGAATTCATATATACAAGGCAGTGGGAAGAGGAGAGAGGGGAAGAAATCTCAAGAGAAATTACTGTTGGCACCTTCTTGGCATATCACTTCATCCTCAGGAGAAGGAGACTTCTATAGATTTGTCATATTCAGGGATATGTGTTGGATAAGGTTTTCTAGAGGTTGAAGTCTTCAAGTATAAAACATGAACCTCTGGTAGGGTAAATAGCCCTATATCTATTCTCCCCTAAATTAGGAGGATAAATAAAGACTTGTGACATTACTGATTAAGAAAAGAGAACTCCCACTCTTCCCTTTCTCTCAGACTCTTAGGCAGCTAGAAAGTAGAGTGAAATCCCACCAAAAAAGTTATGCAGTCCAAGCAAAATAATAGAGTTCAAAGAAGTCTTATTGAGTGTAGCCAACCTAGGGCTTTCCCTTAGAGTTTGAGGTCAAAGCCAAGTTATAAACTGTCCTTTTTCTTAGCCTTACCTTACATGGTAATTCTCTTAAGAACTTCTCAAAGTTATAGGTAGCTGAGTAAGAATGAAACTCTAGTATTCAGGAACTATCCTCAATCCCTATTACTAATAGTTACATTTAAACTGGGTTTTACTTATTTATATTCATTTTAAAGTTTTATTTATTTATTTGAGAGAGAGAGAGAGAGAGAGAGAGAAAACATGAGCAGTGGAGGGAAGAGCAGAGGGAGAGAATCTTCAAGCAGACTCCCTGCTGAGCATGGAGCCAGATGCGGGCCTTGAACCTATGACCTTGAGATGATGACCCGAGCCAAAACTAAGAGTCAAAAGCTTAACCAACTGACCCACCCAGGAGCCCCTTAAACCGGGTTTTAAAGGATGAGTAGGAGATGGTGTATCAAACATGTGGAAACATGTTCCATGTGAAGGGAATCTGTACAATGACTTGAATTAGTGAATAATATTACATATTTGGGAACTAGAGCAAAGGATAGACTGGATAGCTAGGCTGAGAATATAAAGGGCCATCAAGCTCAACTAAAATGTATAGATTTTATCCTGTGGGCAATGTACAGAGCTAATGAAGTTAGCAAGTGACAGAATGACATAATTAGGTCTCCTCTGTAGTGTGAAGGGCAGATTGGAATAGAGCAGACAGTAGCCTAGAAATCAGTTCAGAGTAAGGAGGGTCTTTTTTTTTTTTTTTTTTTCAGAGTAAGGAGGGTCTTTTTTTTTTTTTTTTTTTTTTTATTCCAGAGTAAGGAGGGTCTTGAACAGGGTAGCAGAATGGGAGTGGGACAAAGGACCTGATTCAAGAGCTAGGACCCTTTGGAGGGGCCATGAGAAAGAGGGGGGGCATCATGAATGCTAGAGTGCTGTGAACTGATATTGAGAATATGGGGAACAGTGTGGAGCAGATCTGGTTGGTGAAGCTCCGGGTTGGGAATTACAGATAATGGTTAATATAAGGACTTAGAGGGATCCCTGGGTGGCTCAGCAGTTTAGGGCCTGCCTTCCTCCCAGGGCCTGATCCTGGAGATCTAGGATCGAATCCCACATCGGGCTCCCTGCATGGAGCCTGCTTCTCCCTCTGCCTGTGTCTCTGCCTGTCTCTCTCTCTCTCTCTCTCTCTGTGTGTGTCTCATGAATAAATAAACAAAACCTTTAAAAAATATAAGGACTTAGAAATATTCCTATGAGAGGTTGATTTGACTTTCTGTGGTACAGCAGGGTGAGATCTGATGAACAATTGTTATTTGATGGAAAGCAAAGAATGACTCTGCTCTGCCATCAGCCTACGGTCCCTATCTTTCCTCTAATGCGAACCACATAAGGATGCATTCGCAGTACAGAATTATTGCCAAGTGCCCGGGGTCAGGGACCCGCGCGGTAGAGGCGCATTACAATCAGATTACCGGAGCTCTGTTACTAGAGACTATTCGTTAGGATGTGCAAATCGTTTACTCCTATAGAAACTTGGTGACAGAACTTGACTCGAAGCAGGGAAAGAAGTGTTAGACTAACACATTAAAAAAAAAAAAAAAAAAAAAAAAAGAGGATAATAGCTGCCATTTATTGTTCCAGGCATTTTATGCACATTAATTTTAATTCTCACAATAACACAATGAAATAAATACAATTTTCCTTGTTTTGTAGAGGAGGAGTCTGAAACTCAACTTATTTAGTAACTTGCCCAAGGAATATTACTAGTAAGTGCGGGATAATTACAAAACCAGGTCCCCCTGGTCGCTGGCCTTCTCCAGCATGAGATGCTTCCTCTTTAGCCTACTTAAGAGTGAAGACAATTAGCAGCATCATTTGCATTTAAATAATACATTTGCTGAGCACAGCTGATTCTTACCTATTTGTTAATGAATTGCTGGAGTCTATAAAAGCCTTTGTGCCTCCTAGGGTCCTTTTCCTCTTATTCTCTCCATGTCTAGTTTTGTCTTCCACAGCCTCTGGGACACACCGAGGTGGGTTCCTTTCTGGTGGAATCAGTTTACCCATAGCAGGTATTTGTCGGCTTTTCCTGCGCAGTTTCCAGGCACGTTATACCAACAATATCCTACCTGGGGAGGGCCCGGCTGGGCGGCGAGGCGGTGGGGGGGCCCTCACCTCACCTGGCCCACAACTCACCTGGATCACTTTCAAACCATCTTGAACACCTGCGGGTCCGACCTGCGATGTAAAGAGAGAAGAGAAGAGCCCCAACGCTGCAGAGGGAAGGGTTTTCACTTCTAATAAGGTAGGAAGGTGGAAAAAATAAATATAAAAGAATCCAGTGGGGGAGGCCCCCCCCCCCCCCCCCCCCCCCGCCCAAGGAGCCTCGGGACAGGAAGGCCCAGCCCTGGAGAAGCGAGAACTTTAAAAATCCGCCCGGATTCTTCTCGCAGGGAACTGGGGCAGGACCGCGGGAGGGGCAGGGGGGCCTCCATCCGCGGGGTCCCTGGGGGAGGAGGCGCCCCGGGGAGCGCGCCCACACCGGGAGCTCGGTAAAGGCCGGGCAAGCCCGCCGGGGCCTGGGGAGAAGCCGGTGGGTGGGTCGGGGGGCTCCGGGCGGAGGGGGTGCGCCCTGCTGCCCTCGGGGGCGGATGGGGAGCGCGATCCCAGCGGCGCAGGCCCCGGGGCCCGGGGCGCAGGGGACACAGCGGGGATCCTGTGCTCCCCCCGGGAGGGGCGGGGAGGGGCGGGGAGGGGAGGGCACGGACCGCGGGGACCCTCCTGCCGGGGGGCGCCCCCAGGGGAGGCGGGGAGGGCACGGGACCCCGGGGACCCTCCAGCCGCGAGGCACCCCCAGGGGAGGCGGGGAGGGCACGGACCGCGGGGACCCTCCTGCCGGGGGTCGCCCCCAGGGGAGGCGGAGAGGGCACGGGACCCCGGGGACCCTCCTGCAGGGGGGCGCCCCCAGGGGAGGCGGGGAGGGCACGGACCACGGGGACCCTCCAGCCGCGGGGCGACCCCAGGGGAGGCGGGGAGGGCCTGGGACCCCGGGACCCTCCTGCAGGGGGGCGCCCCCAGGGGAGGCGGGGAGGGCACGGACCACGGAGACCCTCCAGCCGCGGGGTGCCCCCAGGGGGAGGGGAGGGCATGGACCACGGGGACCCTCCAGCCGCGGGGCGACCCCAGGGGAGGCGGGGAGGGCATGGGACCCCGGGACCCTCCTGCAGGGGGGCGCCCCCAGGGGAGGCGGGGAGGGCACGGACCACGGAGACCCTCCAGCCGCGGGGTGCCCCCAGGGGGAGGGGAGGGCATGGACCACGGGGACCCTCCAGCCGCGGGGCGACCCCAGGGGAGGCGGGGAGGGCCTGGGACCCCGGGACCCTCCTGCAGGGGGGCGCCCCCAGGGGAGGCGGAGAGGGCACGGGACCCCGGGGACCCTCCTGCAGGGGGGCGCCCCCAGGGGAGGCGGGGAGGGCACGGACCACGGGGACCCTCCAGCCGCGGGGCGACCCCAGGGGAGGCGGGGAGGGCATAGGACCCCGGGACCCTCCAGCCGCGGGGCGCCCCCAGGGGGAGGGGGGAGGGCACGGATGCGGGGACCCTCCTGCAGGGGGGCGCCCTCAGGGGGAGGCGGGGAGGGCACGGACCACGGGGACCTTCCTGCCGCAGGGCCCCCCCGAGCTGTGCAGGTCACCGTCCCCTGCCCCAGGAGCACCTAGGCCAATGCGGACTGGGAGCTGTGGATGGTTACTGGGGGAGCTGACTCCAGAGCTGGAGACCTGGCCGCTGCCAGTGTTATTGTTCCTCCTTGTGTCACCCTGTGCCTGGGAGAGGCAGGCCGCCAGGGAACAGAGGCCTCAGAGGATAAGCAGCTCACCTGAGCCCGGCACCCCACGGGGGGTGGGGGTGCATGGGGGGCAGCTCCCCAGGTGCACACATCTGAGAGTCAGCACAGCAGGCCCCTCCCCCAGAAGACCAGCTGGAAGGGCAGGGGAAGAGCAAGTTCTTGACCAAGCAGCGCTGGAAAGAACTAGGACCAAGGGGAAATCAAAGGAATATAGTATATAGAGCTAGAGGGTACCCCCCTTAAAAATTTTTTTTCTTCCTTTTTCCATTACAACTCAGAACCAAGAGGATCACCCTATAGGACCCCTCAGGTAGACTACTCCCTCCACTACAACTTCTTCACCACCACCATCTCCTAGAAAAATATTTTTTTTCTCTTTTTCCTCTTTACTTTTTTTTTCTTCTTTGGGATTTTTGGCCTTTTATTTTTACTACTTTGTTTTAAAATTTGTTTTTCACTTTAGTGGTCCTTTTGTTTTATTTTGTCCTGATTTCATTTTAATTTTCTGGTCTCTGACCTCCTCAGAATCATCTAGGGTGGAATTTACTTACGTTGGTTGATATTCTTGACAGCCCACTCATACAGCCACTCTGCATTGAACAAAATGACTAGAAGGAAGAACTCACCACAAAAGAATCAATGAGAAACAGTACTCTCTGCGACAGAGTTACAGAATATGATTGCAATTCGATGTCAGAAAGCCAATTCAGAAGCACAATTATAAAGCTACTGGTGGCTCTGGGAAAAAGCATAAAGGATTCAAGAGACTTCATGACTGCAGAATTTAGATCTAATCAGGCTGAAATTAAAAATCAATTAAATGAGATGCAATCCAAACTGGAGGGTCCTAATGGTTAGGGTTAATGAAGTAGAAGAAAGAGGAGTGATATAGAAGACAAGTTGATGGTAAGGAAGGAAGCTGAGGAAAAAAAGAGAAAAACAGGAGACCATGAGGAAAGGCTAAGAGAAATAAATGACAGCTTCAGAAGGAAGAATCTATGTATAATTGGGGTTCCAGAGAGCACTGAGAGGAACAGAGAGCCAGAGAGCATATCTGAACAAATCATAGCTGAGAACTTCCCTAATTTGGGAGGGAAACAGGCATTCATATCCAGGAGATAGAGAGATTCCCCCCCCCCAATCAATAAAAACTGTTCAACACTTTGACATTTAATAGTGAAACTTGCAAATTCCAAAATAAAGAGAAAATCCTTAAAGTGACAAGAGACAAGAGACTCAACTTATATGGGGAGAAATATCAAATTAACAGCAGACCTCTCCACAGAGACCTGGCAGCCAGAAAGGGCTGGCAGGATATATTCAGGGTCCTAAATGAGAAAAACATGCAGCCAAGAATACTTTATCCAGCAAGGCTCTCATTCAGAATAGGAGAGATAAAGAGCTTCCAAGATATGCAGAAACTGAAAGAATATGTAACCACCAAATCAGCTCTGCAAGAACTATTAAGGGGGACTCTGTAAAAGAAAGAGGAAGCCCAAAGAAACAATCCACAAAAACAGGGACTGAATAGGTATTATGATGACACTAAATTCATATCTTTCAATAGTAACTCTGAACGTGAATGGGCCTAATGATCCCATCAAAAGATGCAGGGTTTCAGACTGGATAAAAAAGCAAGACCCATCCATTTGCTGTCTACAAGAGACTCATTTTGACCTAAAGACACCTCCAGCCTGAAAATAAAAGGTTGGAGAACCATTTACCATTCAAATGGTCCTCAAAAGAAAGCTGGGGTAGCAATCCTTATATCAGATAAATAAGTTTATCCCAAGGCAGTAGTAAGAGATGAAGAGGGACACTATATCATACTTAAAGGGTCTATCCAACAAGAAGATCTAACAATCATGAATATTTATGCCCCTAATGTGGGAGCTGCCAAGTATACCAATCAATAGCTAAAGTAAAGAGATACTTAGGTAATAATACACTAATAGTAGGAGACTTCAACACAGCACTTTCTGCAAATGACAGATATTCTAAGCACAACATCATCAAAGGAACAGGGCCTTAAATGATACACTGGACCAGATGGATTTCACAGATATATACAGAACATTCCATCCAAATGCAACTGAATACACATTCTTCTCAAGTGCACATGGAACTTTTTCCAGAATAGATCACATATTGGTCACAAATCGGGTCCAACCAATGCCAAAATATTAGGATTGTCCCCTGCATATTTTCAGACCACAATTCTTTGAAACTAGAACTCAGTCACAAGAAGGAATTTGGAAGAAACTCAAACACATGGAGGTTAAAGAGCATCCTACTAAAAGATGAATGGGTCAACCAGGAAATTAGAGAAGAATTAAAATGATTTATGGAGACTAATGAGAATGAAGATACAACCATTCAAAATCTTTGGGATACAACAAAAGCAGTCCTAAGAGGGAAATACATCGCAATACAAGCATCCCTCAAAAAAATTGGAGAAAAATCAAATACAAATCTAACACCTAAAGGAACTGGAGAAAGAATAGCAAGTAAAACCTACACCAGGCAGAATAAGAGAGATAATAAAGATTCAAGCAGAACTCAATGAAATAGAGACCAGAAGAACTGTAGAATAGATCAACAAAACCAGGAGTTGGTTCTTTCATAGAATTAATAAGATGGATAAACCATTAGCCAGCCTTATTAAAAAGAAAAAAGACTCAAATTAATAAAACCAGGAATGAAAGAGGAGAGATCAAAACCAATACCAAGGAAATACAACCGATTTTAAAAACGTACTATGAGCTACTATATGCCAACAAATTATGCAATCTAGAAGAAATGGATGCATTTCTGGAAAACCATAGATTACCAAAATTGGAACAGGAAGAAATAGAAAACCTGAACAGGCCAATAACCAGTGAGGAAATTGAAGCAGTCATCAAAAACTTCCTGAGACACCAAAATCCAGAGCCAGATAGCTTCTCAGGGGAATTCTATCAAACATTTAAAGAAGAAACAATACCTATTATACTAAAGCTGCTCCAAAGGATAGAAAGGGATGGAATACTTCCAAACTCGTTTTATGAGGCTAGCAGTACCTTGATTTCAAAACCAGACAAAGATGCCACCAAAAAGGATAATTATGGACCAATATCCCTGATGAACATGGATGAAAAATTCTCAACAAGATACTAGCCAATAGGATAACAGTACATTAAGATTATTCACCATGACCAAATGGGATTTATCCCCGGCATGCAAGGCTGGTTCAACAGTCGTAAAACAATCAATGTGACTGATCATATCAACAAGAAAAAAAGCAAGAAAGATATGATCCTCTCAATAGATGCAGAGAAAGCATTTGACAAAATACAGCATCCATTCCTGAACAAAACTCTTCAGAGTGTAGGGATAGAGGGAACATTCCTCAGCATCTTAAAAGCCATCTATGAAAAGCCCACAGCAAATATCATTCCTAATGGGGAAGCACTGGGAGCCTTTCCCCTAAGATCAGGAACACAACAGGGATGCCCACTCTCACCACTGCTATTCAACATAGTACTGGAAGTCCTAGCCTCAGCAATCAGGCAACAAAAAGAAATAAAAGGCATTCAAATTGGCAAAGAAGTCAAACTCTCCCTCTTTGCAGATGACATGCTACTGTACATAGAAAACCCAAAAGACTCCACCCCAAGATTGCTAGAACTCATACAGCAATTCGGTAGCGTGGCAGGATACAAAATCAATGCCCAGAAATCAGTGGCATTTCTATACACTAACAATGAGACTGAAGAAAGAGAAATTAAGGAGTCAACACCTTTTACAATTGCACCCAAAAGCATAAGATACCTAGGAATAAACCTAACCAAAGAGGTAAAGGATCTATACTCTAAAAACTATAGAACACTTCTGAAAGAAATTGAGGAAGACACAAAGAGATGGAAAAATATTCCATGCTCATGGATTGGAAGAATTAATATTGTGAAAATGTCAATGCTACCCAGGGCAATTTACACATCCAATGCAATCCCTATCAAAATACCATAAACTTTCTTCAGGGAGTTGGAACAAATAATCTTAAGATTTGTGTGGAATCAGAAAAGACCCTGAATGGCCAGGGGGAATATTGAAAAAGAAAACCAGAGCTGGGGGCATCACAATGCCGGATTTCAAGTTGTACTACAAAGTTGTGATCATCAAGACAGTGTGGTACTGACACAAAAACAGAGACATAGATCAATGGAACAGAATAGAGAACCCAGAAATGGGCCCTCAACTCTGAGGCCAACTAATATTTGACAGAGCAGGAAAGACTATCCACTGTAAAAAGGACAGTCTCTTCGATAAATGGTGCTGCGAAAATTGGACATCCACATGCAGAAGAGTGAAACTACACCACTCTCTTACACCATACACAAAGATAAACTCAAAGTGGATGAAAGATCTAAATGTGAGACAAGAGTCCATCAAAATCCTAGAGGAGAACACAGGCAACACCCTTTTTGAACTTGGCCACAGCAACTTCTTGCAAGATACATCCATGAAGGCAAGGGAAACAAAGCAAAAATGAACTATGGGGACTTCATCAAGATAAAAAGCTTCTGCACAGCAAAAGAAATAGTCAACAACACTAAAAGACAACATACAGAATGGGAGAAGATATTTGCAAATGACGTATCAGATAAAGGACTAGTATCCAAGATCTATAAAGAACTTATTAAACTCAAAAGCAAAGAAATAAACAATCCAGTCATGAAATGGGCAAAAGACATGAACAGGAATCTCACAGAGGAAGACATAGACGTGGCCAACAAGCACATGAGGAAATGCTCTGCATCACTGGCCATCAGGGAAATACAAATCAAAACCACAATGAGATCCCACCTCACACCAGTGAGAATGGGGAAAATTAACAAGTCAGGAAACAACAAATGTTGGAGAGGATGTGGAGAAAGGGGAACCCTCTTGGGCTGTTGGTGGGAATGTGAACTGGTGCAGCCACTCTGGAAAACTGTGTGAAGGTTCCTCAAAGAGTTAAAAATACACCTGCCCTATGACCCAGCAATTGCACTGCTGGGGATTTACCCCAAAGATAAAGATGCAGTGAAACTCCAGGACACCTGCACCCCAATGTTTCTAGCAGCAATGTCCACAATAGCCAAACTGTGGAAGGAGCCTTGGTATCCTTCAAAAGGTAAATGGATAAGGAAGATGTGGTCTATATATACAATGGAATATCACTCAGCCATCAGAAAGGATGAATACCCACCATTTGCTTCGACATGGATGGACCTGGAGGGTATTATGCTGAGTGAAGTAAGTTAATCAGAGAAGGACAAACATTTTATGGTTTCACTCATACAGGGAATATAAGAAATAGTCAAAGGGATTATAGGGAAAGGAGGGAAAATGAGTGGGAAAAATTAGGGTGAAAAACATAAGAGACTCCTAAATCTGTGAAACAAACAAGGGGTAGTGGAAGGGGAGGCAGGTGGGTGGATGGGGTGACTGGGTGACGGGTCCTGAGGAGCACACTTGATGGGATGAGCACTGGGTGTTATATGTTGGCAAATTGAACTTCAATTAAAAAAAATATAAATCCTACTTGATATGGCCATGCTTCATCTCATCGGCAAATAGTAGTTGCTAAGTAAATATTTGCTGAATGAAGTTATAGATTTTAAGCTTCTGGACTTATATAATTTTACCCCCAAAATGTGTTCAAGTGGTCTGACTCTCATCTTCTCTGCTTCCTTCTCACTATTGCTTCTATATCCACCAATATCCCAAACTCGGTGTGAATAAAACCAAATCTATTAGCTTATCTCCTTAAAACTCCTGCTCCTACATTCCCCTCATTGTTACTGGCATCATCACCATTCTAGCCAATTCATTTACGACTCTTCCTTCTCTTTCTCTTGAAGAGTTTCTGTCATAGATATATTGCTTGAATCAAATCCCTCTATCCACTACCATTATCCTTATTAGATGAGTTCTTATTATCACTTGCTGAGCTATTGCAATGGCCTCCCGACAGGTCTCTCTTCATCTGATATTTCTCCTCTTCCATAGACTTGGCACAAAATTGGTTCTGTCCTCTTCAAAAATCTTAGATGTTCAATCTTTATACATGGTATTCAATGTCCTCTACTATATGACACTTGCCTTCCAAGTGTCACCCCTACTGCCTCCCTTCACAACCTATCCTACGTCATGTTGGGCCACTCCCTTTCCCTCTTAGTATCCCAGCCACTTTCCTACCTTTGAGCTTTGCTTGTTCATTGCTGTCTCTCCAGGGCATGAAGTCACATGCAGGCACATATGACTCTATTTCCCCTGCTTGAGTCCAAAGGGAAGGCTCTTAATCAGAGTATAATATCTCAACAGGCCTAGACTCAGAATCCTCAACCAAGGGTTCCCACAGTCCCTCACAGTGAATGAAAGTTGACATGAATACAAACCCAAATTTCCATGTAGCTCTCACATTGCTTTGATCCCTTTGCCAACTTTCAAAGGCTAAGCAGTGTTTTGAGACCCAGATATGGCATCCTTGCCACAACCCAGTCCCCATGTTCCTAAGTACAGGGATCACTTTCTCCTAGAAACTGCGGATTGTCCTAAACCTTAAGGGTTTTGTTTGTTTTTGTTTGTTTATTTCTTGCTTTGCAGGGTCATCATTTAACTGCAAATTGATCCTCCATAGAGTCTAAGTGCCCTGAGGGCGAAGATCATAAGGATTCACTTTTCCGAGTTTTGCACAGTTCTGACCTCAGCCTAGGGGTTAATATTCGTCAACTGAATCAGCTTCTCACACAGTCTGCCTTTATTATGGTCATATAGAAGCCTGCTGTATTTTCTGTAGAGTGTTTTAAACTCCTCGAGGGCAGGGGGCAAACCTTGCTCACCTCTGAACCAACAGCAAAGAAATAAGGATCTATACTCTAAAAACTATAGAACACTATAGAACAGCTCTGGGAACTCAGTAAATTGTTATTGGTAGTTCTGTGAGCAGCTTTCTTGATTCTTTGTCAACAGTCATATTGTATCCACTTAATATCCTTCAACTGGGAGATTTTTGTAAAATATTTTGCTAAGGGCTTATTATTTCCGATTGACCTTCTCTCCACATTAGGGCAGACTCTCAAGGATTTCCTGAATTTCAAAACCTTGAAAGTGGCAACTCAGCAGAAAGTCAGCAGAGAGGGAAGCAGTGGCTTGGTAGGATTTGGAGAGAGCCAAGGGTTGACTCTCTGTTAAAGGGAAGGGAGAGAAAAAGAAAGGAAAGATGGAAGGAAGGAAGGGCAAGGGAGAAGGACACATCCTGGCAGGAGGGGCAGTCAAGGAGACCCAGAGTGGGGAGGCAGGAAAGACGGAAGCAGGGGAAAGACAGGCTGGAAGAAGCAGAGCTGGAATTTTATAACATATGCCCTCCATTAAAAACAAATTAGGCCGCCGAAAATAAGAGCATGTCTGAGGTTTTAAAAAACTGTGATTTTTTTTTTCCCTTTCAAGTGTAAGGAGGATAAAAAGGGAGTGAAGGCAATTTTATTATTTTAAACTACAATAGAATATGAGCTGGAGAAAGGAAGGATTTTTAAAGACAAATGAGAATAAAAAGGTCATAAAAAGGGAGGAGAAAGAAAAGTGTAAATAGTGGGAGGGGAGGGTGCACGGGGAGTGAATGACTATAGTGAGAGATGGTAGGAGGGAGCAAAGGAAGGTAACTGCAGGCAAGAAGAGATAAATTAACATGTTTGTTTGAATACAGGGGCTCCTTTGTGAAGATGAGAGCTCACATCTGCCTTTGATCAGCCACATGGCAGCCCGGGATCAGATCAGAAAGCAAATGAGATGATAAAGTGGATGAAACCACAGTAAGTTTAATATCCAGGAGGGAGAGAGGGGGGGAGAGAACCAGGGAAAGAGGGAGGCTACCCCTTAGGAGCAAAAAAGCCCTGGTTTCCCTGCCAAAGTGGGCGGGCCTGGCCGTGGTCCTGATGCCCTGTGCTGTGGCCTGCAGAAATACAGCAGGGCTGCGCAGCGGAGGGGAGAGGGCAGGGGAGAGGGCCTTGGGGAGACTTCTGGGCTCCTGTTCCCCCTGCAGGCAGACCTGGCTTTGCTGACAAGGCCCGGGAGCCGATGGTAGAGAATTTGCTTAGCTCCAGGGACTTTCCGAATTGGCTTTTCTTTACCCTGAGACAGGCTAGAGCAAAAGATGAAATTGTTATTTCAAAGGGATTTTTGTTGTTATTTTCATACTGAACCCCCCTCTCCACTTTAGAGCATTTTTATTGCTGAATTGCCAGAAAGGTTGCTTAATATGTAAACTTGACCATATTCTACTCCTGAGTTTCTTTGTGGATTTCTAGACTGTTTGTAATAAAATCCCTATAATGATAAAATAGCTGTTTGGAATATGTCTCAAGATCTTTAAGGCTTTGGAGAGTAGCAAAAAGACCCATAAACTCTAGGATACGTGAATTATAAAAATCTGACATTTTTGGAACACCTAATATGAGCCATGAATTTACATTAGCTTATTTAGCTCTGAAGTAGCATCCTTATTATTCGGATTTTACAGATGAGGAAGCCAAGGCTCTGGGGTATTAAATAATCTGCTTCAGGGTGTGGGGCTGGGAAGTGATAGAGGCAGGATGGGATCCTATCATCTGGGGCTCTGAGTGTGGTTTTGTAAGTGGATTTTATATATGTGATTACTGCAAGAGGGATGTTTCCAAAGTAGATGGCAGTGTTAAGTCACTTCAATCTGAGAGGGCGCATAGCCCAAATCATTCCTCCTTCCAAAGGGGTTGCTTGTCATGTGAGCATTTCTGTTCAGTTGTGTGCATCTTCTAGAGGCCAGGCTCACCATTCCACCGGATTTTGAAGTGTCCAGACAAAGGAAGTCATGAAAGCTCAGCATGAGAGCCACAGCCTGAGAAGTGGAGGAAGAAAGCCCCAACTGGCATCACAGATGCTGTCCCTATCCTCAATAATTATATAATTTAATGGGGGTATTTAGAGTGCACATGAATAAAAGATGTAAAAGCAAAAAGGAACCAAGATATAAAGACACTCAAATGAATATCAAAGAAAACTTCTCAGTCTACATTTCAAAGAGGTTAGGTGTGGAGAGGAAGAAGCCTGGGCAAGGGCGTCTTTCCGCACTTTGGCCACACTGGGGGAGAAGGTGTGTGTGCATCTGTGCACACGCACCTGGAGGGGTGGTGGAAGAGAAGAATCTGGAAACTTGTAATCTAAGAGAACAAAGGTAAGAAAAGGGGGGAAAAGGAAAAGTCCTTTGGTACCAACCTGTGTAAGAGCCACAGGTTGTTCATCCGAAGGTAAGCTCTGCACCGACTTTGGTTTTAAGATCTGCAAGTCACAGGTAGGCAAGAAGGTGGGATGGAAGCATGGAAGGGGAGGAAGCCCTGTAGCAGTCTATGCCTGGAGGCTCCAAGGACAGCTCAGAGATTCCTTCTGTGGGATGTCCGTGTGTCCAGCAGTTTCAGATGAGCGAGTCTGTCAGGGAACTGATGATAGATAAGCTTGCCCATAACCATGGAGCTTCATTGTGATAGAAAAGAAGGACTCTGGCCAGCCCCCCTCACCTGCTGTCACTGTGCCATTCAAGAACCAGTAATCAAAAAGGAACAACCCTAGTCAGAGCAGCACAGCACAGCATTCTCTGCTATACAGGATGCACAGCGTAGGATTGTGAGAGGTAAATAAAATAAATCATGGAAGCTGGGAGAGAAGTGGTTGCTGACAGTTCTCTGAAGGTGAATTTGGAAAGGGCTTTTAAAGGGAATCTGGAAAAGGACTCTTGTAAAAGGAAAATCCAGGGAGGTGGTGGCTACAGAGAAAGAAATGACCAGTTTGCATGTTAGGGACAGCATTGCTCCAAGTAGGAGCCATGATGAATGGGATTATCAAGGAAAGGGGCTCTAGCCAACCATTCTTGATGACTAGGAGGGCCCAAAACATAGCAGTGAAGTTCCAAACACAGTCATGAAGCAAGAATTGAGTCCTAGTATTTGAAGGAAAGTCAGAAATATGGGATATGCAGGGTGAGGGGATGGGGAGGATTTTATGGTCCAAATGGTCATATCAGCTCAGTAAGTGACTATGCTTGAAAATTCTTTTGTAAGAAGGATTTACATATTAGGGATTCCTATTTGTCCCATTCTCTCTCTCTCTCTCTCTCTCTCTCTGTGTGTGTGTGTGATAGAAGAGAAGACTTTGTGCTTAAAGAAAAAAACAAATTAAAAAACTGCTTAATACATCAGGCCTTTAAAATTGCATCACTAATAAAGTATCTTTTGAAATAAAAATGATAAATACAAGGGAAATACATTCTTCTAATGTTAGCTAAGACCTTTCTCTCTGACTTCCAGGATTGCCCAGTGGTTAGAAGTGTGAATTCCAAAATTAGAAAGACTGAGTCCAAACTCAGATTTACCTTCTAATTAGCTGATGATTAGCAAGTTACTTAACTCCTGTAAATCTGCATGCTTCATCTGTAACACAGAGATAATAACTACTTACCTCCCTGGGTTACTGGGATGATTATATAAAACAATTCATTTAAAAGATCCTACTAGCATCACTTTGGCCCATAGTAAGAGCTCTAAAATTAGGAATGAAAGGTACTTATATCCTTATGATTCTAACCTGGTGCTAGCTTAACATGCAGGTCTCCATAATTAGTTTCTTTGACTCCATATTTAGAAGCTTCATGGGAATATCTAGGGGAATAATCTATGAATTTTGTCATATATTAATGCATAAAAATTTGTGTCCAGACTTATAATTACTGAAACAAAAAAAATTTCCCAAACAGATTTCTAAGTAAAAACATACCTGGACACATGAACATTTTATAATTTGAAGATCAATTGCAGGGAAATGCAGAATAGTCTCATGTTTGGACCCAGTAGAAATCAAATATTATTGAGGACCAAACCCTCTACCCCATCTGTTTAAGCCAATATTTTTAAAGCTGTCTGCCCGAAGTTGCCTTAGACACTTTTTAGAGTAACCCTCAGACTAACACTTGTCATGGAACCTCAAACTGAACATTTTTTTTAAAATAACTGGACCCAAAGTTAGCTGTTGGCATCTTTTCCACTCTGCATTACGGATCAACACGCTAGCTGATCGATTGATCCTTTACCTTCACTTATTTTTGATCCTTCTGTCATTATTTAAATCTGGCCAGAGTTCCTCCCCACTTCTAAATCTTTGCTCTCAGCAGCAAATTGCCCTTTCAGTACTTGGTCAATTGTATTGTTTGTGACTGCTTTGGGACTTTTAGGGATAAAGGGCTTAATCCTAGTAGCATCACATGTTTGTTCTGTCAGAGAGATTTAATTTTTGCTAAAGTTTGTGGGTTTCCTGCTGATGTCAGATTGAGTGTTCATACATATTCAGCATTTTGTCCCTGTTCAAGCTGATAGCAAGAGTCCTCCTCGGACTTTCCATTTTGATGTTTGTACTTTTCCATGACCATGCTCATTGTGATCAGGATCACTGACATCAGCACATTGTCCACTGTGTTTCATGGTCAGTGGTCATCCATTCAGAACCAGGCTTGCGCTCAATTTTGTGATGGTGGTGGTGGTGGTGGTGGGGGCGGGGGGATGCAGACACATAGGTAATGATCTCTGCCTTAAAAGACTTTATAAAATTTAGGGAATAGTGCAAGATAGTACAAAAATTTTGGTGCTGGGGCACCCCACTGATGCATTTGGTAGAGCATAGAACTCTTGTCTTGACCTTGGAGTTGTAAGTTTAAGCCACGCATTGAACATGGAGCCTACTTTAAAAAAAAAAATAAAGATTTTTGGTGCTGAGTGGACAAGGCCCATGTATGTGGGAAAACTTTTCTCAGGTTCTAGGCTTATCATTAGCATGGCTGACACAAGAAGGATACTAGTGTCAGCTAGGTCAGCTGGATAACTGAGGCAAGATCAGGTGCTTATGCTTTCTCTCAATCTGGCTGAGAAACATGCAGTTAGTACTTTAGTTTTGTGCATAACATTTCTGAGAATACGTTAAAAGGTCTGATGAGCTAAAGTTGAACAACAAACTTGCATGTTTATGGCTGATTTTGGTTCTGAGATTTACAAAGTATTATAAAATTTGTAATTTGACCTTGTCTTCCAGGTATGATTTTCATGGAAACTTTTCAGTGTTCTATACATTAAAAATAAAAAAGGAAAAACCTTCTTTCATTGGCTTCACTCCCAGTTGATTAATTTAATTTAATGAGCAACCAGTTGAGACTAAGATCCACTGCTTTCAGTGTGTCTTTTGCTATTTGGCTCTATATTATTAATTTTAGGAGAGTAGAGTCTTGTCACCAACGTGTATTTTTATATTTTCCACCTATTTTTATAAATTGCGTGTCGAATTTTTAAATCCCCTTTCAAATAGCATCTTATCAAGAAGCATGATAAATAAGATAGATTCAAAGTAGAGCTGCTGTTGATATAGGAGAGCTTGGTTCTTGTCTCACAGAATCAAAGAATGAATCTCGCAGACAGAGGGAGCAAAGCGATAGAAGTTTATTAAGCAGAGATACACAGAAAGCTCTTAGAAGTGAGAGACGTCCTGGTGGGGTTGCCACTGAGGGCATTTATGGTCTGTCTTTTATAGGAAACTGTCCAGGGAACGTGGTAAATTTCTTGTCAATATCAGGGTGGATATTTAGAGCAAACATGGTGGATTTATGACGATCATAATAACAAACAAGATGTTTTTGTAAATGTCATGGGCCCAAAGAAGGTGTTCCCTTCTCTCAGTTTAATATCTCCTCCATAATACTTCTTTACATCTGGGATTTCTGTGAGCCTAGTAGCCCAATGGCCTTGAGATTCTTGTGCTGTCCTGGTTTGAGTAGGGTCTATTGATAATTCAACTGAATGACAGATTTCTGTGATTACTTAGTCATTAAAGGGAGATACTCCCTAACATTTTGTAGCTAGGGAGTCAAAATGTTTTTACTGTCTTTGTTTTCTTGGAATGGGTGGAAGCCTGACTCTGGGTCCTTTCCCTTATTTTTCCCTGCCTGGCCCCATCTGCCCCTAATTTGTTCCTACATCACTGTGATGTGTGGGTCCTGGCAGGGGTCTGGAGCTCGGCCACTAGGATGCTTCTCCACTCTGTACCTCGTGGCTCTCTATGGTGGCTCCCAAGGAATCCTTTGGCCTGTGTGGAATGAAGTGCAATTATTAGAATATTTCCTTGCAGTTGTTTTCAGACTTTGTGGTGTAGATCCAAGGTAATCTTGCCAAAACAAGATTATTGGTGGAAAGCTTCATTTCCATGTTGATACCTTGAAATGCCTCAACTTAAGGCAAACCCAACTTTAATAAGTGGATTAAAGGTGTCATCATAAATAAAGAGGAGTATATCTGGCCAAAAATAATTTTCCTTTTCCCCCATTAAAAGGCATCACTAAAATAGAAGTATAAATGTCAGTGACCTTCATTTGCATATACAATTGGCTAAAGTAGAACGTGTCAGAGAATAACAGAAATGCTACACTTAGGCCCAGCTGCCTGTCTTGTCCTGTTTCAACTGCCCTTTATTTCTGTTTTCACTCCATCCTTGAGTGTATTCTTAAAACTCACCTTGGAACTGCCATGGTTCTCTTCATCTTGGTTTTTCTGGGCCTTCACTTGTACTGAATTATGTTTATGTTAAGTGTAAAGAAGTGTAAAAACTTGCTCCTTATATCTGTTGCAACAGTCTAGTCTCCCGTGCCTGCCGGAATTTCTCTTGCTGTTCATCACGGAGAAGGAAGGTATTAGCAAACACTTTATCCTCTCAATTCTCTCACCTACATGGCAGGTTCCTATGTGGCTCTGCTCCTTTTCCAGCCCAATTAGAAAAAGAAGCACTGGAAGGAAAACAGTTCGAGAATTGTGAAGAATTTCTTCACTGACATGTTTTTCCTCCTCAATGGATATTTCCTCTTTTTTGGTTTTTGGTTTTCATTTTATTATTGACATGAAATTCATGTAACATAAACTTAACCATTTTTAAAGTGAACAATTCAGTGGCGTTTAGTAAATTCACAACATTGTGTAACTACTGTCTATATCTAGTTCTAAAAATTTTTGATCACTCCAAAGGAGATCTTGTGCCCATTAAGCTGTTTCTCCCCAAATCCCCTTCCCTCTAGCCCCTGGCAATCACCCATCTGCTTTCTGTTTCTAATTTTCCCTTTCTGAATTTTTATAATATGTGGTCTTTGGTATCTGAATTTTTTGACTTAGCATAATGTTTCCGAAGTTCATCCATGCAGTAGCATTTATCAGTACTTTATTCTTTTTTATGGCTCAGTAGTATTCCATTGGGTGTATAAACTACAATCTGTGTACCTGTTCATCCATTGATGGACACTTGGAGTGTCTCCACCTTTGGGTTAGTGTGATTAGTGCCACTACAAACATGGGTGTACGTGTATTTTTTGACTAGAATTGTTAGGTCATATGGCAATTCTATGTTTAAGTTTTTAGAGAACTGCCAAACTGTCTTCCACGGTGGTTGCACCATCAACAGTGTATGGGGCTCCCAATTTCTCCATGTCCTTGCCAGCACTTGTTCTTTTCTTTCTTTTTATTAATTACAGCCATCATAGTGAGTGCAGGGTGATATGTGTTTTCACATACTACTCATTTTCTTTGGTCTTCCCCCAAATATTCGGTATTGTTTTTAAACACAATTTTATTTGTTTCCTCAAAGCAAGTAAAAGTCATGTTTATGCCTGTGAGTGGTCAGCCTGCAGGGCAGAGCTGGTCAGGGAAGAGTCAGGCATTGGAGTCTAGCTAAATAGGAGTGGTTCCAACGATCCTACAATTCTAAGCAGGCAAGGAATCGAAGCAACCAAAAGAGTAGAGGGTGTGACAGATAGAATTCTGAAATGTCTTCCAAGCTTCTCTCTTACTGTTATATGTGCCTTGTATTATCCATCCCCTCCCCTTGAGTCTGAGTGTGATAGGGTAGTCACTCCTGTGTTTACCCTACTGTGCACATATATACACCCCTCCTAGAAATGAAGATAGAGATATTTCTTCCTGAGATTTTCCTGCTGGCTTTAAGGAAGTAAGTGGCCATGTTGTGAGAGGGTCACATGGATGGAACCAGAAGGTGGCCTTGAGGAGCTAAGAACAACCTGTCAGGCATCCAGAAAGAAAATGGGAATTATAATCCTATACCCCAAGAAACTGCATTCTGACAACAACCACTATGTGCTGGGAAGAGAACACAGAGTTTTCAGATGAGAGCCTAGCCTGGCTGACACTTGGCCTTAAACCTTGTGGGATCCTGAGCAGAAAACTCATTTGAGCTTACCTGAACTTCTTAACTATAGAACTGCAGGTAATAAATGGGCGTCGTTTGAAGCTGTTATGTTTGTGATGATTTGTTACATAGCAATAGAAAATTAATACAGGGGGCTATTCAGAATATTTCATAATTTCCTAAGATAGCATAGGCCCAACTATTCAGAACAGATTCTGGACATAAACAATGGTGCTGCACTATGACTAGCTGACTCTTATCCCCAGACTGCATGCATGAGCTTTAGTGACAGGGTCACCATGGTGGACGGCTCTGGCTGGAATGTCAATTCACACACTGTTTTCACTTTGTTTCTCAGTAAGTCTGGCCTGGTTGTAGCCCTCTGTGCATGGGGATGCTTTGTCTCTTTCCTAGCAGAGTGAGGCAGGGTCTCCAGGTGCATTGTCAATAAATATATTTCACATTTATATGTCAAATTGCAATATATGTATTGTACTATGTAATTTATTATAATACAATATATATTTATATATAGATATAGATATTTACAGCATCACTCAGGGCTGGTGACTGAAACACAGGTAGCTCTCATCTTTGGCTCTCAGAGCCCAAGAAGGCATGGAGACAGCTTTATCTTTGCCAGATTTTGCAGCATCTTCTAAACACAATGGCAAAATGATTAGACTTACATCTTGTGTTTTTAAACCATGTCTTCATTTAAGTGTCATGCAAATGAAATGTAGCAAAACTGACTTACATCTTGTGTTTTTAAACCATGTCTTAGTTTGAGCGCCATGCAAATGAAATGTAGCAAAACTGCCAAAAATGACAGAACATGAGAAAGAACAACAAAAAGTGTTTGTAGATGTGGCTAACTTCACCATTTACGCCTTGAGTTATGCTGTCTTCCAAACTGGTTTTTTAATCTGCCTTTTTCATCCACTTCTTTCACTTTTATTCCTATTACTGTTACTATTTGTGTATGGATGGTCCCCATGCAAAGTATTTTCATCTTGCTCATGCTTAACACGAGCAGCTCTGTTCATACTTTACATTTGCTCTGACATAGTGTTCATCAGTTCTAATAGATCTTCTTTGATGATAAAAAAGAATTTCCTCAGGCAAAAAGATTTGGAAAGAAAAAAAGGCGAGTTATCTATAGGCTTCAGATTTCTCTAAAGCAACATTTAATGCTGAAAAAAGAAAGAAAAGTGAAGAAGGAAGGAAAGAATCTACCAGGTTTGAGGGGGAAAAGTGTGATCTATAAGTTTTATAACCATTAAAATTGTTGTTTAGGTATGAAAGGAAGTAGATATATCTAAACATACAAGAACTCCAGGACTATATCATTTTTTAAAAAGTACCTGATGAAATATAGCCAATTGAAATACAAATTTTTAAAAAGCTCAGAGTGGAAGTGCTGTGGTGAAGGTATTGGTGTAAATACTGTGTCCACATTAATACAGAACTAAGAGGAAGCTGGTAATACATTTCAGAACAGAAGGCAAATGATGTATAACTTGATATTATTAAAATAACATAATAAAAATCTGGAGATGGGGCAGGGCAGGTGGGTGGGAGCGCTAATTTCCCCATTTTTCAGAACAAGCAATCAATCAATATTGACTAAATTTGACAGATTTAGTCCAGAAGAACCATAATGACTCCAACTTCTTAATATTCTCCCTTTATTTCCCTCTTCAATTTGGTTTTATCTTTTAGGGGGAAAAAAACCTCCTACCTTAAAAAGTAGATATTAATGCAAATTGCAGCAATTCATTCAGTTTTACTTATATCTTTTTCTTTGTTTATTTTTTATTACAAATTAAAAAGTGGCATGTCTTACGGTGATACTATTTTTATGGAATTACTTTGTCTCTATCTCTCTAGTCATCTCTCCTCCATCTTTCCATCCATCTTTTCTATCTGTATCTAGGATGATACTTGATTAATGTTAAAAAATGATTATCATTGAATGAAATGATATGGCTAACTCTTAAATTTTCTTATCTGTACTTTGCTTAACTTCTTTAAAAGGTGTATGTGTTGCTTTCTGGAAAAAAAAACATTATTAATCTAAAATAAGAGTAAGCTTTGATATTTTCTCAGGTGAAAGAGACAGCTTTTCAGAACATTCTAGGGTAGCTTTCACTTTTTATTGCCAACTGTTATTCTTCAAGGGGTAGGAAAGAAGATGGGATTTCTTGAATTGAGGCAAAAAAGGGAGACTCATTTTAGCTGAAAGGCAAATCTATAACGCAAATGTTGTCTTGCCCTTAAAATTTACCTCCTCTAGTTTCTGGGATAACACTCCTAAGATACTTCAGTACAAGAGGGATCTGAAGTTTGGCTTCTAGAGAGCTCTGAAAGACTTGTGGCTCCTGTTAGCAGCCTTCTGTTCTGCCCCACACTGGTCTCTCTGTAGGCTGGCTCAGGAAGTGGCTTTCATCAGTGAGCCTTGAGAGAGAGGAAGGGAGAGAAGAGAAACTGTGGGTAGGCAAGTGAGAAAGTGCACCCAAGACCGGAAGTGCAGTCTTAGTAACCTGATTTCAGAATTGACCTCCCACCACTTCATCCACATTCTGTTTGCCAGAGTTGAGTCCCTGAGTCTAATCCACATTCCATGGAAGGAGGTTAAGAACCTGCTTTTGTGGGCAGTGCTTTCAAAGAAATCATGGGCAAAGCAACAGATTTTGCTGAATCCTTTTCTGCTTTCTGCTCACTTCTTCACTCCCTTTAAGTCTTGGCTCTGTCCCTTCTTCTCTGCTGAAACTTCTGGAAGATTCCTGTTAGCCTTCTTCTTAATGGTCCAAAAAGCCTTTACCTGGGATGGTATGTAATCTTTCATCTCTCTGCAGCACTGACTGCTTTTCAAATATTTGGTCTGTCTCTGTTGAGAGAGGACAATTCCTTGAAAAAGTGAGTGCTTTCTTATACAAGTTTGTCTCTCACACAGTATCTGACACAAAGAAAATTCTAAGTACTCTTCAACTTCAATAACTCTGCTTAGTTTACCTTGAAAATATTCTCCATTTATTCTGCTCAGCCTTAAGTCAAATGGTGTCACTTCTAAGCTCAAAACATGAATTGGTTTCCATCTCTTCTGTGCTCAAAACATGAAATGGTTTTGATTGCAGAATGAAAGTCACAAAGTCCCAAATGGCCACGAGGCCCTGTATGATCTACACCCCCACTTCACACACCTCACAGCCTACCTCCTCACTTATGCTTAACTCCATTCACATTGGACTCTTTGTTATTCCTTTAACAGTTTCTCCTGCCTCAGGACCTTTTCACTAACTATTCTCCCTGTTTGGTCACCCTTCCCTAACATAGCCACTGATTCATTCTGTCACCTGCCTGAGATCTTTGCTCAAATGAAACTCTCACTGAGACATTCCCCAGCTGCAGTATTTAAAATTGGTATTCCTGTCGCATTACGCCCAACCCTCTTTCCTGCTTTATTTTTATATTTGGCAACTATCGCCGAAGAACATACTATAGATTTTATTTTTTAAAATGTTGCTTCTATTTAATCCCTCACTGGAAGATAATCTGTTTTATTGACGGCTATGTCTTTAATACCTGCAAAAGTGGCCAGCCTATAGTAAGTATTCAATTAATGTTTTCTGAATTAATTAATATCACATACATATTTAGAGCTGCTTTTCAGTTGCCGAGGGTAGTAGCACCATGTTACCAAGCCCTTTCCCATCTGTTCCCACTGGGACTTTTGTGGGAGACGATAGGAAGGCACAGGTGGGAAAGGGGGTGGCTCCCACTCCCAGAAAGGAGTTATGCTTCCCCACATATACATGTTTGATAAAGAGTGGAAGAGAATCACATTAAGATTAAAAAGGAGAATAAGAAGAGCAGAAAATCGGTAAGAAAAGCCAACACTAGGAGCTTCAGAGGAAAAGGCTGTAGAATAGGGAAGGTAAGCAGAGCAATTTCTATTTCTGTTCATGCATCACCATCTCCTTGCTTATTGACAGATGCCAAGCCTTCCAGATCACCCCAATTAAACTGGAGGTTCCATGATCTCCCTTGTAAGTGGCTCCCCATAAATTACATTAAACCCCAATCCTCTAGAGCACGATCGTGCTTGAGCCTTGATGAAAATATATTGCCTTGCAGTGTCCTGCCTTAGATGAGAGAGAAGTGAACCAGCACCGGTAGGGCTTGATTTCCTCATGAGGAGGGGGGTAAAATGGTAGGGAAAAGGCCTTACATCTCTCCTTATTTGCTGGGTAATTGTGGTGGTAATAAGCAGACTTTCAGCCTTTCACCCAGGGAAGACTCTTGGGAATACAGGCTCTGGTTGAGAACAGTGAGAGGAGGGAGGGAAGGGAAATCTAGGCAGGAAATAAATACATAAATATGTAGATATGATTTTTAAGTAAAACAGGCTTTGGAAAATATCTCTTGGAAGCATTAGAACCTGTTTTCATTTTATTTTTTTTTCTCCATGTGTCACAAAACATCCATATTTTGATAACAACAGATTTTTTTCAAGTGAGACTTTAAGGGAAATAATAAATCATTCAAAGCATGAATTCTGATGTACTTATTAAAAACCATGTAAAAATTTCCAAAATTACTATAAAAGTTGACTACAAATTAACGTAAGAAAAAAAAAAAAATTAACGTAAGAGTAAGAAACAAAATCATTTTGTCTTATCAAAAATATCTATTCACCTACTTATTTTTGGTTTAAAATGTTCAGTTTGCTTTTTTGTGGCCAAAATAACACCGCTCCCATCTCCTGCATGATTACTTTATCCCTTTCAATTTCCTTCTTCTTGACCTCTCAATTGTAGGTCAAACCTAGAGCAATCAATGTGCATTTAATCATATGCATGTATAAAGTATAATTGTTAAGACGGCGTTGAGTAAGATAAATATCCACAATCAGCAAGCTGTGTGACTCTGAGCAAGTTGCTTTCCCTCTCAGTTTTAATTCCTCATCTACAAAATATGGATGATAATACTGATTACCTCACAGTGATTTTTTGGGGGGCGGTAAGGGAGGGATAAGCTCTGGGATGGTGAGGCTTAAATGCTGTAATGCGCCTACCATGATAGTTTATGATATTAATCCTGTTCTTCACAGCTGAGGTAAAAACAAACAAACAAAAATAAAAACACAAAAAGCAGAGTCCTTAGCTTATGGTAAGTATTCAATAAACTGTTCTTTATCTTGATGAATGGTATCATTACCTACTCAGTTTTAAAACCCTAACACTAGTCGTCTTTGACATTTCCTATTCTTAACAACCTCACTCTTTTAGCTAAACCATCACCAAGTTCTGCTGAATTTCCCTTCATATTGTCTTTGCAATCTGTCATTTCCTTCCTTGCTGCCAGCATAGCCATCCCTCTGGTTCAAGCTGCTGTCATCTCTCCTGCTCGCCACAGCAGGCATTCCTGGGACCCCAGCACCCACTCGGGCCCTCCTTCTGTCTTATCTCCACACTGAAGCAACACAGATCTTTTTAATGCTCAGCCTGAACACATTGTTCTCATGAAAACTTTCCAATTGCTTCTCATTTATCTTGGAATAAAAAGCAAATTCCTTCCCAGGACCGACCAGGCCCCATGTGAACTACTGCCTACCCCCCAGCGGCTCACTCTGTGCACCAGCCACGTGACTTCCTTTCTTACAACCTGATGTGCTTCCCCAGCCTCAGAATTTCTTCCTGCTGGTCTGCTTCTTAGGACATCCAGCCTTTTCGTTTTCTCTGGGAATTCCTACCTTTGGCCCGAATGCTACTTCTGCTAAAAAGAATGTTCTGACCTGCCAGATTAAGTCAGGGCTCCTTTTTATAGGGTCAGTACTGTTCTTCCATTCATT
Source organism: Canis lupus familiaris (assembly GCF_011100685.1). Classification (NCBI taxonomy): domain Eukaryota; kingdom Metazoa; phylum Chordata; class Mammalia; order Carnivora; family Canidae; genus Canis; species Canis lupus. The sequence goes on along the minus strand of NC_049254.1, from coordinate 22,920,366 downwards.
TAGACCAGTTTGTAAGCATACATTTATTGGTAGGATTATTGATTGATGCCTCATTCTTCCACTATTTTGTAAACTCCATGAGGGTAACATCTTTCTTCATAGTTGTGATTGAAACTACAACTCTCAGGCTATCTGGGAGGCTCAGTGGTTGAGCGTCTGCCTTTGGCTCAGGTTGTGATCCCAGGGTCCTGGGACCGAAGCCCATGTCAGGCTCCCTGTGGGGAGCCTGCTTCTCCCTCTGCCTCTCTCTGTGTCTGTCATGAATAAATAAATAAAATCTTAAGAAAGAAAAGAAAGCAAAGCAAAGCAAAGCAAAGAAAAGAAAGAAAGAAAACCATAACTCCAGGAATTGGGTCTGGCCAATAGTAAATGCTTAATACATATTTGCTCAATAAATAAATATGTGGGTGACTTAGTATCTCCAAAATTTGTGTTATTCTTTTTATATGTCATATTACTTTATCTTATAGATGTATATAAATAGAATGATTTTCCCTTTTAATCTGATAGGATGAATATGGAACATCACTCTTTTGAAATGATAAAACTGACAAGACTAATTTCTAAGTCTTCTCTGTGTTTCATCCATTTGGAGCTGTATAGAGACTATTTGGCAGCCCTTCTTTCTCTTCTGTTCATAAATGCTGCTTGAGGTCTCAATTCTATCTTTTATCTTCTGAAGGTAGTTTATCTGTTTCCTCCTTCCTGATCTAAATTACTGCCTGATATGAATGACTCTATGTAACATGGTGATTAGGAACTCAGGATGTTGAGCTAAAAGCCTTGGGCTTAGACACTGCTTCTTCCAGCATACTCTGCATGGACTAAAGCAAACTATTTTTATTTTAACTCACCAAGCCTCAGTTTCCTTTTCTAAGGTGTGAATAATAGAATCTACCTTCATAGTGGGACAATGACGCTAGAAAAGGCATATAAAATAGCACTTCATCTGTAACATCATAATCACCCCAAAAATGATACTTATAGAATAATAATGGGGCATTATTATTATTATTATTATTACTTTTTATTTTGTTTTTTGGTTCTTAACTCACCTCTCCTTCCACTCATACTCATGGTTGATAATCACCATAGGGTGGCTCAATATGGAATTACATGTAGATTGCTCAAATCTAATAAATCAGGAAAGTACTTCATTTTTTTTTTCTCCCATTAAACTTTCAGCCTTTCCCAATTTCCTTCTTCATTGTTATATAAAACTTCTGTGTACGTTTCTATTTCTTTCTTTTCCAGGGCCCAAGTGTTTAGGACACTGATTGTACTCAATAGAACTTCTCAAAGTTGTTGGAGAAGTTGTTTTGTTTCATACCAACTTTTTCTTCAGGAACCCAAAGAAGTATATCCCAGATTTTGGGAAAAGGTACTGCTGTCCAGACATCCCCATAAATACTTCCACACTTGTCAGATGAACATCTCCTTTTTGGATAAGTAACATATTTTTACCAGAGCTATGGAGTCTTTTATCTGTTTCTTCCTACTCTATTCTTTTGGTCAGGGCTTTAATAGCCTCCTGGAAAGTCCTTCTTGTCTTGATCTGTAATTCTTTTCATGAATTCCTCCTAGAATAATTTAAAAACTGTAATGTTGATCCTTCCTATCTTGTTCAAGCTTTTACAGTGGTTGAGCATCTGTCTTCGGTTCAGGTTGTGATCCTGGGGTCCTGGGATTGAGTCCAGTGTCGGGCTCCCCACAGGAAATCTGTTTCTCCCTCTGCCTATGTCTCTGCCTGTCTCTCTCTCTCTCTCTTTGTTTGTGTCTCTCATGAATAAATAAAAAGAAAAATCTTAAAAAAATAGTCATATTCTGGCAAGTGTAATTAATAATAATAACAAAAATAAAATAAAAAGTAGAATGGGAAAAGAAGTTTAAAAAGAGTAAAGAATTTTTAAAATTGGCAAATAGTACTATATGTAATAGAATGTTCCTTAGTGCATTCAGGCTACTGTAACAAAACAGCATAGACTTGGTGGCTTATAAACAACAGAAATTCATTTCCTATGGTTCAGGAAGGTGGAAGTCCAACATCCTGGGGCCAGCATGGGTGTGTTGTTGTGAAGGCCCCTTTCTCCATTGCAGACTGCCAGCTTCTCATTGTGGCTTCACGTGGTGGAGGGGCAAGAGATCTCTCCGCAGTCTCTTTCACAAAGGTACTAATCCCATCATGAGGGCTCTGCTGTCATGACCTAATCACCTCCCAGAGGCCCTACCTTTTAAAACCATTCACCTTGGGCATGAGGTTCTCAGCATATGAATTTTGGGGTACACATTCAGACCATAGCACTATGCTAATAAATTTGAAAATATAACTGCAATGAACAATTTTCCAGAAAGTGCTAATTATCATAGTTGCCTAGGAGGAAGCCTAGTCTCATAAAAAATTTAGCAAATTAAAAATTTATTATAAAAATATATTTTTAACATTTCAGCTTTCAATGGTTATATGTTGGCAGTTTTTTCCAAAAATTTAGGAAATAGAATGTAGGAAAACATATATAGGTACTGATTTATGTAATAAAATTATCAAATTTATCTAACAAACCTGACAGTAAAAACAGAAAATATATATGACTGTATCACATAGCTATCTGTGTTTTTATGTTTAAATAAAATCTCATTTATATAGAAAGGTAAAACCTGAATAACCTATGAATAAATTGAATCCAAATATGCCTTAAATATAATCCATAAATATAATGTAACATTTATATATAGAATGTAATAGTGAATTAATATTAAGAGATCAATTAATTACATCAGGAGACCAAAGGAGAAAATTATTATTTCAAGGCTTCTGATTATATTTAGCAGCCATTCCTTCACAATTCTTAGAAAACATTTCCTAACATATTAATCAAGAGCCAACTTTATACTTGAATTCAAAACAGTAAAATAGTCCCATTTTATTTATTATTTATTTATTTATTTATAAAGGTTTTTTATTTATTTGAGAGATAGAAGAGAGAAAGCAGGAGCAAGGGGAGGGGCAGATGGAGAGAGACAAGCAGTCTCCACCGAACAGGGAGCCCAACACAGGACTCAATCCCAGGACCCTGGGATCTTGACCTCAGCCCAAGGCAGCCACTTAACTTACTGAGACACCCAAGTGCCCCAGTCTCCTTGTTTTTAACGATTTTTTATTTTTATTTTTAAGCAATCTCTACACCTATCATGGGGCTCAAACTCACAACCCTGAGATCAAGAGTACCATGTTTCACCAACTGAGCCAGCTTGGCACCCCAAAGTAGCCCTATTGTAATCAAGAGCAAGTTGCCTACTCTAAGGGTTCTTTCCAGTGAAACAAGATGAGAAGCCAGAAACAAATTAAAATGATTTGGATAGGGATTATAATTACTATGTTTTGCATAATATTTAATAGAGTAAAAAATATCAACTTCAGATTATAATAATTGATAAAGCTTTTGCATATGACTGGTTACCAAAAAATTTTATGAGAACTAATAGCTCTTCTATAAAACAAGAGTAGCTCCTTAGAAGATATAAGAGAAAATAATTACATTCACAGTAGCAAATAAGAAAAGTGCAATATCTGAATGAACATAATAAAATCAGTAGGGCATTACAAAAGAAATTATGAAACATAATACATTTCTGGATGAGAGTTCTTTTATTTAAATTTATTTACTTATTTGTTTATTTATTTATTTTATTGGAGTTTGATTTGCCAACATATAGTATAAAACCCAGTGCTCATCCCATCAAGTGCCCCCCTCAGTGCCCGTCACCCAGTCACCCTGTCCCCCCACCCACCTCCCCTTCCACTACTCCTTGTTCATTTCCCAGAGTTAGGGGTCTCTCATGTTTTGTCACCCTCTCTGATATTTCCCATTCATTTTCTCTCCTTTCCCCTATAATCCCTTTCACTATTTTTTATATTCCCCATATGAGTGAAACCATATAATGATTGTCTTTCTCTGAGTGAAGTAAATTTTTTTAAGTATAATTGACACATATTACATTAGTTTCAGGTGTATAACATAATGATTCACCTTCTTTATACATTGCTGTGCTCAACACAAGTGTAGCTACCATCTGTCACCATACAATGCTATTACAATATTATTGACTCTATTCCTTATACTGTCTGTATAAGGAATGACTTATTCATGGGAATTCTAATATTAGAGAGGTTAATCCTTCTCGAGTTAATACCTTGATTTAAAGCAATATCTATAAAAATATAATTGATCTAATTATTTGTGGTAGTTCTGTACTATGAAATTGCTATGAACACTGACTGATAGTGTTGAATCACTGTTCCTAGGGGAAATATATGGTTAGGTTCCTGAGAGCTTCTGGTCACTTTTTCACCAACCAAACAATACATGACTGCTTTATGTTTGGTTTTACTTAAAGACACTTTATTTAATATATGTTGTTGGTCCATTTACATTGAACTCTTGGCCAATACCACTATCATTTGTGCTTTTAAACCAAGCTTATCTAACGTATGTGTAAGGTACATCATAGCTTTAATGAAATAGACAACACTTTACCCTACTTTTGGGGACCATTTTAATTTTTTAATTTTTTACTTTTTTGTTAAGATTTTATTTATTTATTCATGAGAGACACGGAGAGAGAGAAGCAGAGACATAGGCAGAGGGAGAAGCAGGCTCCCTGCAGGAAGTCTGATGCTGGACTCCATCCCCAGACCTGGGATCACGCCCTGAGCCAAAAGCAGACATTCACCTGCTGAGCCACCCAGACGTCCCTTGGGGACCGTTTTAAACAGTGAAATTACCAGCAAAAAGTGAAAAAATGTGAAAAACATGACACTTAATAGGCCACAGAAAGGTACTTGTTTATAGTATGAGAGCTGACATAAGAAGGTAAAGCAGTGTCTTGTTCAACCTTAGCTAGGAATGTGTGTTGGGCAAGTCAAATATTTTTGCTAGTTTGCTTATGTCTATGAATAACCTTGAAAGCACTCTGAGAATTGATTTGGAGCTGCAAATAAATTTTAGTCAATTGGGGAATTTGCAATATGCAATCCATCAGTAATGAGGATTTAACTCTACATATTAATTTTTGTTTTCTATAGCTAGTCTTGAAAAAATAATTCTAAATTTTAACTGTAAAATAAACTGGTAGGAATATAGCTCAGAAAAATTGGAAAATTGAGTAGGGTATTTGCACATTAAAATTGATAATACAGCTTAAAAAATTTATATCCTTTGGTGTTACATATCTATAGATAGAAAATAGCATTTATAATCCTAGATAAACTCAAATATATTTAAATAGCAAATATATGTGGCAAAGAGTGGATCATGAAAAAGCTATGAATGATTCAGGAATTATTATTTTAACTTTATGTGGAAACTTAATTTTTTATCATTTACATCAATATAAATTTCAGATGGGTTTAAAACATTAAATATAACAAATTAAGAACAACAAAAACAGAAGAAAATATAGGTGGCTTTTTAATAGGTATTCTGATAGAAATGTTTCTCAGCATTAAAGCCATGGAAGAAAAACACAAAAAAGATCAATAGATAAATTAAGGTTTACTTAAAAGACAGACTAGTAGCTATGTAAAATGTTTTAAAAGAGTATTTAGTGGTATAAGAATATTCATAGCACTTTGTTAAGTGAGTGAAACAGGATACAAAATCACATATGCATTATAATCCTGATTTTTCTGAAGACAATTATTTTATTTTCTTTAAAGATTTTATTTATTTATTCATGAGAGACACACACACTGAGAGAGAGAGGGAGAGAGAGAGAGAGAGAGAGAGGCAGAGACACAGGCAGAGGGAGAAGCAAGCTCCACACAGGGAGCCTAATGTAGGACTCAATCCTGGGACTCCAGGACCACGCCCTGGACCTAAGGCAGGCGCTAAATGGCTGAGCCACCCAGGGATCCCCCTGAAGACTACTATTTAAAATATTTTATTTATTTATTTGAGAGAGAGAGAGAACACAAATGAGAGAGAGAGCACAAGCAGGGGCAGGTAGAGGGACAGAAGGAGAAGGAAAAGCAGTCATCCCTCTGAACAGGGAGCCAGACTAAAGGCTCCATCTCAGGACCCTGGGATAATGAACTGAGCTGGAGACAGACACCCAACCCAACCAACTGAGCCACCCAGGTGCCCCTCTGAAGACTTTCCGAAGTCGTTTCTTTACTGTTGTGCTGTGATGCAACATGTTGCTTCCTCAAATGCATCACAAATGGCAAATATTTAATTTATTGCCTATTTCTGCTGTTAAAAGATAAACTAAGGCATATAAAATTTTTAAGAGTTTCTTTGAGCAAAATCTATTCAAATTGGCAGCATTCAATTTAGCAGATAGAAAGCAGCTCTGAGGAGCAGTACAAGATGGAAGGTTTTTAAAGGCGAAAAGGAGAGGGAAGAAGGAAGTTATACCAGGCAAGAAAGTAGGTTGGTTATTGAAGTTACTTTCCTTTAGGAGATAGCAGGGGTCTATTAGTTAAGCAGATGACCGGACTTGTGCTGATCAAGTGATTGGTGATTGACTGCTTTAAGATTCTATTTCTGGGAGAACCAGAACTGTAATTAAGTCAAGTCTCTCAGTTTGGTGATGTGGGACTTAGTCTAAGCTAAGTTTGGGGCCTGTTGTCTTGTTTTTAATACTGCCAGTAGGATGTAAACTCCAGGAGGGTATTTACCACACTTGTCTTGTTCACTAGAGGTCCTCATTTCATAATGAGCAAAGTGGTGCAGGTTTCATAGTAGGTGATCAGTGAATAATTGTTGAATGAGTGAGTGAATGAATTTATCAAAACATTAGCTAGAATCATTTTAAAAAGGTAGAAACTATTGAAATAATAACTAGGGTGCTTTTTTATATTTATGTGAAATTTTCAAATTTTCTCCAGCAAGTTTGAATCACAAGACAAAAAGGTCATTAAATACACATACACAGATATCTTTCTTTCTTTCTTTTTTTTTTTGATATCTTTCTTTAGCATGTATCTTTCCCAATGCCATTTGATTTACAGTTTTTCTTTTTTTATTTTCCAGTATATTTTCTGTCCATTTTGCTATGTTTCATATTGCCCTTTTTATTTTAGGCTTACCCTATCATTTTGATTAGAGGAAAGTTAGACCAACCATATATACTGTTTATTTTAGTTACTGAATGAGTTCCTTCCTGGTTAAATAAAAGGCACCTGTGGTGGACTGTATTTGTTTTAACTGAACAAAGGTAAACAGCTCTTGAAAGGACCAGCTCACCAAAGCCCTCTTACATTCTCATCTTTCTTACTGTATTTCATCAAGCTCAACACCTAACAAACCACCGATCCTCGAGGCACAGATCGTCACCAGACTGTGGCTGCTCATTTTTGCCACTTCCTCTTTTTAAAGGAACCAATCATGCCAAGAAAAATGCCTATATATGCTTTCTACCCCCATTTGAAAAAAAGTAAAAGGTGGAAATTAGCATTAGCTAAATTCCATTGTAAGTGATAAAAGGAGTCATAGTTTGGAAAGATTTGTTGAGGTGGGGAGCACCCTTCCATTCACAATTGGAAACATTCATAACAAGGCCATTTAGCCAATACATATTTTCCTCTTTAGTACATAAGGGTAAGCTGAATAAAAGGTTTGAATTACAAAGCAGCCTAATCCTGCACATTCTCTGAGCAATAACTACTATTTGTGTCAAGAAAACAAAGAGGCTGAGGAAATGAGGGAGAGGGAATGGGAGGGAGAATGAGGGCACATGTAAGAGTTATCCTTCGCACAGGAAACAGGAAAACTCACTTGAAATTAGATTTTTTTTTTATTATTATTGGAAAGTTAGTGTTTTATATCTTTGGTAAGATCGTTATTCACAGAAAAAAAACAAATATTTCCAAGGTGTTTATAGGACTTTTTGTCTCTTTCTCAATACGGAGAACAAACTCCAGGAATCACCGTACCTGTAACTCTGTCCTCCCCATATCCTCCTCCCCCTCACTTTGGCCACGTGGTGTTGCTAATGTGCAGTAATGGTGTAGCTGGAAAGGCATTTATGTTCCATTTTCCCCCAATATTATTAAAACTGCTCCATCACCTCCTATAATGGGGGCCTCCGTATTTTCTCTTGCCTGTATCCCTGACATGATAGAATGCCTGCCCTCACCAGTATGCTATAACATAGAGGTAATTGAAACATAACTCACCCTAAATTACAGTCAATGTTCAGGCAGGGTCCCAGTGAGCTTCCTGAGGCTCATTACAAGTATAAGCTAAATATTTCTTTAACGGAGTGGTGGGAGATATGGAGCTTAAAAAAAAAAAAAAAAAAAAAAAGCAGGGGCAGAAGAGGGAGGGAAGGAAGGAAGGGGGGAGGAGCCAGTTAAAAGCAAATGAGGATGAAGCAGGTTTCTAGAAAGGAAGATCCCCCCTTCTCCTTCTAGTTTTAGGTGAGCCCCCTATTGGGCTGAGATCTGTAGCAACCTGTTATCATCATTAGCAGACTGGCTGTTTCCTGGACTGCTTGAAATTACAAATTTCCATTCAGTTCCCAGGAAACATAGGTGCACGTAATTTCATTTCCTGGCCCAGTGACTCCTGGGTTAGATGTATTTACTCCTGGAAGAGGCCATGAAAAACGAAGTAGGGCCTGACTTCCTAAGACCGAAAGGCACATCGGTTATCAAAATCTGACACCCCAGCCACTGTCCTGAGATTGTCTATTTGGAGTAAGAAAGTCAAAGTTCGAACACTGCTAGCTTTGAGTGAGCCTCCTCGTTTTAAATGTGGTCCTCTCCAATCTCATAAGGAAAATAGGCATAATTGAGCTAATCCAGGGTGAAGACTTGAATGGCTCTCCTGTGACTGTGTTGCATTTTCCCTTTTACACATGGGAGGGCCCTTACAAACTTTTGAGTTGTCTTACCTCTGAAGCCTAGAAGATCTTATCCAATACTACAACCCTTTCCCAGATGGCTGGCTTCTTCCTGCCTGTTCCAGCCCCAGGGCAATTTTTTTTTTTAGAGGATGAGCAACACTGGTAGGTGTGGGGGCAGAGAATAGGAAGTGTTGCTCATTTAGACCCTGTGCTTCTAGAGGTTGGTCCATTGATTCTGGTCTCTGCACTTTAATAGTAGTTTATAAACATATCCTGCATCGTCTTAAGAAACAAAACCAGTGTATTCCTTTCCCCACTTCCTCACACCACATGAGATAGCCAGTATTCTGTGAGTGGCAAATGTGGTGCAGCCCATACACAAAGATAGTGCAATGACCCCTGCCCTTTCCTAAGGGCTGAAACTGGCTTTTAAAAAACAACAACAACAACAGCAACAAACATGTTATCAACATGATCTCAACAACTTGATCTCAGTGTTCTTCATTGGCCTCCTTCCACCATCCTTAGTTTTTGTGGCTCTCTCCCTCAAAGTGACCAGAAACCAATGTCTTCATTCAGAGCTTAAGATTATCTATCTGTCATCTCTCCCATTTTAGGGCCTAAGAAGAGTCATAGAATTATATAGTCCTCATGACACTTAAGGATTATCTATTCTAATCCTCTCATTTTAGAAGGTCTGAGATCTAGGGGTAGGAAAGGGCCTATTCAAAGTACAGTTAGTTAGTGATGTGTGAGTTGAAAGCACATTCTTGTTTCTCAGTTCTGTGTTCTTTACTAAACACCAAACTGCCTTTAATTCTACATCTTGTTCTTAGAGGTAGAACTTTAGGGAGCTATCAAATTAAAAATGATCTGTTGTCACATCCATAATGAAGTGCTAACGACTGGTATCTTCACGTGTAGCCATCCTTTAAGAATTTGCCATTCGACCAGTACCTAAGCATAATAAAGAAGATTGAATTTCTGAATATCTTCTGAAGAAGATACTTTGTGAAATACTTTGGAGCAGCCATAATTACAATTATATCATGTTATGCAACCACTTTCTTCCTTTAGGTTTTAATAGTTAGTAAGGATTTATTTCACAATTGACATTAGTGTGAGAAGGGACCTGTGAGCTCATCTTGTCCAGACCATTCTTTTTGTGACTGCGTTATCTAAGATTACTCAGGTTGTTCTTTGCATGGCCAGAATTTATACCTAGGAGGGCTCATTTTTTTGCACTGTGGTTAAGTCACTTGAGTCTGGTGATTAAGTGATTTGAAACAAAGATAGGTATCAGAATCACCTGGATAATCTGGGAAACTTTAAAAAAAAATATATCCTTGTGTACCCCTTCTCCCTCAGCCCAACTTCTGAATCTGTAGGCCTAGAGACAATATCCAGCAGCTGTACCTTTTTTTAAAGATTACAATATAACTTACATACAGTAAGATGTGTAAATCTTGAGTATAAAAGTCATGATTTTTTTATGCACATACATGTAGGTATATATAAATATATACATACACATACTTGTGTAACCACTGCTAATGATTAAGTCAGGATTTTTAGAACCCAGAAAACCCATCTGTGACCCTTCTCAGGCACTAACCAATCCCTCCTCCAAGGGTAACTTACCTCTTTCACAATAGATTATTTTGCCTATTTTAAAACTTTGTATAAATGGGTTCATACGATGACTATTCTTTTGTGTCTGACATTTTTCACTCAACAGTTTATCTGTGAAATTCATCCATGATATTTAACATATCAGTAGTTTGTTCTTTTGCATTGCTATGTAGTATCCTATTACATGACTATATGACAACTTGTTTATCCATTCTACTGTTGACAAACACTTGGGTTATTTCTATTTTTAGTTATGAACACAGCTACTATGGACATTCTTGTATATGTTTTTTGATGGAAATATCACTTGCATCTGTTGGGTATATACCTACAAGTGGAATTATAAGTGCTGCATCATTAAGGTACTACATTCATTAGGGGTATGTTTATGTTTGAATTTCAAAGATACTGAGAGTTTTCAAAGTGATTCTAGAATTTAACTCTCCTATCAGCAATGTAAGAGAGCTCTTGTTTTCTTATAGTATTGTCAACCCTTGGTATTTGTCAGATTTTTCAATTTTAGTCATTTAAGTAGGTATGTAGTGGCTTAATTTTTTTTTTTTTCTTTTCTGATGATTAAGGATAAGCACCATTTGAAACACTATTGCCTGGACCCAGCTGATTTTTTGATATATGTTTTGGAAATATCTTTTTCTAGTTTATAGCTTCCCTTTCTACTCTCTTCTTTTGATGAACAGAGGAGAGGATTTTAATTTTAATAAAGACCAGTTTGTAATTCTTTTTATTTATTTATTTATTTTTTTTATATCACTGTTTTGAATCTTGCTTGTGAAATCTACTCAGTGGTCATGAGTGTAGCCTTCTATTTTTTCTTTTAGAAGCTTGATTATTTTTGGCTCTCACATTTAGATCTCTGATCTATCTCAAAATACTTTTTTTTTTTTTTGCATATGGTGGCACCTGTAACTGTTAAAAGCTTTCCATTTAATTTTAATGCTCAATGCTGATTTAGAATCACTGAAAATAAAAAGATTTAGAATCAGATTTGGGTTCAAATCCCATTTGTGTCATTTAATAGTTGAGTGATATTTTCCAAATCCCTTTCCTCATATTAAAAACATGGAGAACAAGGAAATATTAAATGTGGTAATTATTTGAAGAGACTGATACAAAGAAGAAGCTCATGAAGTCATAGCTCTTTTTATTTATGTCCTTTATAAGGATGGGGCAAGTTAGGTCATTTATCATAAAATCCAACTATTATGATTATTTAGCTTTGTTTTCTTTGTTTTAATCTTAATTAACTGATCTATACCCACAGGTCATTGATAATGATTAGTAGATTATCCCAGAGGTTTGACTTAAGTAAGATTTTTAGTGGTAAGATGGCTACTTTTAGGCTAATAGCTTATAGAATTTAAGTAAAGAAACTAGAAATTCATGGCAGAACAAAGAGTGTTAAAAAAAATCCATAGCATTTGGCTTGAAAATGTATCTGTCATTTCAAAATTCAAATGAGAATAATTCAGAGTAAAGAGAAAAATATTCTTGATTCAATAGGTAATAAATCCTACTTTCTAATTTTGGGAAAATTCACATAAATTGCCTTGATGGCTCTGTGCTTTATATTGTTGCTGGCATTTTGCTCTGCCCCATAGGGGAGTATCACAGTATGTGAATGTGCTGTTAGATACACATTCTCTCATCTCTTGCCAAGACATTTCCATGTCTTTATATCCTGCACCAAACTTAATTTTGCTGACAGGATTGAGGCAGTCAGTGAATCTGTGTGTGTGCCTTTACCTTATCTGATTGTCTCAGTTTCTCATCTTCAGGTCAGAGTGCCTAGAAAATTTGATTTGAAGGGATAGGCTCCATTGATGATACACTGTTTATAGAGTAGATTTATATATTTCTCAAACAAGACTTGTGTATGTCTAACCTTTTCCTAACTTCCCCAAGGAACTGCTAATTTGGCCTCAAACCAAAGAGAAAGTTGATTGGGTTCCTCTGAAAAGTGACCTTGAGACAAAGATGAGGTTTCTTACTTTATTTGGAAGGTGATCTACACACAGAAGCAGACATGTGGAAGGGGAAAAGTGAGACAGGAGAGGGATATGATGATGAAGTATGCATGCAGTTGCTGGGGTGTTAGGGGCTGAATTTTGCTCCCATTTTCAATTCATATTTCTAAGTCTAAACTTCTGATACCTCAGAAAGCAATTGATTTGCAGATAGAAACTTTGAAGGAGTAATTAAGATAAAATGAGGCAATATAGATGGGCCCTTATCTAATATGACTAGTGTTTTTATAAGAAGAGGAAATTAGGGCACAGATGTGTTCATGAGGAAAGGAAAGGCCACATGAGGACACAGAGAGAAGTTGGCCTTCTATAACCAAGGAGAGAGCCCTCAGAAGAAACCAAGCTTGCTGACAACTTAGTCTTGGACTTCCCACATCCAGAACTGTGAGAAAGAAAATTTCTGTTGTTTAAGCCATCCAGTCTATGGTATTTTGTTACTACAGCTCCAGCACACTAATAATGTGGACACAGAAGCTCAGTTGTGCTAAATTGCTGTTTAATTATGGAAGAATGTAAACCTTGTCTCACATTTATCCTACCAGAGGATGGAAAGCTTAGATTATCCATCCACCAATTCACCCTCTATTGGGGCAGGTTGCTGCCTGGGCATTAAATTTCCCTACATTTCCAAGTTCTAATTACAATTGGCTGAGTGCACCCTATGTGGGATACTAGCTCAGGGCCTGAGCCTCAGTGGAGCTGGCTTGAAATCAAGTGGGCCCTGGGGATGTGGTGTATCATGAGTATCTGGGACACTCCTAGTTTTTATAGATGTGATATAGCCTCTAGTTAATGTGGAGAATTAAGTTACCTTCCCAAAGCTTGGCCTCTCAGGGAAGCAGCTTATCTTTTTTTCCCTTTATCTGTGCTTTTTTTTTTTTTTTTCATTCTAATTGTCTTGCTGCAGGGTGAGTTTTCTAGGAAGCAAACACTGAAATGTCATTTAGAATATAAGAATTCGTAAAAAAAAAAAAAAAAAAAAAAAAAAAAAAAGAATATAAGAATTTGTGATTAGCACTTGTAGGAAAAGAGAGGAATCTAGCCTGGGCAGAGAACACTGGGTCCTGATATAGTCACAACAAAAGTCTCCCTGAACCTCAGAGGGACCTCAGGCTGAGAGAGGCCTGCAGAAGTGTCTAGAGTTGGGAAGAGGAAGTAGAACGTTGTATTCTCACAAGAATCAGCTGTTGGAGGCAGGCTTCCCCTGGGAAGGAGTCATGATAATTGACTGAGCAGCTCTCATCAGCCAAGGGAAATTTCTGGAGAAAACTGACAGGTGAGAGATGCCAGTTGGTAGCACTCTCAGCAGTTGACGGCATAGTGTCAACCACACACACACGTGGCTAGGTGGGTACAGAGAGCCAGAGTCTGTTCTGTTGGTTGGCCCTGGATAGTTTACTCCCTCTCGACGGTCTGTCTTCATGCAGTAAGTCAAAGGCTGGTAAAGTTAAACAACAACTACGCGTTTTTAGTTGGATTATTTGTGTGTTTTTTGTCCTGACTTAATAGAGGTTACTTATGGATTTTAAATATTAACCCTTTATTGGATGTATCATTTGCAAGTATCTTCTTCCATTCAGTAGGTTACCTTTTTGTTTTATGGATGAATTCCTTGACTGCAAAAGCTTTTTATTTTGGTGCAGTCCCAATATTTTATTTTTTTATTTTCTTTCCTTTGCCTCAAGAGATATATCTATAAGAATGTTGCTAACAGCCAATGTCAAATAAATTACTGCCTATATTTCTAGATTTTCTTCTAGGAATTTTATGGCTTCATGTCTCATGTTTAGGTCTTTAATACACATGTATGGTGTTAGAAAATGGTCCAGTTTCATTCTTTTACATATATCTGTCCAGTTTTCCCCACATCATTTATTGAAAAGACTGTCTTTTACCCATTGTCTATTCTTGCCTTTTTTGTTGTAGTTTTGTTGTAGATTAATTGACCATAAAAGCATGTGTTTATCTCTGGGCTCTTGGTTTTGTTCCACTGATCTATGTGTTTATTTTTATGCTAATAGCATGCCATTTTGATTACTGCAGATTTGTAATATATCTTGAAATCTGATTTTAAGATACTCCCCACCTTTGTTCTTCATTCTCAAAATTGCTTTGGGTATTTGAGGTCTTTTGTGTTCCATACAAATTTTAGTATTATTTGTTTTATTTCTGTGAAAGATGTTGATATTTTGATAGGGTTGCACCGAATCTCTAGATTGCTTTGGGTAGTATGGACATTTTAACAGTATTTATTCTCCCATTCCATGAGCATGGAATATTTTTCCATTTGTTTGTGTCATTTTCAATTTCTTTATCAATATTTTAAAGTTTTCAGAGTACAAGTCTTTTACCTCATTGGTTAAATTTTGTTGTTAGGTATTTTATTCTTTTTTTGGTACAATTATAAATGAAATTCTTTTAGTAATTTTTCTTGCTACTTCATTATCAGTATATAGAAGCACAACTGATTAAGCAAGTAATCCAATTAAAAAACGGGCAGAGAACCTTAATAGACATTTTTCCAAAGAAGATCTATAGATGGCCAACAAGTAGATGAGAAGATGCCGCTCCACATTACTAATAATCAAGGAAATGTAAATCAAAATCACAATGATGTATCACTCACTTTACATCTGTCAGAATGACTGGAGTCACAAAGATGAGAAATAACAAGTGTTGTGAAAGATGTGGAGAGAAAGGATCCCCTGTGCACTGTTGGTAGGAATGAAAATTGGTGCAGCCACTGGGGAACACAGGATGAAAATTCCTCAAAAAATTTAAAAATAGAACCATATAATCCAATAATTCTAGTAATGGGCATTTACCCAAAAGAAATGAAAAAAAAAATCTAGATTAGGATTGTTGGACATTTAGGCCCTCATGCTCCCCCTCAGTTTTGAACAGTACTCTGCATTGGATCAAAGTCACTGAGAACTGGTGCACCTAGTAAGAAAGCAACACTGTGATTTCCCCCTTAGCTTTTCCCTATTTTTAAACTCTTGGTGGTATTAGTGGTGGGTATGCTGTTCAACAGGGTAGAATAGATCATTTCAGTCCTGGATGTAATAATCAAAATACTTCCAAAGCTCACTACTAACTTGATGTCCAGTGACTTCACAATTTCTAACCTGTTCCACTTCAGTCTAACTCAGAAGATATAGTTGGATTCTGCTTATCCAGATTAATGTATAAAATGAACATATTAAAATCAATATGTCTACCCCATAGATTTTATCCAGACCACGTTCTACTTGCTATCTTGATACACAGCCTTTCTCTATGAGTCGGGGGCAAACTCTTTGGGTAGTTTAGTTATAGTGACTCATATTGGATATATTTCTCTTGCTTAACCTCAGCAATGAGCATTAGCTACAGTTCTGGCACTCACCCTCTGGTCCTATAAATAAAGACCTTAAATAAATGCATGTCTAATTCCAGCTCCCAACCAGAGGGATGTTTGTGAGCTTGCTCACTTCTTGCCTTCTTGGTCTTCTGATTGAACTCAGAGGAATATTGTCCTTGACATTGTCAAGCCATGTGTCTCTAAATTTGGCCCAGCAGATAGAATCTATATACATTAAGGACCACTGTGGATGCCCCATGTGCAGATTTATGGGACTATTCTTTTTTTAAAGTGGCCAAGATATTTGCTTGGTTTCACTTGAGTGGGGCCATGAAAAAGATCTCTAGGTCCAGATGCTGATTAAATTGTCTTGGAGCCAAAATTCACTCACTTTATAATTTGGGGAAGGTTCTTTTTCTTATAATAGAAAAGTTCTACTTTAAGGATGCCACTGTCTACCATGCCTGAGGATGCTCTCCCTCTCCCCCATACCCTACTGTCCTCTGCAAGAACTGGTTTCAAGGCAAAGCAACTCCTAGGAATATATCCGGATCCCACCAAAGGAGGCCAGACTACTGTCCCATTCAGAGACATGGGAGGAAGGTGGGTTTGATCATGAGAGAGCAGAGAACAAACTTTGGTACCAGGACAATAAACTTTGATTACATAATAGTGCAACTATCCCAGACAATAACAAGGAAAAGCTGCTGGCTCAGCTATTTATTTATTTATTTATTTATTTATTTATCTCGCTCGCTCAGCAATTCCTTAAACAGATTTAGCAGGCAAAGGGGAGAGAGAAGAAACCTGAAGGAAGCAAAGATGAAAATTATCTGATGAGGATATCATCAAACTACAATGTTGATATTCCGTAGGCACAGTAGGTTTTGTATTTACACTTGTATATGACTTAGCTCAATAGCACCTCCAGTTTCATTCTTTAAAGCCACACCATTTGGGTCATAGCAGTAGGCTAGACTAGTATAACCTTGAAGTCAAGTTGAGCCAAGTTTTCCTGAATATTTGAGACTTAATGATAACAAAAGCAAGAAGATCATATGACTTGGAAACAGAACATTCTCTTATAGTCTTTATAACAAAACAGAAACATCCAGAGCATGCAACAAGGGCCACAAAAGCACAAACAATAACTCCTACTATGCCTTTGCTATGACAAAGGGTCACTGAGTAACCCCAAGCTAGGAACATTTGGCAGTGCTTCTGATGGTAACTTGAGGAAATCGAGGACTCAGTACAAGCCCCTCAAGCAGCCCTAGTCTATAGACAAGGAGAGAAAACAAGCAAGGTGTACAGAATTATGAGCGATAAAATGTACAGATGAGATAGCGAGGAAGGAACCATGATGAGGACGATAACATGTACACATGTTTAGCCATGAGGATAAAACCTCTCAGCATTTGGGGTTATCTAGTCTAACCCTCTTGTTTTAAAGATGAGGGGAAGGGTAAATTGCTTAGGATCAAATAACTAGTTATTTGCAGAAATAAGATTAGAGTCAAAAGGGGCTAGCCTTAGCTCAGTGCATTGTTATATCAGATTCAATGGTCAGGGAAGAATTTGAATGAATGAATGCTATGCAAAAAATAAAGCAATATAAAAAGATAAATAATAGGAAGCCTCTCCCATTGCTCATAGAAATATAGTTTAGCTAGAGAAAAAGAAAACCAACACTAAAAAGATATCTGCTAATAGATGGAATAGGACATAAAATTTAATGTCAATTAAAATGCTTTCTTAGGGTGAACTCATTTTAAATCTGTCCTCAAGAAGAAAACTAAAGCCTATAAATCTAAACATTGAGAAATAATAAAGCAACTATTGACCTAAAGAATGCAAACGAGCATGGAAGAATTTGAACATTTCCACATCATCAAGTCAAAGCATTATTTATCTGCAATATTGTAATTAGCAAATATGTATTAGCAAAGCAGCTATTTTTGAAGAATGATTGAATAAATACTTCAAGGTTGGAAAGGACAATATTAAATTATGCTTGAACATAAAATCTCTGGATTGAACATTCTGTACCAACTTCCATGTATCTATTGTGACATAAACAAGAGGGGAGACTCAGTGATGTAGAGAAATTAAAGAAAAAGGTAACCAGATAAACACAGAGTACCTAGTTTGGTATATAAGCCTCCATAATGTGGTTTTCACCTAGGTGTCCAGCCCCATCTTATTCCATGTCTTCTTTTTGCTCTGAACTCCAGCCATACCAAATCGCTTAGAGCTCCCTGAATGTGTCTGGTTCCATGTTTTCTCCCATCCTTACCTTTTGCTCAGGATCCTCAAATTGTTTCCCTTTATATATCTCCATTTCTTTTATTTATTTTTCCTTTATATATCTCCATTCCTCATCCCATTGGTAAGCTTTGACTTGCCCTGACAGATTCAATTCCTACTTTCTCTGTCTTATTCCCCCGCTCTGTCCCATCATTTGGATTAATTATCCTTCCATTTTTGCCACACAGTATCCAGAGCACAGAAGCTTCTTTCATGCCATTTTTACTGCTGATCTATAAATTTCCTGGTAGCTTCTTGATCTCATCTATTGCAGTCTACACTCTTAAACATGAAGATTGCTTCTTATTCTTTTTGGCATCATTAGATTTGGAGCACTTAGTTGCATTCAATAAATGTTTGTTGAATAAACAATCAGACATCTTCATCCCTGAGCCCAAAGAGGAGTTTATAATGGAGCTGGTCATAAGATGGGAGTGAACAGATATAATCATTAATCCTAGATTACTTGACCCCACAGTAGAGAGGCTAAGTGCCTGGGTTTATTTATTTCTCTGAATAAAGCAATCTTTGTTGTAATTGGATTTAATAACAATGTGATCAAAATGGAAAAAAATAGACACCAGCATTCTAATTAGATGATTGAAGTGGAATATAGTCTCATGTGCCCAAGGGCCCACTTTTTTAATCTTCTGAAATGTAGAGAAGTAGTTTTCTTCCCAAGTCATTGAGCTTATTACTGAATCATGTGTGGAGTGATCTCTCAGGCACCTGCCTTGGGACCTGTCGTAAACTCTAGAGAGCTCACAGCAGTATACAGGATTCAGGCAGCTTTTGATAATGTTATATGATATGGTACTCATTATCCTTCCAATGGTATTAATGACACAGATAGATGAGAAAAAAACAAGACGAAACATAAAAAAAAAAAAAATAAAGCTAAGAGAAAAGCAGAACTGAGTTCACTTTTCCAGAGGCAGCATATGGCCCTTGAATGAGACCACAGATCATACCTAAAGGTAGGTAGCAAAACTCTGGTGGGACAAACCCATCCGAGACTATCACAGAGGAAGCTGGAACCATTATCTAAAGTCATAATCTGAAAAGAAAGAGAATAATACAGCCTTGTTATATCCTACCAGAAGCTTACACAGAAGAGCTCCTAAGGACATGAACAAAGCTCAATATTCCCATATAATACTGCATATCATTTGTCAGAAATTCATCATCATGTGCTTTAAAATACCTTTGATAACTTTTTAAGGGTTATTATGGATATTAATAAGCAAAGAAAGCACCCTACTGATTTTTAAGAGTTTGAGCTATTACTCATGTTTATTAATCAATTATATATCTTTTACAGATTATAAATTTGCTGTTTTCCTAGTATAGACTTACTCTTTTTTCTTAGTGATTTGAATAAATTCTTTATTTAATAAAGTTATTACTCCATTGCTTAAATTTTTCCATTTGAAAAAAATGTGTATCAAAAGAACATTTTAAAAATAATTTATTCATGTATTTAGCAAATATTAATTGATCACCTATCATGTGCCGGGCTTGTTCTAGGCATTGGGGATATATCAGAAAATGAAACAGACCAAGTCCTTATACTTCTTCCTGTGTATGTGTGTGTGTAAGTGGTAGCAGATAAACAGCAAACAGTATGCACAGGCAAATCATATAGTGTGTCAGAAGGTGATGTATGTGTCATTAGAAGAAAAAAAAATAGAGCAAGAATTGGGTCCTGGGGGTAAAGGCTCAGATTGCATCATTAAATGGGTTGGCTGGTGTCACTTTTATTGATGGATGACATTTGAACAGAGGCTTAAGGAAAGCAGGAGAAATAGTCATGTAAGGGTTTGGGTAAATATATTCTAGGTAGAGAAAGCTACCTGTGCAAGGGATCTGTAGCAGGAGTTCCCTGGTGATCTTCAGGAATACCAAGGAAGCCAGTGTGACTATGGAACAGAATCCAGGAAGTGAGAATTTTAAGACATTAAGTCAAAGAGAAAAGGAGACTGATCGATCATGTAAGACCTTGTAGATCATTGTAATAACTTTGGTTTTTCTTCTGAATGAAATGGAAAGCAGTAGAGTAACATGATACAGATTTTAGTAAAGTCACTCTTTTAGACTGAAAATAGACTGTGGAGAAGCATGGGTGAGAACAGGGAAACCTAGTAGGAGGCTACTATTAATTTCTTATTGTTGCATAACAATTGCCAGAAACATGGTGGCTTAAAACAGCACAAGCTTATTTTCTTATAGTCCTAGAGGCCAGAAATCTGAAATGGGTCTCACTGCGCTGGAATCAAGGAGTTAGCAGGACAGCATTTCTTCTGGAGACTCAAGGGGAGGATGTGTTCCCTCTGTTTTACAACTTCTAGAGGCTGCCCACACTCTGGCTTGTGGCCTTTCTTCTAGAAATTATATCATGCCGACCTCTGTTTTCTTCATTGTATCTCCTTCTCTGACTCTGTCCCTCCTGGCTCCCTTTAAGAGAAAAGCAGTAAGTACCCTTGTTATCACATCAAGCCCCCATGGACAAGCCAGGTAAATCTCCCTATCTCAAAATCCTTGACTTAATGGCACCTGGAAGGTTCCTTTGCCATATAAGGTAACATAGCCATAAGTTCTGGGGATGAGGACACTTTTTGCAGGGGAGGGGGCGTTATCTTGTTCATTGCAAGGCTGTTAAGGCAAAGAATGGTGATGACTTAGACCAGGAGGTTACAGTGAGGAGATCGAGGAATAGCCATATTTTAGATATTATTTTGAAATTAAAGTCAATGGCATTTCCTAATAGATTAGTTTCGAGATGTGATGAAAGAGAGAAAGGTGGGTCCAGAATGATGCCAAGCATCCAAATCTTGATGATATAGTGCTCGGTGAGGACAAGGGCCATATCTGTCTTCTTTACTTATGTATTTCCAAGGCCTAACTAGCATACTGCCCAGCACATAGTAATTCCCAGTAAATTTTCACCAACTCTAAACTTTCTTATCATAAAAAAATAAGCATGATTCAGGAAAACTAGAAAAAAAGAAAAAACAAAGAAAAAATTCTGACACTTACAAATATATTTTAATATTTTTGTTTCAAAATTTCATTATATGAGCAGGTTTTTTCTTTTGATGTTTTTATGGGAACCCTAGACCTGCCATTTTATGTCCTTAAACTTTATTGTTAAATTCTTTCCCACATTTATAGTCTTCACTGACATTATTTTGATAAATTTTATACTATTTCTTTCAGTGCATATTTTATAATTGAAATAATTCCCTTATCGTTGAACATTCAGAAAGTTTTAGCATTTTCACTGATATAAGACCATAATTAATATATTCTTTGCATATTTTGTCCCATTCTTCATTCTTAGATTAGATCCCAGAAGTAGGATGACTGACAGAAAGTATGACATTTTTTCATAAATTTTGATGCAGAGTGCCAACTTGTTTACAAAAGAGTTATTCTAATTTCTGTTGTCAAAGCAATGTCTGAATTGCTGTCTGGATCCAAGCATCTATGGATTCTTCCCAGTAATAAGTATTGTCAATGAAAAAATTCTCCTTTAATAGTTGAAAAATAGCATCTCATTTTTAAAACAGTTGATTCCTTTTCCTTTGGCAATCAGCTAGAATTTCTCTTTTGTGAATTACCTTTTCAAAAGTCTCTTATATTATCTATCTTTTCTTATTAGTGTATCTGAACTCCTCAGTGATACAGGCTCTGTCCATAAAATATATTTTTACTAAAAATAATTATAAAAAAGGAAAGAAGTATGCAAATATCTGAAGGATAACAAAGTTACAGACACAAGAAGATAGTAAACCCACTAAGTAGGCTGGCCATAAGGCCAGGCTACATTCAAGCAGGCTTGAGCTCCCTGGTCAGGAAGCTGGTCTTTTGGAGACACTTTCTCTGCATATTTATTTGAAACATCTACATGGGCCAATACACAATATCCAGAACAGAAACAAGTTTTCAAAGGGATGTTTTTCTAATAAAACTTCTAAGTAGATGGAAAGGAAGAAAAAAATCAGAAAGCCGATTTTAAATGAATCTATACCATCAAATTTTACTTCACTTTTCTGGAAAGTAATTCAAATGAAATTGGATAACCAAAAGTACTAAATAATAAAAGTTATTCACGTAACAGTCCCATGGATACTGTGGGATAAGATACTGTTTTTACTTCTTTTTCTCTGAAGTCTTCAATTAATATCTGCAGGAGTGAGCAGTACATTAATATATCTTGAAAGGATGCTGTATTAGGCAATGTTGTAAACATGGATAATGACTTAGAAACTACTTATCTGGAACTTGAAAAGGTTACAAATATGGACTCAAATCAAAATGAGATTAAAGTGGGAGAATGTAAACTAGTACATCTGGGAAGAAATTGAACCAGATTCATAGTCTTCCTGAGAAATCTGGTAAGTGAAAATGTTAGAATATATAGAAGAAGTGGGTAGCTAAATAAAAATAAAGTTACAATATTGGAATAAAAAAGGTCAATGTGGTTTGAACTACATACAGAAAATTTTTAAAAAGCAAAGAAGCAAATGAAATGGGAGGGAATAATCAAATCTATTCTTAAAATTTGGTGGCAGCTAGTCTATGAAACATGTTTAGATAATCAAGCCAACTATGGTAGTTAGAAAATGGAAGAAATTATTCGAGAACATAGGCTTTAAAAACACTGGTTTATGAAACAACCCAAAGCACCCCACAGACCCAATGCAAAGTATGTTGTTCTGTATGGCGTGTCCTATTTTGGTATTATTTGTTTAAACTCTGCAACTTTCCCCTACTCCCTTTCCCAACGTCATTTCATTACCATTGTCCTTATCCATGCTCTCATCCTTCCTTGCTTGGCTTATCATCACTTCGCTGGTTTGCCAGTTTTTGCTCACGTTATTGCTTTAGACTAAAAATCTCTTGCTATTGTCTCAACCAAAAAAATCCACGCTCATTCTTCAACCTTAGTTTAAATATCTCTTTGCTCGCCTTTATGGATTGCCACCCCCTCCACCAAATTAGATGTAATTGCTTCTCACTTGTAGCTATACTACTTGTATTTATTGTGTTAGTTAATTAATTTCATCCTTTTCTCTCAATAAATTTAAGCTTCTTTAGAGCAGGAAGCAATTTTCATTCATTTTCTTTCCTCTGTTTTCTGTAACAACTAGCCACAGAATCTTGTTACAGAAGGTGCTTAATGCATATTTATCGAATTGAATCGGATGTCAAAAACTGCATCATTATTTCTAGAAATGAGGCTCAGCCTTGCCAACAAGTGACTTGAGAGGGAGCCAGTTTATGAGGCTGGGTCACAAGATCCGGAGGCCAGGCACGCCCACCAGGACGGGCAGAAGAAACTTTTTGCAGTGAATGATTGCTATTTTCCAAGTCCCTAAAGTCATTCCTATGTTGCCCAGTGTATCCTCACGACTACCCTGTGATGCAGACACTATTAGCCTCATCTTACAGATGAAAAAACTACAGATAAGAAATGTTACTAGAAAGTGGTTGTAGGCCTGATTTAAAACTTAGTCTGCCCAAATCCAATTTTCATGGTTTAATTTTCATTTATCTATTTTTGTTTTGTTTTCTATTGTACAGTATTGCCTCTGATATCATAACTTTTGAACACAGATATCACTACAGAGTATGAAATGTAGCTAGTTCAGTTAACACGGCATTGTAATATTTATAAACTCTGTGAAGCCTTTCCTACTATCTATCTCTTATATTTCTTCAGTGTGCTTTTAGTTGTGTGTGTGTATGTGTATGTGTTTGTGTCTCAGGGGGGCGGGGTCAGGAGTCAAGGGACTGAAACTCATCAAATAGTAACAAAATAAAAACTAGCATTTCTTTGATTAGCCATATCTATCCAAGTCTACCTATTAGATATAACTCACACTGAAGCTAAAAGATTGCACTGGATTACATCAACTGCTAAATTTTAAAATACGTCAGAAGCCCGTATCAATGGGAGTTCTCATCATTCTAGCCATCTTAAGGGAAGTGTGCAATTATAGAAAACAAGGAATGTCCACAATACCAAATGTGATGATTTATATAGAAAGAAAATATTGAATTAAGGATAATAACAGGAAAAATATGGCAAGAATTTCCCATTGTTTCAAGAAATCACATCTTTATGATCCAGGCAAGATTTTTGGCTGCCATGTTAACACTGAAGCTCAATTCTGCTGGGATAAGCCTCAGGAAAGCTTTGTGTTTTAACTTTCTGGGACTTAAGAATCTCATCAAATGGGACACCTGGGTGGCTCAGCGGTTGAGCGCCTACCTTCCACCCAGAGCGTGATCCTGGAGTCCTGGGATCTAGTCCCGCATCGGCTTCCCTGCATGGAGCCTGCCTCTCCCTCTGCCTGTGTCTCTGCCTCTCTCATGAATAAATAAATAAAGTCTTTAAAAAAATCTCATCAAACAATGAGTAGAAAGGATTCTGGACCCCACAGCTTCACATATCAACACCAGAGAAAGACAAATAGAATTTCCTTATGTCCATGTTAAATGCTTGTAAAAAGATAACTCATTTGTCCAACATGTGTAAGTAAGTCCCTATTATGTGTCATGTCCTATTCCAGGAGCTTAGGGATACAGTGCTATTAAGCAAAACAGATGTAATGACTTCCTTCATGAAGTTCACATACAGTCTACTATAGTTGTTTTTTTTTTTTGTTTTTTGTTTTTTGTTTTTGTTTTTAAGAGAGAGAATGTGCATGCACATCTCCCTAAGATAGGGAGAGAATCTTAGCCGGCTCCCCACTGACACCTAGTGCAGAGCCTGATGTGGGGCTCATGCTCATAACCCAAAGACCATGACTGGAGCCAAAATCAAGAGTTCGTCTCTTAACCAACGGAGCCACCCAGATGCACCTCTGGTGTAGTGTTTTTAAAATTGTGTACTGGGGCCTAATAATAGATTGTCAAAGTAATTTCATGAATCTTGACCTTTTTGAAAAAAAATGAAATAGGATAACTAAGAGTTTATTAGAGAGCAGTGCATCTAAAAATGATGACTTTTGTTTTACAAATCTTTTAGTTATGAGAGTATGCATATATATTTTTGTACTGTATTTCTTTCTATGAGTTATAGGGAAAAATAGCTTCCTGGTGAAATTTGTAGCTTACAAAGCCATTATAATGATTGACACTTAAGTGACGCTTTCGATGAGATAGGCCAAATTCCTGTGTGTTATATGAAAAAGAAAATGCACTTAATTGTCACCAGAACCTTATGAGGTAGATATTGTTATCATTAAAGCTTTCAAGTTGAGGAAACTAAGAGAGGTTTATATCCCAAGGTCTTATATCTCAATGATGGGAGAAATGGGATCTGATCAGGGACAGTCTGACTTCAGAAACTATTCCCTTTATCATTTTATTACACCTACTTGCTTATGTAATCCAAACTTGGATGCAATATTAAGAAGCAGGACCCTCCTCAAAGGAAGTATATTTTGCATTGCAGGCTGGATGGATGAGATAAAATCTGGCCTATTCTGAATTCATATATATGTACTTGGGGGTGTTGGGTGATGAGAGTGGATGTGGGCCAGCATGCAGATTGATAGTGGAACAAGATAAGAATATCTCAGCTTGTACCAAAGCCATGAGCACGGTTGGGCTACAAAACAAGATGGGATATAGAGCTTATGGGAGCTCTTGGGAGTCAGGACTGAAGACTCACATACACAAGGATGAATTAATAGAAACACAAAGGTCCGGTCTAGTTTCAATGCCCTCTCATTAGAAAGGAGTAGTTGTGAGCAGAGCTTAGTATCTGTTTACTTGGGTCAACCCTCCTACCCAGGGCTTTGGTTTTAATCATTGTATTGCTGGTAACTTCAGGCAACATGTCTAATCTGTGCTGTAGTTTTGTGTTGTTATTGTTGCCACCGCTGTCATCATCATCGTCATCATCATCTCCATCCTCAGATCTGTGTCTGAAGGAGAGAGTCCTACAAATAAAGGTGGTGAAACAACCTCATTGAAAATTCTGTGAGGTGTTGGGAGCACATGCTCTCAAGCTTTAATGTGCATAAAGATCCTCTGGGAAGTATGAGAAATGCTGTCTTAACCATATATTGTCAGAGACTTTGAGTCAGTCGGTGTGCAGTGAGGCATAGGTAATAAATGACCATAGTTCATTTATAAAAGCTAGTATGGTACGGAAAATAACACAGAGGTGGGGTAAAGCATTCCGGCAGGACACTCCACTCAGCACTGTCACCCAGAGGCCTGAGTCACTGCCATCACCATGGCTGAGGGGACAGAAGTGGTCTGCTGCAGTGTGGCAGCTTTGTCACGAGAGAGCTGCTTCATCAGGGTGTGCTCATAGCTCAGTATAACACCAGGGGTTTGGCCAGGATACTCTAGGAGAGGCCCAGCAACCACCGGGAAAGACTGAGAGCAGCTGACATTCACAACAGGGACCTGGAAATAAAGTGTTTGTATCTGCCAAGACCTTAGTCATTGTTTACTTTGGTTTAATCTGCAGAATAACCTGACTTGGAAAACATGTCATATATACCCTATGATTGAAATATATTTTATGATTACAAGACAAAAAATTTAAAAAATTAAAGAATTGGTAAAAGGAGAAGGAAATGTCATTTAGGGCAAACCTGTAACACTGCCACCATTTTAGGTTCTTAAATATCTCAAACTCTGTTTGAGGCGATTGTGAGTTCTTAAAACTTGATCAATAATTTCCACATCAGACAGGCTATCTCCTATCCATGATTAGAATGGCCACAACTACCTCAGAATATCCTCAGATACTCATTGAGGTTTCCACACTGCAAAACATTCTGAGTAATATCTCATGTAGATCTTATGTGGTCTTACAGGTTAGTGGTAGGAGAGAAAAAGAAGAGGTTGAGGGAAGGAGATGGAGAAAGCAACACCGAATGTAAAGGGTGAATTCTGGGGCACCTGAGTGGCTCAGTCATTTAAACATCTTCCTTTGGCTCAGGTCATGATCCCAGGGTCCTGGGATCAAGCCCTGCATCAGGCTTCCTGCTCAGTGGGGAGTCTGCTTCTCCCTCTCCTTCTCCCTCTACCACTCCTCCTGCTTATACTCTCTCGCTCTCTCTCTGTCAAATAAATAAAATCCTTAAAAAAATAAAATAAAGGGTGAATGCTTTAGAACCAAAAATTATCCCAACAAATAGAAATCTGGGAATTTAAAATATTATCATCCACTTGCTTCCTTCCTCCACATTCATAATATATTTGAAAATGTTCATCTTTTCTCTCTCAAATGTTGGCTTTGATTAGAGCAGGTCATTGGTTGCTGTCACGATCTGAGATTAGGCAAATAGGGTATTAGGTTGCTTTTCCTCCTGAGTAGCATTAGAAGAAGATGTCTTGACTTTAGCACTACCATTTTGGTCCATACACTTCTTTGTTGGTGGGGGATGGGTGGGGGTGGTGCGGCCTTGTAGGGTGTTTAGGGGTATCCCTCGCCACTACTCATTACTTGGAATTAGCAACTTTTTCCCAGTTGTGACCATTCAGAATCTCTCCAGACATTGCCAAATGGTCCTCTGGGGGAAAAAATTGCCTGCAGTGCAGAACCACTGCCTTACAGGGTCACCTGTAATCCAGCTACTCTTCTCTTTTTCATGATATGGTACCAAGCCAGTTGCCTCCCCTGGAGCCTGCCACTGCTTCCTTGCAAATACAGTTGACCCATGAACAACATAGGGGTTAAGGATGCATATCCCACTATGCAGCAGAAAAGCCATGAATAGCTTTTGACTTCCCAGAAACATAACTACTAGCAGCGTCCTGTTGGCTGGAAGCCTTATTGATAACATCAACACTCACTTAACTTGTATTTTGTATGTTGTATGTATTATATACTGTATTCTCACAATAAAGTAAGCAAAACAAATATTTTTTTAAAGGTTTTATTTACTTATTTATTTAGACAGTGTGAGTGGCAGGAAGGTCAGAGGGAGAGAATCTTAAGCAGGCTTCACACAAAGTGTAGGCCAACGTGGGGCTCATCTCATGATCCTGAGATCGTGATCTGAGCCAAAATCAAGAGTCAGATGTTTAACTGACCGGGCACCCAGGAGCCCCAAAAGAAAATATTAAGAAAATCATAAGGCAGAGAAAATACATTTATAGTGCTATACTGTATTTATCAAAATCTGTATGTAAGTGGACTCATGCAGTTGAAACCCGTGTTGTTCAGGGGTCAACTCTATTTCCATGACACTTCACACTTAAGGTTTACTAATCTCAGCTCTGAGCTACTTGACGTTATTAGTTTATCTTTGGCCACTGGCAAAGTTCCTAAACAATTCAAAAATAACTGTGGTTTCATCGTGGCTGAAAACATTGCCTCTAGATCTGAGCATTAGTCATTATCCTCCCAAGGCCCAACACTTCCTGGTAGTTTCTCATTTCTTATACGTGCATTTAACTGATTTGGGAACAACTTTAGGCTTGATGACATTTGAAATCTAATAAAGTTAGTCAGGTCTGGAAGTCGCTTCGCCTGTGGAGATGCCTCTCTTCTTACCATCCATGCGTTGCTGGTCTCCAGGTCACGACCCCCTGTTCTTCCTGAAGTGTGCCTTCGTTCTGACCAGCCCTCTGTTTTTATAAGTCTTGTCTTAATGTTGCTCACTCTGAATGAGGTACATGATTTCCTTTTTTCCTCATAAAGGTGTAATGGCTTGCACTAAGTGAAGAATTTTGTGATTTTTTTTCCCCCCACAGATGTCGCTTTGACCTTCCTGATTTGATTGCTGCTGAATTACTGAAGCCTCAGGACTAGACAATAATTGATTTATGTGGGTTTCATCTACAGCAGGTTTATAAATGTATCCTGTAGCTCACCGAGATTGAAGTATACCTGGTTGAGGCAGTTCTTGGGAAGAGGTGAACTACTCTTGAGGTTTGCTTGTGACAAAGGTTCTCTCCCTGACTCAATTCTAGGTAGCATCCTCTGAGTCCTTTTCCAGCTAGACCCCACACTTAGGCTTTGTCTTCTAGAACCCAGTGGTCACAAGAATTCTGCTAAGTCAATTTAAGGAGAATCTCTCCTTGTTGGGATCTGGATATCTGGTCAAGTTTCCTCACCCTCCCCCGTCCTACAAGTGATACCTGACTTCTCTGGCCGGCCTTCACTGGAATCCCTGGGTTCCTAACGTTCCCTCAGGAATCTTCCATCTACCCACCTTCTCCCTCCTCTGCCCCAGTGTGTTCACCATCTACGGATTTCCACTTGTCCCCATTCGGAATCGAGCCCAGCTCTGCACTGAGGTCTTTTACTCCCCCTACTGCCCTCCTTTCTGAATAAAATCTGTTTTTACTGTTTTAACTACTATCTCATTCTAGTTTTCTCCAGGACCTGTTCAAGCAGGTTGCCAGGTAGGGTCCCATATTTGTTTCTAACAGTGGCTTGAGGAGTTCTTTCACTCAAGCCTTTATAAAGAATACAGAAGGGTTAATAGAGAAGAGTGAGTTACCACAGTCTAAACTCAATCTGTGAAAATATGTCCTCCCTAATGTTCATGGATGATGGAAGGAAGGAAAGGCCACATAAAGGCTGTCTCTGATTTAGGGACCACATAGCTTCAAGGGAAGAAACTGACTCTGAGGTAAGGGAAGGAAGTAGAGGCTGGCAGGCTCAGTGTGAGGCTAATGAGCCTTTAGAAACGGGGAGTGGAAGGAACATTTGGAGGAACAGTGAAGGATTACTCAGTCCCTTCATTCTCCCTGAGACATGTGCCAGGTGATATTAAAATTAAAAATGATACTTCTCTAATCTCTGTTAGGCACTAAGATATCAAAGTAGGATCATGTTTTGCCTTATAAATAAACCACAGTTAAAGAAATTAGTTGAAAGAGAATCTGATGCTTACACATTTGGAAGGGAATTCTTAAAGAATACAAAAATAGGAACAGGTTTAGAAAGAGATGGTGCACATGATGGGACCTAAAACCCAAGCTTCATCAGCTTCATGATACATAAGACTCTAGGTTGAAGGGCAGTCTTTTCCTTCCTCCCTCAAGTTGGCTGTTAAAGGGTCTGAAATGAAAGATATGATGCAGGGAGTGAAGGGTCTCAGTAGCATGATGATTTAGTACCAGGAGCAGAGATGAGTCATGCTGAGTGAAGGACAGAATGAGCAAGGAATGACACGTCATCTTCTCCAGCAATCTGGGACCCTCTCAACTATCACTGGGAGCGGTAGAGGAGAATTCCACGTAAGATCTAGGAAAGCTTTATTTATGACTAAGATTCCCTACTAACTGAGAATTTCCAGATTCAAGAGGAATGAAATTGGGCTTATCATTCAATAATTCAGGTGGTGAGGCTGAGCCAGCGTAGCCCCGTTTTGTTACCTGTTTTATGACCTTTTGGTAGGAGTGTGGCCCCGAAAAAATATGGGTTGCATGAGTATGGTGGAACCTCTCCCCAAAAATGAAGAAAGATTTAAATTCTTTACTATGAAGTTAGACTAGGAAGCCTTTATGCCTAACACAATAGATGCATTTGCTTACCTCCAAATTAACCGAAATTCTCTACTCCTTTAGTGAAACATTCTGAATAGTGCTTATTGCAAGCTTGATGCTTACAGCTAGAGTGGTTTTTTTTTCTAGAATTCTCAAGCATACCTGCTGCTACCAGTCAGTTTGTGTCACAAGCAAGGATCAGTTCTGTTTATTCTCAGACACATTAATTGTTTACTTTTATTATATTGTAGTAACTTAAATAATACACAAACCAATTAAGTGTAAATATGAAAAGAAAGAGACTGTTATTCATTCTGTGGAAGCTAAGTTAAATACTTAGGTGAGGACTGACAAAAGAGTCACTAAAAATGTGTAGACAGAGGGTAGGCAAGACAAAGGATAGAAAAGAAATGTAAAACTCAGGAAGGATTTTGCATTCAGTTTGCTTTACAAATACACTTAATTAAGTTCTTGTTTCACGTTAAAGGTACTGAAGCAGCAGAAAATAAGACCATGCCTATGGCTGTGGTTTATGAAAGAACTGTGACCCAGAATGTAGTCAGCGCTGGCCCTATGTAAAAATATGATATTTGCATGTGCGCTTATGTGTTTTAAATGAAAATAAAGTGTATAAGATACATATGCATCATCATTTTAATGCCTGCTGCTTTAAATGACTTTTTCAAATAACATACCAATAACAACTCTAATTGTAAAATAATATAAAGTGGAATTCTGGCATTAATTCCCAATTCCTCCTCATTAGGACTTGATAAAATTAGTGAGGTGTTAGTGTTGTCAATGAGATCCTTCCTGTTTGAGACTTTGCGAATCTCCTCTTGTCATGTTTGGATAAGTGTCTTCTTCTGCTCTCCTAAAATTCTATATGGAAATGGTCACCTCTTTGTGTCAAAGGCTTCCATAAAACTTGAGTTAGAATCTTGGTCACTGCCTGAGTTTGCATATGAAATGGTAATGTTCTTGCTAATTGATTTCCAATGATTTTTTTTTTTTTTTTTTTTTTTTTGCTTCCTGTTAATATGCTCTGCAAAATGCCTGCACCCAGTCACTTGTTACCCAAGAATAGCTCCCGTCCCTGTTCGCTGGTCCCTCGAGCTGCTTCTCTCTGGGTACTTTTGCCTGCTGACTATGTGTGTGGTGCCCAGTGCGTATTTCTTCTATTTCTGATAGAGATGGGGAAGATTTAAACCCTTTAAACTTTTGAGGCAAGAGTCATGCTCAGATCGTTTGATTTTCAAAATAGACTCCTCATTGGATTGTTATGATGCATGAGGAACATAAAGGATGGTAATTTTGAAAGAGGATTTTATTTCCTGAAAAGTTGAAAATTCAGGAAATATGTGTCATCTCTTTGGAATTGATGTTCTGAGTAGGATATGGTCATCTAGGGTGAGATACTTGCACAGGTAGCCGTATTTATGAACCATTTACTTCTGCGTGTTTAAGAAATATTTAAGGACTGTTAGAAACTGTGGGGAAGTTCAAAACAAAGAATCTGCTTTAGAGAAATGAGGCAGAAAAACATGTGAAGAAATTAAAGAAGAAAGAGGATGACTGACTCAGGCAGAGATTTACTTGGGGCTATGATGCAGAATTTTTATCGACTGGGGGCACAGCCATGACAGACTGATTAAAGGTAAATTTCACAGGTGCCAGCTGAAGAGTTGTATGTGTAGGAAAAAAAGAAAGGCTAATTGATTGGGTTCATCACTTTTTGGTGGAATCTACAAATGCCATTGATTTGGAGTCGGGGATATTATAGGGAGATATTTTACCTGGAATTGAGTCAGATAAAATCACTTTTTGCCTTTAGTCATTATTGGCACTGAGAGGTAACTCTTTAGGACCCAAACAATTGAGAGATGGGATGACCAAGTTATACTAAATACATAAATAGGAAAATAGGAAATAGGAAGGGCAAACTGATCCGAGGATTGTTGCTACAGGAACAAAATAAACTGGGAATAGTAATATGCAGGATCCCAATAGAAAGCCTTGGGATCACTACCACCACCATCATCATCATCATCAGCTTTTTTCTTTAAATGTCTGCAATACTGTTTGTTTGTTTTTCTAGAGAAGACTGATTCCTTATTAAATACAATCTTTCTCATGCACTGTCCTAGAAAACCATTTTTCATGGTAGAGATGGACCCATCTTATAGTTTTTTAGCTCACATGACAAAGGCTGTTCATTTATGATGACATTACTAAAACAGGTACTATCAATTCAGATTTACCACGAATGTCAGGAGACAAAGAATCTTCATTTTCCCCATTTCCTATCCCAAAGAATACAAATCTTCTGAAATGTGGTAAGATAGAGGTTCTGAATGAAAAAATCCTGACCTGATAATGAGCTTTCTGGGAGTTAGCATTATTTATCAGTTAGGGACCCAATTTGTACGACATGGATTATCTCATGTTCAGTTGTTTGAGTTCTTTGCTGTTCGGGTCACAAAGTGAAGAAATTTGGATAGAGATAAAAGTGTGCTAGCCACGTGATCTTAGTCATTGTCAAGAATGTTTTTTGAGCTATTTCTGAAAATTTCTTTCGATTTCAAGTCAGCTACTAAGAAAGACTGACCTTTTATGTTTTTATGTTTATATTTCTGTAGCTAAGGGGTATGTAGATTCTTCACATGTCTAGTTTCAACTTGACAAATCTCCTGAACTTTATAGTTTCTGCTCCCATTATCTGACATAATTTTATGAGATCTAAATTCTAGAACTGTCTATGATTAGCAAAGTTTCACCTTTAGGACATGTAGATTTGCAAGATTATTTTTTTATGGGCTCACTCTTAAAGGTCTAGCTTTCTGAATGAAAGAGGAAAGAAGAAAATACCTGGTCTCTTTGATTCATTTGTGAACATTCCTAATAGAATTAAAAGAAGCTTAGAAGGAAATGCAGAGTGGAACTTCCTTTGCATCTTAACATGGTGTCAAGGATATCTATCATTAATTGGCCTCATTCTTCTTATTATTCTCTTTTATATGCTGAGTGACCGTCTTTATTTTCTTAGGAACTTCAATATAATTCTCTTTTTGCTCTTTTACCCCAGTTTGGAATACTGAGATGAAAGAGCTAATGATATGGAGCTGGAGTCAAAACATTTTTATTCTAGAAGAACCTTGCTTTTTTTTTTTTTTTTTTAGAACCTTGCTTTTTAAGTTTAGTTTTCTAGAGACAATTTTTCTTGAACCACATCACCCATCTTCTCTTCCCATCAAACAGCATTATTCAATAAACAGTGGCTTCTGAAAATTATGATCTAAGTTTTGACATGATTGCTACTGAGGAACAGAAGTCTTAGAATAAAATAGATATGGGAGTGCCTGGGTGGCTCAGTTGGTTAAGTATCCGATTTCACCTCAGGTCATAATCTTATGGTCCTGGAATGGAGTCCCATGTCAGTCTCCCCCCTCAGCAGAAAATCTGCTTGTCCCTCTATCTCTGCTCTTCCACCTACCTGCACTTTTTTTTTCTCTCTCTCTCAAATAAATGAATAAATAAAATATTTTTTAGAAGAATATAATGGACAATTACACTGGTCTCACTTTTCCATTGTGGTAGGTGAGTATGGAGGATATAACTATGGATTTTTTTCTATGGTTTTGTAGACTTTCTCCACTCCTATAACATATGGAAAATTCTAATTACTTATCTAATTTTTAAGCTTGTTTTTTCTTTTTAAGACTGTTTTTTTAAAAATATTTTTAAAAATATTTTATTTATTTATTCATGAGAGGGGGGGGGCGGAGCAGAGACAGAGGCAGAGGGAGAAGCAGGCTCTATGCAGGGAGCCCGATGTGGAACTCGATCCCAGGTCCCCAGGATTACTCCCTGGGCTGAAGGCGGCACTAAACCGTTGAGCCACCCGGGCTGCCAAGACTCACTTTTTAAGAGTAGTTTTAGATTCACAACAAAACTAAAAGGAAGGTATAGAGATTTCCCATGTAGCCCCTGCCTTCACACATGCACAGCCTCCCCCATTATTCTTTTGTTTGTTTGTTTTTTTAGTAGGCTCCAAGCCCAGTGGGAGCCCAACACAGGACTTGAACTCATGACCCTGAGATCAGGGCCTGAGCTGAGATCAAGAGTAGGATGTTTAACTGAGCCACCCAGCCACCCTGATCACCCATTAAAGTGTACATATTTTGCCAAGGATGAACCCAAATTGACACATCATAATCATTTCTCATCCATAGTGTACCTTAGAGTTCACTCTTGGTGTGGTATATTCTATGGGTTTTGATAAATGTATAACGGCATATAGCGATCATTATAATATTATACAGAATATTTAACTGCCTTAAAAGTTCTTTGTACTTTGCTTACTCATCTCTGCCTCCCTCCCCACCCCTGGCAATCACTGATTTTTACTGTCTCCATAGTTTTGCCTTTTCTAGAATGTCATATAGCTGGAGACCTACAGTATGTAGCATTTTTAGGTTAGCATTTCATTTAGTAATATGCATTTAAGGTTTCTCCATGTCTTCTCATAACTTGATAGCTCATTTCTTTTAGTGCTAAATAACATTCTGGTGTCTATATGCACCACAGTTCATTTATGTATTCACTTACTGAAATACATTTTGTTGCTCCAAGTTTTGGAAATTATGAATAAAGCTGATACAGTCTTTGTGTGCAGGCTTTTGTGTGGGCATAAACATTTAACTCCTTTGGATAAACACCAAAGAGTGTGATTGCTGGATCATACAGAAAAAGTATGTTTAGTTTTGTAAGAAATCTCCAAACTATCTTCTACAGTGGCTGTACCATTTTGACAAGCAAGGTATGAGAGTTCCTGTTGCTCCATTTCCTTGCCAGCGTTGGGTCTTATCAGTGATCCAGGGTATAGTGATGTTTCATTGTTGTTTTCATTTGCATTTTCCTGATGACATATGATGTGGAGCATCTTTCCAAATGCTTATTTGTCATCTGAAATTTTGTTTGGTTTGGTGAGGTGTCTATTAAAGTCTTTGACCCATTTTTTAAAATGAGTTGTTTGTTTCTTATTGTTGAGTTTTAAGAGTTCTTTATATATTCTGATCTTGCTGTCGCTTCAAATTGTGTTTTTTGCCTTTAATATGCTTTATAATTTTTTCTTGATAGCTGTATATAATGTACTGGGTAAAAGAAACTGCCATAAAGAGGCCCTTAGTAATGTGGTGGTGAGTTGTGGTGGGGGGAGGGAAGTGTTCTATCGTCCTATGGTTAAGTCTCAGCCTTTTAGTAAACCAATGCCTCTGGCCTGTTGACTTAACAAGTATTTCTCAGTTTTTCCCCTCAGTAGCTAGGACAGGATGGCTAGACTGAGCTGGAACTATTTCCCTTCTCTAGCAGGTTAGGCTCCAGTTAACTGGTTTCTCCTAGTGGCAGGCCTTGTTAAGAAGAGAGTGCTCTGGAATATTTCAGAATACTTCCCTTCCCCCTGCTAGAAGCAAGAGAGGATATTCCTGTGGGAACTGGTCCAGCTCCTGGAGGTGAATTTCATCATGTTGTGGGGCCTTCCCATGACTGGATCTCTTGGAGTTTTTAATTCTCAGAGTTTTTACATTGAGCCTCCAGCAATTTGTCAGTTATAGTTAAGGTTTTCCTAACCCAATACTGGTTCCCATGGAAATTTCAGCTAGCGAGTCTGCTTTGGTGAACTGTGCCTCCCTGAATTCAACTGTCTGTGTCTCTAGCCTTGAGAATAGCAGTTCTCCTTGTGTCCTCCCCCTTCTTATGGATCCAGATATGTTGGTTTTCATTCTGTTCACTTTTTATCTGTTGTTAGGACGAAGTAGAAACTTCCGAACTTTTTACTATGTGGAACTGGAAACTGGAAATCTTAATATGCGTCGTTTTAACTAATATTAGGTTTGCTAACTATTGTCATCATCCACACTGACTTGGAGTCCAGGCCCCATGACTAGGGCCTCTGGATTTAGCAGAAATTTTCTTTTTTATTGTCATTAGAGTTAAAAGATAAACTGAGACATATTAAAATTTTAAGAGTTTATTTGAGCAAAAATTGATTTGACTCTTGCCACAACTAATCTAGCAGACAGAAAGGAGCTCTGAGAAGTAGTACAAAATGAAAGACTTTTATAGGCAGATGGGATGAGGAACAAGGAAGTTATATTAAGCAAAAGCAGGTTGGTTATTGCAAAGTTACTTTCTTTTAGGGGATGGCAAGGGTCTGTTAGGCAGATGTCCTAACTAGTACTAATCAGACAATTCCTGATCAACTAGTTTAAGATTCCATTCCTGGGAGAGTCAGAAGTATAATTAAGTTAAGCTTTGGTTTGATGGTGTGGGGCCTATCATAAGCAACTCCCATTTGGACCTGATGTCTTGTTTCTACAGTTTCCCACTTTTGATCAGACTCAGCCTGAGAGATGGCGATAAAAATTTAAGCCATTAGTGCTACTTCCAGGTACTGCTTTGGAGTTCTTGAAGCTTATTTGCTGAAAAATTTTAAAAGATTTTTATTTTTGTATTCATGAGAAACACAGAAAGAGAGGCAGAGACATAGGCAGAGGGAGAAGCAGGCTCCCCACAGGGAGCCCAATGCAGGACTTAATCCCAGGACCCTGGGGTCATACCCTGAACCAAAGGCAAATGCTTAACCACTGAGCCACCCAGGTGCCCTTTTTGCTGAATTTTTGTGCGATGTTCATAGATCACAATTTCAGGTTCACATTCTTTAAGTTGGTGATTCTCTTCATTTCCTTTCTGATGTTCTAGTCTTAGGTAGATCATTTTTTTTGGTTGTTCATGGCCACATAATAGCCAATTAAAACTCTTGAGAGAATATAGTACACCAGACAGATTATCATAATTGCTTTAAACAGGATAACTCCCAATATCTGTAGTGCACTTTGGAGTCATGTTCCCCAAGATCCAAATCAGTCAAAATCAAATAAGTCAGAGAAAGACCTCATTGAATTAGTCAATTTCTTAAGCCAACTGGATTTTTCAGCTTGAGTCTCAACATCCCCAGAAGTGTCAATTCAAGTGCAACAAGTGGTGTTGACTATAGCACTAATACTCCCTTATTCAGCTAAAAAGTAAGTGAGGACTCTCCTATTAGTAAGAACAATTATGGCAGAGAGTCTAGAGATTTTTGTTGGGTGGCTATCGCTTTAGCAGCAGATTCTGTAATATCATTGAGTGAAGGAGAGTTTTTTGATCATAGCCTCCTAAGTACTTACTCCTAGCAAGGGCAGTAGGAATCTGCCAAAGGAAGCTACTATTGAGTCATAGATGCCTCATGGCATGGTACTCTCATGGCTCAGAACTAGAAAGGTGACAACTATGGAATAAAAGTTATGGATCTGTAGACCACACTGGTGGTTTCATTCTGGTTCTCCCTGCCTTGTGTCCCTTTCTTTATATAGTGCCTGCATTTGAGTTTTTCTGGATTTGGAACTATTAAACAGAGACAGGGAAATGGACCCCTTTCCCCAGGGTTAGGGAGTCAGACATGATAGAGATGGGGCTGAGTTTGTTCCAAAGAAATGGAGCATTGGGAATCAGTGAGAGGGTTGTAACGGATAGAACTATAGGATTACCAGCATTGTGCCGAATCCAATAGTCCCTGGAAGTTGGGTGAGACCCCTTTGCCATGGCCTGAGATATAAAAACAATGGTGATACTTTTTTTTTCCAGGCTGGAGAAAGACAAGATGAATAAAAGAATTCTAAAATCCTTCCTGCTAGAAGAATTAGGAAAATGGTCAGAGAGGGAGGAGAAAGAAATACTATTTTTAAAAAAAGATATAAAAAACAAATAAATTTTAGGGGTGCCTGGGTGGCTCAGTTGGTTAAGTGGCTAAGTCTTGATTTTAGCTCGGGGCATGATCTCAGGATTGTGACATGGAGCCCCACACGGGCTCCACGCTCAGAGAGGAGTCTGCTTGGGATTCTCTCCCTCCCTCCCCCCCACCCTCTCCTCTCCTGCTCATGCTCATGCTCACTCGCTCTCTTTCTCTAACGAGCACGAGTTTCTCTCTAATTGTCTGTAAGTGACAGAAGATGTAAAAATGCCCATGGCTAAAGATCTGATAAAAGTTCATTATAATGGAACTGACAAAGAAATTTGGTTGTTTTTGTGACATACAGCATTTTAGATAACAACTGAAATTATGACTTAAAACATTATAAAAGGACATATGAGATTTTTGGGAATTTCATACCGTTTTTAGAAGACATATTAATAACACATTGATACAAATATAACCTAAGAAGGTTTATCATCACTTATTTAGCAATGTTGCCCGTGTAATTTAAAATACCAAGTAAACCTAATTAACTTAACATCTCTCTTTTACCAAGTGAGAGGCAAATGCTTTGAGATTTTCCAGGGAGCTTCTGGGAAATCTCAAAGCTACTTTTGAGGTAAAAAAGACTTCATTTAGAATTTCATTTGGGTAGTTGTCAAAATGCAAAAATGTTTGAACATTTGACTAAGATCACGGATTATTATGAAAAAAATTAATTATTTAACAAAAGTTATATAGAAGATTTTAAAGGCAAATAGAGAAGGCTACAGAGTTGTGAACAAAACAGCTGTCTTGGGGCACCTGGGTAGCTCGGTCTGTTAAGTGTCTGTCTTCAGCTAAGGTCATGATCCTGGGGAACTGGGATTGAGCCCTGCATCAGGTTCCCTGCTCAGTGGTGAACCTGCTTCTCCTTCTTCCTCTGCCTGTCCTTCCCCGCTCTCTCTCAGGGGTGCTCTCTCTCTCTCAAATAAAAAAGATCTCTAATAAAAACAAAAACAAAAACAACTTAGCTCTCAATATGGAGAAGACTGGGTTTTTTCTTAAGTAATCAAAGACCTAAAAAGGATAACATGAAGTACAGTACATTAATTTGGTAATATACCAAATCTTTGCTTTCCAGGGAGATTATCCAAAAAGGTAAAACAAAAAAATTATGGTCTCTCATTAAGAGCAGACCTATAATCCAAGAAAACTTTGTCATTCAAAAAAAATTTAGAATTTTAAAAAATTGAAATGTAGTTGACTTGTTTTTTATTACTTTGTGAAGTATTATTTTAAAATTATTTTTAAGGGGGTGCCTGTGTGGCTCAGTTGGTTAGGCATCTGCCTTCAGCTCAGGTCATGATCCTGCCCTTCATGGGGCTCCCTTCTCAGGAGGGAACGTGCTTCTCCCTCTCCCTCTGCTACTCTCCCTACTTGTGCATGCTCTCTTTTTGTCAAATAGATAAAATCTTTTTTTAAAAAATATTTATTTTAAAACCTTTTTCTTTTAACAGAGAGAAAACCAAATTCTAATTGATTTTAAAACCTTTTTCTTTTAACAGAGAGAAAACCAAATTCTAATTGTTTTTCTTTAAAGATTTTATTTATTTATTCATGAGACAGAGAGAGAGAGAGAGAG
The DNA here is from genome assembly GCF_011100685.1 of Canis lupus familiaris. Classification (NCBI taxonomy): domain Eukaryota; kingdom Metazoa; phylum Chordata; class Mammalia; order Carnivora; family Canidae; genus Canis; species Canis lupus. Next base: position 22,880,299 of record NC_049254.1, on the reverse strand, counting down.
AGAGAGAGAGAGACAGAGACAGAGGCAGGGACACAGGCCGAGGGAGAAGCAGGCTCCATGCAGGGTGCCCAACGTGGGACTCGATCCTGGGTCCCCAGGATCAGGCCCTGGGTCGAAGGTGGCGCTAAACTGCTGAGCCACCCGGGCTGCCCCCCAAATTCTAATTTTATACCAGTGTATTTTTGATACAAAAATTCATTCTTTAAAAACTTTTAAGGTATGCCTGGGTGGCTCAGTGGTTGAGCATTTGCCTTGGTTCAGGGTGTGATCACAGGGTCCTGGGATCGGGTCCCACATTGGGCTCCCCACAGAGAGCCTGCTTCCCCCTCTGCCTCTGTCTCTGCCTCTCTCTCTGTGTCTCTTATGAATAAATAAATAAAATATTTAAAAAAAAGAACTTTTAAAATGAACCCATTCCAATCTTAACCAGTATGAGCATGTATAAAATTATTTTCCCCAGATTACAACTTTTCTACAATTTTTTAATATCCATACTTACCTTGTCCTGTGTTTTTAATTCTTTCTCATTCTAGAACTGTCATTTTGCTTTCCTTACCTACGTTTCTTACACAGTTTACTCTCACCCTATTTCTAAGTAGTTTTAATTTTTTTTTTTTTTTTTTTTTTTTTTAATTTATTTATGATAGTCACAGAGAGAGAGAGAGAGGCAGAGACACAGGCAGAGGGAGAAGCAGGCTCCATGCACTGGGAGCCCGACGTGGGATTCGATCCCGGGTCTCCAGGATCGTGCCCCGGGCCAAAGGCAGGCGCCAAACCGCTGCGCCACCCAGGGATCCCTCTAAGTAGTTTTAATTACATATATTAATTAGAATTCTTAACCCTTAGAGTCCTTAATTTCTAGTGAAAACAAAAAAACTAAGTAATTGTGGACTGTGTTACAGTAGCACTATGAGGATTGGCAAATTTATAAATACATTTCAAAATTTCTTGAGATTCTTGCTCATTGTAAATTTTTCAATGTAGCACAAAACATGTTTCCTAATAGACCCAGATATCTTTAGTTCCTCTGTAAATGGAAGACAAAAGTGGATAAATCTATGTTCCATAATGAATACTTCTGTATTTTATCTAAGATAAGTTAAATGATGCGTATTCATTGCTTATTTAGAACATTTTCATATAAGATAAAATACATGGCTCCTGGGGACCATCTTGGTCTCTCTTGGTTCCCTCTGACACCAGAACTGTTAGAAGATAAACTGGGGCATATTACAAATTTTAAGAATTGATTTGAGCAAAAATCAGGTCAAGCTGGGCAGCATCCACTCTAGCAGACAGAAAGTCTTCTTAATCACTAAATTCTAATGGGAAAAAGAGCAGAGACCCCAGTGGCTCCTCAAGGACATTGACTCCAGTTGTTAAAAAGGGAGGGCTGATTCTGCATAATACAAATGTGTCGCTCAGATCGTCTCAGTTGGCTAGCTGTGATTGTCTTTTGGTTGGGCTGCAGTAAATGGAAGATTGAAGACCAAAGGCTTTTCCATTATGGTCTCTGTAGCTCGTTGATGGCGCAGTGTTCCAGAGACAGATGTTCCAGGGCCATCTGCAGTGACTGTAGGCAGCACTCATGCCTTTAGTAGTGACACATGCCAGGGCCCTCCATGCAGCTAGCAGGCCCTCATCACTTTGGCTGCCTAAAGGCAGACGGAACTGGTCTGTGGCAGGCACAGTACCTTTGGGGTGCATCACTATTAACTGTGGCACTGCCTTAACCACGCATCCCATCAGTGTGATACCTGCCATTTTATAGCTTAGAGCGCTGTTTCATAAAGAGTACGTAAGACACTTGTTGAGGATTCCACAATTTGCATTCCTGCAGAACGAGTTGGGGATGATAAACCCAGGGACATTGAGCTTTATAGTGGTTGATTGTCTTCTTATCTATTTATTATACCTATTTACAAATGTATTATAAATATATCAGTACAACTATATTTATACATGTATAACATACTCAAAATATACTTTTTCTCATTTATTATATATTTAATCACTACAGATACTAAGAACTACTTGCTTGCTCTGTTCTTAACTACCAGCTTATCTGCTTGCCCTGGTATCTTCATTATAGGTAAAATTATTTTGAGTTGAAAATATGAATTATTATCTTATAGGCTTAGTTTCTTTTTTTTTTAAAGATGTTATTTATTATTTATTCATTATAGACATAGAGAGAGAGAGAGAGAGAGGGATAGAGACACAGGCAGAGGGAGAAGCAGGCTTCATGCAGGGAGCCTGACATGGGACTCGATCCCAGGTCTCCAGGATCACACCCTGGGCCAAAGGCAAGCGCTGAACTGCTGAGCCACCCAGGGATCCCCTAGGCTTAGTTTCTTATATTGCTCCTCAAAATTACCTTTGACATGCCTACCTACTTGTTTTGGTTCTTCACTTTGTATAGATTTCTGTTCTTATCATAAGGCTCAAATCTTTTGCAGAGGTGAGGCAAGGAATAAATGAAAAGGTTAAAAATATATTCACCTGCATGCCTTCATGCGTCCGTGAACAAATAACTGAGCGGCCATGCCCTTCCTGAAACTCTTGGTTGTTTTCCCACATTTAGCAGAATAAGGTCCAAAGTCTTTAGATGGCTATCTAAAGGCTTCCAGAGTCTTAGCTGAATTTTGCTTTCCATCATTATTTTGGGACTTTCCTCATACCAGGCTGGTTTATTCTCTCCAAAAGTCAGGCTTGTTTCATAAAGTGTTTCTGCTTAAGCCTTGAGCCTTTTCTGGTTGCCTGTCCTCTCCCACTTAGTCTATTTTAAAAAGCACATCTGGTTTCTGCACCCACCGCAAGGGCCTCACCACAAGGCCCTTAGGGCGCTCTTTCTCCCTGGAGCCCACAGCTCACTCTTTGGCGCTGTAATTCACTGTGTACCTTTTGCTGACTACCCCTTTTCCGGTCCTTTATGGCTTATGTCCTCAACAATGATGTAAGTTCTTTGGTATCAGCGAGAGCATCTTGTCCATCTCTGTGTCCCCAGGTATGGCATGGTTCTTGGGGCCTAGGGGGCCAGAAATCATGCTTATTGCTTGCTTGATTGATTGGAGTGCATGAAGTGGGGGAAAGAGGCTCCTAAGGAATTGGAATAGCATTGAAAAAAGAGAAATGACAGGAGGGTTAGAATTCCTTTAGTTTTAACTTCAAGGTTTGCTGCTAGCCATAGATAAGGCGCTATTACAGATAAGCCTCTTCAGTCCCAGAACTCTCCCTCTGTGCTGCTCCACTAATGATAACACTGGAGGAGGAGGAGGAGAGGAGACAATGAAGGAGGAGCTGGGATTTACCGTCTGCCTCCCTCCCTGAAGAAGCTTGGCAGAGACTCCTGTAATCCAGTCCTGAGTGAAAAACATATGCACCTTTGAAATGCTTCCCTGACCCCCATCATCAGATATGCACAGCCTTGCGGATTCACCCCGGGGACTATTTTTTAGAGCCACTTCATTACTTCAACTGCTCTCACACATACACTTCCTTGCCTCCTTTTCTGTTTAGTTTTTCCAACTTTTGTTCTCCTTTGTACCTCCTCCTCTCCATTGGCTCCTCTTCAAGTTTCCCAAATGACACGAACGGGAACTGCTTAGTTCTGCTGGTGGCACAATGCATTTAAGGGGCTGCTTAGCCTAGATTATTTAATGGGGTCTCAAGGATTTTTATAACGCAGTTTTGCGGTAGAGTGTTGTGTTGGGCAGGGAAGTAAATGAGGTCAAGTTTGCAAGTGGAGATTTGGGCATTACCTTGTGGAACTGGGCTGTAGAGAGTGCAAAAATCACATTAGTCAAGCCACAAATTTGTTTGTTTCTTCTTTCTTACCAATAATATAACTGTCCACATAGCTTGGATTTATCAGATATTTAACTGCTTCATGGGATTGAACTGATTTAATATAGTACCTACTCCAATTGGGTCCTTGGCCTTGAACAAGACTTCTGGGCATCCTGGAGTTAAGGCACCAAGGGCTTAATTACTTCAGATATCTCTGCTTGTTTGTAATTTGGATTTTGTTTGCTCCTAGCCCCTCGGGAGTGCTTTATGCTGTTCAGTTAATTGAAAGTGGCTAAAGCTGAATGAGGCAGCAGCATTGCAGGTGGCATCGTTGGGATCAATTTGAGAAGACTATTGAAATCCTCTTGCTTAGTTTAATAATTATCTCTGATTGAGATAGGATTTCAGTCTTGAGACTAACAGGAGATTCCAGAGTTTCCCATTGGCTTTAGGGAATAGCAATTCCCGAAGCAATTAGCTTTTCCTACAGGGTGTTTCCAGTACATAGGATCAGGGATGATGTTAGAAAGCAGAGTAGGAATCCGGCAGGGTCAGGGCATGCATACAAGACAGAGGGGAGAATGAAAAGGCAGATAGGAAAGACTTGGATCTCAAGTATTTCAGTATGGAGAAGAACTAAAAGGGTGGAGAAGAACTAAAAGGGGAAATTAGAATACAATTTATATTTTTAAAAAAAATTAACATTGTAATAGTGTAGAAAAAAATGAGGTAAAAAATGCTAGTACTTTAAAAGAATATAAAAGGGAAGAGTAGAACTAAAATGAATAGGGAAAAGAAAGGGAAAAACTTTAAAAAAAACGCCGAAAGCAAAGTGGTAAATAAGTAATAGGTAGGACCATGGTTGCATCTTTTATTTGGGGGGGATCACTCTATTCAAGTGTATGTGGCTCTGTGTGTGTGTGTGTGTGTGTGTGTGTGAGTATGTGTGTGTGTATGTGTTCCTTCTGACTTCCTGTGAAGTTTGGAGGCTGTACACTTCCTCTTCCAATGTCCTGATATCTAGGGCAATATTTGCCTTTTCCAGTCTGTAAGTTCTGGAGCCGATTCACATTATTGGGCAGCTTAGAGTTGAAAAATATAAAAATATCACATAATCCTGATTCTTGGTTCAGGTCAGTTATTGTCATTCAGTGAAGGCATAGTTCTGCGACAGTTAAATGAGTCAAGTTGGTAAGGAAAGGAAGACACTAGCTCTTAGAATCTGCTCTGTGTCCAGCACTCTGCTGGCTACTTTTAAATGACCTCAAGAGCTAGGAGTTGACAGGAGCTTCTTGTGACGGGCATTGTGCTAAGGGCTGGGCATGTACAAAATCTTGTCAACCTCACAATGATCTTGCTATAGGTTTCATTATGAACTATTTATGAGGCCCTCTTTTTAAAAACACACAATTATTAGTAGCCAAAAATATGTAAGAGTGGATATATACTTAGAAAAAAGATCACAAAAAAAATTGCAAACTTAAAAAAGCTGACAAATACTACAAACATCTCCCTCACACACGAAATACCACACCTGTTGTGCCCAAGATTGCGAATCCGAGAAACCACCAAGGAGCCGACACCGATGCAAGCTCACGAGGGTTTATTAGCAAGCTCGAGCTTGGGTCCAAGTATACCCGACACAGCGGCAGGGACTTGGACCTCGAAGTGAGTTACAGCTGGGTTTTTATGGGTTGGTCTAGGGGATTTTCAGAAGGGGTGGAGGAATTTCTCCAAGTTCCGTTTACATTCTGATGTGGGGCTTTCAAGGGCATTGAGCTCTGTTCTTATTCTAATATGAGACTTTCTACCGTGGGCTTGGGCTCTGTTGTCTTTCTGATATGGGATTACCTGCTGAGGACATTGAGGACATTCTGCAGTTTTTCCCATAAAGTTCAGCTCTTATTCACAGGGGCCTAAGATGGCTGTACTTGTGCTAATCCTAAACTTTAGGTGGGATATCCTTAATTTTTCTCGGCCTCCACACACCTTTATGAATTAACTGCCTAACTGCCTCACCTATCCCTTATAATACTTTGACTTTTGGTATGATCAATAAGTATAAACGTGTACAATTAATCTGAAATCAAGGAATACAGGAAAGCGAATCAAATGCATTTTAAATTTGTGACTACATTGTATTGAGCTATATAATTGTGTAATCAAATTATTCTTAAATTACGTGCATTGACTTACTGATCAACATATAATGGGGGAGGTTGTCACTGGAGCACTTGTTTCTTCAGGCTATTTTGCAGTTTTAAGTGGCAATTTTGCTCACTGATTTGCCTGGCTTGTCTCACTATAGCAAGACAAGATGCATCAGATATGCTAAGATACAGTCCAAAACCTTGGGATGCATACAGCACACAGCTTCACATTCTGATGTCCTGGCTCATTGTAATACTGCTAACGTGTGTGTCCTGTAAAAAAAAAAACCAAAACAATTCCGTTAAGTTCAATCTTGTGCACGATTCTCTTTTTAAAATGTGTGATATGTTGATAATTGCATATGCTGCACTATTGAGTATATTCCTAACAGGTGGCAACTTTTGTTTTGACTGGACTCCATGAGAGTTGAATGCGCTGCTTATAATTTTATACTGCCGATGACTGGAAGAAATTTCCACAGGCTGCCTCCTGGCTGCATACACTTCAAGCCTTTTTTCTCCCCATTATTCTGGTACTTCTAGAACTGAGAGCTATAGGGCATGTTCACAGTATAGCAAGACCTCTGATGGTGCACCATTCGAGCCACTGCACAAGATGAATTCATGTAGGCAGAGGCCAAGTTTCTGAATCTGCTCCTATACTCGTATTGCTAACAGTAAGTTCACTGTACGTTGAACTGATTGTGAACCACATAACACATATTCCATTAAACCCAAGTGAAATGCATTCTACACTGAAATTCTCCTTTGTAGAATTCCCCAAATGCTCAGTCACTCCAATGCCAGCTGCCACAAGGGGAAGTGTGATGAAAGGAAAGTCAGATTGTAAAGGGACTGTCTTTAAACTATCTTACTTTTCCAGATTTTATATAAACATGTGACTATGGGAATGTATTTTTGGAAGCCCTGTAGGGGAGCAAAAGTTGCCAGCCCAAAATGTGTCTCTTTGGGATGTGGATTTATTTTAGGCTGATTATTTTTAAGAAACAAAAGCCTCAGGAAGAAACTTTGACCTTTCCTCTAACTAAAAGGACTTAGATAAAGGACTTGTTCCAGGAAGAGAGCTATCACTGTAGATAACTACAGTATAATACGAACTGGAGGTGGTTTATAGGGAGGAACTTAGCTAATTATTCTCTGTGTGGTATTGTTACTGAATAGCCCAGAAAATATTTATTTATCGAACATTTACTCTTTTTCATCCTTCTATGAATTATTTTCCTTCCCTTTGAAGTCCCAGACTCCTCACCCTTCTCCTTAGCTCTGGATAACATGTAGACCATGACATGTAGACTTCCATTGCCTGACTTCAGCCTGTGGGTCTTGTGTTCTTATGCATTCCCCAAACATATACAATTAAATTTGATTTTCTCCTGTTAATCTATCTCATGTAATGAGGGTCCCTGAATCCCAAAGTTCCCTTTATTTCATGGAAAACTTATTCCTATTCCTGGTATTGAGTGATTTATTTAAATAATTCAGTAATGATTTCAAGAGAAATATTATGACTCAATTTTCCAATTAGATTTCAATGATCCAATATAGCCTTTAACCATCTTTTCTATTTTTCCCCATGAACTATGGCTTAAATCTTTTATAAATTATAGTTTTCAAAAGTTTTCAATCTTTTATAAATTATAAATTATAATTTCACAAATTATAGTTTGCTAAATATAATATATTAGCATTCTATGTTTGCTACTAGAAAGCAGTCACTATTATAAATCTTTCCATCCTCCAATATACCTAAGTCAGTGCTTTGCATAGTCGATAAATACATAGTGCACTGATTAGAAACAAATTAACTAAATGAACAGAAAATTGACTACATATCTTTTCCCCATTGCAGTTAATTGTAGAACAGTTGATATGAGAAAATTAGACAGCAAATAAAACAGGAGAGATGGTCCTGCGTGTTTAAAACTTCACAGCACAGATGACAGTGAACTTCATGACACCCTAGGTTGATTAAAGATAGACATAACTGTTATTTGGGCTTTATGATAATGGTAATAAAAACTAATACTTATTGAATGATTATTTTGTGACTAGCTCCATTCTAAGTTGCTATTACAGGTGTTAAATCATTTAACCTTCAAGTGAACCTAAGGGGTAGATACTAGTATGATACTCATTTTCATTCTGGGGCAGTTGGGGCATAGAGGTTATGTAATAAGTTGGAGAGCCTGTGCACTGAAACAGTAAATTCTGCTTCTGCACAAGAACATTCTATTATAAAAATCAAGAAATCAATGGAAATCCCATAGCTCAGAATCCCTTCTGCTGGTCAATTGGCTAACATATTCTCACTGCCTCTAACATCATGAAAGAGAAATAAATCTTGCTAATCATTCCACAAAGTGTATGTATGTCAAATTATCATGTCCATTTTAAATATGTACAGTTATATTTGTCAATTATTCTATAAAGTTGAGGAAGGAAAGAAATAAGAGATTCCTCACTCTCTCTAGAGCTCTGGTAAAGTCATGGTTGAAGAATAAAAAATGTGTAAATTCACATGATCAATAAGAAGAGAAGACAGAAATACATTTAGAGTCTAAAACTTAGATGGACATAGAAAACAGAAGCACAGAAACCATGTGATTTATGCCATAGCCTTCCAGAAAGCCTTAGGAATGGGGTCACCAAATACCTAGAAGCAGTGAAATGAAAACAGAATCATATGGAAATACACACAAGAATCTGCTAAACATCCTTCCTCTGCCCTATTTAGAACATTGATGATGATAAGTGATACAGATCAGCTCTTCCAATGAGGAAGCTAAAAAAAAAAAAAAAAAAAAAGGATAAAATGCTAAATTCATTTTCTCAGCAGCATCAAAAAAAAAAAAAAACCAATTAGTGATAAGTAGGTATACTCAGAGAGAGGGGTCATGGTTATGACCCCCATCCCATAGGAGTTGGAATAACTGCACATTTTTAAGGGGTACTTTGTACCTTTTATTTATGAATTATTTTCCCATATTTTCACCATTTTCCATCAGAGTTCTGGTTCTTTGTCCCTCAATTTTTTTTTTAGAATTCTTTATATATTGGGGATATTATCCATTTGTGATATATGCTGCAAAGATTTTCTCTGTGTTTTTCAGTTATCTTGACTCTGCTTATAGTATTTTATCATTCAAATGCTTTCAAAAAATTTTATGTAGTCAAATTTATCTTTTTAAAATTGCTTCTGGATTTTGAGTCCTGATTAGGAAGTTGTTACCTATGCAGAGGTTAAGTGGAATTCAGCTGTGATTTCTTTTGCTGTATTCATGGTTTATTTATTTGGTTCCTGATATGGCTTGGTTTATTTATGTAGGTTCCTGATATGGCTGGAGTTTATCCTAGTGTATGATCTGAGATGCAGGTATAATTTTGTCTTCTCCCAAATAACTAGCCACTTATTTCAGAACAATTTATTAAAAAGTCTATTTTGTCCCAGTGGTTTAAGATGCTACCTTTATGATATCCTAAATTTTCATCTGTATTTGGGATTATTTTTGGACTTTCTATACTGTTCCACTAGTCTGTGTGTTTTTTCATGCACCAGAAACACATCTTTTGATTGTACAGCTTTTATAGTATTTTTAAACATCTGGTAGGGCAAGTATACCCTTGCAGTTTTGTTTGTATGTGTGTGTGTGTTTACTATTTGCAGATGTTTGTTTTACCATATGAACTTTATCATCAATGTGGATTTGACATAATATCTGGATTAGTCCAGCAAATGTAAAACAGTATCAATATGAACAAAATGTCCACTCATAATGATAAACTATCATCTTCTCCATGGAGAAAGAGGGATAGAATCCCAAAAGATAAGTAATTAGGGACTAATCATTTATATGACTGTGGAAGGTTAGAAGATGGTCTGCTATTTTTCCCTCATTTCAGTTTTGCCTACCAAATAACACATTTTCCCTACCACTTAAAAATCTTTTTTTTTTTTAAATAATCTTTTTTTTACATTGCTTTCACAGTATAATGCCAATAAGGTAATTTTTATGTGTATCTGTGTTTATGTAGGTGAGTGAATACTAGTTAGATAGAAAGGTATACACTAAGAAAGGGCTAAAAAAATAAATATATAAAAGCATACATATTTTTAACAGAAAAGATAATAGTAAGTTACTGTTAAAACAGAAATTGTGAAGTCTACAAACAAAAAAGTTAGCAAAAATATTTTTGCTTAAGACAATAAGGTACTAGGTGATTGGATTGTGGTCGCACGTCTGTTACTTATTTCATCATCATTTTCCTCTTATCCTACCTTCTCTCTCTGTTGGAGTTCCAACAAGAATTTACTTCTGTGAGCAAGATAGTGACCAGGCTCAGTTGGCAGAAACTCAGTTGTAATGGTCACTATTTGCCTTCTGATTCCTTATCTGCCAGGGGTTGGAGAACATTTAAACCTGTTATTTGGGGAAGGGGGATTGTGGTTCCACTCACCTGTTTCCCCAGACTGCAACTCGGATGCAATGCATTTCACTTATGGGAAAAATATTTCCTTTATTTTATTTTGTTTAGCATACATAAATAAGTTAATATTGTTGTAACTTTCATTTGGGTTTTATCAACTCAGAGTTGGGAATTCTAAGGCAAGTCAAGTGGACAATGATGAGGAAAATGATTTGAAAAGACATCAAGTAAAATAATGATTTTTCTCCACCTTCATCCTTCTTGACTTCTTTAATTTCACATTTTTAAATGTTTCAAACCTATCAACAATGTTGGGAAAGCAAAGAGCAGAATTCTTTGAAATAAATCTTAGAGATTTGGTGTTTTCTTTTTTTAATCATGGAGATACTACAAACATTGACTTGTTAGGTTCTGAGGAAGGAAGTTAATGGAGAGCTTTTTACTGAACTTGAACTCAAAGTATATATTGATGACAGGCCAATCCATCATGATCAGTGTCGGTGTCAAATTCTATGTTTTCCAACATGATTTTAATTTCAGAAAAAAGAGGTTGTTAATAATAAACTTCCATAAAAAATTAAAGAGACACAGGCTATGTACTTGAAACAGATGGAAAACCTGAAATAAGAATCCAAAATTGCCCAGTCTCCTTTCATTTTTCTAAAAACTTATTTATTAAATATTCACATAAGAATTTTTCTTGCACATCTTAAATTATGAATGAAAAATGAGAACCAGTGGCATTCACTTGCAAATTCAGCCTTATTTCTTACCTTTTAAAAATAATCTTTTTGCTTCCTATGTCAGTCTTCTAATTGCTCTTTTATTTAACAATGCAGTTTTTATATAATGGTTTTAAGGTATTCATGTAGTATAAAATTTACCCTTTTAAATGTACAAGTTGGTGGTTTAAGTATATTCACAGTTATGCAAACATCCTACTAAATGATTTTGGAACATATTCATCATCACTTCAAAAAGAAACTCCATATCCATTAGTAGTCACTCTTCAGTCCTCTTTCCCTCTGTTCTGTGAAAACTACTAATTTACACTCCATCACTATAGATTTGCCTGTTCTGGACATTTCATATAAATTTTTCATATAAATCATACAGTGTATGGTCTTTGTGATTAGCTTCTTTCACTTAGCATAGTATTTTCGAGGTTCATCCCTGTTGTAGCATGAATTGGTACTTCAGTCCTTTTTATTGTGAAATAATATTCCACTTTGTAGATACCCTACTTTTGTTTACCTATTATTCAGTTAATGGAAATTTGGGTTGGTTTCACTTTGTGGTTATTATATACATGATCTTATGAACATTTGTACCTAAGATTTTTGTGTGTGGATATATAGTTTCATTTATCTTTGGTATCTACCTATGAGTAGAGTTGCTGGGTTATAAAGACATTCTTTGTTTAACTGTGTTCAATAGCAGTTGCACCATTTTACATTCCTACCAGCAATGTAAATTGTTTAATTCAGCCCTATTTCCTGTGAAAATGCTGCAATGAACATAGATGTGTCCATTTCTTTGAGCTCCTTTTCAGTTCTTTGGATATATACCCAGACGTGGGATTGCTGGATCATATGGTCATTCTATTTTTTTTTTTTTTCTATTTTTAACTTTGTGAGCAACCTCTATAAGGTTTTCCCTGGTGTCTGCATCATTTTACAGTTCCACTGATAGTGTACAAGGGTTTCAATTTCTCTACATTCTTCCCAGCAATTATTTTTTCCTGTTTTTTTTCCTTTATAGTGTCTATCCTATCCTAAAATGTGTGAGCTAAAGATTCATTGCAGTTTTGAAATGCATTTCCTTGATGATTAATGATGTTGACCAACTTTCCATATTTTTGCTGGTCATTTGTGTATCTTCTTTGAAGAAATATATATTCTTTGGAGAAAAATACTCATTTTTAAATTGGATTGGTTTTTTTCCTGGTGCTGTTGAGTTGTGGGAATTATTTATGGGTTCTAGGTATTAACTTCTTATTAAATATGTGGTTTGCAAATATTCTCTCCCATTTCATAAGTTGTCTTTTTACTCTGTTGATTATCTTTTGCACAGAACTTTTTTTTTCTTAATTCCAGTATAGTTAACTATACAGAAGTATAATTATTAATTATACAGAAGTAATGCAACACTTCTATACATTACTCAGTGCTGATCAAGATAAGTGTACTCTTAATACTAGTCACCTATTTCACCCATTCTCCTATCCACTTCCCCTTTGGTAATCATCAGTTTGTTCTCAATAGTTAAGAGTATGCTAGGACACCTGGGTGGCTCAGTCAGTAAATCCCCTGTCTTTGGCTCAGGTCATGATCCTGGAGTCCTGGGATTGAGCCCCATGTTGAGCTCCCTGCTCAGCGGGGAGCCTGCTTCTCCCTTTGGAATTACTGAATCATATGGTAATTCTATTTTAATTTCTTAAGGAACCTCCATACTGTTTTCTAGAGTGGCTGCACCGGTTTGCATTCCAACCAACAGTGCAAGAAGGCTCCTTTTTCTCCACATATTTGCCTGTACTTGTCTCTTGTATTTTTGCTTTTAGCCATTCTGACAGGTGTGAGGTGATATCTTTTTTTTTTTTTTTAAGATTTTATTTATTTATTCATGACAGACACAGAGGGAGATAGAGAGGCAGAGACACAGACTCCCTATAGGCAGCCTGATGTGGGACTCGATCAGGAGTCTCCAGGATCACAGCCTGGGCTGAATGTGGCGCTAAACCGCTGGGCCACCGGGGCTGCCCGAGGTGATATCTTTTTTGTGGTTTTGATTTGCACTTCTCTAATGATAAGTGATGTTGAGCATCTTTTCATGTGTCTGTTGGCCATTGAATGTCTTCTTTGGAGAAATGTCTATTCATATCTTCTGTCCATTTTAAATTGTATTATTTGGGGGTTTTTGGTGTTGAGTTGTATAAGTTCATTTTTATTTTAGATACTAACCATTGTTTAGATATGTTATTTGTAAATATCTTCTCCCATTTAGTAGGCTGTCATTTGGCTTTGTTGATTGATTCCTTTGTTGTGCAGAAGCTTTGTATTTTTGATGTAGTCCCAATAGTTTATTTTTGCTTTTGTTTCTATTGCCTCAGGAGACATATTTAGAAAAATGTTGCTACATGTTGCACAGAAATTTTTAAGTTTGATGTAATCCCACTTGTCTATCATTGCTTAATGTGTGTGTGCTTTCCATGTCATATCTCAAAAACCATTGCCAAATCTAACATCATGAATATCTCCTCCTATTTTTTCATTCTAGGTGTTTTATATTTTTATAGGTCTTCATTGATTTTGAGTTCATTTTTATATATGGTGTGAGGGAAGGATCCAGCTTCTTCCTTCTTCCTTCTTTTTCTTCTATTTTTTTTTTTTTTTTTTTTTGCTTATAGATATCAAGTTTTCCCAGAATCATTTATTGCAGAGACTTTCCTCAGTGCATAGTACTCTTCTCAAAGATTATTTGACCATATTCATATTTCTGGGTTCTCTGCTATGTCCCATTGGTCTGTCCCATATGTCTGTCATTATGCCAGGAGCACACTGTTTCAATTACTGTAGCTTTGTAGTAATCAAGAAGCATGAGACTACCAACCTTGTTTTTCTTTTTCATGATAATTTTGGCTATTTGGGGTCCATATGAATTTTAGGATGAATTTTTCTCTTTCCACAGAAAATGTGGTTGGGGTTTTGATAAGGATTACATTGAATCTGTAGATCAATTTGAGTAGTATGGGCATCATATTAACAATATTCAGTCTTCAAATCCATGAACACTGCATATATTTCCATTATTTTGTATCTTTAATTTCTCTCATTGGTGTTTTATAGTTTTTAATGGATAAATTTTTGCCTCCTTGGTTAAGTTTATTCATAAATATTTTATTTTTTAAAATTTTTCTTTTTGATGCTATTATAAATGGAATTATATTCATGATTTCCTTTTTGGATTGTTTCTGTTAGTGTGTAAAAACAACTGATTTGGGGATGTTGTATCCTGGAATCTTACTGAATTTATTAGTTCTAATAGTATTTTTGTGCAATCTTTTGGGTTTTTACATTCAAGGTCATGTCATCTACAAACAGAAAATTTTATTTCTTCCTTTTCTATTTGGATGCCTTTTTATGATTTTGATATCATGGTAATACTGGCTTCATAGAATGAGTATAAAAATGTTTCTTCTTTCTTCTTCAAGGTTTTGGAAAAATTTGAGAATAATTACTGTTAATTCAGCCATCTGGTCCTTGGATTATTTTTGTAGGGGAGAGGTAGTTTTTGATTACTGATTTAATATCATTACAAGTCATAAATCTGTTCCAATTTTTAAAATTTCCTTATGATTCAGTCCTGGTAGCATGTATATTTCTATAAATTTATCTATTTCTTCTAGTTTATCTAATTTCTTAACATATATGATTATTCTTAGTGTAGTGTTCATTTATGACTAGTTTATAATTCTGTTTAAGTGTTGGACTCTTTTCTAGTATTTTGTTGAGGAATTTACATCTATATTCATGAGGATATTTTCTGTTATTTTCTTTTTTTTAATAGATTTTTATTTATTTATTTGAGGGAGAGAGAGAATGAGCAAGGGAGTGGCAGAGTGAGAGGCAGGAGAAGCAGAAACTCTACTGAGCAGGGAGCCTGACTCAGGGCTCAATCCCAGGACCCTGGGATCATGACCTGAGCCAAAGCCAGATGCTTAACCAACTAAGCCATCCAGGTTCCCCATGTTTTGTCATTTCTTTTCTTGTAATCTCTTTGTCTGGCTTTGGCAAAAGGCCAATACCCCATAAAATAAATAAGAAGTGTATACTTCTATTTTTTGGAAAAGTTCATGGAAAATTTCTTTTAATTATTTTTTAATGTTTGGCAGTTTTTACCTGTAAAACCATCTAACCTGGGCTTTTCATGGTGGGAAATTTTTATGTTACTCAATTAATTTCTTTGCTAATTACTTTTGAAAGTATTTTATTTATTTATTTGATGGTGGGGAAGATAGAGAGGGATCAGGAGGAGGATCAGGGGGGACGGGGCAAGCAGACTCCATGTTGAGCATGGAGCCCAATTGGGGTCTCAACCTCACAACTCTGAGATCTTGACCGAGCCAAAACCAAGAGTTGGACACTTAACCAATTGAGCCACCCAAATGCTCCAATTTCTTTATTCATTATAAGTCAGATTTTCCATTTCTTCTTGAGTCAGTTAAAGTAGTTTTTATTATTATTTTTTAATATTCCATTGCATCTAAGTTATGTAATTTGTGGATATACAGTTATTTGTACTATGTCCCTATAATCCTTCTTATTTTTGTACTGTTAGTAGTTATGTCTGTTATTTCATTCCTGATTTTAGTAATTTGAGTCTTTCCTCTTTTTTTCTTCATAATTCTAGTTACAGTTTTGTCAATTTTGTTGACCTCATTCAAGAATTAATTTTTGGTTTCATTGACTTAATTTTTTAATTTTTTATTTCATTAATGTCAGCTCTAATCATTTCTTACATTTTTGTTGGGTTTTGTTTGCACTTTTTCTAGTTTCTTACAATGGGAGACTAAGCTATTCATTTGAGATATTTTCTTTTTTAATATAGGCATTTGCAGCTTTCAGTTTCCCTTGAAGTACTGCTTTTGTAGCCTCCCGTAAGTTTTATACCCAATATTTTAATGCTTTCTTTTTCTCACCCTCCTCCTTTTCCTTTTTTTATTTTTTATTTTTTAATTTTTTATTGTAACACTAAAGCTTTTAACTAGGTTAGTATTGATCCATGTCTTGGCTGGTTTCTGACATGTCTTGTTGGGGAGACTAATATTTTATTTCCTAAAACCCCTAAAGTATTCATATGAAAATAAATTTGGACTATGATGGGACTGGTAATCAGTACCATTCACAAACTCAGACAAATGATATCCTGTTTTTGGCCTTATACTCTCTAGGGCCACACATATCATGAACACATAAAACATACATTTATGTAAAACAATATGGATGACTCTACTTTCAGTAAAAGCACATTTCCCTACCACAGTACAATCTATTACCCTGATCATCTATTGTTATAACTAATAGTATTTGGACTCCAGGAAAACACTTCTATTTCTCTTGCCTTAAAATGAATGGCATCTATATATAAGTGCTATGAGTTTGTGGGTTGTACCTCTGTTTGGGAGAGAAAGATGGAAATTTCTTCAGAATGTGGGGGAGGATTCAAATGATAGGAAAGCAAAAGTAGAGACACAAAGTAACCAATTTGTCTAGCCTTTCTTCTCTGATACCATGAATCATATTCTTGTTTTTCAGTGGTGCCAGGCATCCATGTTGTTGCTTTTCTGGATATAATCAATTTGTGGTTCCAGAAGCACTCAGAAATTCACTCATAATTTTCAATATTGCATATGGAAACAGGAAACTTTTTCTATAATCAAAACAATATAAATTACTAGAGGCCTAATATATGTGACTACTTTGTCAAGCTAACTTGGGGCAATTTTTCTTCATTGTCTTTATTCAAGGGCATGGTGCTATCATGTAGTGGTCCCATGGGCACAGATTTTGTGGAAGGGGAAGAAGGATTGTGTCATCAAAGCTATCATCTTTTGGGCAATCAACTCTAGTGCTAACTCAATGTGTCTGAGAGTTTTTAGTAAATTTATAGTTTGGTCATTAAGTTTAATGTTCCATTAATGTGTATTGGGTACCTGTAATGTAACAATTACGATGCTAGTCAGTGAGGGCATAAAGAAGAATAAGCCACTGCTGATGTTCTCAAAGAGCTTTTGGTCAAAGCTACTAATGATGACTATGATACTTAATAAAAATAACAATTCAAACTATGATTATTTGAGCACTTAAGAAGAGAAATGCATGGAAATCTGAAATTTAAAGAGGGTAAATAACCTTTCTCAGATTGAATAAAAGTTAAAATAGGAGTATAAATAAATACTCACGATTCTTGTAAGAATGGTCACAGAATGTGATATCAAGTTGATTTGGAAAAAAGAAAAAAGGAGCATTTACATAAATTGGAAAGCAAACCTCAGCTGTATTCTCCTCACCTTCTAAACTTCTTCATTTGCTTGCAGCCACTTTTCTTGAAAACTTAACACTGAGACATACATCATCATACACAGTAGCATCAGCACATTGTCCTTCATGTACTATATGAGGGAAATTATGCTCAATGGCAGGGTCAATTAATGTATTAGACCAAGAGCTTCCAGATACATAATTTCTAGATTGTCCTAATTTACAGTAAGGTACTTAGAGCTGCAATGCTTATTTATATCTTGACCTTGCCTCTACTTAGTGAATAATCTTATAATAGCTATAGCACTCTGTCCTTCAGTTCTTTTCATCTATAAAATGGGAATAATGCCCCTTATTGGATAATTGTGAGGACTAAAATAATAAATGTGAGGGAATCAGAACCATGCCTTGCACAGAATAATCTCCTATAAATGTTAACTCTTACTAAGATTATATAGACTTTGATATATTTGCTTGCTCAGAATGTCATAAAGTAGTAGGAAAGGGAGAGTTATACTCATGAAAAAAGGCATCACTTGTATAGGAGAGGTATTCTGATTCAGGGGTATGAAAATGAGGGAAGAGGTGTGCTTGTGCTTCTGTTTTTGTGGGTGTAGCAGCTCTGTTGAAATAGAGGTAAAGGCTGCATAGTTAGCAGAGGTTTTCTCTTACATCCAGATAGCTTCTTAACTGTCAGTCTTGGTATTTTTGATGTTTTTAATATTTCCATGTTTTAAGGTTTTCATAAAAATTTTTAGGGATAGGGACGCCTGGGTGGCACAGTGGTTGAGTGTCTGTCTTCGGCTCAGGGTGTGATTCCAGAGTCCCAAAATCCAGTTCCACATTGGGCTCCCTGCATGGAGCCTGCTTCTCCGTCTGCCTGTGTCTCTGCCTCTCTCTGTGTGTGTGTCTCTCATTAATAAATAAATAAAATATTAAAAAAAAAAACCCGAATTGACCAGGAGGCACCTGGGTGGCTCAGTCCATTAAACCTCTGCTTTGGCTCAGGTCTTGATCTCAGGGTACTGGGATGGATCCCTGCATAGAGCTCCCTGCTCAGTGGAGAGCCTGCTATTCCCGCTCCCTATGCCCCTCCCCCACTGTGTGTGCACTCTCTACTCTCTATCTCTAGCTCAAATAAATAAATAAACTATTAAAAAAAAAAAAAAAGAATTAACCAGGCCTCTTCTCTACCTCCCAACCGCTCTACTCAGATTCATTAGATAATGTCGTAATTGAAGAAAATAAAGATGATAATCAACTGACAACATCAAATGACAAAGATCATTTGAAATTAATACAACTACTTTATGATCTAAAAAGGCATCTATGAAAATTATAAACATCTGCTTGGCAGTGATAGGAACACTTGAGACTTCTCAGCTTTATAAGAACTGGAATTCTTTCTTGGTGACTGCTAAGTCTTCCTGGGCCTGACATAGTGCTGACATGTAGTGACTGCTTACATAATTGCTCTGGATGAACGTGGAATTTACAGGATAAAAAAAATCTGGCAATAATCAGATGATTGATATGATAAGAGAAGGTGGCAAAATGTTGTGAGGCTTGACCAGCAAACCTCACTCAACAAAGTGACAAAAATGTAAGAGCAGTGCACTATGCATGTCATATTTAAGATAAACTGAAAATGCTGAGATTGGGCAAGTTAGATAGAAGAATAATGTTGGGAAATTTTAAGTATCCACCAAATAGGCCAAGTGAGGATGAAATCCTGTTGAAGCAAGGTATATGGATGAGTTCTGTCTACTTCCTGGAATTGGCCATCTTAAAATCCACACAGATATCTCTATATTGGCTTGATTCTTTGTCAGAAACAAAAATTTGTGCCTTATCTATCTGTAAATAAGTAAAAAGGAACACCAAGAAGCACCGACATTAATACAATGATGATTTGGGGAGAGGAAAAGAAACAAAAAGGCATTTATCATAAAATTGAAATTTAGAGATTGAAAATTGACAAGATGAGAAGTTAAGGACACCATGAAAGGAAAAAAAAAATGAGAGCAAATAAATGACAGGAAGCCTAGAAGTTTTCAAAAAGGAACCCTGTAATGAGGAAAATGATCTTTACAGAAAGGAGATCAGTTAAGAGATGAAGCCAGGGTACCTCAGAATTGTGGAAGGTCAAGGGCATAGTAAACATTATGCAAATCAAAAAATAATTCAAAGAAAACCTGCAAGAGTCTCTAATACCAATAATAATTTCTTTGAGCATGTTAAAAGCAGAACAATAGAGAAGAAATTTGGCAATAATCATTTGAAGGGTACACTTGGGAACACAAGGCTGAGAGCAAGGAGAATAGATTAATTCTTTGCTTGGGAGTTTTCTGAGGATAACATTAAAGGAGTCTCTACTCCCAAGTTATCTCTTAACAAAGACAGATCAGAGATACTAGATCAAATGCCAGTAAATGCTCAGCTTTATATGTAATTGCAAAACTAGATGAAGACAAATAACTTGGACCGATGTCATCCATCCGAGTTTTTGTCAAGAAAACGCCTTTGCTCTACCTTCTCTCTTAGCCTCACTGTCCAGCATGACAGCTATTTCCAGGTGAGCCAAGTTCAGTGTCAGTGGGCTCACACCAGGTGAGAGGAATATGAAGGTACTGGACCAACCACTTCGGCACCCCAGTCTAGGTTCTGGTTTCCTCTCGGCTGTGTGTTTTGTTCCTATTTCTTCCCAGCCTTGCAAGCTCCTATTGTAGACTGTCTTGCTATGTGTACAGCCACTGGCCTTTTAGACTTTAGAATCTCTCTAACTCTGCTTAATGTAAGTGTATGCACTTGAGACCTCAGGCATATCTGGTCTGTGACTTTGTTTACCCACATCCTATTGGTTGGTGAGGGTTGTTTTCTCTTCCTCTGTTCTCTGGTCTCAGCATCTCTCAGGTTCCCTAGGCCCTCTGTTGCTAATGACCTGTCAGGAGAGTTTTAAAGGAACTCAGGGGTGAAATTATGGAGTCATTGGCATAAATATGCAAGCTGCCATAAGCGGGCCACTCTGCTGTGTGATTGCCAAGGAAACTTCCAACCATGAGAGAGAAGGGCTCCCTGGAGACCAGAGAGTTACAGACCAGTGAATCTCATTCTTTGCTGGGCAGACTGGTGGGATTTGTAACAAAGGGTTATTCCATTGATCACTGAAGCCAGCACTTTTGAGACATATAAAGGCAGAGTAGATTGAACAGGTACAGCCTGGGAGTTGAAAGTACACCCTGGGCATAAATTGAAGAAATCTGCTGCAAGAACAAAATGTGTTTTAATTTTTGTATTTTTATCTGATGTGTTCATGTGAACCTTACCTTCTACTCCATGATAATATTTGTGTTAGCAGAAAAGTACTGTTTAGGACTCTTCTCCTGAAAAAATGACGTAGCCTGAGCTATTAGCTCCTTCTCTAAAACTGACCATGCAGAGCTCAGGAGGCAGCTCAAATCTGAGAAGTGAACACAAAAATAAGAAACTTTGAATTGGTACATATAGAGAAGGGATGGGGTTTTCAGTGGCTTGGAGTAGAGGTCAGCCATACATAGTGGTAGAAGATGGATTGGGTAGTTTTTAAATTCTGCTCTTGCTTTTCCTCCACATTGAGTTGGGTAATCATTGCTGATTCCATCATCTCAGCAACAACTCAGGCCAGCTGGTATTGGAAGGTAAAATCAAGCAATGTAAAAGGTCTGCTGGGGTAGGTAGCTGATGACCAGTGGCATGGTTGACTGGTTGCTTTCAGGCATTCACTCTTCCATCCCATTCTCTTCCAAACTCTCAGGGCTGTCAGATAATTACCAAAGAGGCTGCCCCATTCCTGTGCTGCTTTTTTCTAGTAGTTAAAAAATGGATACCTAGTTGGTAAAAGTGGAAGCAAATGAAAGCAGTAAATGCCATTTATGATGTAATCTTCCCCAGGGCTCATCCTTTCACTTCTTTTGCAATTCACCAAGAAGGATACAAACTAGGGACTGTATATCAGCCCTTCTCCTTTACATTATCTGATGTGGTAGCTGATATGATATGGGAATGTGAGCCCACTGATCAAAAATAATTTGACATTTGAGAAGCCAAGCTACAAAAAAGAAAGACAACATACTATATGATGTGGAGAATTACTGGAACTAACAAATTAACAATGAATCAAGAATTTATAATAAGCAAAATAACATGCTCAATGAGCTGTAAAATAATATGAAGCAGGGAACTTACACACGGAATTAAGCAGAAATATTAGGTCTGAAAAAATAGTAGCAGAAATCAAGAACACAATAGTTGAGATAAATAACAGGATGGATATAACTGGAAAAGAATGGGTAAGCTGGAAGTTTAGATTGAGGAAATCTCTTAATGGATGGCAGACAAGAATAAAGACATAGAAAAATTAATAGAAAAGTTAGAGCAGAAATAGTAGATAAGGATAATAAGTTCCAGGAAGAGAGAGAAAATATGTTTTAAAATTCTGACTAGTTATTTGACAACATTTTTCCTCTAAATCTTGATGTTTTAGAAACATGTACTATATTCATCCTACATATTCATATACTGCCTTTGCTACAGAGATATCAGGGGAAGAGATTTATTAATTCTACTCTGTGTGTCTGTGTATACATTGATGGGGGATGTTGGAGGTGATATGCTGAGGGTGATAATATGTAAATGGACACTTGAACAAGGAGAAACCAGAAAATATGCTTCATTTTGACTAAAAATTTTTGCCAAAGATTTGCACAAAATATGCCTGTGTACACACACGTGCACACGCATACACACCCACAGAAGTTATCACTTTTATGTTGCTGGTGTTGCTAATGCCTGAGAGATTCGTAGAAGAAATGAGGAAGTCAACACACCAAAATATAAGAAAAAAATCTGGTCATTTCTTTGGTTCTAGAATTGTTAAAAATATTTGTAGGCATTTCAGATGATTTGCCCACAAAAATATTTTTAATAAATTTCTTAGGAGTTTTCGATAAAACCTCTAGATTTGCTAATACATTGAGAACTTTCCAAAACTAAGATTCTTAATGGAAATGCTAAGGAGTTGGGCAGATTGGTAGAGTTATATAACTTGATTTCTTAGTCATGTTAAACAAATGTCAGACCAAACCATGCATCAAAGTTAACATAATACATTTTTCCTTATTTTGATAACTCTATTATCCTAGAAAATCCAGGAAGTTTACAATTACTTGAGGAAGGAGGTAAGTATAACAGAGAGCCCATGACATGAGGAAAGATATAAACAAACTGTATTTCTATAATATGAAAAACCTAGGGCTAAAATAAACTTTTAAAAAAGTTCATTCATTAGAGCTAAGAAATCCATGAAAAGTTTATATGGATGTGTTTACTAGATTTCAAGATGCCGAATTTAGAGAGATCCTGTGAGATATCAAAAGAGGTAAATTTATACACAAATTAAACAATAGTTAATGTTTTGTGTCAACTTGTCTGGGCTGTGGTGCCCAGTCCTTTGGTCAAACACTAGTCTAAATGTTGCTGTCAAGGAAGATTTGATTGATATTTACCATCAGTTGATTTTAAATAAAGCACCCTCAATGATGTGGGTGGTCCTCATCCAATCACTCAGAGGCCTTAAGAGCAATATTTGAGATTTCTCTGAGAAGAAAGAATTCTACAAGGTTAACATAGAAATCCTGCTTGCATATCCAGCCTCCTGGCTTGTCCTACAAATTTTAGACTTTCCAGCCTCCACAATTGTGTGAGCCAGTTCCTTAAAATAAGTCTCCCTTTGTATATTCGTGTCCTATTGGTTCTATTTCTTTGAAGACCCCTGACTGGTACAGTTTACAGATTCAGGAATCTCTGGATCAAGAGGCACTGCCTGCCTGCCTTCCTACCTACCTACCTTCCTTCCTTCCTTCCTTCCTTCCTTCCTTCCTTCCTTCCTTCCTTCCTTCCTTCCTTTTTTAGATTTCATTTTTCTATTTATTTATTTGAGACAGACAGTTTGCATGTGTGCATGGGGGGAGGGGAAGAAGGGGAGGGAGAAGAACAAACAGACTCTGCTCAGACCTTGGATGGGGGCTCGATCTCAGGACCCTGAGACATGACCCAAGATGAAACCAAGAGTTGGATGCTTAACCGACTGAGCCACCCAGGATGCCTACACACAACTCAGTTTCTATAGATCTAATTGATAGGTGAAAGATAAATTGTATCTATTCGAGTCCTATCATTTTTGCCTTCTCAATATCTCCCGAACACAACCAATTTCATTACTTCCATGTCAAACCAATCCAAGCTACTTTTCTCCCAAACAGATGAGTAAAATAGCCTCATAGCTAGTTTACTGGCCTCTGCTCTGCATCATTATACCTCTCACCTTTTGTCAAATGATCCATGATGAATCATAATGCTATCCAGTGCCAATCATATGCATTACCCATTCTTTTGAAGGGACTGTGTGGTTAGGTCCTATCTGTTTTTCCAGGTTTATCTCACTCTAGTCTCCTCCCCACACTGTACCCCACTTTATTCTAGCCACTCAGATCTCTAGTCTTTTAGGCTTATGATATTCCATCCCACCAGAAAGCCTTTAGAATGTTGTAAGGGTAAAATACTTTTCTTTATCTTTTGTGTCTGGGAAAACTTTCACTCATTCTTTATTTTTTTAAGATTTTATTTATTTATCCATGAGAGATACACAGAGAGAGGCAGAGACATAGCAGAGGGAGAAGTAGGATCCCTGTGGGAAGGCCAATGCAGGACTCGATTCCAGGACCCCAGGATCACGACCTGAGCTGAAGGCAGACATGCAACCACTGAGCCACCCAGCTGCCCCTCTCTTATTCTTTAGAGAGGCTCTATTGTCACTTCTTCAGGGCAGCTCTTCCTGAATTTGGCCAGGTCTAATTCCATTATTAATAGTTTTCATTATTAATGGCTAATCACCACTCAAGTTTTATGTCTGATTATGGTATAATATGACTAATATCTATGTATTCTACTAGATTGTAAGCCCCATGAGGACAGGGATCATGACTGGTTTTATTTTTTTCATCTTTTATTCCCAGGGCATGGGCCAGGTCCTGACAAATAGCCAGTCAGTTAATATTTGATGAATAAAATGATTTATGGATTCATCCATCTAGAATGGATCCATCCACTCATCCATCTTTCATCTAGAATAATAGAAACTAAAGATATTTGGGGTTACCTCTTAAACACCTCAGTTTGGCAGAATATATTCTGCTGAAATTTATAAATCAATATTTAGATTGAGTAGATCAAGGAGAAATATATCCTTTGATCCCATTTTTATGCAATAAATTATATATGGAAGTGCCAAGCATATGATGCCCTGAATCTAGGTAAGCTCTAACTTGATTTTTGCTGTGAAAAGGTTATGTGGTTTTAGATTATGCTCAGCAGACTATATTCATCTCTCTGTTATGGAGTCTTGCTTGGCAATCAGTAGAGAAAGGAAGAAGCAACTTAAATCAATTAGGGAGCTGCTAATTCACAAAATGTAAGAGTTTAATGGAGACTTTGGCCAGCACATTAAATGTTATTAAGTGCATGGTAGTGGCATGCTTTGTGGATTAGCTGAGTTGGTTAGATTGAAAGATACAATGGGGGAAAAATACGAGTTAAGCAGGAGCAAATACACACAAGAAGCTGAAAGTTTTGTTCTTCTGGTGACACAATAACTTTTAAGGAATGAATGAAAGCAAATATAAAATAATATCCTGTTATAGGCAAGGTGTATAAAGTGTCTGATAATATATCTGATTTATTTGGCTATTAGTATAATTAATTTATTATGATATTAAGTTATAAAGGTCCTATAAAGATCTTTAAGCCCACCTTCCCACCTCTTCTAATGAGGAGCTCCCTAGTCACCTAAAGGAGTGATCATTAGAAGCATTTGCCGTCATCAGTAAGTTTACTGCTTCCATAAAGAAAATGTCTGATTTCAGACAGCTCTGATCTTAGAAAATAGCCTCTCCTCTTAAGCCTTAACCTACATGTCTATAATTTTCATCCTTTGGCCTAGTTCTGGATCTGCATTGGATAAATTTAGTCTCTTTCCCACGTGTCCTCACCTCTTTCATTAAATAAGAGAGTTGCCATGCAGTCGTAGTCCTTACTCCAAACAGTCTCAGATCATTAACTATTACAAGCTTTCTTGATAATTGTCCTTTCCCCTATAGTCTTCTACTTTGTAAAATTTCTTCCTTAAATATGTTAATAAGAACTGAATGTAAGACCTGTATTTGCTCTGGCAAGGACAAAATGCAAAAGCAGTTGGACTATTCAGTGGATCTGGAGATTGTGCTCCTGTTAAAATTGCATGTATATAATTATGCAGTGTGTTAATAATAATTATATATAATAAATATAAATACGGCATAAACATAAATATACACATATACATGTATTATATATATATATATTTCCCACAGTTATAGACAGATCAGTTGAATTTGAACCTGATTGAGATCCCAGGCCTTTACCCATGCTTTGCCATTGGACTCCTTTTCTTTCCCTATGCTTACAAAATTGACTTTTTAAAGTTTTTATGCAAAGCTATTCATTTATTCACATAAAAAAATCTCATCAATTGCAACTCATTTTTTTCTAGAAATTATGATATCTCTACATCTGCATTTGAAGTTATGTAGTTTATTGATGACTCCTAGATTTGTGCATGTGAAGATTGATAAGTATGTCATCTGTATCCTAACTCAAGATTGTGATAAAATGCTGATTAGGGCAGAGTAAAAGTGTTGGAGAACAAATTCTCCCATGTGGTCTATAATTATCATTTATCCACATTCTATGTATAACTGTTCAAGTACTTGGGAATCTATGTAACTGTACCATCCTTCAGTTCATATATCTCCATGATTTTTCCAAGAATGTCAAGAAAAACTTTACCAAATTCTATTGACATTTAGTAATAAAGATTCTTAAAAAAATATTTATTTATTTGAGAGAGTGGGAGTAGGGGCAGAAGGAGAGGAAGAGAGAGTCTCAGGCAGACTCCATGCTGAGCACAGAGCCTGATGCAGGGTTGGATCTCAGGACTGGAGGGTCACCACCTGAGCCAAAACCACGAGTTAGATGACTAACTGGTTATGCCATTTAGGTGCCCCAATAAAGATTCTTTTAAAAAATTATTTATGAAGTACAGAGAACTCTGTTCAACTATAGATGGTTGATTCCAGAGGGAATTCAGACAGGATTTGGTCTTTTTCTCTGCCATGGATCTGCTTTTTCTGGCTTGTCCTAACTCTGATGCAGATTTTCTTCAGCAGATGTGGGGTTATATATACAAACCTCCGGGAGTAAACCATATATAGCAGATGAAGGGAGCACCCTTTCAGTTGCCAGAATTTTTAGTTTCTCTGAGTCTGTGCTCATTCTCGAATCAATCACTGTGGCCAGAGGGATATGACTCTTCTATGTTATAAAGGCAATATAAACTAATTGTTCCTGTAATGAAAGCCAGACATATAGCACTTTATCTGACAACTGTGTGAAATAAAATGTTTTTTGCTTATTATATTCAATCATAGAAAGTTTTTTTAAGTAACGATCATAAATTATGATATATTTGTCATCACTTTTCCCCTTCCTATTTTATTTTTTATTTTATTTTATTTTAATTTTTCTCCCCTTCCTTTTTTTCACTTTTTTTGGGAAAACTTTCATCATGGAAAATTTCAAACATATGCAAAATAGGTAGAGTAGTGTAATGACCCCCATGTGCCATTGCCCAGACCAAATAATTATCAACTATAGCTAATCTAGTTTCATCCTTTCCCACTTACTCCCTCAATAGTATTTTGGAGATAATCTCAGATATCCTATTAGTTAATTTGTAAATACACTAGCGAGTATCTCTAAAACATAAGGACTCTTTTAAAGAAACCATAAATTAACACAACTAAAAAAAAAAAAACCTTTTCAATAGTTTCTTATCAGCAATTATCTTTCAGTGTTCCAATTTCAAATTCTTTAAAAAATGTTCTAATTTGTTAGAATTTATTTCATATATATATACATATATATATATGAAATCCAAATAAGATTCAAATGCTATGACTGATATCTTTTAAATCTCTTCATCTCTAGGCTTCCTTCTTTCTAGATTTCCTTCCATTCCTTTCTCTCCTTTTTTCACTCTATTCTCTTATGTATATAATGTATTTGTTTTGTTTTTTTAAGTTTATAATTTCATTTTTTAAAGATTTCATTTATTTATTCATGAGATGCAGAGAGAGAGAGAGAGAGAGAGAGACGTAGGCAGAGGGAGAAGCAGGCTCTATGCAGGAAGCCTGATATGGGACTCGATCCCAGGACTGTGGGATCACACCCTGAGCCAAAGGCATATGCTCAACTGCTGAGCCACCCAGGCACCCCATAATTTCTTTTTAAAAAAGTTTTTAAAATTTATTTTAGACAGAGCATGAGCAGGAGGGACATAGGGAGAAAGAATCCCAAGCAGACCCCATGCTGAGCATGCAGCCTGACTCAAGGCTCAATCTTAGGGTCCTGAGATCATGATCTGAGAAATCCAGAGTTGGATGCTTAACCAACTGCACCACCCAGGCATCCTAAGTCTGTAATTTCTATGTTGAAGAAACTGGGTCATTTTTCTCAAGTAGCCCCCACCCTCTAGATTTGGCTGATTGTATTCCCTTGGTGGAATTAACCATTTCTTATTTCCTACAAATTGGTAGTTTGACTAAAGGGCTTGATCAGATTGAATGTCAGTGTTATCGTATCAGTAGGACTATTTTATTACTAAGGTTGTCTTTTTCCATTAGGAGGCACATAATACCTGGTTGTTAGCAGTCCCTAATATATACTGTTTAGATCAATAATTGACCCATTTAGATAGGATGATATTTTACTTCTATGATTCCTTTTTCATTTATTGCCCAGGATATTTCTATAAAAAAGACACTTCCAGGACGCCTGGGTGGCTCAGCAGTTAAGCATCTGCCTTCGACTCAGGGCCTGATCCTGGAGTCTCAGGATTGAGTCCCACTTCGGGCTCCCTGCATGAAGCCTGCTTCTCCCTCTGCCTATGTCTCTGCCTCTCTCTCTCTCTTTGTGTTTCTCATGAATAAATAAATAAAATCTTTTTTTTTTTTTTTAAAGACACTTCCCTTTATCTTGATTTGGTTATCCTGTGGCATAATTGTATAGGAAAGTTAACATGATATCTGATTCTTTTATTTTCCAGTTTTCAAATAATGAATTGAATCATTAGTATAGTGACCAATTAGTTT
This sequence comes from Canis lupus familiaris, assembly GCF_011100685.1. Taxonomy (NCBI): domain Eukaryota; kingdom Metazoa; phylum Chordata; class Mammalia; order Carnivora; family Canidae; genus Canis; species Canis lupus. The sequence goes on along the minus strand of NC_049254.1, from coordinate 22,851,592 downwards.
TGTAAAAAAAAATTGTTTTTACTATTATTTGAACTAATACTTTGAAATATATTTGGTATGTTTCAGTTTTCATTTTAATGGATACTCAAATTTCCCCATTTTTGATGATGGGAATCTTTTCAAATTGGCTCTTGGGTTATTCTGATCCCAACTTAACAGTCTTTGATAGTATTTTCTGGCATGTCAAAATATTCCAGACTCATACAGAAATGAATCAACCAGTTCTCTAAGGAGTCCTGATTCCTTTAAGTGTGAAATAGTATATAAAGATTACACTGCGGACAGTAAGAGTGCATATTGCTACTGGTTTGGACATTGTTTTGAGTCTTTTCAGTGAAGGGAGCTAGGATGCATTTTTTTAAAGATAAAATGTATGGTGAGTTTATTTTGCTACTTTTATGAATTTCAAGGTAAGGATAACAAGATTTTTACTTGAATTCTTTCATCTATATTGCCTTTATCCCATAGTAGAAATTACAGTTCTCAGTGATGATGTTGGAAATTATGGGTTGTCCCACAATGATTGCTCATTCACTTACATCATTCCCCTAATATACAGATGCAATAATCAATTACACTGCTATAAATAATATAGATTAGTTAAAAAGGTTTTAGACCTTATTTGCACTTTTTTTTCCTAAGATATATTCTACTAGCCATGTAAATTTGAACCAGTCTTTCAAAGTATCTTAGACAGCACCTGGGTGGCTCCGTTGGTTAAGTATCTGCCTTTGGCTCAGGTCATGATCTTAGAGTCCTGGAATCAAATTCCATATCATGCTTCCTGCTCAGCCCAGAGTCTGCTTCTCCCGCTACCCCTCTGCCCTACTTGTGCTCTCTCTCTCAAATAAACAAATAAAATATTCTTTTAAAAAGAAGATTCATCATAAAAATTAAAGTAGCTTGCAATAGCTCATCCAACTGAATACATATTTAGGTTCATTTATTTCATGTTTAATTGAAGGGATTGATTTATAATTTTAACATTGTTAATATTTTGGGGGGGAACATTGACATAGTACTGAAGTCAAGCTTTAAAAAAAGGTATACTCAAAGAATTTAAGCTTCTTGGGATCCCTGGGTGGCGCAGTGGTTTGGCGCCTGCCTTTGGCCCAGGGCGCAATCCTGGAGACCAGGGATCGAATCCCACGTCGGGCTCCCGGTGCATGGAGCCTGCTTCTCCCTCTGCCTGTGTCTCTGCCTCTCTCTCTCTTTCTCTGTGTGACTATCATAAATAAATAAAAAAAAAATTAAAAAAAGAAAGAAATATTTGAAAAAAAATTTAAGCTTCTTTCTCTGTTCCCTTCATTTTATTCTATCTCTTCTCCTATATAACTACTAAAAATAGAATGGTCTATTCTTCCATTATTTGTTTTAAAATTTCTCTTGATTTTACTTTATGGTGTTCAGGAAGGTTGCATTTTTCTTCTAATGTTTACTTTTATACTAACAGCTTTTATATAATATTTTAGGTTCCTTTTAAAATTCTTTATTAGTTATTTTCTATTGGTTCCCTACTATTAGCAATATTGTAATAACTGTAACCAATTCTTCTCATCTATTCTTTCTCTACAAGCATCTGATCTAAAATACTATTATTTTGTACTAGATAGAAACTATACGGCAGTAAGGAAGTCTATTCTACTTTCATATCTTCTCCCTTTTATCTTCCCAGTTTTGTTGTTGTATTTTACCTACATTATCAGAACACAAAACTATTATATACTCTATTCTTTCTCTTACTTGGAGAATTGTTCTACAGTTTCACAATTTGTAGTGTAGTGTTTACCATAGTATCTGCATCTTATCTCCATCTTCCAGAATCTTATTTTTGTTTTACATGATGTCCAGGATTTATAATTATACTTAGCAAGTAGAATAGGGGAAAGCACATCTTCTTTTTCCCAGAAGTCATCAGATGTTTAGGCCTTCAAAAGAAATTTTATGTTATTTTCTATTTTGAAATAACCTCAATCTTACATAAAGTTTCAAGTAGAGTAAACAGAATTCTTTTTTTTTTCACCTAAACTGTTGGATGATAAGAGGCTCTGTTATCCTCAAGTACCTTAGAGTTTATTTTTGTAAGCAAGGATGTTGATATATGAATCCTGAGACTCAACTCAGATTTCAATGCTTATTCCAATTAATGTCTTTTATAATAATAAGTTTCCAGGCTAAAAACCACCTGTTATATTTAGTTGTTACATCTGTCTAGTCCACCTCAATCTTGAAAGTTTTCTCAGACTTGCATTGAGTTTTATAGCATTAACACTTGTGAAGATCACAGACATTATTACATTATTTTGTAGACTGATCCTCAGTTTGGGCTCCTCTAATGTTAATAAATGATTCAATTCAGGTTGTGTATTTTGGGTAAAAATATTACAAAAGTGACTTTGTTCTCTTTACCTTCTATTAGGTGACCCATTGATTTAAATTTATCACATAAGTGATGGTGTTTTCTTTGGTTACTTATAAGGTTGATTTATGCCAGACTTTTCCACTGTAAATTACTCTTTTCCCTTTGTGATTAATAAATATTTGGGGAGAAGGATGTACTTTAGAACTATATAAATACCCTGATCCTCATCAAGTTTTCTACATGTTTCTTATTTATATCAGTATGGATTCACAGACTCCTATTTTGTGTAGTCCGTTTTAGTTTGTTAACATTATTTATTTTGATGCTCTAATTATCTGCTTTAATTATTGAGAACTCCTTCAAGTGGGTTTGACATGTTCTCATAATTTAAACACGTTATTACTTTCTTTCACAATAAGGTATTCCTGACTTATTTTGTACTCTCCTTATTCCAACCTTGGAATCAGCCATTTTTTCAAGGGTCCTTGATTTCCTTTAATGGAGAATGGTATATAACAACCAAGATCTGAGTGCGAAGTGTGCTTATTACTTTTGGGGTGTCATTGCCCCTAGCCTGTTTTAGTGAACAGAACTAGGTAAAATACACACACACACACACACACACACACAAGTGCATATTTACATCTATATTTGTTTCTGTAACTATCTATATAAAAAACCATAGATTTTCTAGTACTTCTGATTCCATCCCAGTACCATAAGATTCACTTTATTTTTCTTCCTTAAGTATTTGTAACTCTCTCTTCTCTGACACTGAGAAATCAGACTGCCTTTATTCTTAATATATTTACTTATTTTGTCATTTTTATGCATATATAACTAATGTCTCATTACTGCTGCTTCCTCTCCTACATAATGTAGGCTGTCTTTATTTGTTCCTACTCTACATAGGGCTATCTTTCTTTGAGGACCCCTTTTGATGCTACCTGGGTTTGAATTCCCCGTGCTAAGCCACTTGCCAAAAGTTTCATGTATATTTTATTCAACACGCTCAACTCTAAAACCCCATACTGGCCCCTACTTTTCTTCCCACATGGATGTCCTCAGGGTTTGACATTTCAATCTAGAACACTGCCTTTTCCTTTTCTTACCACTGTGCAGATCCCTACCTGACTGGGTTCTATCTAATGCTTTTTGGAGTGAGTTTTCCAGATATTGAAGAGAAGTTAAAGGAAATAAAGGAGAAAGTGGAAAATTACAACCTATTTTTAAAAGAAATGTTTCTTATATTGCTGTCATGCAGATCCTCCTCATTGACATTTGACATATGCCAATTTTATGTGGAATATAACTTAAGGGTTTTATGCACATCATTTTGTTAGATATGATGCATTGAATTTTGGAGTTGTAAATATAGGTTCCTATAAAAACATCAGCTGAAAACATTACACTGAGATATATATATATGTGTGTGTGTATATATATATATGTATATATATATATGTTTTATGAAGTTTGAGTATTAAAAACCAAATGGTATTCTACTAGAAAAATATTAACTAGGGATATAGTCTCCCATTGCCCAATTAGCAAATATAATCAAACAGCATATTAAAATAATAATATTCCTTGACCAAGTGGAACCTTATTCCAGATATATTAGTTTGTGTCTGTATTAGGAAATCTATTTATTAATAATCACCATGTAAGTAGATTTTAAGAGAAAACATATCATCTTAAATGATGGAAAGATAATTGATAAAATTTGTTCCTGATAGAAATCAATTTTTAAAATAGAGATATACTTATCTCAAATAAAAAAACCAGCATGATGGCTATTGGTGAAATACTAGAAACATTTCTAATAAGTCAGAAATAAGGCAAGGATGCCCGTCAACTCAATTATTAAAATTTTTTTTCAGGTAACAGAAATGCAAATAGGTAAGAAAAAGAAACAGAATATATACAAATAAAAATATGAGAATATAATTATTTGCCATTATTATAACTGTCTACTTGGAAATATGAAATAATTATAAAAAAAAAAACCTCAATAGAAGAGAATTAAATAAGGTGTCATAAAATAATACACTAAAATCTGTTGCCTTCCTATAGATAAACAAAGCCAGTAAGAAAAATAAAAAGATCCGGTTTATAAAAGCAAAAACAAAATAAAATTATGGGAATAAATATAATAAGAAATATCCAAGAAGAAAAATATATAATACATTACTGAAAGTTGCAAAAAATAATTCAAACATATTAGAAAACCTATCTTCTTGAATAGGAATGTTCAGTCTTATAAAGATGTAATTTTTCTCCTAAATTAATACACAGTATATAAAATAATAGTTCCCTCCCCCCCAAAAAAATCACCAGGTTATATTTTAAGACCTAACCAAGGTGCTTCTGAAATTCATGGGAAAAATAAGAAAAAAAAATTCAAGGAAAACCTGAAAAATGAGTCACAGAGGAGCAATTTTGCAATTACTATAATTAAGACAAGATGGTACTAATGTATGAATAGACAGGTCAATGGAATAGAAAAGGGGTTCCAAAAGTAAATTTGAATATTAGAGAAATTTGGTGTATGTTAGAAATGAACTGCATCTAACAGTGAAGAAAGAACAAATTGGTGTTTGGGAACAGCTGAGTAACCTTGTAGACAAACATCATTTTCTACTTCTTACACCTAAATAAATTCCACTGCAGTCAAATACTAAAATATAAAAAAAGAAATTGTGAAAGTGATAGAAGAAAATGTAAAAAAGTTATATTTATACTACTGAAATATAGAGAAGGCTTTCTTAAATACAACACACAATCCTGGAGCCACTAAAATAAAAAAAAATAATAAACCAGATTTCATAAACATTTAAAAAATCATCTCAACAACACTAAAAAGTTTAAATGAAGTCAAAGGCAATTGATTGCCTGGGACATTTCACATACATATGAGGTACAAAATGTAGATTTTTATAATATGTAAAGAAGGCCACAGATAAATAGAGAATGATCAGTAGTGAAACTCCATACAGGTTGTAAAGATGGGCACAATTCCAGGGCAGCCATTCATATAGAAGTGAATCTTACACACTTGTTCATGGCAGCCCCAAACAGTCCAGTGGAAATATGGTTAAAAGAAATTGAAAAAATGATATACAAAAGTAACTGTCTTGGCTCCTAACCATATGAAAAGAAGTTTAAGGGTATTCATTACAAAGAAATGAAAATTGAATCTATAATGGGTTACTGTCTCTTTTGACTCATTTTCTTGGCAAAATCACACATGAAATGTAATGAAGTAGTTATTCTCATATTGTTGAAGAAATGTAAATTGGTTCAGCTTCTATGAGGCCAATTTGACAAATATTTATTAAAAGGAAAAATGTTAATATCCTTTGATTCAGCAATTCTATTTCTAGGAATTTATTCCCCAAGTACACTTACAGATGTCCCAAATGACACACATGCAAAGTTATGCGTTACAACATTCTGTAATAGCACACAATGGAGACAACTTAAATGTCTATCAACAGGGAGTGATAAAAACAATTAATGGTAATATTATGTCCATGAAATGGAATACTATTTTGCTACTAAAATGAATGAGGTGGCTCTGTATGTATTAATGTTAAATAAGTATCTATCTACCTTTCTCTGTATCAATCATCTATTTACCTATTTATCTATCAGTTTCTATCTACATCTTATTTCCCATCTATACCCTATTTCCTATCTATATCCTGTTTCCTACCTATAGGTAGGTGGGGGCAAAAAGATTTAGAATAAGAAAGTCATCATTCTTGTGTTTCTATATTTGTGTTCCACATGCTTGCCTATGCATGGAATATCTTTAGCAGGGTGTACTAAAAAGTGGAAATATCAGTTGCCTCTAGGAAAGCTAACTTAACGGCTGAGACAGCAGTAGGAGGGACACATATTTATCTCCTCATATACTGTTTTGCTCCTTATGCATTTTTCCATGCACATGTAATAACCACTTAAATTAAATAAAAATACAAACAACAAAGCTTCACTTATGATGTCATCTATTTTTGTCGCATAATTTTGACTTAAAGATGTAGACTGAGTGGCTGCTGACAGTTGCGAGGCAGTACGTGTGTTTATCAAGAATTACCAGGTGAATGCAGCAAAATAGTCTAGAAAAATCTGTCTAAACCCAAATGTGACACCCTGTACACATAAAGAATATCTTGTAAAATATTTTCAGTCTTTATTAGAAATTAGCATGTAGTGATAGCTCTCTCTAAATGAAATGAGAGGGAAGCAACAAAACCGATTAGCAAAGAAATTTAAACAAAGACAACCAAATGTGCCCTAAACTGTAACTACCTGTGGGAGTCCCAAGGATTAGATGGAGATATGCCGCTAACCCTGCTTCCTCCTGTGTGCATTCAGAACATCTATTAGCGAATGTTCTTTTCATTTTATTATGTTATCATTTGTTTATACTGGAATTTATTTTTGTATATTGAAACTCTGCTCCACTATTTACCATGCGTGTGAACTTAAAGAGTTTTCTCAACCTCACTAAGCTTCAGTTTCTTAATATATAAAATGGTGAAAATCATCATACCTAACTCTAGAGTAAATCTATGTACCATCTGGTAGATTTATGTAAAGTATAATAAACATGCAAATAACTCTTACACTTTCTTTCCTTCCTTTTTTTCCTCATCATAGTCTTTCGTTCGTATGTTGCTCAATGTTTCCTACATTCCCTCCTTCTTCCTTTCCATCCTCCTTTCTCCCTTCCTTTCTTTTTCCCTTTTTATCTTTCCCCTTTTCTTTATAGATTTGTTTCTCTCTCTCCTGCATTATCTAAGAATATTTTGAAGTGGTTCACAAATCACATGATAGAGCCTTTGTGGATTAACGAACTCATTGCCGTGTCCCATGGTAGGATCAGGTGCAAAGCTATTCTCTGACTTGTGTTCTGGGTTCCAGAGCCCCAGGATTTCACTGTCTGCTCCTTTGAGTCAGTCCTTCTGATGCACTGTGGCCCTCTGACTACTCTTTCCTGCCTTCTCACTTTAGCAGCAGTTAGTTCTCTGACCATTCTGACCACTGGGCTGCCATCTGAGTTCTCACTTCTATTTCACAACTGAATCTTCCTGGATTTACCCAGAGCAAGTTGACATGAAAAGGGTCATTGGAGATTGAGGGGGAGCACGTAGCATGGAGGATAATTAATACTTAAAAGTAAGACATGATCTCATTCTGTCATTTATACTCCAGAAAGTGCTCCTTCTAGCATAGCCAGTTGTATCCATCAACACTTTTGACACAATTAGAGCCCCAGTAACTTCCTCTAAGATTTTTTTTTTTTTTTTTTTTTTTGCCCCAGAATAGGTCCAACATGGCAAAGTTCCTCCCATCTTTCCCAGGACCAGATACATAACTTGCATTCATTCATATCTCAGCATTCACTTACAGAGTACTAGGATAAGCATGCTCAGACCACTCAGTTGAGAAGTTAGATTCTCTAGAAACCTGATTTCTCTGAAGTATTAGTCTATGGAAATAGTTGGTCTCTGTGATTTCTGCAGAGGAGCTTCAAGGAGGCAAAGATGAGTATGCTTAGGAGCAGGGAAGAGCTGCCAAAGGATCCAGCATGGGGAGGAATGCAGGCTCATGCCTTCTGGAGGCAGGAGTACCATTTGACTCGGAAGATGAACGAAGTCATAAGTAATGAGGAAATAATAGTTTTCCAGCTCTGGTGGTGAGATTAGAGAATAATAAAGCATAAAAATGACTGCATTTGGGGGAAGAATGTATTCAGCTGAGCTTTCCTAAGTTAGAGAAATAACATTTTGTGCATCTTTTTGTCTCTTTTATTTAAAACTAAATAATGTGATAAAATTAATTAAAGAGTAAATTATGATGAAAATCAGGTAATGGGTGTCTAGACCAAGTATTAGAAATAAACTGGAATAAGTGCTATTTTTGTTATTTCCCCCTTTCAGTTCTCTTGTGACAGAGAATAATGGGTTATAAAGAAATGATTCCTCTAAGGGTGGCAAGAATTCAAGCAATACCTGATGATACTTTTAATTTCCTTCCTGACAGTTGTTCCTTATTGCTTGACCCTGCCATTAGGTGAGTAGCTGTATCATCACTTCTTTGAATTAGTTAACTGTCTGCAGTGGTACTGCTGTCAGGAGCCTGACTACTGTTCATTTCTAAATAGTTATGTTATTATTATTTCCACAATAAATTAACCGCACTAGTAAATAATAACCTGAGTTGAAGACATAAAATCACAACCTTCAAACAATTAAATAACATATTTATTCACTTCTTTTTATTTGCTATGTTTAACTCTCTGACTAATGTTTGTCAGAAATATGTCACATTTTTTATGCTCATCAGACTTTCTGTTTAGATAGTTTTAATTGTCCTCAATTCTGTATTTAAAAAAATAATCTCTAAAAAAGCTGCTCTTTATCTGGGAGCTGTGCTCTCTCTGACCACGCTTCCCTTTGCCAGCTCCTTGTCTGACTCACAGCTGTCACACTCTCAATGTGCTCTGACAGGCTACCTACTGGTTTGCTCTAAATGGAGAAAGATTCTATCATACTTAAAATTTAAGAAACACATGAGCATATTTTCTTCTCCTTTATATATTAGAAGCATGCCCAACTATACCAGCACCTGATGTAAAAAGCACTCCATTAATATAGTTAGATATGCCCTCTGCCATTCCTTCTCTCATCAATCTCAACAGTGGACAATTGCATGTAATATGACTTGTGCAATAAAAGTGCCACCAGTGTGTCTTTCCTGCTACCTTATTCCACATAACTCACTAAATTATCCCCTAAGAAACTATGTTCTTGAGGGTACATGAACCACTTCTCAAGTTGTGCTTTTGAAAATCTGTGCTCTGCTACCACAGGAAACACTTGTTGCATTCTCCTCTTGTTTCTTGGTCTCTTTGTTTGACAGTGACATAGCTAGAATGCTGTGCACCATCAGAAAATAAAACCTGCTTTAAGATGAAAAAGATTTAATTTCTAACCCCAAATTTTCCACTTATTACCGATATAAGTCACATAATCTTCAGGTTTCCTATCCAGAAATTGGGAATAATAATAATACCTGTATTATGGGTGCATTTGGTCATTTAATGGGGTGACATATATGTGGATCTGACTGACACGTGGCATGGTCCAGATGATTAGTGAGGTAAGGAAATTCATGAAGTTTTGAGGTAAATTTAGCATAAGTAAAGGATCTGGGAGATTAGATAGGTAGTCACTTCCATTGTGCATAAGAGAGATGAGGACCTGTCTTAGTCCATTTAAGTGTTTGGGCTGTTATAACAAAAATACTCTAAACTAGGTAGCTAGTAAATACCAGAAGTATATTTCTTACAGTTTAGGAGACTGGGAAGTTCAAGATGAAGCCACTGGTATGTTCATTGTTTGATGGAAGTCTGCTTTCTGGTTAATAGACAGTCTTATCAGTGTCTCCTCACATGGTGGAAAGGGTAAAGGATCTGTCTAGAGTCTCCTTCATAAGGACTTGAGTAATCTCATTCATGAGGGCTCCATTCTCATAACCTAGTCACTTCTTAAAGACCTCACCTCCAGATAGCACCACATTGGAGATTAGGGTTCAACAGATGACATTTGGAGGAATGTGAACATTCGGATCATAGGAGGATCTTAACTAAGGCAGAGGCAATACAAGAGTATAGAATGGGTGTGAGATATCCTAAGATGATCAATTAAAAGTGTTCGGGTAATTTGTTGAGCATCATGAGGGAGTGGTGGTAACTTTCTTACTTTTATATAACCCTAACTCCTGGTGACACTAATGAAAGTGAAGAGCAAAGAGGGATGGCCATTAAACATATAATTAATTTGGGATGTGTTAGGTTTGATTTACCTGTAAAACATAGTGGATTCCTAACAACGTTTTATAAGCGAATGAATAAAATATCTGATTGAGAATTAGCTATATGACTCTGAATCTCAGGTGAGATTTCTGGGCTGGAGAGTTATAATTTAGCAATCATTACTATCTAGAGGGAGCTAAAGCTATGGGAATCAGTGAGACCACCAAGAGGTGGTGTCCACTCCATTGAGTGGACAAGCAACTTTGTAATTGTGGAACTCCAGGAGTTTTAAATTTTATGTTTTAAGCACCAGCACCCAAGATTAAGAAAAAAAATTACAGTGCTCATTCTGTGTGTTTCTGGTAATGAGTAGTACTCCCAGATATTAACATGCTTTAAGGCAGCTCTGTATCAGATATGGCACTTGCATGGTTTCTATTTCCTGGACACCTAACTCTTGTACATAACAATTTAGTGAGCTCCACTAAATTACTATAAATATTTCCCTGCCATTAGTATAATAGAAGCCATTGTGTTAATAAAAGTCTTTCAGAAAACAATAATAATGTTTTTAAAATCAAGAAGCAGAATACAAATACAATGTTGAAATATGAAAAATACATGTATCTTGAAGCTGAATAAATGCACTGTATTTGTACAGCAAAACTAGGAAAAAATTATTCAACTTACAACTTTATAAAGGACCACTTCATGAAATGAGAACTGCATATATTTTACTACACAGAAAATTCAAGCAAATGTGAATACCTTATGACAGAGAGCTGTTATCAAATTTTAGTGTTTCTTCACTAAAATGATAACCCTTAATAAGAACATTCAGGAGAATAGTCATTGGTTCTGCGGACTTTCTTTTCTTTCTTCTTCCATTGTTCTACACTATGATCATTCTTTTTCTGTGTGTGTGATGCAATTTTGTCGAATGCTATTCTGAATACAGAGTTTTTATTGCTACTTGTGACTTGCATTCAGCTTTTTATATCTAATAGTGCTAAAGTATTTTTTTTAAAGTACTAGGCCTTTATCAGCTGGTTTATTAAAGAGAAGATTTATTAGTTTCAGGATTCTACTTTCCTACATGAGTTCCCACAAATGGGAGCATTTATATGCTTTTTATTACAGCATTTCAATGAAATGATGGTTTTTGAATTTTTCTAATATAATGACTTAGTTACATGAAGTAAAGTCAGAAGTGAATGATAAATTAGAAAATAGGAACATGTGTTTTCAATTTCTCTTTCTCAATCTTCATTAATAAACATCTTATATGCTTACATAAGGGGAGAGAGATACAGACATGGAGATAGAAATGAAATCAGATCCCCATTTGAAGTTCTGAGTCAGCATGAGGCCACTTCTGGTCTAGTTGGGCGCACCCCTGAATTTCCTTGTGTAGATATGATTAAATTTCATAGTTTGCCTCAAATATTTTGAGGTAGATTTTCTCACTTGCAACTGAAGGGCCTCTGATTATTACAGAGGTCCAAAGCATAAACATCAGTTTTTGTTGGGAAGTAATTTGAACTAGAGAACTCTCTGATAATTGAAGCCCTTAGGTCTAGGTGAAGGGACAAACAGGTAATTCTTTTCTATTAAATTCTAATGACCTAATCACAGCATAATCCCTAGGGCTTGAGACTCTCTTCCATGCTAAATTCTGTGTCTTTTACCTCACTTCTCAACTCGATCCTCTATCCTTCACAAGAGACACTGCCTGGGCACTAAGTTTCTTTAATAGAGCCGTAGAGGAGAGACTGCATCAAAACCACCAAAAAGTCTGCATACATCTAACATGCCATTAGATACTTCTAGATCAGCCCTTTCATTAAAAGGTAACTCACAAGAGAAAAAACTTGCTAAAACAGATTTTGGAAACAGAAGTGAAGCTTAAAATAACATTGTTTAATATAAAATGTGTTAGAAGTTAGCAGTGGCTCTGAAAGTACAACCCATGCCTGTCTGGTGTTAGGTCTTCAAAAAATAAATGTAACCTATGTTTTAATCCTTATCCGTGAAGACAGCTGAAGAACGCTGGTTTTAAGAGTCTAATGTTGGGCCTAGCCCTGGCAGGGCTCAGAGGAGTATATGCTCTTTCCAACGCGTAGTACCCTATGTCACACAGGTAGTACAACATAAGCACATAGGTTAGTGCACAAAGCTACGTGCACCTCACACAGAGCTCTGATGTGCAAGCTCTCAAGGTCTTGATTCAGAAATATATAACAGTGGTCTTGGACAGTTGGTGACAAATATGTAGCCTTATGTCATCCTCTTTACAAAACTAACAAAAGGCATATCCTAATGTCCTTTAAAAATAAAATGAGTAAATCATAATAATAGACATACAGTGAAATATCATGCTGCAATGAACATGCTGAGTTATAGATCCATAAAAGACTGAATCATAAGGCATAATATTGAATTAAGGAAGTCAGACATAGAATAGTAAATTTTTTATTATTCTATTTATATATATACTTCCAAAAAAACAGGTAAAATTAAACTATATTGTTTAGGAGTATACACTTAGGTAATAAAACCATTTAATAAATACATAGGAATTGAATTCCATAAAATTCAGCACACTGGTACTGCTGAGAGGAGGGGAAAGATTTTGTTTGAGAAGGAACATGCAGAAGGTTTCTGGAGTCCTGTTAATAATATCTGACTTCTCGACTTAGAAGTGAAATGGGTGTTTATATTAAAGGTCATTAAATTATACTTTATACTTTAGTACAGTTGTAATATTCCAGATAAAAGAGGTTTAAAAAATGACTATTAGTAATATGGTCCCTGGTGCAGAAGAAAGGAGAAAAGAACTGAAGTCTGCTGTACTCTTTCCCCATGTGGGGCTGAGCCCTGGATTCTGTTTCCAGTGAAATAACCTTTTGGTGACCAAAGTCTCAGAGAGAAAGAGATGGATTATTTCTTGCTGAGAAGGATCCTCTTGTTAATCTCTAGGGGAAGCTTCTTGGGTCTCCTCCCAGTAACTTTGTCCCTTAGTAGTGTGTGCCCATTATGTACTCTGTTTCTAAGGGACCTGCTCTGTCTATCCACCCTCTCACCACCAATTCTTTTGGCATAAAACCAGACAAAGCAGGACTCAGTTAAACCCCCTTGGCCAGCACCTTGATCTCTCTCTGAGGCTTTTTCCTATCAAATAGGTCCCTACTTCCCCTTTTACACTAAAGAAGGTTTACCTACTTCCCTTGGCTGAGGGGAAGGTAGGGGCAAATCCTCTCAGTTTGGGTCCTGTATTAAGGCAATTTTTCTGTCTCACCACCCCACGGTACTTTTCTCTCCAGGGACAAAGGGAAAACAGAAAACAAAAATCTCCTGCTGTGGCTATTGGAAGTCATCAGCAAACTCCCCCCACTGGGCCCTTCTGTTCTAAAATTTGGCTAGCAATTCCCCTAGCAACAGAATTAATGACTCCCACCAGAATTTGCTGCGGATACAACCATACTCACTGAAATGATAATGTGATCTTCCCTTGCCCAAATTTACGATCAAGAAAATCTAAGACTATTTTAGAGTGAGGGAAACTGGTAGAAATATTCATTGCTTTGTATATTTTTTCAAGTTTGAACAGTTCTAGATATTTTGTTAAATTATTCTATATTGCTTTTTGGAGGAACACCTTTCATAGTAAGCATGATAGTGATCTCTCTGGGGTTGTAAAGGTGGATAGGTAGGAGTCCCATCTTTCTCTAAAAAATATATATATAATATAAAAGTATAATATAAAAATATAATATATATATTATTAGGTGGGGTTAGGCGAGGTACAAACAGCAAGAACGAAAGTTAAAGGAACTATTTAGTGAGTTCAAAGGAGGGGTAGATGGCATTAATTTAGAGAAGACTTTATAGACTTCAGAAAGGAGATGGCAGCTGGTGTGGTCTTGAAGCGCAAGTGGTTTGTTGATCAGAGAAGTCTCCACGTAGAGGGAAGAGTACAGGGAAGAGCACAAAAGCAAGAGATCCAGAACATAGTTCAAGATGCATGGAACGCAGTATATGTGTAGGGAAGCCTTGGACAATAGTAGTGAAAGCACTGGAACTAGATCTTGGAATGTATTCAGTGTCCAGCTAAAGAGCTCAGTCTTAAGAATGCAACAGGTTCGCTGACGTTTTAATAGGAAATGGTAAATATTGTTTTTAGGATAAGGCTCATTTTTTCTTTATGTCTACTTTTCTGGAATGTCATAGTTGTGATTTGCCTTTCTCCTTTTGTTTGTATGTATTTATCATCTGTCCATATTTTTTTTAGGGATACAAATACATGTGGTCCTATTTCTGTGTTACTTCTGGTTTGCCACCAGAAGAAAAACATCTAGTAATCTCTTCAGGCTCTTGACTTGGGAAAATATCCTTCAGGCTTGTGGTTGCTTCTAGTTTGTGAAGCTAACATTGGAGATATTTTCTAGTTTTGCCCATCGAGAGTAATAATACCTCTGTAGTAACAAGCATACCTAGCATCTAGTTCTGGGTTTATCAATACCATTATCTCATAAATGGAACCAAGCTCCTCGAAAACATGGTTGATTCTAGAGCCGAGGCAGTGAAAATCAGAGTTAGTGATAGAATCAATGAAATCTAATCCACACACCTTAAGATTTAGGATTCGGGAACCCTAGTCTATTCTGGAAGAGATTCTGTGTTTTGGAATTTTGTTTATAATAATTTTTCCTCCTTATTATACCTAATAAACCCCCCCTTTTGGGAATAATTAAGATTTATGACTTAATTGCAAAACAGTATAGAGATTCCTATTTACTTCACCTAGCTTCCCCTAAGGATAACGTCTTATATAACCACAGCACGATTTTCAGTATTATTTTCTAAATTTTATCCTTTATTTGATATTCACCAGTTTTTAAATTAATGTCATATTTTATGTCTAAAGAGTCAATCTATGATCCCTTGCTGCATTTAGTAGTAATATCTCCTCAGTTTCCTCCAATACCTGACAGTTCCTCAGTCTTAACTTTTTTTGACTTGGGAACTTAAGAGTTTAGAATAGTGATCTGTAATTTTGTAGAATGTTCCCCAGTTTGGATTTGCCTGATTTTTTTTCATAGTTAAATCCAGGTTATGCTTTTTAGAAAGCATTCCACAGAAATGGTATAGCTTTTTAAGCACAGTTTATCAGTAGTTCCATATGTTGGTAGAACTTACTACTAGTTATGTTAACCTAAATCACTAAGTTGGTATCTTCAGGTTTTTCCATTGTAGTGTTACTACTTCTTCCCTTCATAAGTTAGTAAATATTTGAAGGAAAAGCTTTGAAGCTATGCAGATATTTTATTTCTTTTTAAACTTTTATCAGTAGATCTTGTGATTCCAATGGTAATGTTCTATTTCCCTAAATTACTTCTACATTTATTAATTGGAATGCTTCTGTAAGGGAGAACTGTTCCTGCTTCCCTTTTAGTTTTTTACATCAATCACTTATTTATGCCAGTATGGACTCAATGCTATTCATTTTTTGATCACAGCCCAATACTATTGCTGTTGTTTTTGCTCAAATTTTTCCATTTTTGGCCTGCAAATACTTTTACAGGTTGGCTCTTGTGTCTCTTTCAAATATCTTCATCTTCTTCACAACTCTTTTTTGAGTACTTCCTTACTTCCTAGACCACTAGATGTTTTACTCATCATGGATTGTCCCTGCTCCAGCTCTGGAATCAACCACTTCTCTAAGAAAAATGCATAAATACCAAGAAGCAGAGTTCCATTTTCCCAAAAGTTTTCTTTTGATGACAATTTTTAGCCCTTTCCTTCCCCCATATAATCCCTAATAGTGTCTCAGTAGCTTTCCTCTTTCTAAAATTGTATGTAAGTAGGATCATACATATGTAAACTTTTGGGTCTGGCAACTTTAAAAAAAATCTATTTAAGATTCATACATGTGGGATCCCTGGGTGGCGCAGCGGTTTAGCGCCTGCCTTTGGCCCAGAGCGCGATCCTGGAGACCCGGGATCGAGTCCCACGTCAGGCTCCCGGTGCATGGAGCCTGCTTCTCCCTCTGCCTATGTCTCTGCCTCTCTCTCTCACTGTGTGCCTATCATAAATAAATAAAAATTTAAAAAAATAATAATAATTTCTTAAAAAAAAAAGATTCATACATGTTGGTTTTGAATCCATTGTTCTTTTTTATTGTTGTATAATGTTTCATTGTGTGGAATTGTTTGCTTATCATTTACTTGTTGAGGCCATGAGGGCTGTTTCCAGGATTTTACAATTATGAATAAAGCTGCTACAAATGTTCATGTATAAATTTTTGTGTAAACATAAGTTTTCATTTTCTTTGGGTGAATGCCTAGGAATACAATTGTTAGGTTGAATGGCAAGTGTATGTATAATTTGTTTTTTTTAAAAAGAAACTACTTTTTAAAGTGGCTGTACCATTTTGAATTTCTACTGGCGATGAATGATAGTTCCATTTATTCTGCATCCTAAATCCTGTGTTTTCTATTGTTTTGCTTTTAGATAAGGTCATTGTAATAGGTATGTAGTCATATCTCATTGAGGTTTCAATTTGCATTTCAATTAGCCATTTCATAAAGGCTAATGATGTTGAGCATCTTGTCATATGCTTATTTACCATCTATATATATTCCATGGTTAATATCTTTTCAGGAATTTTGCCCATTTGTATTGGGTTGTTTGTTTTCTTATTGTTGACTTTTAAGAGCTCTCTATATATTATTACTGTAGGTTCTTTATCAGATACTCAATTTTCAAATACATTCTGCTAGTCTATGTCTTGTCTTTTTATTCTCTTTTAGTGTTTTTCATAGAGCAAAATTATAATTTCAATGAAGTACAATTTTTCAGGTTTTTTTAATGGGTTGTGCTTTGGTATAATATCTAAAAGTTCATTACCAGATTCAAGTTTATAGATTCTCTCCTATGTTTTCTTCTAGAAGTTTTATAGTTTTATTTTTTATATTTACTTCTATGATCTATTTTGATTTATTTTGTGTAAAACATCTGTGGTATGTTTAAGGTTTATTTTTTGCAGATGGATATGACATTATTCTAGTATCATTTTTGAAGAGATTATTCTTTTTTAATAAATTGTTTTTGCATCTTTGTAAAAAATTCAGTTGGGTATATTTGTGTAGGTATAATTCTGGGTTCTATATTCAGTTCCATTGATTTTTTTGGTGCTTATTCTTTTGCTATACCACATTTCTTTGATTAATGTAGCTTTATAGTAAGTCTTAAATAGCCAGAAACATCCAACTTTATGTTCACTGTCTGAAATATTTCGATTATTCTATTTTCTATGTATTTCCATATGTACTTTAAAATCAGCTAATTGGTATCTTCTCAGTTGATCTCTATTTTATCAGATTGGAAGGAGTTGACATCAATATTGGGTTTTCCAATCTAGCAACATAATACATCTCTCACTCTCAATTTACTTAAATTTTGAAAATATTTTCCCTCTTGTTTTGTAGTTTTCATCATTTATGGACTTGATAGATGCAAATCTAAGTATTTCAACTTTGGTAATATTTTAAGTGGCATTTAAAAATTTTAAATTCAAAATATTTTATGCTTGTATATAGAAATATAGTAGGGATTTTTGTATATTGACCTATATCCCATGCCTTTCCTAAATTCGCTTATTATTTCTCGGCATTTATTTGTATTTTTTTGGGATTTTCTGTGTATTTAATCTCTTCCTTTCAATCTGTATGCTTTTCTTTGTTTTCTTTGCCTTATTATATCGATTATGAATTACATTAAAATTTTGAATAGAGGTACCGAGAGAGGCTATCCTTGCCTTGTTCCCAATCTTAAGGGAAAAGTGTTCAGTATTCAGCACTAGTTGTAGGTTTTATGTAGATAGCCTTTTATTATTCAGCATTTACTGAAGTTCTTTTTTGATGAGTGAATGTTGAATTTTGTCACATGCTTTTTCTCCCTCTATTGTCATAACCAAGTGTATTTCTAGTCAGTTAATAGAATAGACTTGATTGATTCTGAAACCGTGTAGTGTTTGTGTAGAACTGCGTTTTTTTGTTTTTCTTCTTTTAACATTTAACAGACTTTGCCAGTAATACCATCTGGGTATGAAGTTTAAAGTTATCAAATTACAAAATAAATTTCTTTAATAATAAAACACTACACAAGTCATCAATTTCTTCTTTAGAGGCAAGATTTTTTAGTATATATCTTGTAGAGTTGGTCCATTTCATCTACTTTGTCAAACAGATTCATGCAATATTTCCTTATTATGTATTTTTTAAATTTCCTTATTATATTTTTAATATACTCCTCAATAATGTTTCTCTTTGATTTCTGAAAAGTTTGTGTTGTTTTTCTCTTTTTATGATCAGTCTGCAAGATTTCTCAATTTCATTTATTTGAAAAGAACCAACTCTTGATTTTATTAATATTCTATATTATTTTTTCCAACTTCATTGATTTGTGCTCTTAATCTTTATTATTTTATTCCTTTTGCTATCTTTGTGTTTAAATTCCTCTAGTTTCTTAGGGTGGAAGCTATGATTATTTTTGGCATAATTTTTAAATTTTCTAGTGTAAATATTTGATGTTACCTATTTTCCTTTCAATAGTGATTTAGTTAACTTCTCTATATTTAAAATTTAATTTTTATTGATTAGTTCAAATAATTTTTTATTTTCTTTGAAACTTTCTTTTAGACCTATGGATTATTTAGGAGTCCATTGTTTAATTACAGCAAGTATTTTGGCATTTTCCAGGAATCATTCTGTCATTGATTTTTCTCTTTCTTTCTTTCTTTCTTTTTTTTTTTTTTTTTGGTGGTAAAATACACAAAAAATAAAATTTACCATCTTAACCATTTTTAAGTATACAGTTCAGTGTTATTTAATACACTTGTACAATCATCTGATTATCTGTCTCTAGAATTCTTTCCATCAGGAAAGTAAAACTGAAACTCTATACCTATTAAATGATAATACTCTTTCCCCCATTCCTCTCAGCCCCTGACAATCACCATTCTACTTTGTATCTTTATGATTTTGACTACTCTAAGCATATCACATAGATGAAGTTATAGGGTATTTGTCTTTTAATGACTGGCTTATTTCACTTACCATACTGTTTTCAAGATTCATTCATTCATGTTGTAACATGTGTCAGAATTCCTTTTCCTCTTTAAGGCTGAATAATATTCTACTGTAAGTATTACTACATTTTGATTATCCATTTGTCCATCACTAGACAGTTGGGTTACTTCAGTGTTTTAGCTGCTATGATACGCCACTATGGACATGGATGTACAAATCATTTTGAGACACTACTTCAGTTCTTTTGAGTATATATCTAGAAGTGAAATTCCTGGATCATATGCTAGTTCTCTTTTTAATTTTTTAGGGGAACTCTCATACTGTTTTCCACAGCAGCTGCATTATTTCACATTCCCCCAATGGTGCACAAGGGTCCCCAAACTCCACATACTGCCAGTACTTGCTATTTTCTGTTTTTATGATAGCAGCCATCCTAAAGGTGTGAAGTGGTATCTCACTTTAGTTTTGATTTGCATTTCCCTAAGATTAGTGATGTTGAGGATCTTTTCATGTGCTTATTGGCCATTTTTGTATCTTCTTTGGAGAAATATCTATTCAAAATCTTTGCCAATTTTTGAATCTGATTTTTTTGCTGTTGTTGAGTTTTAGGAGTTATCTATAAATTCTGGATATTAACCCCTCATCAGATATATGGTTCAAAAATATTTTCTCCCATTCTGTAGTTTGCCTTTTTACTTTGTTGATTATGTCTTTTGATACGCACAGAAAGTTTAATTTCCATGAAGTTTAATGACTATTTTTTCTTTTGTTGACTGTGTTTTGGTGTTGTACCCAAGAAATCAATGTAATGAAGTTTTGCCCCATGTTTTCACCTAGGAGTTTTTTACTTTTAGTTTTTACATATAGGTCTCTGATCCATGTTGAGTTAATTTTTGTATATGGTATTAGATAAGACCCCAACTTCATTCTTTTGCATGTGGGTATCCACAGTAGTGGAAATTCTAGTAAGAAAAATTTGGCAAGAAATAGAAATAAGAGACGCCCAAATTAGAAAGGAAGAAGCAAAATTATCTCTGTTCACAGATGATACAATCTTACATGTAGAAAGCCCTAAAGATTCTACACAAAGAAAAGAACAAATAAATGAATTAATCGAAGTAGCAAGATACAAAGTCAACACACAAAAATTAGTTGCATTTCTATATACTAACAAGGAGCAATCTGAAAAGAAAATTAAGAAAACAATTCCACTGACAATAGCATCAAAAAGAATAAATAATTAGGAATTAACTGAGGGAATGAGAGACTTGTAATGACAACTACAAAACATTGCTGAAATAATTTATAGGAGACATAAGTAAATGGAAACATATTTCATGTTTATGGATTGGAAGACTTACTATTGTTAAGGTACCCATGCTACACAAAGCAATGTACAGATTCCATGAATTTACTATCAAAATCCCAATGGTGTTTTTTTGTAGAAGGAGAAAAACTCATCCTAAAAGTCATATGGAATCTTAAGGAATGCTCTCCCAGTTCTGTACCACAAAGAGACTCTCAGAATTTTCTCAGTCTTTTCTGTAAACATATGGTCAGTGCACTTCTCTGTTGTACCTGTGTATATGGATCTGCTGTCCCCGTAAGTTTGCAAGTTATTTGTGGTCAGGGATGTCACCACATGGTAGTTATAATTTATTATGCAACTAGGTATTGATATTTTATACTTGAGATTAGGAATAGACAACACACATTCGTTAGTACCATGCTCTTTTTTAGAGTAAGACAAAAAGAAGTCCAGAGCCTAAAGAATGAGTGTTCCTTTGTATAAAATGAGAAATTTCAGTAATTCTTATAGAACTATACAATCCATAGTCCATGGTATTTAGTTTGATTATATTTTCCATCTTGTTTTGAAAGAATTTTATGTATGTTTTCTGACACTGATGGTATTTTTCTATTTTCTTGCTATTTTCAGTTGATTGTTGTTCAGATTTCCTCAAACTACCTATATCCTATTTTATCTTTTATATATGCAGATGTTATATATTTCACTTGGCTAGGTGTCATCATTTTATTTATGAAAAAAATAGATTTATACATTTTATTTTTATTTAGAAAATAAGAATTTTGGTCTATACCTGTTAAATTTCTTTTGAGCAATATAGTGATAAAGTTAAAATACAACATAATTCCTAGAATTGGGGATTTTTAGTATACATATTTTCTTTCTATAACACTTGAAAATAATATAACTCTTCATTACAAAAGGCATTTCTACTATAGGGTGGGAATCAGTGGGGTGTAGACTTCCATTTTCACAAGAGAGTTATATCTTCGTGTATCTTCACTGAATGTTTCCTAATCAGGAGATTGGTCAGTTCATATCTGTCTTTTGATTAGGCCTCAGTGGACTGAGAATAAGATTAAATCTTGATAGTAGCATCACTTATTCCAAACAGTGAAGTTCAAGTTTATTTTTCTGGTTTTTCATGTGACAGAAGACAAAGAAACATAAGAACAAATATAATAGTCTGGAATCAAATGGGAGTTAGAAGTTGGTTCATTTTAGCAGTATGAACTTGAGAGATTTACAAAGGGTCTGAAGGATGGGTTTACATTTCTCTAAATTATATGTCCATATTTTTTCACATTGACATATGCAATAATACATCTGTGGAGTTTTATGATCATAGAAAACAAGTAGAAACAAAACTAGTTGAGCAAAGACCTTTATTACTCTTCAGGGCTATTTAACTAAGTAACATTTTCCTATGTATGCAAATAAAGATACCGACTGTAGAAAACCAAATAAGGCAACATAAGGCCACTAGCATAATAATACTATTAAATATAATAATATTATTAAAATACTATGACAGTGGAATTCCTGTTAATTTCTAGTTTTGTGGCAAAATTGCCTTGAAACCTCAAAATGTAGGTGAAGACTGCAGGGCTAACAATTTTCATGATTAATGTTGAGAAGATAAGAACCACAAAATCAATACTGACTACAGTTTTATTTTTATATATAAGCCAAATTGGACTTCTACATACAAAAAATTATGAGACTAACTTTTAACACATGGAAATCTGTACATTGCACAAGTTATTTTGAGGTGATAAAGGGTTTTGCAAATGCTGTCAAATGAAATATGCATTTCCAACTGCTACTAGGATGACCAAATATATTCTTGTATGTACAATGTGTCTTGTAGTCACTTAAAATTGTTAATTGTCTCAGGCAAGACCTTAATGATACAAGCGACAGTTTTAATTGGACTTGGCTTTTAAAAAATCCAGCTGCTGCTGTCGGTTCAGTAGAAACATCACTAACCATATAGGTTACTCTCTCATCATTTTATACATCGAAAGGAGCCACATGCAAGCATTCTTGACGGTATAGTTCATGCCTAAAATGAATCTGAAGATGATGAAAAATTTGGTGTATGTATTAGGACTCAATGTAGGTAAGAGAAAACCCTCAGGTATTTTAAGTATAAAACTTTAATATAGGGGATTATATATATATATATATATATATTACTTTATATGTATATATGTTAAGTAAATAGAAGTAAGGTCTAGACCAGACCTACAGATGATTTCTAGAATGCTCTATAACTTACTTGCATACGAGCTATTCCCTTTGAAACTGAGTTGGAAGTTTTGATTTCAAGAACACTCATCTATAGTTATGATCCTTGGATTAGTAGATTATTGCTGCAACTTCCTGTCGATACTAGCAAACTGGTCTGGCATAGAGATGAGATGCAGGAAAATCTCACGTCTCCATAACTTTACTTGCTAGCTAAAACTGGCCAAAACTGTCAGGAAGATGGGCTGACTTGCATCTCCCAAAAAAGACAGATTGAAGTCCTAATCTGTACTGCATCAAAATATGACTTTATTTGGAAATAGGATCTTTGCAGGTGCAGTCAAATTAAGATAAGGTCATTAGGGTGGGTGCTAATCCAAAAGTGAATATTGAGAAACAGACAGACATGCACAAAAGGAAGACAATGGTAAAGACACAGTGAGAATATCATATGAAGATGGAGGTAGAGATTGGAATTATGCTGTCACAAACCAAGGGGAATGTAACAATTGACAGCACCAGAAGCTAGGAAAAGTCAAAGAAGCATTCTCTCCTATAGACTTCTAGAGCATGGTCCTACTGCCTCCTGGATTTTAGACTATGACACTTCCAGAACCATGAGACAAAATGTTTTTCTTATTTTAAGATACTCAATTTTTGGTACTTTATAATGCAGCTCTAGAAAACTAATACAATGGTCTACACCTGTCTTCTGCTTTCAGATGATGAAATTGCACTTGATAATACAGAACCTTATTTGCATCCAGAATCCTAGTTGCAAGGATGACCATAAAATAGAATGTCTGTAAAATTCCACCTATTGCAGCACAATGATATATTCCAAAATGAGGCTGGAAAGGAGGCCGAGTGATTTAATTTGTATTGTCCACTGTAGCCCACTATTTTGCAAAATTATCAACAAATAAAAGTGTAGAACCACGAACTATTTTAGTATTCCTAATTCTGTCATACTTTTTTTCCATTAGATAGTTTTTTGTTCTTTTTTTTTTTTTTAATAGAATCAGGATATTGTAGTAGAATTGGTACAGGAAGGAATCAGTGATGGAAGTATGGGACAAATATATATTGATAATACTTTCCTAAAACCTCATTTTGTAGAGAGAAGCATTGAGTATACAATAATAATTCAGACATGTTTTCAGCCAGAATAAAGCTCATAGATGACTCATCAGTGCATTTGATTTAGGAAATGTGTTTCAGTTGGATTTGTGGCAAAGAAAAATCTCTTCATCAATTAAAAAGAACAGAGAGAAAGAATTGTAGGTTATTCTAATTTCAGACATAAGATATTTAGAAAAGCCATGTTATTTGTTTGCCACTGTGGAAGTAGGTATTTAGGAAGAAAACCTATCCAGATCTGTAAAAGCAAATTGAGAGCAGCAGGCTCGATAGGGCACTTATTGAACAATGGCTCTAATGAGGCAGCACCATGCAGTTTTGGAAAGGCTTAATGTAGTAAGAGGTGATAAACAAATGGTAATATCCACATATTTATTAAGAATTGGGTGAAGAATAAATAAGAAAAGTAATATTTCACATTGAATGGGAAATATAAGAACCTGAGATGATAGAGATTGATTTGAATTGATGTGTGTGTGAAGTGTGGGTAGATGGAGGCTTTGGCCTGGGGAATGAGAAAACCAGAGATTGCAATAGAAGAATGAATATACTAAGGAGGTAAACACTAGAGTTCTTTTATTGTTTCTCCCCTTCCACTCCCTAGAGATGAACAATGCTTATGTCTCACATCTATGATGACCTAGGGTTCTGATCTAGACATTCTCAGGAATAAATTCAGAAGTTACGGAAGCCCTGGTATAAAGTGCTAAAATGGACTGGTATGGACCAAGTAATTAAGAGCAGTCAGGTTCCCATTCTTCCTGCTCCAGAATCCAAGGTCTGGTACATTGCAATCTAAGATATATCTCTTCTGATATTACTTTTTCATAGGAGGAAAAGGTAAAGCCATTATCTGAGAAGTTGTTTTGTAGGTAAGAGCTAGCTGTGATCTTCTGGTGATTTGGCTCACTATGACAAGGCTTATGCATTTTCTACCCCATACTCCCTGGGTTTTGGAGATAAATAACATGCATTGTCAGAATTATTGATATTTCTGAGGATGGGGACCTCATAAGCTAAATAACAAGACATTTAAAAACTTGTAAAATTAGAACAACACATTGGAATATGTAGTTCAACTGAATCAGAAATATTAGAACAGATGCATGAAAGGTTTAAAACTGTGCTAATAGAATTCACAGTAAGAAAGGGAGGATATTAGCTATGTGTAACAAGAAAAAGTAAAGAAGGGATCCCTGGGTGGCGCAGTGGTTTGGTGCCTGCCTTTGGCCCAGGGTGCGATCCTGGG
The DNA here is from genome assembly GCF_011100685.1 of Canis lupus familiaris. Lineage (NCBI taxonomy): Eukaryota > Metazoa > Chordata > Mammalia > Carnivora > Canidae > Canis > Canis lupus. The sequence goes on along the minus strand of NC_049254.1, from coordinate 22,826,362 downwards.
GACCCGGGATCGAATCCCACGTCGGGCTCCCAAGTGCATGGAGCCTGCTTCTCCCTCTGCCTGTGTCTCTGCCTCTCTCTCTCACTGTGTGCCTATCATAAATTAAAAAAGAAAAGAAAAGAAAAAGTAAAGAAAAAAAGGCAGAAATATTAATTATGAAAAATAATGGTTAGATAAAGAAGTATTCTAATTAAGAGTCTTTTCAGCTTTTTGTGCAAATTTCAAAGATTCTTCTAAAAGTTATATGGAAGAGAATTACCTGGGCATTACTGTGCTGAGTGGTCAAGAGGCATTTGTCACATCCAATGCTATCATTTATTATAAAGCTATTGTAATTAATGATGTGGTATTAGTGCAAAGACATATAAATTGGCCAATGAAGCAAATTGCAGAGTGAGAAACAGTATCACAGATAATGGAGTATGACATATGACAGAAGTGGTATGAGAGAGACGTGGGAAAGAAGGAGTGTTCTTTAACTGGAAGTAGAAAAAAGGTTATTCACAAAAAGAGAACATTATATACTGACCTCAATAATCAACTTCAATTGGATTAGACACTTAAAAATAAAAAAATAATTTTAAAAACTAGAAAAGATTTCATTAAAAGGAAAATACAAGCACTGGCAATAAAATAAAAGATTAATTAATTTTAATATATAAAATTAAAGTCTAGTTCCTTCACTGCTCTGCTTCTGCCCTACTTCTCTGGCCTCATTTTCTTCTCATATTTCTCACATTGCAACATTCCCTCTTTGTCTTTGTATTATTGCATTACACTTTTCTCCAGAGACTCTTTTCTTCATTTTCCAACCCAGAAAATTCCCATTGCACTCAGAAAAATAAAACATGTTTAAGCTCATAATCTACATTTGATGTCAGTAATAATTTTTCTGCTGTATCTCAGTATATTCCGAAAAATATAGAAAATTAGAGTATATAAAATATGGAATGCAACTGATATTATAATTGTGGTCTTTTAAGAAGAAAAAATGTAAGCAATTAAAAATATTGAAGTTCTATAGTGGAAGTTGTTGAAAAAGAATCATAGTGTCATCTATGATATTACTAAAATGCATAGGATCTCATTAATAAGCAATAATAGTTGAGGATCTTAAAGGAACCAGAAATGTGGAGGCCATTTTACTTAAGAATGCTTTCTGATTCAAATGCAGAACTTCTGCAAGGTTCTAAAACAAGTTTTCTCAGCAGTCATCAAACAGTACTTGTCAAACAATCTTTACCAAATGATATAGGAAACAAAACAAAACAAAACAACCCCAAAATGAAACACAACAAAAAACAACCCACCCCCCCCCCCCCCCCCCCCCCCCGCAAAAAAACAGCTGTTCTTCAGAAGAAAAGTCTGTCTTTTCTCACAAGGGCATATGATTTTATTAATAAATATGATACAATGCTTCAAGTGAGTCTGCTGATAAATGCCTTGAATGTTAGGTTTAAATGCACCCTAATATTTTAATATCATTGTGCTACATTTGACTAGATTTACAAAACAACAAGCAAATGTAAATTGACAGGCAACAAGGTAAGGGCTTGAAATTGAAAACGTATTTTCAAATATTGAAGATTTAGAACTAAATTGGGTGTGTGGACCAGAAAAAAAGTCTGGGAGAAATCACCCCTGAGGATACTGAAGTGATGACACAAAGTGCAGTATGCAGTAAGCCCTTTCCTCAACAAAATAACTATTTAACTGAAAAAAAATATTTTAAAAAGTCACTTGAAATATTCTTAAGGGCATAGAGGCAAATGAAGAAACACTCATTAAATGAAATCTGCTGTATCTTGGTAAGAAGAGTAAGATACTGGCATCTGAGCTTGACTCTCTTCCCCTCCCTACCAGAACTCAGTCTAGGGCTATAATTTTAACTCAGGAGGTACAAGCCACCAGAATGTCTCATCTTCCCAATTCTGTGTTGGAGAAGCTTGATTCCTACTGAGTGTTGTTAGAAGACTGAGGTTGTCTTTACTCATCCAGTTCCTTCTCATAGAAAGGGAAACTTTACTCCAGGCACAGCAGGCTGAGAATACTGAGAGCCTGATTGCCCCAGCTTATTTATAGGGCTGAGTTTCCAAACCAGAAGCGGCAATATGAGAAGACCAAGGGCCACACCTTCCCCCATTGCCCACTTGTAGAGCAGAGATGTCACTCCAGGGCAAGGGAACCACTGGTTCTGTCTCTCGTTACTGTGTTGTTGCAAAGAGGTTCTGCCTGGGAGAGAGGCATCATATTAGGATAAAGAGCCCCCCAGCTCTGTCTAAGGAGACTGGCTTGTTTAGATCAGAGCATAGAGAATTCCAGGACTGTGGGTATCTTAGTAGAGATCGATGGAAATCTTAATGGAGATCAATTAAGAAAATGCTTGTAGCTCCATGCTACTAGTAGAAACAAATAGAATAGTAAGGCAGCCAGAAGTTTAGCAAAGAGAACCAGGGAAGGAGATAGCCAAGAAGAACCTCCTAGGATTAGTCAAACCTGAGGATTGGGAAGTCTGAGTGCACGCAATAGTCTGTAAGCACCCAGTAATAATCAAAACCAAATATGGGACAGACTTGAAAATATTCCCAAGGTGCACACTGACACAAGAGACTTAAGGAAACAGATTTACACCCAGATACATCTTAACCATAATTTTTGAAGTGAAAAATAAAGGGATATCTTGAAAGCACCGAGAGAAAAGTAACTCATTGTGTTCAAAAGAACCATAGTAAATTAACAGCAGAGTTTTTACCAGAAGTAATAAGGCCAGAATGCAGTGGAATGACATATTCAAAATGTGAGAGTAAAAACTATTGACTGATTATCTTATATCTAGCAAAACTATCTTTCAAAAATGAAGATGAAATACATTCCCAGTTAAATAAAAGATGAGAGAATTTGTTACCGGTTCTGGCTTATCATATTTAAAGAGATTCAAATTGAAAGCAAGCAACATCAAATAGTAATATTATATCAACATGAGTAAACAAAGAATTGTAATGAGGGTAATTATGCAGGTAATTATAAAAGACAATATGACTGAATATTATCCTTTTTTCCCTTTTTTTCTTACCTGATTTAAAAAGCAATTTCATGAAATATATATATATATATTTACACATATATATAATTATATTGACAGGCTTAGACCATTTAGATGTAATTTATTGGACAGTAACAACACAAAGGATAAAAATAGGGACAAAACTGTTGGAGTAAAGGAAAGGACATAAAGAAGTGACAAAATATTATAACTCAAATCCATAAAAATAAATCAAGGGAATCAGAAACAGTAAATAAAATTAATACAACAAACTATAAATACAAGCTTGTTTTCCTTTCTTCTCTATGTTTAATATGTAAGATTTTACAAGGTAATTTTAACAGTGCATTGTTCAGTTTGTAACATATATGGAAGCAACATGAATGATGATACTAACACAAATGAGGGAGGGAATGGAGCTATATAGGAGTAAATTTTTTACTGTAATAGAGTTAGTATGAATCTGAAGTATATTTTGGTTATTTAAAATGTGTATTGTAAGCTCTAGGGCAAACACTAAAATGATTCAAAAATATGATTAAATATTATTCGTAGAATTAAAATACTATACCAAGAAATCTCTATCTCGTACAAAGTAGGCAGTAAGGAGTAACAGAGAAAAAAAATATATGAGACGTATAGAAAACAAAAGGAAAATGGCAGAAATACATCTAATTATATCAATAATAACAATGAATGTGAATAGATCAAACAATACAATTAAAAGAGAGTATGATATTAAAAACAAAAACACAAGGCCTGACTTTATCCTGTTGATAGGACATTTATTTTATTTTATTTTTTTGGAGTTTCAAGCTTTTATTTAAATTCTAGTTCATTGACATATAGTGTAGTATTAGTTTCAGGAGTAGAATTTAGTAATTCATCACTTACATGTAATACCCAGTGCTCATCATAAGTGCCCTCTCTAATACTTATCACAAAATAAGTCAGAGAAAGATAAATACCATTGATTTCACCCATATAGAAATTTAAATTAGGATATATATATATATATATATATATATATATATATATATATAAAAGATTTTATTTATTTATTCACAGGAGACACAGAGAGAGGCAGAGACATAGACAGAGGGAGAAGCAGGCTCCCTACTGGGAGCCCAATGCGGGATTGATCACAGGACCCTGAGATCATGACCTGAATCAGAGGCAGATGCTCAACCACTGAGCCACCCAGGCATCCCGGGAATATATTTTATTTTTTCCAGGAATATTTTTTAGATTCAAATATATAAATAGCTGAAAAGTAAAAGGATGAAAAAAGATAGATCATGCAAATAATAACCATATGAAAGCTGGAGTATCTATAATGATATCAGAAAAATACTTTACTACAGAACTTATTACTAAAGAATAAGAACACTTAAAATGATAAAAGAGTCAATCCATTAGGAAGATATAACAATTATAAACATAAATGCACCCCAACAGTAGAGTCCCAAAATAAATGAGGCATAAACTGACAAAATTGAAGGGAGAAATAGGCAATTCAACAATAAAATTGGAAGACTTAAATATGCAACTTTCAGTAATGGATAGAATAACTAGGCAGAAGTTAACAAGAAAATAAAAGACTTGAACAAAATGTAAATCAACTAGTTCTGACATATATCTCTAGAACACTTCACAACAGCAAAATAAACAGTCTTTTCAAGTACATTTGAAACATTTACAGGATAAGCCATATGTTAGACCATAAAAAAAGAATAATCAAAAAGAATCAAAATCAGTATATGTACTGTAATTGATATGGAACTATATGAGAAATCAATAACAAAAGGAAAGTTTGTAAATTCATAAATATGTAGAAATTAAGCAGCATACCCTTGTATAATCGATGACTCAAAGAAAGATATGACATACCAAAACTTAGCGAATGTGGCTAATCAAGCACTCAGAGGAAAATTTGTAGTTATAAACTTTGTATGATAAAAGGATGAATAATCTCATATCAGTCAGCTAACTTTCTACCTTAGGAAACTAGAAAAGAAGAGCAAATTAAACCCAAAGCAAGCAGATAAAAGGAAATGAAAAATTATAACAGAAATAAATGGAAGAAAGATAAAATGATAGCAAAAACCAATATAACCAAAAGTCAATTAATTGAAAAGATCAAGAAAATTGACAAACCTTTGGCCAGACTGACCTAGTTAAAAAAAAAGAGTAAAGAATTAAATTCAGATATTAAACAGGAATATCACTACCAACCTTATAGAAATTGAAAGCATTAAAAGGGAATACTATGACCAACTATAGGCCAATGAGTTAGATAAGTGAAATGGACAAGTTCCTGTAAAGACACAAAACAATGAAATTGATTTTAAAAGAAATAGAAAATCTGAAAGACTTATAACAAGTCAAGATAATGAATTAGTTTTAAAAAAATTTCCACCAAGAAAAGCCCAGACCCAGATGGCTTCACTAGTGAATTTTAGCAAACTTTTAAAGATGATCAGTTCTTCACAAACTCTTCAATTAACAAAAATGAAATGATGTTTCCCAACTCATTCTTTGAGGCCATTAAAGCTCAAGTATCAGAGACGCCTGGGTTGCTCAGTGGTTGAGCGTCTGCCTTCCGGTCAGGGCATGATCCCGGGGTTCTGGGATTGAGTCCCCGCATCAGGCTCCCCGCATCAGGCTCCCCGCATGGAGCCTGCTTCTCCCTTTGCCTATATCTCTGCCTCTCTTTGTGTGTCTCTCATGAATAAATAAATAAAATCTGAAGAAAAAATTAAGGCTCAAATATCAGAATCAGACAAAAACATTACAAGAAAATTATGATAAAGTACTTTCATAAATACTGATGCAAAAAATATGCCAAAAAAAAAGGTAAACCAAATCCAGGTGCATATAGAAAAGATTACGCAACATGACCAAGTGGGATTTATCTCTGGAATACAAAATTTAATATCTAAAAATTAACCAGATAGTATACTATATTGATAGAAAAAGGACAAAAAATACATGGTCATATCAATAGATACAGAAACAGATTTGACAAAATCCAATACTTTCTCATGAGGAAACACTTAATAAAATAGGAATAAGAGGAAATTTCCTAAACCTGATATAGGACATTTACAAAAAAAAAAAAAAAAATACAACTGAGATCATACCTAATGGTAAATACTGAATACCTTCTCCTTAAGATTAAGAAGAAAACAAGTATATCCATTCTTGCCATTTCTATTGAATATTTCACTTTAGTTCTAGCCTGGGCAATTAGGCAAGAGAAAGAAATAGAAGGTATCAAAAGTGAAAAGGAAGAAGTAAACTATCTTTACTTGATGGTAACAATCTTATATATAGAAAATCCTAAGAAATAGATTTTAAAATACCAGAACAATAAATTCACCATAAAGAATATAGATATACAAATATTGATTGTATTTCTATATACTAGTAATGAAAAATCTGAAAATGAAATTAAGAAGACAATTTTATTTACAATGACGCCAAAAAGAATTTAATACTTAGAAGTCAATTTAACTAGTGCGCGACTTGTACACTGAAAACTGCAAAGCACTGTTAGAGAAGTCTAGTTAAATGGAAATTTACCCATTGTTCATAGATCTGAAGATTTAATGTCAAAATTGCAATACTACCCAAACTGTTCTATAGACTTGATGCACTCCTTATCAAATTTCTTGCTGCAAAATTTTCTGCAAAACTTCTGCAGAAATCCACAATTGATCCTACGATTTGTATGGAAATGTAAAGAAAACAGAAGAGCCAAAACAATTTTGAAATGGAAGAATAAAATTGGAGCAAATAAAAAAAGAAACTACAGAGCTACAGTGTTAAAGACAACGCGAGATTCACTACCAACATGAGATACATATCAATGGAATCAAATTTAGAGTCTAGAAATAAACTCATATTGTTAAAGCCGTTTAACTTTTAACTAAGGTGAAAAGACTGCATTGGGAACAAATAGTATTTCAAGAAATGGTGCTGGGACAACTGACTATGAACATATAAAATCATGAATTTGAATCCCCATCCTGCACAAAAATTAGCTCAAAATGAATCATACACCTAAATATAAGAAAAACAATGATGAAACATTTAGAAGAAACATAAAACATTTATGACATGATTAAGTAATACGACATCAAATGCACGAGCAATAACAACAAAAAAGCTAAATCAGAGTACATCAAAAATAAAAACCTTCATAATGCAAATGATACCATCAAGGGAGTGAAAAGGCAACTCACAGAATGGGAGGAAGCATTTGCAAATCATATATTTGATAAAGAACTTATATACAGAATATATAAACAACTATTTGAATTAAATAATCAAAAATGACTCAATTTAAAAATATCAGTGAGGGTGACAAAACATGAGAAACACCTAACTCTGGGAAATGAACGAGGGTTAGTGGAAGGGGAAGTGGGCGGGGTGTTGGGGTGACTGGGTGAAGGGCACTGAGGGGGGCACTTGGCGGGATGAGCACTGGGTGTTATGCTATATGTTGGCAAATTGAACTCCAATAAAAAATAAAAATAGGCAGAGGATTTAAAGAGATATTTCTCAAAAAAAAAAAAAAAGATAGACAATGGGCCAATACACACATGAAAACATACGTATCGTTGATCGTTAGGGCAATCCCAATCTAAGCCACAATGAGATACCATATCACACTTGCTACCTGGCAATTTCCAAAAAGTCGAACAATAACAAGTGTTGGAGAGAATATAGAGAAATTGGATCCTTATACATTGGTACTAGGAATGTACCACTGAGCTGACACTGGAACGTACTGAAAATATTAAACATAGAGTTCCCATACGTCCCAGCAGTTCTACTTTTAGGTATGCAACCAAGAGCCTGAACACATATACCCATACAGAAACATGCTGCACACATGTTCATAGAAGCATTATTTATCACTGAGCCATGAATGATAAATAACCCAAATTTCAACTAACCACTGGATAAACGATGTGGTATAGTTGCGTTATGGAACATTCAGCAATGAAAAGTAATGAAGTACTGATACGTAGTACAACGTAGATGAGTCTTGAAAGCATTATGCTAAGTGAAAGAAAGTTCCAAACCTGAAAGGAATTTCAGAATTCACAGAAACCTGTGATATCTGTGGTTATGGTTTACTACAGCAAAAGGATACAGGTTAAAAATTAGCCAAGGGGAAAAGCTCATGGGGTGGAATTTGGGAGAAGTACTCCTATTTGTTTGTGTAAGCACATGGAGTATCACCAGTTATGAATGCCCACCTGAATCTTGGTGTTCAGAATTTTTTGTGGGCTCCGTTACCTAGGAGTGCTTGATTGACTGACTAAGCCCTCTAGGTGTGACCCAGAAACTTTTACCCTAAATCACATTATTATGCTATCCATCCTGGCCCAAGCCTTCCAGGCAAACATAGACACTCCTAGCAAGCATGACATTTTAGAGGTTTCCTCCTGGAAACAGAGGACAAAGGCCAGACCTCTTCTCAGGCAAGATGGCCTTCTTTGCTACATGATCTTTTTGCATTTTATTTACAAGACATAGGTCCATTCCAGTCTCTGCTCCACTCTCTCATCTGCCTCAGATTCCTCCTCTTCTGTACTCAGTGAATGAAAATGTTCCCTTTGTAGAGATGCACTCATTAAATAGGCATAAAGCAGAGGTCGTAATGGTGTGTAATCCCGGTATTGCTCATAGCTGTCACAGAGAGATCAGAGCAGGACTCCTGAGATTGTCCAGGTTTATTCGATTTATGTTATCCTTGGACATTGTGGCCATTGCGCTAATCCAGGTGGCAGTGCTTGAAACTATGTATTGTTTAAGCACTTTGAGGAGTTAATATAAACCAATTTTAAAAATACATTAAAATTATATCAACATTGATTTCAAAGGTGATATATGAATATGTCAAATCCCACTTTCATATCACGGATTTTTTTCAATTTGGGGGGGCATTAGCATTCTCACATCAAGACTATTCTAACATATTCTAACACTCAAGCTCCAACCCCATGGTCACTCTCCGCTGTGTTCAGAGCTCCCCTAACTGCAGTGGACACATAACAAACATCCACAGGATTCCTGGGCAGAAAAGAATGTTCATTTCTCTTGTGATTAGCATCTTTCTTTTCCTTCTCTGATTGTTCTAACCTTATTTCTCACAAGCGTCTATTCCAGTTTCATGGGGGGTGTTTTCTTTTGATCCACCTCATCTGGAAATTTCTGCTCCATGGTCCCGCCTTTCCCACATAGACACACCTAAGCTTGTGAGGTCAGGCCTCTTTATGGTCCCATTCCACATTATCTCAAAAATACTAGAAAGCAAAAAAAAAAAAAAAAAAAAAAAAAAATACTAGAAAGCACCTCAGAGATCTTATTGTATCCCAGAGAAATGAAGTGACTTGTTCAGGTCATTGTGTTCTTGAACTCAGATATCTGGCCTTAAGACCAGTTATTTTTCTACAACAGGAATTTCTTCAATTCCAAAATAGAGCAAAAATGGAGCAAAAATTGCTTAGAGAGATGGCTCCAAGATTAATAATAATTAGGCACTCACACATGGCAAAAATACTCCGTGAACATTTTTCTTTCTTTTGTTCTAAAGTTTTTTTTCTGTAAACGAGTGCTTTTCTGTATGGGCTTGACATGGTCCTGGAAGACACGGTTTCAAGAAAATATAACTTTCTTTATCACGCTATCATATTGATGTTTCTTCTGTTCTCAAAATTTTGCCTGCTTCTTATAAAGTGGCAGGAAGGAGAATATATTTCTTACAGTTTAGCAGCTTGTGGTTTAATTTACCACATTTTAAGGAATTCTCCTAGTAAATTTGTAATTGAGTAAACTATATTTTAAAATTTAATATATAAAACATGAACATTTTATGAACAAACCAATTAGGCCTAATACATTTTTATGCTTCTAAATTAACAAAATTGCTTTAGATATACATGAAATGCTGAAAGTACACATTACATTTGTTTCTATCTTGAAATATCTTTGACTATAATAAAAAAAGGAAAGATTTTTGGTGGCTTCAAATCTTTGTAAATTAAATCTCTATTCTTATGGGATCCTAATTCCTATCTCAGACATTCTAAAGCGAGTAAACACATGCTTTTTCCTTCCTATATGCAAAAGAAATGGCATAGATGGTAAAGGAAACTAGTGTTTAAACCCCTGACATTTTTCCCACCACTTTTAGGATCTAATCTATACTCTGTATCATAGTTTATAAAGTCCAAAATCATTTGACCACTGCTTTTTGTTCTGACCGTGAGCCCTTTTGAACTCCTTACTCTAGTCAGACTAACAAACGTTTGTTTTTCTAAGAATAGTTTGGTTTGTCTCATGGAAAGCCCTTTGTGCATACAGTTTTCTCCATCTGAGATACTCCTTTCTCACCCTCATGATTTAGACATGTTGCTTTCATGTCACAGGTCCTGTTACATGGGAAAAATATCATCAAGTACCTCTCAGAATGATGAATGAATAGGTGAATTGGCAGATGCGTGAGCGAGTGATATAGAGAACATTTAGTGATGAGAGCAGCCCACACTCTGCTCTATCCTTCTGGCATTTTTGAGTTGGCAGAGACCAAGGCTACAAAAGGTGATGAAGGGAGGGATGTGGGAAGACAGACTAAAGAACTGGAAGATTTGTAGCGCTGGGTGAGGATGAGAGGAACAGACCAACACCTGGAAGATCTCATACATACCTAGGCCTTGCAGAGCCCTTTGCACCAACCCCTAATATTCTTTCATTTTTCACCATCTTGCTATATATCAGCATACCTGGTATTTTTCTTAGCAGATTTTTCTTTGTTTCTCTGTTATGTCCTGGAAGGTCATAAATCCTTTGGGCAATGCTAGTTTAAACATTAATTTGTCATGTCCATTTCTAAACCCTTCTGTCTCCTCCTCCTACCCCTGCTTCAATGTACCGCTGTCTGGATCTGAACATGGCTAAGTACTCTGTGGGGCATCTGTTTACTGTTATAAAAAACTCTTGCTTTTATCAAGCCATTTCCCATCTCACTTCAAGAAGATCAAGGTTTAAGAAAGTTTCCCCTTGTATTTAGGCTCTCTTTGCCACAATCACCAAAGGATTAGGATGCATTTTATTTATATCTTTCCACAATTGTCATTAAGTTCTCCTTCCCTAGGTTTTTCTGTAATCAAGTCTGTTTCTTCTACTACACTTGTTCTCTAGCATGTTTAGTTATCTTGCTAAACCATATTTCTCTTAACTTGATGAATAGTCACTAGGGAAGGTGGGTGAGCTGGCCGCTCTGCTTGGATAAAGCGGGGTGGATGCTAATGAGGACTGAGCAGAATGTGGATGGAAGGAGAAGCAGTGTGTTTGGGTTTCTTCCATGGCACTGAGAATGTGTTTACCTTGGATCCATGCCCTTTGGTCAGGGCCCTGTCAAGTCCCACCTTTTCATGCAACCTTCTCTGCTTATTCTAGTTTGAAGTCTCTTTTTGATCTCCTGTAGGACTAAAGCCTATGCAACTTAATTCATGGTGTCTATTTTAGAATTTTTATTAATATATCCTTACCTAGTCCCTTCGGCTAGACTGTGTATCCTCCATAATAACGTGATCTTCATGGTTAGGGTGATGCCTCAAATATATTTTTTACCTCTAACGATATCTAAGATGATTTTAGATACAAATATAAAATGCCCCCTAATCTGTAAAATAGAAAAGGACTTAGGTAGGTTAAAAATACATGTTTATTAAGCACCTATTATATCAGTATTTTTCTGGAATGCAGTGAAAACCCTGCTCTTAAGGAACTGAAACCTATTTTGGGGAAAGATATAGCACCCAGTTTAAAAGTACAAAAAATGTGCTTTAAAGGCATTCAGAAAATGAGTTCCAAATTTGAAATGGTTGTTATCCAGAGACTTATAGATAAGGCCTTGAAACATGAGTAGGATTTGATGGGGGGAAAGAGAGGAGGCACATTCTATGCTGAGGAAATAGATTTTCCTACAAAGTGTTTTCAGTAGAAACATAGTTTTGGTTTTTTAAAAAGATTTTATTTATTCATTCATGGGAGACATAGAGAGGCAGAGACCCAGGCAGAGGGAGAAGCAGGCTCCATGCGGCAAGCCCGATGCGGGACTCAATCCTGGACCCCAGGATCCTGACCTGAGCCAAAGGCAGACGCTCAACCACTGAGCCACCCAGGTGTCCCAGAAACATAGTTTTAAAGAATATTATTAGTCACTTAAATGAAAGGATTTTGTGTGTAAATATGCCTAGAGAGTACTGAGCTAAGAGTTCTTATTGTATTTATTGTATGATTTCACACAGTATTTCTTATTATGATAATATGAATCTTTAAGACCAGTGCAAAGAAAGCATTTTCATAATTTAATTGATTTTGAAACCATTATTTCCAAAGGTATCTTGGGACTACTGTTCCCTAGAGCACACTTTAGGAAATGATGAGCTGGATGAAAGACTCCCAAGACATGAACATATGTGGGATGTTTTATGGACTCTTCAATAGCTTGTGATAGCCAATTCATAGTAACTTTTTGGGGGGAGTAATAATTAAATAAGTATTGATGTAATTATAGGTTGGAACATAGTAAAAGGCCTAATTTTAATCTTCCTTCCTAGGTTATGGAAAGGCAACAAAGATTTTTGAGGATCAGAGTGAGGTTATTCAAATAATGTACAGGAATAATAATATAGGAATATAACTCTGGTTTAAATGTGAAGAATGCATTGCAGAAACCAAACATTTATGACAGGAAACCCAATTAGGAGGCTAGTACAGTAGAACAGGTGAAAGATAATGAGGAGATGAACTAACACAGGGGCAGCAAGTGTAGCATGGAAAGGACAGATAGGAGGCATCATAAAAATAGAATAGGCAGACGTGTAAAAGATCGCTCACCTTTAAAAAACTATTAATGAAATTCACTGCATTAATAGATTAAGGAGGAAATCTGCAATCATCTTGACTATATTAGCAATTATTATGTAAAATTCAATACTTATTCCTGCTTTGAAAACACAGAGAAAACACTCTTAGAGTAAATGTGGAATGGATGTAAACATTTTTAACTCAATAAAGAGAGTTTACCAAAAGCCTATAGAAAATAGGCTATTTTATGGTCTTACATTAAAGCCATTTTTATTGTAGTTAAGATTTATTGACGGTCTTAGCCTATGAATAAGATAAGAAAAGATTAAAATAAATAGGTCTGGGAAACAAAGGTACAAATTTGTGGGTAATATGATCTTCTATATATAAAATCTCCCTAATATTTAGACATATTGTGAGAATAAACCTAATTAATATAGGATGGTAATTTACAGCTTTCTAAATGCTAAAATTTATAGCATGACTTTATTAGATACTAGAAGATAAAAACCCTAAAGTTGTATATACCAAAAACTCTCTTTCAGCTCACGTTCCATGTGTGATCTGGCTTCCTCAAGCGGATACTCACAGGAGATATTTAGAACTGAAAATGAGGCAGAGAACTTGCTTCTATTCTTTCTGGCAGTGCGAGTTGGAAGAGCATTTGGTTTTCTGGGGTGGCAGTAACACTACCTTAGTGTTTGGACCCTCCCCACTTTGTAGCTTCAGAGAGTTTTATCTTGGAGGCTAAGGAAGTATGCCCCAGAGTCAATAGCTGTGGATGAAGTTCTTGATGCCTGGGTTGTGGCTGAACTGTGGTCTTGAAGTCAACATGTGGACGGTAATTTTTTGATTCTCCAACATTCCATTTCTGGCAGATTTTTGTTCCTTGGCAGGTCAGTTCCAAGAAGCTATTCTGGGTGTTACTCCTGGAAGCTCAGCCTAGAGCTTGCTCATCTGGCCTTTTCTACAGTTTTGTAAGCACTCAATTCCCTGTATTAAATCCTTTTCTTTGGATAAGGGGACTAGAGTGGCATCTATTATCTATGAGCCCCTGACTGGTAAAATTAGGTTGCCTGTTATAAGATTAAAAAAAATCCAGTCTTCCTTTCTGTAAAAGAACAAATAGATAGTTTAGAAATGAATTTTAAAATATTATTTAAAATAGCAATAAATTGTATATGATCTTTACAAAGAAAACTACAAAAACTTACTTAAATACATCGCAGAAAATATAAGACATGGAAAAAACATATGGTGCTCATGAGTATGATGATCCAGTGTTGCAAAAATGTCAGCTCTTTTCAAATTGAAATAAAGATTCAACAAATTCCTCCCCCAAATGACAGCAGGCTGTGTGTGTGTGTGTGTGTGTGTGTGTGTGAGTGTGGAATTTGACTGTCATATTCAAAAATTTGAAATTGAGGAGCCAAAATAGCTTGGACCAATTTATATTGACTTAATTACTGAATGACAGTGACAACCATATTGACTTTATTACTGGATTTTTGGAGTAAATCATGATCTCAGTTAAAGTAAGTCCCTTCACTTTCCTCTTCCTCATTAAGAGAAGCAGTTTACCAGAGTCCACAGAAAACTCTTGAAAAGTAGTGAAATTTATATCTTTACAACTTGAATCTTCTAATTTTTGAACATGATATATCCCTGATACCCCTTTTTCAATTCTCTCAACTTTTTAGATAGTTTTGTGAGTCTTATGCATTTTCCATTAGATATATTAACAAATATTTACTGTTTTTTTATAATATGGCATGTATTATGGTTTAGATTTCACTTTCTAGCTCTCTGTTGATGATGAATTTAAAAAGTGCTATATTCACTTGGTGTCCAGCTACCTTGATAAACTCACTTATTTCTTCATATAGTTGATACATTTCCTCTTTTGGATTTTTTTATGTGCAGACTCATGTCAGACACATAATCTAAGAACAACACTTTTTTCTTTCATTCTAATCCCTATGCCTTTATTTTATTTTATAAATTTTATTTTATTATTTTATTTTATTTTATTTTATTTTATTTTATTTTATTTTATTTTTTGCCCTGTTGCACTAATTAAATTCTCTAGCACAATATTGAATAGAAGAAATGAGAGGGGAAGTTTGTGATGTTGCCATTGACTTTGATGTTTGCTCTAGGGGTTTTGTAGAAAATTTTTTCAGATAAGTGCAATGCCATTCTATTCCTAGTTTGCTTAGAGTTATACCATGAATAGGGTTGAATTTTAAACTTTCTTTCACCATCTGCACATCCAGTCATGTGATTTTCCTTCATTATTGGTTAATTTTGTGTCTTAGTCTATTTGGGCTAATATAACAAAAATGCTATGGATTGGGCGGCACAAACAACAGACATTCATTTCTTGCAGTTCTGGAGGCTGAGAAGTCCAAGATTGAAGTACCTATAGATTTTGTGTCTTGCAAAGTCCCATTTCCTGGTTCAGAAACAGATGTCTTCTCACTGTGTCCTCAGAAAGGGTAAAAATGCTCTCTGGTTTTTCTTTTATAAAGGCACTAATCCCAGGAATGGGGGCTCCATTCTCATGATCTAATCACCTCCCTAGGTCCAGCTCCTAATACCATCCCTTGGGCTTTAAAATTTCAACATACGAATTTTGGTAGGGACACACACATTGAGTCCCTAACATGTGGTAAGTTATACAGGTAGATTTTCAAATATTCAGCCAAACTTCTATTCCTGAAATAAACACAATTAGATGCTGATATGTTATCTTTTAAAATATTTTGCTAGATTTGGTTGGCTAATATGTTAGAATCTGTGCATCTGTGTTTAAAATTGAGTTGGGGCTATAATTTTCTTTGCTTTTATAGCTCTTTTAGGATTTTGGTATCAAGGTTATCCTGTCCTCATAAAATGAGTCACTCTTCTTCTTTTTCTATTATCTGGAAGTTTTGTGTTTGGCATTTCTTTAGAATTTGGTGAAATTCATCAGTGAAGAGCCTAGAGTTTTTGTGGATATGATTTTAGTTACAGATTCCATTTTTAATAGTTCTATGAAAATTCGGATTCTTATTTCTTCTCATGTCATTTTGGTAAATCACGTTTTTTTTTTTTTCTAGAAATTGTTCTTCGAGTTAAAATTTTAATTATTTATAATTGCTCATAATATCCTCATCTATTTTAAAAGCTATTTGACATTTTAGAAAATGTATCTGTCATCTTTAAGAGTTTACTCATGCCCCTTTGAAGTCCATTCTTTTTTAAAAAAAGATTTTTTATTTACTTGAGAGAATGTGTGCAAGCATGACCAGGAGGAAGGGCAGAAGCATGGGGAGAAACAGACTCCCTGCTGAGCAAGGGAGCCTGATACTGGGCTCCATCCCAGGACTCTGAGATCATGACCTAAGCAAAAGGCAGATGCTGAACTGACTGAGCCACCCACACACCCCCTACCTTTGAAGTCCATTCTTCACATGTCTTCCCTACCTTCATTTTTAGAGATATACCCATAATTACTTATCTACTTTAGTCACTATACATAATTTTGTAATTCCTAGAATTCCACGTAAGTGGAATTATACAGTATATACTCTAATTTATTTGGCTTCTTTCACTAAGCATAATTACACGGTAATGTCTATTGTATATAATTAATTACATATGTAATATAATTATATATGACAGTAATACCAATTATATCAAATAATTCATTCCTTTTTGTTACCTAGTATTATTCCATTAAATAAATATACCACACTGTGTTTATTCATACTCTTATTGATGGACATTGGGTTGCTTCCAGTTTTTGGATCTTACACATAAAACTACTATGAACATTCATGTATAAGTTTCTGTATGAATGCATGTTTTCATATCTCTTGGTTAAGAATCTAAAAGTAGAAAGGCTACAACACAGGAAACAACAAATGTTGGAGAGGATGTGGAGAAAGGGGAACCCTCTTGCGCTGTTGGTGGGAATGTGAACTGGTGCAGCCACTCTGGAAAACTGTGTGGAGGTTCCTCAAAGAGGTAAAAATAGACCTGCCCTACAACCCAGCAGTTGCACTGCTGGGGATTTACTCCAAAGATGCAGATGCAATGAAACGCCGGGACACCTGCACCCCGATGTTTCTAGCAGCAATGTCCACAATAGCCAAACTGTGGAAGGAGCCTCAGTGTCCATTGAGAGATGAATGGATAAAGAAGCTGTGGTCTATGTATACAATGGAATATTCCTCAGCCATTAGAAACAACAAATACCCACCATTTGCTTCGAGGTGGCTAGAACTGGAGGGTATTCTGCTGAGTGAAATAAATCAATCGGGAAGGACAAACATTATATGGTCTCATTCATTTGGAGAATATAAAACATAGTGAAAGGGATTAAAGGAGAAAGGAGAGAAAATGAGTGGGAAAAATTAGAGAGGGTGACAGAAAATGAGAGACTCCTAACTCTGGAAAACAAATGAGGGGTAGTGGAAGGGGGGTGGGTGGGGGGATAGGGTGACTGGGTGATGGGCACTGAGGACGGCACTTGATGGGATGAGCACTGGGTGTTACACTATATGTTGGCAAATTGAACTCCAATAAAAAATATACAAAATAAATAAATAAAAGTGGAAAGGCTGAACCATATAGTACCTGAATATTTGATTTTGAAGAAACCACCGAGCTATTTTCCACAGTGGTTGTTCCATTTTACATTCTGAACAATAGTCCATGAGAATTCCACTTCTATCGCATTCTTGCCAACTTGGTATGCTTAGTCTTTTTAGTTTTATTTATTCTAGGAAGTATAGTGGTAGTTCATTCTGGTCTTGAATTCCTCTAATGGCTAATGATGTTTAGCATCCTTTCATGTTTTCTTGCCATATCTTTTTAGGTTAAATATTTTAAAAAAATATTTTGCCACTTTTACAATGTGTGCTGCTTGTTTCCTTATTGCTGAGTTTTGAGAGTTCTTTATATATTCTGGGTACAAGTCCTTTATCAGATACATGATTTGTAAATGTTTTCCCATACTTAGTACTTTGTATTTTCCTTCTCTTAACAGTGTCTTTTGAAGAGCAGAAGTTTTAATATTGTTAAGGTCCAATTTATCAACTTTTATTTTCACATATTGAGCTTTTGGTGTTCTAAGAAATCTGTGCCTAATCTCAAATCACAGTTTTTCTCCTAAGTTTTCTTCTAGAAATTTTATACTTTTACATTTTACATTTAGGTCTATGATCCAGTTTGAGTTAACTTTTATATGTGAAGTGAGGTATGAATCAAAGTATTTAAAAATATTCAATTATTATAGCACCATTTGTTGAAAATTTTATCTCTAGTGAATTGCTTTGTACCTTTGTTGAAAATGCATTGTTCATATATATGGATTTCTGTGTACTGTATTAAGTTCCATTGAGTTATTTGTCTATTTTTATACAATTTATACAGATTGTCTTGATTACTGAAGTTTTAAATACATATTGAGCTCTGGTACTTTTAGTCTGCCAATTTTGTTTTTCTTTTTCAAAATTATGAATAGTCTAGATTCTTTCCAATTCCATATGGATTTTACAGATTTTATTTATTTGGGAGAGAGAGAGAGAGAGCACAAGTGGAGGGGAGGGGCAGAGGGAGAAACAGGAGCCAAACTTTGAGAAGGGAGCCAAACTCCGGGCTTGATCCCAAGACTCTGAGACCATGACCTGAGTTGAAGTCGGATGCTTAACTGACTGAGCCACGCAGGCACCCTTCCATGTGAAGTTTAGAATCAATTGTCTTTTCTACCAAAAAAAAAAAAAAAAAAAAAAGACTGCTAGGGTTTTCATTGAGATTGTGTTATCTTTGTAGATAAATATAGGAAAAATTGACATCTTAATATTCTTCTGACTTATGAACACTATATCTATATCTATTTATTTAAATTTATATCTCCCTTAATTTCTGTGTTCTGGATACTTTGGTGTCCTCTCTTGATTCTGGAGTTCTTTCTTTGTGCTTTTCTTTCCTTTCTGGGATTCTGTCTTGAGACTTTAGTTCATGAATCTCTTTGGAAAATTACCTCTGTCCTCTCCACTCGGGGGCCTGCCAGCCTCCACATGGGCTTTCCTTCTTCTACTGTGACCTGGAAACTTGGTCAGAGCACTGAGCTTAAACAATGGTAGGTCTCACCTTTTTTGTTTCCTAAGTGTTGGCTCTCACACATAAAACTACTATATATTTTTGTGTACAGGCCTTTGAAAGAACAGGGTTTTCTTTGTTTCTTTTGGTTCAATAGCTAGGAGTAGAAAGGCTAAGTCTTATGTTAGCTGAGTGTGTAAAAGTACAGTGTCTTGTAAAACATTTTTTCACATATTTCTTGGCTTTTTCATATAAGAAAGTAAATACGGTTATTGTTATTCCATCCTGGCCTAGAGTGGTTCTTATGACTGTAGGATCTGTAATAATTTGCCAACTTTCTTAATTTGATATTGGTTATTTCTGTCTTCTCTTTTTTATTGGGATAAATTTCTTTAAAATTTGTTAATTTATTGATATTTTCTGTTAATAATCTTTTGGCAACTTAGTTGATCTTCTCTATGGTGTGTTAATTTTCTACTCATTATCTTACCATAATTTTATTATTTCCTCCTTCCAACCTTCTTTTTTTTTTTTTTGCTTTAAATTAAGACTATTATGAACTTTTTAAGATGGATGCTTAGAACACTAGTTTCTTTTAGCTTTTTTAATTTATTTTTTTTAGCCCTCTTATGTATTTTAGTGCTATAAGTTTTCTTCTAAGTCTAAATTCAGCTAGGGCCCACAAGTTGTGAGATGTTATATTTTTATTAGAATTCCATTTAAAATACTTTATATTTTAATTATGCCCACTTTAAACTTTATGTTGTTTAAAATTTTTAAATTAATTTTCCAAAGTACAGGTAAGTTCCTATTATCTTTTGTTATTGATTTTTCTCTATGAGAAAAGCATTTATAATTTCAAATCTTTCCAAATCATTAATATCTGCTTTGTGAACAAGTGTATAGTTACTTTTAGTAACTATAATTTTTAGAAAGTGTGCATTCAGAAACTGCTGGATATATGTATGTTTATATAGGTCTAAGATGTTTTGTATTTTTATATGTTATGTGTTAAAAGTGTTGTTCAAGTTTTCTATAACTCTATTTTTTTCTATTATTCTGTTATTCTGAAATCTTTATTGTTATTACCTTACTTGATTAAGAATTTGTAATTCTGTATAGATTTCCATTTTATTCTATTAGTTTTAGCTTTATGTTATTAGTTGCAAATGTATTTAGAATTGTGATAAATTTACCATTCAATCATTGAAAGTATAATCCTTATCTCTCATAACAATTCCCTTAAATTCTATATTGTAAAATATTAATATACCTATATAAGAGCAAAACAACTGATAAAACTAGCGAGATTGATCAGAAAAAAAAGATACAAGTTTACCGAAATCAAGAATTAGAGAGGTGACAAAACTGAAGATTTTATATATATTAAAAAGATAATAAATGTAAATTAAGAGTGAAATCGTGCCAGTAATTTCAATTCAGAGATATTAGACAAATTATCTGAGGACAGAAACTACCAAACCTAAGTAGATATATCTATTAGAGAAATTGTTTAATTTGTATTAAGCAATCTTCCCACAAAGAAAATTTGAGAGCCAGTGGCTTTCCTGGGAAATTACACCGTGAAGAAATATTGCTAATTATGGAAAAGAGAGAGATATACGAAACCTACATTATACTGCTACCAAAGCCAGGAAGATATTAATAAAGATGCTACTGAAGATGAAATAACAGACCAATATTTCTCATGAATGTAGATGGAAAAATTCTTAAAGTTTTAGTGAATTCTAATCAAATGATGTATAAAAATGATAATATTTTATGGCCAAGAGGAGTTTATCCCAGGAATGTAGGTTGGCATAGTGTTTGAAAATCAATCACCATATTAACAGACTAAAAAAGAAAAAAATGTGATTAATACAGAAAAGCAGAGAGTATTTGGCAAAAACTGACATCTACTCCTGGTAAAAACTCTTAGGAAGCTTGCATAGAGATCTTTCTCAATCTGACAGAGGTCAGCCACAGAAATGTACTGTGGCACAGATCTGTCCACTAAAAAACTACAAAAAATTGCTGGGGAAAATTTTAAAAAGACCTAAATAATGAAGAAATATACAGTATTCGTGCCTCAGAAGGTTTTTTATTAGTAAGATATGATTTTTCCCAAATTGACCTATTAACGTAATGTGATTCCAAAAAATCCTAAGCCAAAGTGATTATAAAATGGATATATAAATGCAAAGGTCTAGAAAAGCAGAACACAAACAAATTTAAAAAGTTTGAGAAACAAAAGTTGGAGGACTTTAAAATGCTTATTATAAAGCTATAATAACTAAAAAAGTACTCTAGCACAAAGATTTTGTGCTCATACTCTATTGAGAGTCCAGGAAAAAATTCATATTTATATTATAACCAGATTTTCAATAAAGATATAAGGGAACTTCACTAGATAAAAAAATGATTTTTCAACAAATGGTGTTATCCAAATACAAAATGATGAACCTCTATTGATACCTCTTAGCATAGATAAAATTAGCTCAAAATGAATCACAGTGTAAAACATAAAACTATAAAACTTGTAGAAGAAAACATAGGAGAAAAGCCTTTGTAGGCAAACATTTTAGATATGACACCAAATTGCAATATATAAAAGAGCAAATTGATAAACCCGATTCAATCAAATTAAATACTGTTCTTTGAAAGACAATGTTAAAAAAATGAAGTCATACCACAAATTGAGAAAAATTATTTGCAAACTTGTATCCAACAATAATTTGTTTCTAGTATATATAGATAAATCTTAAAACTTAATAAGAAAACCAACAATCTCATTTTTTAAAAATTAAAGATATTTATTAATTTTAAAAATGTAGAAATATTTTAAGTCTTTCTTTTAAATAAAAGAAGATACATAGTAAGTAAGGTTATGAAAATTGGTTCATCATTAGTTATTAGGGAAATGCCAACTAAAACTGTAATAGATACCATTCAAAACCACTAGAATGGCTAAAACTAAAAAAGAACAAAGAAACCAGAAGACAAAATGCCAAGTGTTTGCCAAGATAGGGACAATCTGGAACTCTCATATACTACTGATGGGAATATAAAATGCTACAGCAATTTCGGAGAGAAGTTTGGCAGTATCTAAGTAGGGTATATATATATATACATCAACCTCATGATCCAGCTAGTCCAATGATCGATATTTCCCCAAGAGAAATTAAAGCATATATTCACAGAAAGAACTGTCCTAAATTTTAATAGCAGGTGTATCTGTAATAGTTAAAAATGAAAAACAACTCGGATGTCCATTAACAGATGAATGGATAAATGAGAAAAACACAACAAAATTTCATGATTATAATAGCTGTGATGACATGATTTGAGGTATAACACATTTGGATGTTGGCTCCTGTCTTCTGTTTGATCCATTTTCAGATGGCTTTAGACCTTATAAAATAAAAAGTCCTTATTATCATCTGCAAGAAGGAAGTGAACAGGAAGGGAACAGTAGATCTAGGCAAGAAAAAAGAAACTTTTCTTAGGAAATTATATGTAAAGGGCAGGTCCCCAAGTATTCAGTTTGCCTCATAGTCTTTCACTCTAATCTCCACAGAGCAAGATAATGTTACCGGTGGCAGCCAACTAGGAGACTCCTGAAACTGCTAGCATTGTCCTGCTAATTTTAGCTAGCCATAGTGTATCAATAAGGGTTTTCCAGAGAAGAAGAACTAATTAGATGTATGTGTAGAGTTTTATTAGAGAAAGAGTTTTATTATAAGAAATTAGCTCATGAGATCATGGAAGCTGAGATATCCCACACTTTGATGTCTGTAAGCTAGAGGCCCAGGGAGGCCATTGGTATAATTACAATTCAAACCTAAAGGCCTGAAATGAGGGGAGCCAGTAGTGTGAGCCCCACTCTGAGTCCAAAGGCCCAAGAATGAGGGGAGCCCCTGGTAAATTCTGGTCTGAGTACAGGAAACTGATATCCTCGCTTAAGCATTCAGGCAGAAAGCTAATCCTTTACTTCACTTGTTTGTTCTATTCAGGACCTCAATGGCTTGGATGATGTCTACTCACACTGGGGGAGGGCAATGTGCTTTACTCAGTTTACTGAATTAAATGTTAATATCATTCAGAAACACTCTCATAGACACACTAAGAAATAATATTTAGCCAAGTATCTGGGTACCTTGTGATCCAGTTGAACTGACACATAAAAGTAACCATTACACACAGCCCCAGAATATTTCCCACGGGCATTTGAGTTAGAGCAGAAAATAGACACCAAGTGCAACAAACTGTTTGCCAAGACCTGGATAGACTTGATTTGTACTGACAGACCTCAAACTTTTAACAGGCTAAGTATACTGACTCAAAAAACCCTCCTTTTACACAAATGAATTATTGCATTATAATTACAATTATTATTATTGATATTTATTTTGAGTTTTCAATATATGTACAACATGTATGACAAAATGGGTTTGTAATTATATGGAGATCTTATATAATGAGAGGAAAAATAAATAAACTATTAAAAATGGACAAATAGGGCAGTCCTGGTGGCTCAGCGGTTTAGTACCGCCTTGGGCCCAGGGCCTGATCCTGGGGTCCTGGGATCGAGTCCCACATCGGGCTCCCTGCATGGAGTCTGCTTCTCCCTCTGCCTGTGTCTCTGCTTCACTCTCTCTCTCTCTCTCTCTCTCTCTCTCTCTGTGTTTCATGAATAAATAAATAAAATTTTAAAAACATAAAAAATAAAAATGGACAAATATATAGAAAAATACAAATGGCCATTAAACTTTGTGAAAAAAAGGTCAAGCTGTACTAAAAAACACAGGAATGTAAATTAAAGCAAAATAATACCAAATTTTGTTCATCAGATGGGAAAAATTATTTTGAAGGATTGAAAATTTTGTTATGATGTGTTTTTGAGGTAGCAGGAATTATGTTCCAGTGTTGGTAGAAAGTAAATTGGCACAAATGTTTTTGAAAGGTGATTTTCTAAAACATACATAACCTTTGACCCAGCAATTTCATGTTTAGACTCTGTGCTAGAGAAATAGTCACATGTGGACACAAACTTATATACATACTCATTTTGTCATTGTTACAAGCAGTAAAAAAATGGATGTGTACTGAACATTCATTAATAAAGTTAAGATTAAATAATTTATGGTAAATTTAGATTATTTAGTACTATGTAGCCATTCCAAAGAAGGTGATGGATGTGTTTATACTGCCACAGAGATATTGCTAAGATATACAGTTATGTGAAAGAAAGTCACAGAAATATATCTATAATAGGATTCTGTTTATTAAACTAAGACTTGTGTATGCAGATAGGCATATTTGTAATGCATTAAAAATAATCTAGAGGAAAATATTCCAGGTTAGCCTTGAACAACAGCTCTCTTTAAGTATGAAGGTGGAAATGAGTGGCAAGAGGCCAAAAGGCACTATTACAACCTTACAATTTTATTACTTTTTGCCATTTAAAAAATAAAAATAAAGCAGCAAAAAAATCCAATGTGATTTGGCATCGGAGTAAAATGTATGCATGTATGCATAGATGAATTGGGATCAAATGACAGTTTTTCTAAGAGATTTAGAATTTGGATGCAATAGTATTCACTGAAAGATATGGGGAAAACTTTATTTGAGAAGTAAATTGTTGTTATTATTACTATTATTTTGGACTTGCTGAATTTTTTTGTTCTTTCAGATTAACAAAGTGCTCTTCCACTGTAGTTATATAAAATGCAGTGCTCGTTATCATGAATATCAGTATCGGAACTTTTTCACTGAACACTAAAATCATACTGGAGCCTATAAGAAGTAAATAAAAACATAGTAAAAACTACTTTAAAAATATGAAATTCTTTACCCAAAAGAGTGTAGTATCTGCTTATGTAGGATATTATTTCAGTTATGTTGTCTATTTTTTTCCTATGTTTTTTTCCTTTCTTAAAGATTCATAGTGGATTAAAAACAGAGCTTTTAAAGATGAATAAACAAAGGGGAAAGTCCATTTCAAGCAGAAAAAGCAAGAGAAAAGGAAAATCAGGTGGCAATAGTACAATCATAATTCTACACCAATCCATCACTCATGTTTGAAGAAGAGGGGTTTCTGCAAGGGATGAGGCTGGAGATGGACTGTGTTCAGGAACTTCTCAAGAATAGTGCAGTGACAGTTTGGCCGGTAGATATCACCCAAGGATTAGTAATAGGCTTCTTCTCTTTCCAAATAGGCCACTTGTTGAAGAATCAGGTGAGTCATAATAGAGGCTATTATTTCTCAGTTTAGGGGCTAGTGGGAAATGATCTGAAGGCTGAAGAAGACATGACCTCCTAAAATAAGTGTCTTCCCAGTTAGGATCTCCTCAGAACAATTAGAAGCAATCTCAACGTATAGACCTTACTTGGTTATTAAGGGAAATAATGAGCAGGGGATCACATCTATCAGATTTTAAAGTCTACTTTATGAAGAATGTCTAAATATATGTCAGATCCAGAATCAGACAATTCACTAAGTTTATCCTAGAATATTATTTCTGACACTCTTAAATATCATCTAGAATTGGAGCTATTAATGTTAACCAGGACCCGTAAAAATTTAAGAGTATGCAGAGAAGGCAAATTGTAGGAAAATTATCGGGGCACTTTTTCAAACTGTTTTGTTTGCTACACATACCACTGCATAGATAATAAAAACAATGAAAGTAAAATTTATTTTTTTTTTTGAAAGTAAAATTTAAACTCAGAAAGGAACTTATGTCTACTGAACCAAATTTTAATGGGACAGAGATATTATCAATTAGATAAAAGATCCATTTATTAGCAAATGAGTAAGTTTGCAGCCATCAGCAAGCAAATATAGTACAAACACAATGCTACTGATCACCATGTACTTGAGTTAACAGCTGATTTAGTAAGCAAATAAGCAAATAGAAGTAAATTTATGTTATTTATGGTCTCCTAAAGATTACATTAAGGAAATAATTAAAAGGATGATAATCCTAAAACATCTGGGTTCCATTTACATATCTTCATTTTGGAGGATGGAGAAAATTATCCTTTAGAACAGGACGATCTGGGTTATGGGACTTGGCAAAAATTAAAGATTTTAAATCTTCTTTCTGAGGATTCCTTCCAATGGATTGTGTTTAGTGCCATTTCTCCTGGTGCTCTCTTTACTTCACTAACTGCTTTTCTTCTGTAATCTTCATTGGATTCCCTGTTTTGTTTTTTTTTTTTTTCTCTTCCTACCTCCTCTATGTCATTGTTCTCTGTGAGTTCACCTTCTTTATGCAAGAAGCTTGGAAAACATGAATATTCTAATTACTTTAGCTAATATTTCATTCCCATTCCTTTCTCCAGCATTATTACATGTTTCCCACTAGTCAAAGATATCTTCAATTCAAGTCAGCTCAAATCAGTTTGACTTCAGTAAACATAATTTTCATCTATGTTTGATATTGTGTTGGCTACTGGGGATTTCAAGATGAATAAGACTTGGTACCCATTTATAAGATATTAAACTTAAAACCAGATATTTATACAAATAGCCACAATACATTGTATTGCAACATTTTTGGCACAGAATGTAATTCATACAACTAGGGCAAAGAGAGGCTTAGAAAATATGACCCTTAAGCCAGGTCTTAAATAATGAGTGCACTTAAATCGGTAAATAAGAATAGGAGAACTTTATAGTCTGGAAAAAAGTACACATAAAACATGTGTACATTGAAGTACCTAGTACATTTGAAGGTCAGTGAAAAATCCAGGTGGTCAGACCACAGTATTCTTGTTGGAACTGGGTGGCAAAGTAGCCTGGAGTCAGGCTTGAAGAAATTTGTGTTAGGCTCAGGGACTCCCCTATAATTTTTGAGAAAGTGATTGATGTGACTGCACTATATGGAAGCACTGTAAAAAAAAATACTTTGGAGAAACATTGGAGTGAAGGTAGATTTTAAAAATTAGTTCTGTTGCAATAATCCCAAGAAAATAATAAAGATAGAAATTAGACAAGTGAAAATATGGGGGCTGGAAGAAAGAAGATAGTTTTGGGAGACTTTTCAGTAGTAATACACATGATTTTGAGAAGCAAGGGGGATTGTTAATGTTCAGGGACAAGTGGTGGTGATTGAGGAATGCAAGTAAAAAATTAAAGTTTTAGCTTGGGGACCACTGATAGTGATACCATTAACTCAGAAACTGAGCCTATAAAGGGGATGGGATTGGATGGAAAGGTAGATTCTATTTTGTTTGTGTTGACTTCTGGTCATCAGGTGGAACTATTTAGTAGAAGTTAGCACAATTAGTCTGTAACTTTGGAAAGAGATGGAGGTAGAGAGAGATCTTCAGGAGGCATCAGCATAAATGTGGTAGAGAAACCTTGAGAGTGAATGTTATGTAGAGAAAGGGTGAATTCTTTATGAACGAGAGGCAAGGATATAACACTGGTAAAAAAAAAAAAATCATTATATAAGGGCAAGGCAAAAGGGAAGATCCAGTATGTCACATTTCTTTCACATGATTATCTTTCTGTCTTTTAAAACTTCCTTTGCAGAGAGGAGTTAAGATGGTGGACTAGTAGGGGGACTTTGAGCTTGCCTCATCCCTTGAACACAGCTAGATCAATATCAAACTATTTTGAACACCTAGGAAATCAATCTGGGGATTAAGAAAACAATCTGCACCATTGGATAGAGAGAACATGGCAGATGCTAGATTCTAGCCATGAACTGGGGGGAGAGGAAAACCAGAGGGCTAGATGAGAAGGGAACCCTTTCCACAGAACAAAGTCAGGGAGCGGAAGAGAGTGGGAGAGAGCACAACAGGTAGGGATCACACAATAAGCCAGGCAAAGGGATTCCCTGGGTCATGCTGGGAGAGATTGCTCGCCTTCCCAGAGTACATTTGGAAGAGGGTATTTTGCATCTCCAAGGACAGAAGAACAGCTGGGAGCATTGAATGACCTTCAACAGCAAGGGACAGAGGTGCATGCAGAGAGCAGATAACTTGGTTGCAGCAATTGTTTTCTGAGACAGGACAGTACTGGACATGCCTTGAGGCTCTCCCCCAGGGTCCACACTTTGCCAGACCCTTTAAAATTTGGAGTTTTGAATCACAGTCACTGGCCAGAGATAAAATACAGGAGATCTGTAGTGTCAGGCACTCTGATGGCCTGGGCACAGACAGGTTAAGGTCACAAATCAGATGAAAGCCTGGGACACAGGAGATTGTTGACTTTTCTGTGAGGGCCTCCTGAACAGTGGTGGCCATGAGTTCCCCTCCCAAGGACAAGTGAGCAGAGCGATGCATCTTTCTCCTCCACCACCCTTCCCTCCTTCATGCCCACCAGTACAGTCAGACTTCAGAGTGAAACACAGTACCTCCAGTGGAGGCTGGAATCCCTGATACTAAACACCCCCCTTCCACCCCAAGGCCTGGCACAAGTACATTTACAAGGGCAAATCTGTTTCTGAGCTAGCCCAGGGAGCCTCTCCCTCAGAAGACAATACAGCCCCCCTGCATGTACCAAGTCCACTGATTAAAGAGTGCTCCAAAGCATCAGATTCAATTCTGGTGGAAATAGGACTGGGCTTTCTTTTTTTTAATATTTAATTTTTAATTTTTTAATCTTTTGTTAAATATTTCTTCTTCTTTCTTTTTTTTTTATTATCAGGCTTATAATTTTGTGTCCATTCGTTGGTCTATTTGTTTGCTTGTCTTATTTTTCAGGTCAGTCTATTTTTTCTTCTTTCTTTATGTTTTTTTTTTCCTTCCTTCTTTCTTATTCTTTAATATTAAGCTTATGTTTTTTTAAATTTTCTATTTGTTTGCTTGTTTGTTCCTTTTCCTTTTATCTTTTCTTGGATAAGGCTTTTTTTTTTTTCTTTTTCAGGTTTATCTTAATAGCACAAAGCACACCTAGCAAAAGGTCCATACACTCTTCACTACGAGCAAGGAGGAGCTCTGTAGAGGACAGGCTCGTTGGAAAGAGCAACCAAAACACACCAGCAGAGTGCACACAGCATACACCAGAAACACTTCCTGAAGTGTCAAGCCCTGAACAGTGTATGACCTCTTCTTAATATAGCATTACTCCAAAGTACAGGAAACATGAACTTTCATAATATGCAAAAGATAGAATGTTAGCAAAAATGACAGGACAAATAAATTCCCCCCCAAAAAAGGTTAGGAAGATATCACAGCCAGATACTTGCTCAAAGCAGATATAAGCAACATATCTGAACAGGAATTTAGATCAACAGTCATAAGACTACTAGCTGGACTTGAAAAAAGTATAGAAGATACCAGAGAAACCCTTGCTTCAGAGATAAAAGACCTAAAAAACTAGTTAGGCTGAAATAAAAAATGCTATAACTGAGTTGCAAAACAGACTGGATATAATCATTACAAGGATTAAAGAAGCAGAAAAGAGGTAGGTGATGTAGAAGATAAAATAGTGTAAAATAATGAAGCTGAAAAGAAGAGGGGAAGAAACCTATTAGATCACCAAGGTAGACTTAGGGAACTCACTGACTCCATAAAGTGACATAATATCCATGTCATAGGAGTCCCAGAAGAAAAAAAGTGAGAAAAAAGGGCAGAGGGTCATTTGAACAAATTATAGCTGAGAACCTCCCTAAATGGGGGAAGGACAAAAGCATTCAAGTCAAAGAGGCACAGAGAATTCCTCTCAAAATCAACAAAATGAGATCAACACCACAACATATCATAGTGAAACTTGCAAAATACAAAGATGCAAAATGCAAAGATTCTAAAAGCATCTTGGGAGAGGAGGTTCCTAACCTACAAGGGTAAACACATTAGGCTGGCAGCAGACTTGACCACAGAGACCTCACAGGCCAGAAAGGAGTGGAATGATATATTTAGTGTGCTAAATGGGAAAAATATGCAGTGGAGAATACTTTATCCAGCTGGGTGTCATTCAGAATAGAGGGAGCAATAAAAGAGTTTCCAAGATAAAAACCGAAGGAGTTTATGAACACGAAACCACTCCTGCAGAAAATGTTAATGGGGATCTTTTGGGTGGGAAAGAGACACCAAAAGCATCAGACTAGAAAGGAACTGAGACAATCTACAGGAACAGTGACTCTATAGGTAATACATAAAACTAAATTTATATCTTTCAATAATTACTCTGAATGTAAATGGTTAAATGTTCTGATCAAAAGACAGTGTATCAGAATGGATTTAAAAAAGTGCTACCCATCAATATGTTGCTTACAAGAGACTAATTTTAGACCCAAAGACACCTCCAGATTGAAAGTAAGGGGGTGGAGAACAATTTATCATGCTAATGGACATCAAAAGAAAGGCAAAGTAGCCATACCTATATAAGACAAACTAGATTTTAAACCAAAGACTCTAAGAAGGACCTTATATCATAGAAAAGAGGTTTATCTGACAATAAGATCTAACAAATTGTAAATATTTATGCCCCTAACTAGGGAGCAGCCAAATATACAAACCAATTAATAACAAACTTAAAAGGACTCCTGGGTGGCTCAGTGTTTGAGCATCTGCCTTTGGTTCAGGGCATGATCCAGGGATCCTGAGATCCTGGGATGGAGTCCCACATCTGGCTCCATGCAGGGAGCCTGCTTCTCCCTCTGCTTCTGCCTCTGCCTCTCTCCCTGTGTCTCTCATGAATAAATAAATAAAATCTTTAAAAAACAACAAACTTAAAGAAATCCATTGATAATAATACAACAAGAGTAGGGAACTTTAACATCCCAGTTACAGCAATGGACAGATCATGTAAGCAGGGGATCAGCAAAGAAACAAGGGCTTTGAATGACATACTGGACCAGATAGACTTAATAGATATATACAGAACATTTGATCCTAAAGCAGCAGAATATACATTCTTCTTGAGTACATGGGACATTCTCCAAAACTGATCTCATACTGGGTCACAAGTCAAGCCTCAACTGGTACAAAAAGATTGAGATCATACCATGCATATTTTCAGATGACAATGCTATGGAACTTGAAGTCAACCACAAGAAAAAATTTGGAAGGATGACAAATACACGGAGGTTAAAGAACATCCTAATGAAGAATGAATGGGTCAACCAGAAAATTAAAATTAAAATTGGAAGCAAATGAAAATGAAAACATGAAAGTCTAATCCTTTGGGATTCAGGAAAGGCGGTCCTAAGAGGGGAGTATATAGCCATATAGGCCTTCCTCAAGAAGCAAGAAAAGTCTCAAATACATAACCAATACCCAACCTAACCTTACACCTAAAGGAACTGAAAAAGAACAGCAAACAAAGCCTAAATACAGTAGGAGAAGAAAAGTAATAAAGACTGAGCAGGAATCAATGACATAGAAATTTAAAAACAAAACAAAACAGTAGAACAGATCAACAAAACTATGAGCTAGTTCTTTGAAACAATTAAGATTGATAAACCCCTAGCTAGACTTATCAAAAAGGAAAAGGACCCAAATAAATAAAATGATGAATCAAAAAGGAGAGCTCACAACCAACACTGAAGAAATACAATTATAAGAGAATATTATGAGCAATTATATGCCAACAAGTTAGACAGTCTGGAACAAATGGATAAATTCCTAGAAACATGTAAACTACCAAAACTGAAACAGGAAAAAGTAGAAAACCTTAACATACCCATAACCAGCAAAGAAATTGAATCAGTATTCAAAAATCTCCCAACAAACAAGAGTCTAGGGCTGGTTGGCTTCACAGTGAATTCTATCAAAGATTGTTAATCAATTAATTTTCCACTAAACATTTAAAGAAGTGTTAATACCTATTCTTCTGAAACTATTCCAAAAAATAGAAATTGAAGGTAAACTTCCAAAATTATTCTATGAAGCCAGCATTATCTTGATGCCAAAACTAGATAAAGACACTACTAAAAAAAGAGAATTATAGGCCAATATCCCTCAAGAACATGGATGCAAAAATTCTCAACAAAATAGGGGCAGAGAAAGCATTTGAAAAAGTACAACATCATTTTTTTAAAGATTTTTATTTATTTATTCATGAGAGACACACACAGAGAGAGAGACAGAGACACAGGCAGAGGAAGAAGCAGGCTCCATGCAGGGAGCCCGATGTGGGACTGGATCCCGGGACCCCAGGATCACACCCTGGGCCGAAGTCAGAGGCCAAACCACTGAGCCACCCAGAGATCCCCTACAACATCATTTCTTGATAAAAATCTTCAACAAAGTAGGGATATAGGGAACATATCTAAACATCATAAAGGCCATATATGAAAGAACCACAGCTAATATCACTCTCAATGGAGAAAACTGAGATCTTTTCCCCTAAGGGTCGGGAAGATGATAGGACAAAAAGAAATAAAAGGCATATAAATCAGCAAAGAAGAAGTAAAACTTTCACTCTTTACAGACAACATGATACTCCAGGTAGAAAATCCAAAAGACTCCACCAAAAAAAAAAAAAAAAAAAAAAAGCTAGAACTGATACAGGAATTCAGCAAAGTTGCATGATATAAAATCAGTGCATGGAAGTCTGTTGCATTTCTATATACCAAAAATGAAGCAATGGAAACAGAAATCAAGGAATAAATCCTGTTTACAATTGCGCCAAAACCCAGAAGATACCTAAGAATAAACCTAGCCAAGCAGGTAAGAGAACTATTCTTTGAAAACTATAGAACACTTATGAAAGAAGTTGAGGAAGACACAAAGAAGTGGAGAAAACATTCCATGCTCATGTATTGGAAGAACAAATATTGTTAAAATGCCTATAGTACCCCAAGCAATCTACACAGTAAATGAAATCCATATCAAAAT
Source organism: Canis lupus familiaris (assembly GCF_011100685.1). NCBI lineage: Eukaryota > Metazoa > Chordata > Mammalia > Carnivora > Canidae > Canis > Canis lupus. Next base: position 22,793,541 of record NC_049254.1, on the reverse strand, counting down.
CACACCAGCATTTTTCACAGAGCTGGAGCAAAGAATTCTAAAATTTGTATGGAACCAGAAAAGACCCCAAACAACCAAAGTAATGTTGAAAAAGAAAACCAAGTTGGAGGTATCACAATTTTGGGCTTTAAGCTGTATTACAAAGCTGCAATCATCAAGACAGTATGGTACTGGCACAAAAACAGACACATGGATTAATGGAACATAATTGAGAAGCCAGAAATGGACCCTCAACTGTGGGGTCAACTAATCTTCGACAAAGCAGGAAAGACTATCCAATGGAAAAAGACAGTCTCTTCAATAAACTGTTGGGAAAATCAAACAGCCACATGCAGAAGAATGAAACTGGACCACTTTCTTAACTATCCACAAAAATAAATTCAAAATGGATGAAAGACCTAAGTGTGAGACAGGAAGCCATTAAAATCCTGGAGAACAAAGGCAGCAACCTCTGTGACCTCAGTCACAGCAACTTCTTGCTAGACACATCTCCAAAGGCTAGAGAAACAAAAATGAACTTTTGGGATTTCACCAGGATAAAAAGCTTCTGTACATCAAAGGAAACAGTCAACAAAACTAAAACAACCTACCGAGTGAGAGAAGACATTTGCAAATGACATTTCAGATAAAGGGCTGATATCCAAAATCTTTGGGAACTTAACTAATTCAACACCCAAAATACAAAAAATACAGTAAAATGTGCAGAAGACATGAACAGACATTTCTGCAAAGAAAATGTACAAATGACTAACAGACACACGAAAAAATGCTCAATATCACTCACTGTCAGGGAAATACAAATCAAAACCACAGTGAGATACCACTTCACACCAGTCAGAATGGCTAAAATTAACAACTCAGGAGACAGTAGATTGTTGGTGAAGATGTGGAGAGAGAGGAACCCTCTTACACTGTTGGTGGGAATGCAAATGGGTGTAGCCACTCTGGGAAACAGTATGGAGGTTCCTTAAAAAAGTGAAAAATGGAATTACCCTATGACCCAGCAATTGCACTACTAGGTATTTATCCTAAGGATACAAAAACAGTGATTCGAAGGGGCACCTGCACCCTATGGTGCAGCAATGTCCATAACAGCCAAACTATGGAAAAGAGCCCAGCTGTCCATTGACAGCTGAATGGAAGAGTCGTGTGTGTGTGTGTATTACTCAGCCATTAAAATTTTTTTTTGTCATTTGCAATGACATGGATGGAATTAGAGCATATTATGCTAAGTGAAATTAGTCAGAGAAAGACAAATACCATCTGATTTCACTCATAGGTGGAATTTAAGAAACAAAATTGATGAACATAGGGGAAGGGAAGGGAAAATAAGATAAAAACAGAGGGAGAGGCAAACCATAAGAGACTCTAGCTATAGGGAACAAAGTGTGGGTTGCTGATGGGGAGGTGGATGGGGAGATGGGGTAATTGGATGATGAGCATTTGGGAGGGCACTTGATGTAATGAGCACTGGGTGATATATGCAACTGATGAATCACTAAATTCTACCCCTGAAACTAATAATATACTATAACTTGAATTAGAACAAAACAAAACAAAAAACTTCATTTGCTCAAAGCCATTAATTATTCTTCCTAAAATCAATTTCCCTTTTGCTTTTTTATTCCTGTAAATAGAATCAACATTGCTCCCATTACTCAACATGTAAACTTTGGATTTATGGTATTAACAGTCCTTTTCCTATATGCAATTTTACTTTAGATTCCTGCTCATGACCATTCCTTTGATTTTACCTTCCACCCCCTGGTCCCCTTTCCCATGACCATCATGATCATCTCATGCCTCTAGCTTTGCAATGACCTATGTGGTCTTTCTACACTGGTGCTCCTTACTCCTCATCACATATGCATTGACCTTAAAATGTGTCTTTCATCTTATCAAGGGCAAGGGCTTTCCATATCCCCCACTTTATTTATAGAATTGAGTTTAAACTACTTTATCATTCAAAGTCTTTCATGGTTGGATTCCATCTTCACTATGAAGTCTTATATGCTGTTCACCTACATGCATGTTTTCTCCAAAATATTTTTCCAGGTATTGTAACTCTGGTAGTAATTTGACTTCCACTCCTTTTGGTCTTTTTTTTTCCCTTCTCTCCATTATTTTCATCATTCCTGCATGTATTTCAAGCCCTAATACCTTTTTCTATTGTTCTGATTTTGAAAACTACTAATTTAGAACTGATCACAGAGAAGTATTACTAATTTTTCATGTGTTCCTATCTTTAAACTTCTAGTGCCTTAAAAGTAGGGGCTTTTTCCCCCCATGATACTACATGCACATATCAATATGAAACTCCTACTTTCTCTGTCCTGACATAGTAGATCAGCCCACTTGAATTATTGGGAAGATAGGCAAGATAGGCAACTTTCTTCTTTTTTTGGGGGGGGGGGATGCAACTTTAAATTACTACGACTGTCAAAATCACCACTCAGGATGAGCACTGGGTGATGTATGGAATTATTGAATCACTATGCTATACACCTGACACTAATATAACACTCTCTCTATATAACTCTAGCAAAAATACAAACTTAAAATTTTTAAAAAAGAAAAATAATTCTAAAAAATTATTAGAATAGCTATCATCATATAAAACATACTAGAACAGGTCAACCTGAGGCTCACCCTGGTGAGTAGTGGATCCTGGCAGCTAGCAGATCCTGAGTCATTTTCAGAGTAAACTATTTGTTATGTGTGTGAAATATTCTTATAGAGAAGCATCCTTTAGTACTATTTGCTTTTATGATCACTTCTGTGTCTCACATTTGTACATCTTACTCTCCTCTGTCTTTTCGTGTACAGTCTGTCTTCTAGAAGGTGAGCCTGGGTTGAAGCTTACCTTCTCTGTGCAGCTTGTTAATTTCTGCTCTGCTTGTGCTCCACTGTGGCCAGGGATCATTTTCTGTTACTCGTATCCTTAACTGTTGATTCTCTATTTGAAATCCATGCCATTTTTCCTTTTCAAAAAAGTAGCTTTGCCATGTACATGTCCAAATCCAGTATGTTTCTTTGCCAATAGCATTGTGAATTCTCATCTTAACCTGAATGTTCCTAAATACCTCTACCATCCTACAACATTTTTATCCCATTACCAAGAACACTGATGAACTTAAAAAAAAATTGGTCCCCGTATTCACCCTGGCAGAACATGGCTTGCTATGTCCCCTCCGGGTAACATTACTCTTATGGAGGAAATTTATTCTGAATGACCCTCCAACTAGCAATTAGGCAGTCTGGGCCATAATTTCTCATTGAGTTGATAATGGTGTAATGAAGGCAAGAATGTAAAGCTTTGCTAAAGTCAAAGGGGGCTCCGTTGTCTCTCTCTTCCGTCTACCTATCCTGTCATTTCTTCATAGAAGATTAATCTTATAATTTCATAAAATGCTGACACAAGCTTTATGGCTTCATCACCAAGTAGTTGATGTTCTCATTATGGCCTTCTTGTGGCTGGGATAATTCTTTTTACAACATATTTGAATTCAGACAAAAGATGGAATCTCAGAGGGTTATAGGAGTATGCTTTCTTTCTTGAAAATTTTCTGATATTCCTTTGTAACTAGCTAGTGCCTAGCAAAACTTCTGTAGTCTTAAATTTGTTATTTTTCTCTACCTTTGATAGAATGGAGCTCTGTTGCAGTCTATAAGATTGTAGCATAGGCTCTGTTTCTATTGTGTAATGGTCATTCTCAAATGTGCCAGAGGATGAGATAGTAAAAACAGAGTTTATTTTTTGAGTGCTCACTGTGTTGTAGTGACTTTTTTTTTTTTTTTTAGAGATTGAGAGGGGCGGAAGAGGAGACAGAGAGAGAGAGAGAGGGAGAGAGAGAATCTTTTTTTTTTTAAGATTTTATTTATTTATTTGACAGAGAGATATAGAGAGAACACAAGCAGGGGGAGCAGCAGAGGGAGAGGGAGAAGCAGACTCTCCACTGAGCAGGGAGCCTGGCACGGAGCTTGATCCCAGGTCCCTGAGATCATGTCCTGAGCCAAAGGCAGATGGTTAACCAGCTGAACTACCTAGGTGCCCTGAGAGAGAGAATCTTAAGCAGGGCTCCATGTTATATCTCTGAGATCATGACCTGAGCAGATCAAGAGTAGGATGCTGAACCAACTTAGCCACCCAGGTCTCCCTAGTGACTCTCTTCTAAGAACAACCTTATTTATCATGCATGTGAGCCATTCAAAAGAAGCAAAAGAGCCTTTTAAGATAAATGTATGGTCAATGATCATTATGGTGTCAGAAAATAATAACTGTCTTCTGAGGCTGATCTTATTATGCACTACCATACAAGCTCAGATAGTGAAAGTCACTCAGATTTAATCAGACCTGGCATTGCAATGTATTGTCCATGACACCCCATCTCTAACCTGGCAAGTTTTTATCGCTCTGAGTGGCCAGTCTTAATAAGGTCATTGAAATGATCAGAGATTAGTGTGTGTGCCCACAGCACACATCTCCAGAACTATCCCAGGTTTAATGTGCATTCATCAGGCTACTATAATGCCCTTCAAAGCTGCTGCCTACAGTAGAGCTTCTAAAACACATACTGAAGAACTTGTGCCTGCGTGTGGGCTTCAAGAAGGAAAATATCACTTCTTCTTGGTGGACATGGCATTTGAGTTGGATTTAATTTGCATCTTACTAAATCCATCAGGTCTCTTAATCCTTCTTATCATATTCTTACTTTTTTAAATTAGTTTTTCTCATGCATCTCTCCAAATAGACCCTATAATTAATTTGGTTGGTAATTTTTATCTATTTTACTTTATTTGCTTAGCATTTCTGTTACTTGTATGTTTTTCTAATTCACTAGTTTCTGACTTCATCTTTCTTTTAGCTATTCTATTGATAGATTGTGCTATTTTTTTCCCTGTATAGCTCAGTTGTATTTGATAGTTAACTTACTTTTATTATTCCTTAATTATTATTTTTTTTATTCCTTAATTATTAATAAAGAAATTTAAACATTGAAATTGCAGTGATAGTTTTGGCTACATACTTTCTTAGTAAGGAGGCAGACTAAAGCTGCTTTAACAAACAGATCCCAGAATACAATTGCTCAAACATGGTAGTAATTTATTTCTCTCCAATATAATAGGCCAGATAAGTCCAAGCTGTTAAGTTACTCTGCTTTACAGTATCATTCAGGGACCTAAGTTGATTTTCTTATTTTGCCATTCATACACTATTATCTTCATCTGTGTGTGTCATCAGAACCAAGACAACACAATTCCGAGATCTAGTCGATAGAATGGAAAAAGAGAAAAATTCCAGAGTAAGTGACTATAACTATGGTAATGACCTGAAAGTTGCACCAGGTATTTCTCTAAATCCCATTTGCCAGACCACAGTTACGTGGCGAACCTAGTTACAAAAAAAAGGCTAGGTGTGGTCTCTATCTTTGTAACTTTCTAAATCAGTAGGAATTAAAATAAAATCAATGTTGGAGTCCCACTCCATATTTTAATAAGCAATGTGGTCATTTTTACCATTTCCCAAATAGTTCATGATTTTATTTCTTCCCTTTGATTCAATTGTGATTTGGAAGAATTTTAAAATTCCATTAATTTGACTTAAAAAATATTTTTCTTAATTTCTAACTTAATTCTTTAGTGACTATAGAATTAAATCAGTTTACTTCCCTCCCTCTTCTTTTTGAATAAGAGGGCCTAAGCCTCCATGAATTATTGTAAATGTTCTATGGATTCTTGAAAAGAAAGTCTAAAATCTGTTTGTAGGATTAAAAATCCAAATATACCTCATAACAACTCTGTTGATTAAATTTTCACTTGTCAACATATTTCAGTACTTATTGCTCATTGATTTCATGAAAGGGATAGTGGCATTAAGATCTTCCACAATAATCGTGTCTCTAACATTTTCTCTTTGTGTATTTTTATTGTCATTTGACACAAAATTCCATGACTCTTTTATTCTGAAGGTTATAAGTTTTATTAATATGAAATAACCTTGTTTGTCCTTTTTAAATTTTTATTTGAATTTAATATTTCATACTATTAATGTTGAAGTTTTTGCTTTGTTATTATTAGTTTAGTGAGTTTAGTAAGGGGAAAGATGAATTATTTTTGGATGTGAGAAGATGTATTCAGCATGGAGAGTGCTTATTGGTGGTAGTGGGAGAGAGTGTGGAACATTTTGAATAATTGGAAAAAAAATAGGGACTTTTTGGTAAGGAAGAAATTGAGAAACCCTTTCCTTCCCCAAGATTCAAGTTATGAAATCTATCAATGTATACAGAAGTGACCTATCCGGATTCTGGTGACTGAAGAATAGATTAACTTCTGAGGTAACATCACCATAAGGGCTTAAATAGGCTGGATTAGTGAATTTATGTGAGCACTAAGTTGGTTGTTAAAGCTGAAATATGCTCTAGTTTCCTAGGGTAACAGATATTGAACTTTCCCAATCCAGTCATCTTTTGACTAAGCTTTTGTCCAAAAGAACAAGTTCTGCAGGTAAATCTAAACTGCTTTACATTCAAAAGCCCAGAAAATGTTGGCAAGCATATTTTGTTTCATCAGAAACATGGAGGAAAGGATGTTCTTTGTGGGAGATTGTATAATTGCACTCCATTCTTGAATATAGAATTTCCATTTCTCCATCCCATTCTCAGGTTTTGCCATATGACTTATTTTGACTAGTGGAATTGAGATAATAATGACTTCCTATTACCAAACAAATGTTTTATTTTTTTCTTTTTATTTTTTTCAAACAAATGTTTTAAAGAAAATTGTATGGTGGTTTTTCCCTCAGCCATGAGAATAGCATGCCCCTAATAGGAGATGCTTCTTCTGCCAAACCCGAGAATGGAGACTTGTGAATATGCGAACTGAATACCAGCGCATAGCATAACTGCAAGTGATAAGCCACCTACATGTAGTGAGAGTGAGGAAAAAAAAAAAGTATGTATTTTTAAGTCACTATAATTTGGGGTAGGCAATTTATTACACAGCCTAGCAAAACTGACTAACACAGAAATTTTTATCTGGAAGTTTTGCCTCTCGTGGCAATATGGGAGAAAACAGTAAATCTTTTGGACTGCTCAAACACTGGAAAGATTTTGAAAAATATTCCTTATCTATTTTGGACACATGGAATGAAAGGTCTTAGGACACGTTGTTGTTTTGAGAAATATTTGTTACTGAATCTGCCAAGAGGAGTGTACCCATGTTCTTTCTTTCAAAGCTATTTGTACAAACAATGAAACAGCCTTGGGAACTCTTTTCAAGTCTGTATGTGGATATATACAAAAGTTGAGACTACAACTCAACTCCATATATACTTCACAGAGTCAGTAATTATTCACTTGCTACCATTTTTGCTTTGGATGACTATCTGAACATTCTTGGTGCAGATGACTATGTGATACCCAACTTTGTCTAGCTGTATCATCATCTCTCAGCCTCCCTTCTGAGTTTGCTCAACATGATTAAAGCATGTCGCAGCATGCTATCATCTCACACACAAATACTTCAGTCCAATTTTCTAACTCATACGTGAACTTAAAGAATCGTAACTGTGATACCAATACCACAGCCATCAATATTTTACAATGATTCCTTAATATTATCCAATATTCGACTATGTTAACCTTTCCCAAATTATCTCAGAAATATCTGTATAATTGACTGGCATGAATTAGTATCTAAACATGGTTCATATTTTACATTTAACATATCTATTATATTTATTTTAATCAATATAACTTGACCTCTTTATTCCATTTATGTTGTTAAAAACGGAGTCATTTTGTAGAATTTCCTCTATTTGGATTCGGCTGATAACTTCCTCGTAGTCAGTCTCCTGTAACTTTTTATTCTGTCAAATTTCCTGTAAGCTTGTACTTAGATCTAAAAGTTTGATAAGATTCAGGTTAATTTTTATTGTTGTTATTTCTCTTGCGTTGTGTCAGGAGGCACATGACATTTGATGGTCGTACCTTTAGTAATAAGATTGGTTGATAGTCAAGTTTGTCCTTCTGTCCCTCCATTAAATTCCTCCAACGACATTTTAAGTGATGGTTTTGTCAAACCCCCAAAGCATTTTAGCTACTGATTTAAGCAGCTATTGATTATAAATGTCTGAATCTCTTATTTAGTTAAGGGTTGCCAAATGGTGATTTTTTTTTTATTTTATTATTTCTTCTGCATTTATTAGCTGAGATTCATGTATGGAGATTAACTGTCACTCATCAACTTTTGGTTATATTGAAATTTTATCTGTACAGCAAAGGCAGGATAGATGCTTGAATCTTTCCCATTACTGCTTTTCAAAACAACTACCTTTAGTTATGATGATAATTTTTAAAAATATAATTATGAACTCAGATGATTTAATCTCTCGTGGTGGAGGGCCTCTTAAATTTGGCTCCCCTATCCCTTTGACATGATTCTGGCAGTCTTTGACAGTTTCTTGCTTTCAGGCATAACATGTTCACATTTATTCTTTTATATTTCCTGCCCCAAACATAGATTTAGCTATTTTTTCCTAGAAATTTTAGATCCTCCTAATTATAGATAGGATTTAGAGATCATAGAATGGGCACTAAGGCTACTAATTAATACTGAGTTGTCATGACTTTTGGTCCTGTTCAGTGGACAAAACTAGAAAATACATAATTTTTACATGGGAAATTAAATCGAGAGTTTCTGTTCATCTTTCCAATTGAAATGAAAGATTATAGTTTTTAAATAACCCTATTTAAATTAATGTAATATTTATCCTTTCCCTTATTCTGAGGATCATGTTAATAATATTTGCTTACTCCTTACTGTCAGTTATCTTTTTTCCTTTCTATCTTTATGTATATACATATGTGTTTAAATATAGTATTGTCTTTTTAAAAAGATTTTATTTATTCATGAGAGAGAGCAAATGCAAGAGAGAGCACAAGCAAGAGGAGGGACAGAGGGAGAGGGAGAAAGACAGGGAGAGGAAGAGGGAGAAGCAGGGTCCCCATTGAGCAGGGACCCTGATGCGGGGCTGGATTCCAGGATGCTGAGATCACAAGCTGAGCTGAAGGCAGACGCTTAACCAACTGAGCCACCCAGGTGCTCCTAAATATAGAATTTTATTTCTTAATACTCTCTTGAATCAGTTTTGAGGCCAGTTAGAAGCCGGTCATTTTCTCTTCTTGAGCAGCTTATTAAGTCCACACACCAACCACCTCCCTTATCAGGGCTCTCACACTCTGAGGTTACTATGCACCCAGTCTAATCATCCTGGAGCCAGGTGTCAGACAACTAGGGACATCTCCTATGCCAAGGAACCTGGGAAATTATTCAAATTTGCCAGTCAACAGGAAACCTGTGAAACCTACCTAACCCCACCCCACTTGCCATACAAAAGCCTCCCCCTACAACTCCAGCTTGCTGTTATCTTGTCCTTTGTTGTCATCAACCCCCTATGTGGCCTGTTTGTCAACCTTCCATTGTTCTGAGCTGTAAATAACAAAGATTTCTGCCTTTCATCTGTGTGTTTCTATTTGTGTTCCACAGCAAAAGTATCTTCAAATAGTATAAAACATGCCTTTTCTCTCTCAGTTTCAAAACAACAAAACCAATATTATTATCAAGAACAAGAAAAATGAAAGCAGTTTAGATATCTTTGTGGTTATCTTATTTTTAAAATAATTCCCACTAGGGAGGTGCAGCCTAAATACTGTGTATTTCAAAATTCTTTTCTTGAAATATTTCTCTTCACTTGAAGATAATTCTCTGAATGACTCTGTCAACAATTTGATATATATTTAGGCTCATTTGTTCCAGCTTGCTTTTGATAATAGGGATTTCTTTTCTTTTCAAAAATTCAATTTTATTTTAAAAATATGCAAAATATTTACATAGTTGCAAAGCTAAATGTGTAAAATGAGATCTATTTAAAGAAGCCTAACTTTGATAACTTCCCCCCAAAATCATCTCTCATTCTGTCTTTTCTCTATAAGTTATCATTTTTACTAGTTCTTGGTTTCTCATCCCACTGTGAAACGGTAGGAATGTACACACAGATACACAGACAAACACACACACACACACACTTGTACACATGCACATATACTTTCCTATTTCCCTTTCATCAAAGGTAGCATATTATGCACACTGTTCTGCACTTTTGTTTCCTACTTAATATTTCCTGAAGATGATTTCATATAATATATTGCCATTATTCTTACTCATTAAAAAAAATAAAACTCTATTACTTAGAATAGTTTCACATTGACAGAAAAAAAAATGCAAAGGTGCCCATTTACCTTGCATTCACTTTCCTCTGTTGTTAACATCTGGCCTTAATATGGTAAATTTTTACCATTAGTGAATCGATGTTGATATAATATTATTAATGAAAGTCCACACTTTAGTCAAGTTTTCTGAGTTTTCAGCCTAATGTTCTTTTTCTGATCTGGGGCCCCATCCAGGACACCACATTACATTCAGTTGTCATTTCTTTTTAGACAGCTCTTGGCTGTGATAATTTTTTGATTGTTCATTTGCTTTGATTTTTTAGATTCCACATATAGGTGAAGTCACATAGTATTTGTCTTTGTCTGACTTATTTCACTTACCATAATCCCCTCAAGATCCATCCCTGTCGTTGCAAATGGTAAGATCTCCTTCTTTTTCATGGCCGAGTGGTATTCTCTTGTGTATACACCACATCATCTTTATCCATTCACCTTTCAGTGGCTACTTAGGTTGTTGCCATATCTGGGCAATTGTAAGTAATGCTTCAAAGAACACAATGTTGTGTATTTTTTGAATTAGCTTTTGTATGTTCTTAGGATCGATATCCAGAAGTGAAATAGCTGGATCATATGATAATTATATTTTTATTTTATTTTTTTGAGGAAACTGCATTCTATTTGCCATAGTGGCTGCACCAATTTACATTCCTATCAATACTGTACAGGGGCTCCCTTTTATGCACAACTTCTCCAGCACTTATTTATTGTCTTTGATAGTAGCCATTCTGACAGGTTGGAAATGATATTTCATTGTGTGTTTGATTTTCATTTTCCTATGATTACTGATGCTAAGTATATTTTCATATGTTTGTTGACCATCTGTATCTCTTCTTTGGAAAAATGTCTATTTGGATCTCTGCCTATTTTTTAATCAGATTGTTTTTGTTGCCATTGAGTTGTACGAGTTCTTTATATATTTTGGATATTAGCCCCTTTTTTGGTATACAATTCTCAGATGTCTTCTCCCATGCAAAAGATTGCCTTTTGATTTTTTTGATGGTTTCTTTCAGTGCACAGAAGGTTTTTAGTTTGATATAGTCCCCTTTGTTTTTTTTTTTTTTTTTTTATGCTTTCATTATCATTGCCTTTGGAGTCCGATCCAAAAAAATATAACCAAAAATGATGCTAAAGAGCTTATTGCCTATGTTTTCTTCTAGGGGTTTTATGGTTTCTGGTCTTACATTCAAGTCTTTAATCAATTTTGAGCTAATTTTTATGTATTGTGTAAGATGATTCCGTTTAATTACTCTGTATATGACTATCCAATCTTTAACAATATCATTTATTAAAGAAAATATCCTTTCCCCATTGTATATTCTTGCCTCCTTTGTCATAAATTAATTGACCATATGCGCATGGGTTTATTTTGGAGCTATCTATTCTATTCTATTGATCTATGTGGCTGTTTCTATGTCAGTACCATACTGTTTTGATTACTATAGAATTATAGTTTGAAATTGAGGGGAAATATATTTCCATCCTTATTCTTCTTTCTCAAGATTATTTTGGCTATTTGTGTTTTTGTGTGTGTGTGTGTGTGTGTATGTGTGATTCCATAAGAATTTTAGATTTATTTGTTTTGCAACACTGAAAAGTGCCTTTGGAATTTTATAGGGATTGGACTGAATTTGTCGATTGTCTTAGGTACTATGGACATTTTAATATTAATTCTTCTAATCCATGAGCACAGATATCTTTCCATTTATTTGTGTTTTCTTCAGCTTCTTTCATTAATGCCTTAATTTTAGTTTACACGTCTTTCACCTCCTTGGTTAAATTTATTCCTAGGGATTTTATTATTCTTTTTTGATGCCATTTTAAATGTGATTATTTTCTTAATTTCTCTGTCTGCTAGTTTGCTATTAGTGTATAGAAATGCAACCAACTTCTGTATATTAATTTTGTGTTCTGCAACATTTTGAATTCATTTATTAGTCCTAGGAGTTTTTTCATGAAGTGTTCATGGTTTTCTATTTTTGGAATCATGTCATCTGCAAATAGTGACAGTTTTAATTTTTCTTTTCCTATTTTGATGCCTTTTTTCCTGCCAAATTTCCATGGCTAGAACTTCCAATACTATGTAGAATAAAAGTGGCTAGAGTGGGCATTTTGCATGTTTTTGTTTTGGTTTTTGTTTTATCTTAAATGAAGTGCTTTTGGCTTTTCACCATTGGGTATGATGTTTCCTGTGGATTTATCATATATGGCCTTTATTTTGTTGAGATATTTTCCTCTATACTCACTTTCTTGAGAGTTAAAATGTTGAATTTTATCAGATGTTTTTCTGCATCTATTGGGATAATTATATCATTTTAATCCTTTATTTTGTTAAGTGGTGTATCATGTTGATTAATTTATAGATGTTGAGCCATTTTTGCATCCTGAGATTGAGTCCCACTTGATTATGGTGTATGATCCTTTTAGCGTATTACTGGATTTGTCTTTCTTTCTTTCTTTCTCTTTCTTTCTTTCTTTCTTTCTTTCTTTCTTTCTTTCTTTCTTTCTTTCTTTCTTCTTTCTTCTTTCTCTCTTTTTTCTTTCCTTCCTTCCTTCCTTCCTTCCTTCCTTCCTTCCTTCCTTCCTTCCTTCCTTCCTTCCTTCCTTTTTTTTCCTTGTCTGCTTTTGATATGAGCATAATGCTGTTCTAATAAAATGGATTTGGAAGTATTTCTATCTCTACTTTTTGTGGAAGAGTTTGAGAATGGTAGGTGTTAAATCTTCTTTGTTAGAATTTAAATGAAGCTGCCTAGTCCCAGGCTTTTGTTTGTTGGGTGGTTTTTGGTTACTGTTTCAATCTCCTTATAAGCATTTGGTCTATTCAGATTTTCTATTTCTTTATGAGTTAGCTTTGGAAGACTGTATGTTTCTACAAATTTTTCCATTTCTTCCATGTTGTCCAATTTGTTCGCCAATAATAATAGTAATAATAGTAATTTGTTCATAGTAGTCTTTTATGATTTTTTAAATTTATGTGGTTATCAGTTGTAATTTATCTTTTGTTTTTGATTTTACTTGTTTGAGCTCTCTCTCTCTCTCTCTCTTTCTCCTTTTCTCTCTCTCTGTGTTTGGTTAGTCTAGCTAAAGGTTTGTCAATTTTGTGTATCTTTTCAAAGAACCAGCTTTAGTTTAATTAACTTTTCTAGTTTTTTATTTCTATTTCTTTTATTTTCATACTGATCTTAATATTTTCTTTCTTCTACTAATATTGGGCTTCCTTTGTTTTATTTTTCTGTTTCCTTTAGGTGTAAAGTTAAATTATTTTTCATATTTCTTAAGATAGGTCTGTATTGTTATAACTTCTCTCTTAGAAATGCTTTTGCTGCATCACATAGATTTTGGATTGTCGCCTTTCCATTTTCATTTGTCTCAGGTATTTTTTGATTTCCCCTTTGATTTCTTTGTTGACCTATTGGTGGTTCAATAGCATGTTGTTTAATCTTCACATATTTGACATTTTTTGTTTTTTTCTTAGAATTGATTTCTCGTTTCATACCACTACGGTCAGAAAAAAGATGGTTGATTTGATTTCAGTCTTAAGTTTGTTGAGACTTATGGCCTAACATGGTGATCTATTTTGGAAAATATTTCAAGTGTACTTAAGAAGAATGTGTTTTCTGCTACTTTTGAATGGAATGTCATGTATATATTTTTAAAGTTTATCTGGTCTAATGTGTTGTTTAAGGCTAATGTTTGCTTATTGATTTTGTCTGGATGATCTGTTCATTGATGTAAGTGGGGTATTCAGATCCGGTATTATAATTGTATTGCTATTTCTCCCTTTAGGTCTGTTAATATTTGCTTTATATACTTAGACACTCCTATGTTGAGTGCATAAATATTTTCAAATTTTATATATACTTATTGGATTTATCACTATGTAATGCCCTTCTTTGTCTTTTCTTACAGTCTTTGTTTTAAAGTCTATTTTGTTTGACATAGGTGTAGCTTTCCCAGCTTTCATTTCCATTTGTAAGGAAAATCTCTTTCCACCCTTCACTTTCAGTCTGTTTCCTTAGATCTAAACTGAGTTTCTTGTGGGCAGCATATAGATGAGGTTTTTTGTTTTTTGTTTTTTTAATCTATTCAGCCATTCTGTATCTTCCAACTGGAGAAATTAATCTATTTTCATTTAAAGTTATTATTGATAGGTATGTACTTAATTGTCTTTTTTTGGTTGTTTACTTATTGTTTCTGGCTGTTTTTGCAGTTCCTCTCTGTTTCTTTCTTCTCTTGCACTCTTTCCTTGTGGTTTGATGAATTTCTTTACTGTTATGTTTAAACTCTTCTCTCACTATCTTTTGTGTACTTACAATAGATTTTTGCTTTGTGGTTACCATTAGGTTTATATATAACAGTCTATACATACATTAAATTTGAATGCATTGTACAAATTCTACATTCTTACTATCCTGCCCCATGTTTTGTTTTTGATGTCATCTTTTACATGTTTTTATTTTATGTATCCCTTTACTAAATATTGTAGTTATAGTTAATTTTACTACTTTTGTCCTTTATCCTCCATACTATCTTTACAAGTGGTTAATCCACAGCCCTTACTATATATTCACCTTAACCAGCAAGATTTTTACTTCCATAATTTTTTTGTTATTAGTATCTTTTTAGCATTATTAGGACCTTTTAACATTCCTTGGAATGCTTGGTTCAGTGATTATAAACTCCTCTACCTTTTGCTTATCTGGAAAACTTTTTATTTCTCCTTCAGTTCTGAATGGTAGTTTTACTGGTTAGAGTATTCTTGTTTGGTAGTTCTTTCCCTTCAGCACTTTGAGTATATCATACCACTCCCTTCTGGCCTGTAGACTTTCTGCTGAAAAATCAGCTAATTGTCTTCTTAGTGGGTTCTCTTTTATGAAACAAGTTGTTTATCTCTTCCTGCTTTTAAGATTCATTATCTTTAACTTTTGACATTTTAATTATAATATGTCTTGGTGCAAATCTCTTTGGATTCATCTAATTGGAACTCTGTTTCCTGGAACTGCATGTCTGTTTTGTTCCCAGGTTAGGGAAGTTTTCAGCCATTATTTCTTCAAGTAAGTTTTCTGTTACTTTCCTTCTTTCTTTTCATTATGGAACCCCTATAATGAGAATGTTATTCCACTTGATGTTGTCCCATGAGTCTATTAAGCTATCTTCACTCTTTAAATTCTTTTTTTCTTTTTGTTGCTCATTTTTGGTAAGTTCCACTATCTCCAGGTCACTGACTTGTTCTTCTACTACTTGTCTGTTGTTGAACCCCTCTAATATATATTTCACATCACTTACTGTGTAACAGGCTATGTATTGTGACTTCTTTGGCTCTGTGACTTCTATTTGGTACTTTCTTATATTTTCTGTCTCTTTGTTGACGTTCTTAATGTTCATCTATTCTTCCTCTGAGTTCAGCGAGCATTTTATGACCATTACTTTGGACTCTTTATCAGGTAGATTTCTTATCTTTTCTTCATTAAGGTCTTTTTTCTGAGGTTTTGTCTTGTTCTTACATTTGGCTCATATCCCTTTGCTTCTTCATTTGGTTTGACTGTGTCTGTTTATGTATTAGGTGAAACAGCTACCTCTCCCAGTTGTGAAGGAGTGTCCTTGTATAGGAGATGAGCCTTATCATTCAACCTTGCCCTAGCTCTTGTTTTTTTTCCTGAACCTTTGTGACTAAGTAGCTTGACTTATTCTTGACAGGTCCCAGGTGTTGATGGTATGCCAGGACCTATCAGTATTCCAAAGAGAATAATGACTTCAGTCACGACCTAAATTCAGGCTGATTGGAAGCCAGATTTTCAGGCAGCATCTTTTAAAGTTTGCAAATATATTCAGTCCTGTGGGACTACAATCTGTTTACTTCCAGACCAGGAGACTTGGAGATGTCCCATGGGTGGTGGTGCTAAGATCCTTTCTGGGAGGTATTACCAAGCTGTGGCAAGGCCCAGGAAAGGTGCACAGATGGTGTCTCCCTTCTTATGTTCTCAAAGAGTGCCTCTGAATCCTTTAGATGTATAGCATTCCTGAAGCCTATCTTTCAAGTTGGAGGTCCAAGATGATTAAATGGACTTCTTTTTTTTTTTTTTTTTTTAAAGATTTTATTTATTTATTCATAGAGACACAGCTAGAGAGAGAGGCAGAGACACAGGCAGAGGGAGAAGCAGGCTCCATGCAGGGAGCCTGATGTGGGACTCGATCCTGGGTCTCCAGGATCACGCCCTGAGCTGCAGGCGGTGCTAAACCGCTGCGCCACCGGGGCTGCCAAATGGACTTCTTTCATGTGCAAACTAGGGGTGTGTTTCATTCTTCTGTCTGTGTAATGTCTTGGTGTGGTATCCTGCCCAGAACAATCTTTCCGAATGTTACAATTCTGTGAGGCCTAGTAGCACAAGCCCCTCTGGCCATCATAGCCAGCAATCAGGAGACATTCCTTGTGTAGATTGTCCTTACCTATTGGCTATAGCAAGGCCACAGGGGAGTGTTAGGGTGAAGCAAGTCCATGGCATTAGTGAAGCCTGGGATGAGTGCTGGGGGTAGGACAAGCCCTGGGTTTTAGTGAAATTGTGTCTATGTGCATCCACCTGCATAGCAAGGTAGCAGGAGAATACAAACAATGATGCTCTCCAGTACCTCTTGCCCCAAGGAAAATCCCAATTAATCCCTGCTTCTCTGACAGATGATTTAAGATTACCAACTGAATCACCTTCACATATAATCTAGTCACCTCTCAAACTGCTGCCTTTGTGCTCGTTCAAAGAATGAGTACATGTACAAGCCCCTCAAAAAGAGTGTTTCAGATTCCCACAACCTACTTGGTCCCCAGGAATGTTTCTAGAGACCTTGTCTCTATGTTGTAGGTCCCAAGTATTGGAGTGCCCTATGTGGGGCACAAACTCCTTACTCTTTAGGATGAGGCTCTAGCTCAGAGATACTTTCCCATTCTGTGTCATGACACTGGAGATGAGGTTTTGATGAGATCTTGTCTACACCTCTCCTACCTCTCTGGATGTGATCCTTTTATCACTTATTGTGGAGGAAGATATTCAACTAGTTTTTAGTTATTTTTTTCAGTGGGAATTATATATAGTTGTAGATTTGCTGGGTCCATGGGAGGAAGTGAGTCTACCATCTTGGTTCCCCCCGCCCCCCAATCCTTGAATAATTTTTTTAGTATCACATAATGAAGCACTTACACAAGATTTTTAGAATTAGGTTCTATGAGATATTAACCCCTAAAAATTATCCTATGTTAAACTAATTATCATTTCTTCTGTTTTTGTTTTGTGCTGCTCCTCTAATTCTTGATCAAAAGCATGCATTTTTACACAATGAATGTAATTATTTTCTTCTTGTACCTATTTCACTCAAGTCCATTGTATTGCATGTCATTATAAGATCTTCAGCAAACTTTTTAAAAGATTATCAGTGCTTATTGGTAGAAAATGCTTTAGTGTTAGGGATTTTTTTCTAAGTAATAAATAGTTTCATGTCAAAAAATTTATTTTGCTATAAGGTAATTTATACAGAACTGTACAATGATTTCATCCCATTATAAAGTCATAATTCTTACAACTACAAAAATTATTTTCTTCAAAAAGCCATGTTACCCAGCATGCCATTTTCTTTCATGAATTTTCAACTTTGCTTCTGTGTTAACAAAAAACCTTATTAATCCAATATTGGTTTATTTAGGATAGCAAGAAGACTGCTAGTCCCCAGATATCTAGATGCTCTGTTACTTTAATAAAAAAAAATTTAGATAATCTCAAGCAAGTTAATTGCAATTCTGTATTTTTTTCTTTCTCTGGTCCCCTGTGTTAAGAATTAATAAGATTTTTACTGCATTATGTTAGCATTTTCCTGATACTAAAATTAAGCTTATAGAACTGTAGTTTCTAGGGTAATGGGTAATTCTTTTTTACATTTTAAAATGATAGTAGTTGTCTCATTTTTTCAAATATTCTACTTGTTTTCCATGATGTCTCAAATAATTACCAATATCTATGCAATAATTTTATGGGTTTATAACTGTCTTTGTTTAATTAAATCTATTTTTACAATTTTACCAAAAAAAGATAAATTAGGAGGTACTTTCTAAAGTGTTTTCTTTCAAAAGTATTTTTCTCATTATAGAAACAGTCACTATAGATTTCCTTTAAGTAGCACACTTACCTCTTGCCAAAGTGCTGGAATAAGGGTTATCTGTGCATATTTGTATCCTGAAAGGGCAGAGAATATAGAGAAGGAAAAGGGTTAATTATAAGTAAAGGAATTGGTAACTTTGAAAGGAAGGAATACCTCCAAAGCTCAGCAAAGAGTGTCCTATTTTAGTGATTAGGAGGTACATTTCTTCCATAACTACCTTTTTACTTTAGATAATTAATGGTCAGCAAGGCAGGACTCGCACTAAGGAAAATTAAGTTTTCCCAAATTTATGGTTAAGATTCTGAAAAACCCATTTGTGATCACTGCTTTATTTGTGATCACTGTAAACAATTAAAATAATATAGAAACATACCTGGGCTTGGAAAACAGGAAAGAGTGCCAATGTTGTGCTAGTCCCCATGCTTGTACCATCGCCCCCTCTCCAAAACACATTAACTGCTAAGGAAAATTAATGAAAAGAGAACAATTCATATATATTCACATTTCTAAATGTCAGAGATTTTAAAAATAGAGGAAACATTCAGGCCAATATATGATGAACACACAGAAATAGACAAGCCAACAAACAAAAACACTTTACCTGCAAATTACAAAAATCAATTTGATCTCAAACTTCTTTCAAACATTAACCCCTCAAAATAAAATTTCTGTAGGTTCATCTAGCTAATTTGTTCTCTTCTGAAGGACACGGAATTGTTAAAATAAGAAAGCATGCAGACAGCAGAAAAATCACATGCTTAATTGAGAATTTTCTTAAGACATTTCATTGTATGTAACTAAAAACCTGAGTAAAGTAAAATTGTGAATAATCTTTGACATTAGTTAAATATATAACTCATGTTACTTCCAATTTTATTTCTACTAATTTATTACATGCATATTATGAAAAAAATCAAATAGTGTGAAGGCATTCATAACAGAAAGCAGAAATCTCCTGCTCCATTTTCCTAGTCTCATCGGCTCTTTCCCAGGGGCAGTAACTTTCAATTCTTGAGGGTGTTTCTTTTGTTTTTGTTTTTTTGTTGTTGTTGTTGTTTTTTTAATATACACTTACTTCTATATAACACACTTAGAATTCTGTTTCTTAAGAGTTTTTTTTTTAATTTTTATTAATTTATGATAGTCACACAGAGAGAGAGAGGCAGAGACACAGGCAGAGGGAGAAGCAGGCTCCATGCACCGGGAGCCCGACGTGGGACTCAATCCCGGGTCTCCAGGATCGCGCCCTGGGCCAAAGGCAGGCGCCAAACCGCTGCGCCACCCAGGGATCCCTAGAATTCTGTTTCTTAAACTATAAAATTAAGACATTATTTATTAGTTTTCTTTTCTTTTTTATTTTTTTAAAGGATTTTATTTATTTATTCATGAGAGATGCAGAAGGAGAAGCAGGCTCCATGCAGGGAGCCTGATGTGGGACTCGATCCCGGGACTCAGGGATAACCCCTGAGCTGAAGGCAGACGCTAAACTGCTGAGCCACCCAGGCACCCCTTTTTTGTTTTGTTTTGTTTTGTTTTTGTTTTTGTTTTTATTTTTATTTTTATTTTGCTTTCTTTTATTAGAGCTGAGGAATCAATTCCCTTTTTTCTCTTCTCATCTTTCCACTATAGTCATATCATATTTTATTGTTAAATACAAAATCTGTTCTTTATTTCGTGAAATAAAGAACATATACAAGGCAAAATACATCTAGGAATATAATAGTAACATGTTTGAAAAATGATGGCAAAATCAACCCCGTAAAATCTTGATTAAAATAAGAAACATTACCTTCAAAGGAAAAGGAACCAAATGGGTAATTGACATCTAAACATAGAAGGTGAAAGCCAAAAGATAGTGTAATGACAACTTCAAAATTCTAAGATTAAATGGGTGGCAACTTAGAATTTTATAGCTAAATTATCCTAAAAGGATTCTCTAGTATACTTTTATGCAAAATTATCCTTCAGGATAGGAGGCAAAAGAGAAGCATTTGCAAGAAAGAGGGGGAATTATCTGAGGGAATTTTCCACCTCACCATAGTAAAAGAAATGCAAAAGAAAACATAAAAATTTGTGAGATGCAGCTTAAACCTGTACTTAGAGGAAATTTATTTTTCTATTTTTATTTTTTAAAGATTTTATTTATTTATTCATGAGAGACAGAGAGAAGGAGAGAGGCAGAGACACAGGCAGAGAGAGAAGCAGGCTCCATGCAGGGAGCCCAATGTGGGACTTGATCCTGGGTCTCCAGGATCAGGCCTGGGCTGAAGGCAGTGCTAAACCACTGAGCCACCCAGGGATTCCCCTAGAGGAACTTTAGAGCTTTAAATGTATATATTAAATACAAAAACCTGAAAAATCAATAAGTTAAATATATATTTCAATTAGATAATAAAGAATTATAAAGTAAACTAAAAAATTACAGAAGGAAGGAAATAATTAAAGTATTAGGTGATTTTATTATAAATATGAAATACATAGAATCAAAGTAAAAAATATTTTTTAAAAAGAATAGTAAAATTGGTAAACTCTAGTAAAAATAAGTAAAAATAAAAATTATGACACAAATTAGCAGTTTCGGAAGTGAAAAAGGGGATGTCATTACATACATTATAGATATTTTTAAGAGTATATATTAAAAATAACTTTAGCTAATACACCTGTGAATATAAATGAAGTTGGCAAATACCTAGAAAAACAAAAATTAGCAAAATTGATACTAGAGAAAAAGAACCTGGATGTGCCCTGTCTATATTTTTAAAAAGATTGGAATGGAAGAAATATACACAGAAATTCCAAAAGACTCTAGAAGATTCTATAGAGTCTAATTCACAGATTAGATTTAATCCATGAATGCAACACATTAATGTCAATTCATTTTATCTACCTGTTTATTTAATGCCTTTTCTATGTAGAATACTTTGTTGAGGATTAACATGCTTATTTCATATACAAGCATGTATATAAAAATATCTGTACTTTGTGCTCATCTCATATGTCCACATACAAATGAGCATAAATCCATTTATATTCTTATCACACAAAGTGTAGGAATAAGTGGAATAAGTGCATTACCCAATGTTCTTCCTATTGGGAAGCTTTCCTTTTACCCCTATCTTCCAAAGCTACCCCTAAATGGGACTATAATGTAGCTGGTATTCATTTTTGGCTTGCATAGTCATATCAAACCAATTTGTCCATTTATGATGTAAGTATGAACTGAGGAAGAGTGCTTATCCAATAGTGGTGGATAGCATGGGGATCTAGGCAACCTGCCCATGTACCTCATCGTGCCTTTTAAACTTGCTCATGCTCACTTACTATTTTACAATGGATCTATCCAACTGATGATTTAGTAGGTCTCATGGAACCTGGTTTATGAACAGCAAATCTGTTGCCCCATGGTCATGTATTTCAACTCTATCATGGCCCGGTAGCACACCATGAGCTATCTTTTCAAATGTGTATATTTCTCCACTTCAAAGAAGTGCTTATTTCAGAGCACTAAAACGTGTACATTATGGTTTTCCTATTGAAGTTGCCACAGATTCCACAAGGTATCTTTTTCTAGGATAGCCCCCACGAATATTAATGGTGGGTATGTTAGTTTTCTATTGCTGTGCAAGAAATTACCACAAATCTAGCAGGTGGAGCTGAGTGCCAAGAAGCACAAATTTATTATCTCTCAGTTTCTGTAGGTCAGAAGCTTGGGCTCAAGGTAGCAGAGCTCTCTGTTCAGCAGAGCTCTCCAATTCAGGTTATTGGCAAAACTCGGTTCCTCGGAGTAGTAGGCATGCATGGTATTTAGAGAGCATACCCAAAAAGCTGCCAGTGTGCTGGTTCTTATGACCCAAGAGTCAGAGCTGCAGGTATCACAACCTGGATTCCACTTTAGAACTTGTTTTTTGCTCTAGGCCTCACTGAAACTGACAGATTTTCATGTCACTCTGTATGATGCAGTACTGATGATTGATGCAGTATTCACAGGTATGGACTATGCTGCCTTAAGAACCCAAAGAGTCATATAGGAGTTGTATTCCTTTCTTTGTAGTAGGAGGTACAGGATACAATAATTTGTTGTTCACTTTGAAGTAAATGGCCCAGCATACCCTATACCATCGAACACCAAAAACATTCACTGATGTGGTAGGTGCCTGATTCTTTGTTGGGTTATCCCCTATCCTTTGGCATCCACGACTTTTATTTATCATGTCTCCACTGTACCAGCAATTTCTTGGTTATCCTCTCTGATTAGACGCTATAACCTCATATGATGTCATCAATATTATAAACCAGTGTAGCATTCTGAATGATGTCTAGTCAGTCCAGAGCTGTTTAGATTATCTTACGACATGTATATTCTTGTCTATTCTAAGTGAATTCAAACTGTCTCTGATCTTCATTTTTAAAAATATAAATATAAAAAGAAAAATATAATATAAAACTAAAAATATAAAATAACACATTCACCAGGTCAATGGCTACATATCATGCACCCGAAGCCATGTTAATCTTCCGTGCAGAGATTCCACAATGGGCACAGCAGCTGCACATTGAGCTGCTTAGTTGAGTTTGTGGTAATGCACTATCATTTTCCCTGATCCATTTAGATTTTTCAGGAGTCAAATTGATAAATTAAGTGCAGATATTAGAGAAACACAATGTCTTCATTCTAGGTTTCAAATTTAAACATTAATTTCTGCCATTTCCCTCTTACCTCAAGGGTTTTATTTATTTACCTAAGTAAATGGACATAAGTCCTTTTGGGAAAAGATGAGGAGAGTAATTACCACATTTTTTTTTTCCAAAGGGAAAAAACATCATATATTTTTCTTTCTTGGCATCTGGCTCCTCTTTTAGTCAGTGGATCATGGGTATGAAAAACTAGCTTACATCCGGAAACTGGACAAGAAGTCAAAAATGTTATTTAGGTGACTGCTATCAGCCTTTTTTGATTTCTTTGATTACATAAAATGAATAGTTCCCTTGGCTGCCTAACTATTTTGGTCCTAGGAATGCTATGTTCTATTTAAAATTTGCACAATTCTCTTCGGTTCAGGCAGGACACTTGGCTGTTCCTGCAACCTCATAAAAAGTATATATACCTGGTTTCTGATGATTAAGCCCTACTACTTGGCCTTTATTGTTTGAGGGGTCCTATAATTACTCTAGATATTAGTAAGCCCCAGCCTTCAGTTAGGGTCTACAGAGAGCCAAAACTGAATATGTCAGTGATGTTGGTGTCCTCTTTACCAGCACAATTTGTATTGCTTGGGTAAATAGTAGACCTGCTTAGGATAATAGTTCAACCCTTGGGCTCTGCTACTCTTATGATTAAGTTCTGGATATGTTCTCATCTCTTTCTTAGCCATCCTGGTGCTTTTGTTGTTGTTTTACGACCAAGGAGGCACTTTGTCTCACTTAGCTTTTAGTTGTGATTAATCACTCTTAGCTTTTCACTCTCTTCAGTTGAATTTAGCTACAGTCACTTAATTCCACAGTTTTTACAGTTACTGTGTCCCACATATTTATTAAATACCTGATACATTATACCGTTAGTGAATTCACTGCCACCAGAATACCCTCCCAGTTCACTATAGGTAAGTGTTTTGGCAATTGCTCTGCTATCTTATTATGGGGCTATAAGTATTCTACATCAAGAGGTTAATGGTTTCTTGGTACCAGCAGGGTGATGGGCAGGCAATCCAGGTCCAAAATCCCATTCCAGAGTTTACTTTTTTGGGCCACTCCTGGCACCAAAATCAGACTGGGTTTTTAAGAAAGCACATGTTGAGATGGAGATTAGTATGCACGAGATTTCTTATGAATGTTTTGGGGAGTAACACCTGAGGAATGGGAGGGCTGCCTGTAGAATTAGACAAAAGGAGAGATTGAACTAAAATGCAGTCTCAATGGAGAACTCAGGTAGTACTATGAGGATCTTTGAAATTGAGATGGCTCTTCAGTTTATCCTCAGTTTGAGCAAAAAAGTCAGACATGTAAACCCTCACAATGATCAGTTGTTAGATGTGGGCTACACTTAGGAAAGGGGCATGGCTTTGGCTGGGTTTTGTCTCTCCAGTCAGGGCAATCGCCAAAAGGAAGTGAACAGTAAAGACTTTTCTTCAGGCAAGACTTTCCCTCCACTAAAAGGGATCTAAGCAGGACCTCATGTATTCACTACATAAAAAAATGAAAAAGGACAAGAATACTTAAGACAATCATAAAACACAAAAACTAAGCTGACAGATGTATGCAATCAGATATCAAAACTTATTTCATAGATGTAGTAATTAAATGATTATAGTATTGTTGTAAGAATAAACAGATCACTGAAACAGAATAAAGGGTCTAGAAACCAACCCACATATATAAGAGTATTTGACCTATGGTGACAAAGTTGGCATTATAATTTGTTTATGAAATTATATCTTTCAAAAACTGATCTTGAACCAATTAGATATCCATGTGGAGAAAATGAATCTTGGATATCCATACTCAGACCATACAAAATATTTAATTCCAGATGAAATATGAAAGAGTTGAATATACAGAATAAAAATTAAAGTGTTGGGGATCCCTGGGTGGCTCAGCGGTTTAGCGCCTGCCTTTGGCCCAGGGCGCGATCCTGGAGTCCCGGGATCGAGTCCCGCATCAGGCTCCTGACATGGAGCCTGCTTCTCCCTCCTCCTGTGTCTCTGCCTCTCTCTCTCTCTATGTCTATCATAAATAATAAATAAATAAATATTTAAAAAATAAAAAAATAAATGTTTAAAAAAAATTAAAGTGTTTAGGAAAAAATGAATAGGACAGTATCTTCATCAGTTGAGGGAGACAAAAATCACTAATCATAAAAAAATCAATTTGATTAATTGGATTATTAAAGTCAAGATAATTTCATCAAAACACATCATATTATCTTAAGAAATTATTAAGCAAGCTACATTATGAAAGATATTTTCTATAAATGTATGATTAACACATCCAAAAAAAAAAAACCCCAAGTAAAACCTATAGGAAAAACTTAAAATGGATAAAAAAATGGATAAATGTTTTGAATAGACACTTTATAAAAGGTGATTTCTGAATGGTAAATTAATATATGAAAAGATGTTTAACCTCACCACTCAACTGGGTACTACAAATTAAAATTTACAATGATATACTTCAACACACTTACCTGAATCAGTAAAATTAAAAAGAAAATTAACAAATTAAACAAGTGAGGGTAAGAATGTGGAATAGCTGGTACACTCATATTCCTTGTGAATGTTAATTGATACAAATACTTTGGAAAATTGGTAGCATCTCCTAGAGTTGAATGTATATATACCTGTGACACAGTAGTTGAATTCCTAAGTATATTTGAAACAGAAAAGTGCATGTTCACCAAACATTGTATACAAAAACTTCAGAGCAATGTTGGTAATAAACCTAAATTGGAAATAACATTAATGGCCATAAAAGGAATAGAATGAATAAATAAGCAGAGGTATACTCATATAATAGATAATTAAATTTTCAATGACAGTCCAAAAACTATTATTATATATATATATATAAATTTAGATAAGCTCACATAATATTGAGTGACAAAGAAAAAAGACACAAAAGAAAACATGCTGTGGGAAAAAATGTCCATAAGCATGTATCTATTTCAAAAGCAGGAAACTTGGATCCCTGGGTGGCTCAGCGGTTGTGTCTGCCTTCGGCCCAGGGCATGATCCTGGAGACCCGGGATTAAGTCCCATGTCGGGCTCCTTGCATGGAGCCTGCTTCTCCCTCTGCCTGTGTCTCTGCCTCTCTCTCTCTCTCTCTCTGTCTCTCTCTCTATCTCATGAATAAATAAATAAAATCTTTAAAAAAAAAACAAAAACAAAAGCAGGAAACTTGATATATGGTATTATATATCATAATATTTGTTTTGTTGTGTGAATATAGTAATTCTATGGGTAGAAGTACAAGATACTTCTAGAGGATTAGAAATATTATCTATCTTGTTTTGGTACTGATTATGCAGATGTGATATTTCATTGAGTTATATACATATGACCTTATATGTTGTGTTTTAGCCTGTTATACTTCAATTAGTATAATTTATAAAAAAAAAAAAATTAGGAAGGACACTCCCTTAACATGATATAATTACCATTACATCAAAATGGTATTGTGCCAGTAATGTCAGGAATCAAAGAAAAAAAAATACCCTCCATCAATACTAGTATTTGATATTTTTCTGGAAGCCCTATATGATGCAATAAGTTAAGAAAAATAAATTAGGCATATAATTATTATGAAGTCAAAATTATCATATATGTAAGTTACATATTTGACAATCTGAGAAAATAAGAGAATTCACTATAAGTGAATTCTCATGTGAGAATAGAGGTGTAAAGGTTGACTTGTTTAAAAAATATATATGTACAGAGACACCATTGCTATTTAGTAACATTAATCTATTAGAAAAAATTTTCAAAAAATCATATTAGTAATAATGAGATCGTTTATGCCTGTTGTTATTATTATAGTGTTCCCTTTAACTATTAAAGTCTACTGGTTTTAATATCAAATTATATGGTCATCTTACTAATAAACAGTAATAAGCATAAAATACATTCAAATAGTCCTCATAAGAAAAGTAAATACAAAATAACCCTACTAAATTAATGAATATGTGAAACAAATACCAAGACTTACTTTATACTAAAAATATTAATTCTCCATATAGCACAATTTATAATATGATATAATTCTGGTCAAAATATCAATGAATGTTTTTGAAAGGTTTTAAACATGTTTCTAAAGGTCATCTTGGAAAATTAATGATTCTAACATCCCACAAATTCTGAAAATAAAAGAATAATGAGAAGTGGTTTGTACTGGTTAATAATAAAATGGTATTAGAATGCCAGAGTCATTAAAATAGTTTGGTATGGAGTAAGAACTGACTGATTAATTGTAGGAAGTAAAAAACACAAAGGTAGATCCAAACCCTTAATATACAGATTATGACACAGTTCATATGAAGCCAATACAGAAAGTAAGATATATATGGGGGAATGATGCATTCTAGATGATTAAATAGTTAAAACAAAAAAGGGGGCCAACTATAAAATACCTAGGAGAAAAGGAAAGCTACACTCCAGGGAAAATACTGTATACATAAAAGAAAGACAACAAATCCTACAGCCAGATTGATTTTGCATAAATAACAATGAAAAATGATACATACTTTAAAATTAGTGTTAGTATTAAAATGAAAAATTTAAATTTGCGTAATGTTTAATAATTACTACTGGAAAGATTTTAATAATTTTGTAACAAAACAATGAACACACTAGTAAAAATAGCCAAAATATATTGCTACGGACTGAATATTGGTGTTCTCACAAAATTCATGTTTGAAACTCTAATCTCAAATGTAATGGTTTTTGGAGATGGGGGCTTTGGGAATTAACAAGGTCATGAGAGTGGAGACCTCATGATGGCATTAGTGGCTTATAAGTAGAGACACAAAGAGCTTGCTTCTTCTCTGTGCCCTCTGCCATAAGAATACAATGAAAATACAGCCTTTACAAATCATGATGAGGGCCTTTACCAAGAACCCCACTATGCTGGCACCCTGATCTGAGAATTCCCAGCCTCTAGAACTGTGAGAAACAAATTTCCTTTGTTTAGGACACCCATTATGTGATACTTTATAGCAGCCTGAACCGACCAAGACATATATGAGCAGATGATTAATAATGACAGTAACCATTAGTCATTAATAATGACACAACCCCCAGTTAAATAGTTCCTCAAAAAATCAGAGATGTCCATTAAGAAAATGAGATTCTCTAGTTAATCCATCCTCTTTAATTTAACCCTTAATGGCTTAATACGCGAATTTATGCAGTTGCTTTAGGACTTTTTAGGTTTTTAGAATGAATTAAAACTTTTTTTTAACATATCAATTAATTACTATTTTTGTAATTACCACTGGAGATGGATTTTGAGTTTTGAGAACTAAAGAAAAGTCACAAATTCAGAACAATGATATCTGGTATTAGTAAAGTATTTTTATTTTTATAAAAGCACTTTAATAACTATAATTTCATTTTATTTCATGTGTATTTTATTGTAAACCTGTTTATAGATTCATACTTTCTTTCCTACTACACAATAAAACTAAACCAAAATAGAATATTATGGCAATTTCTTAATTTTTAAATTTTAGCTTAGTTGTAAAATACTATATTTAAAAAGATACATAGGTACATTAACATTAGGAAGTCAAAATTCAGACAAAATAATTATGTTTAATTGCAAATAGAATAATTTCTCAGAATATATAACAATATTGAACTTCATACCTCTAACAATACAGACTTGAAATATATGAGGCAAAAAAGCAAAGAATTTCAAAGAAAGATTGACAAATTTTTTATCATAGTATTAACTCTTAACAAATGTATATCAAAATCTTGAGTCATGCAAGAAGAAACTTACTGAAGAGGCAGAAAAATTGAAGAACACAATGAGTAAGCTTAATACAATTGATTTTTATAAAAACTGCATCTCAAAAATAGAGAATAGGCATTATTTTAAGTACATATTCAAAGGAACTTTTAATAAATACAAAATAACAACATGATGCAGTCCATATCCCTTAAAAAGATGCATTTTGATTAGGAATAGCAATGTAAGTTGGTCAATAAGATCTGATAAATTTGGAATCTAAAGACATACTTTTACATAGTTTATGAATCAAATAGGAAATACTTTTTAAAAAATTTTTTATTTATTCATTCATGAGAGACACAGAGAGAGCGAGAGGCAGAGACATAGGCAGAGGGAGAAGCAGGCTCCATGCAGGGAGCCTGAGGTGGGACTGGATCCCGGGTCTCCAGGATCACGCCCTGGACCAAAGGCAGGCGCTAAACCACTGAGCCACCCCGGCTGCCCTCAAGTAGGAAATCCTAATGAATATAACAAATATTTAGAAGTGATCATCAGACTTGCAGGATGAAGCTTCAACTTAGAAGATACATATAGACTTAAATCCATTTGTTAGAAAATAATTATAAAAAGATAGCAAAGTTTAAGACTTCTGCTGCAGGTCAGGAAAGCTGAAACTGGATCTGATATTTTACCTTAAATAATTAGAGAACTGAACAAAATATACAAAACAGTGTTTTTCAAACATTGGATAAGAGGCAACACAAAACAGTAAGATCTGAGAAAAGATAATCAAATAAGGTGAGCTGTATGATTACTTCCAGTTTCATAATGAAGATAGTTTCCCAGATGAAGCATAAGGAGAGGGAAATAAAATTAGATCTAGTGGTTTAAAACCCAGAATTCAGATGTTGGGAAGCCAAAGCACTAAAATTCACAGGGAAGAATACTGGAGAAAAGACAATTGCATAGGGAAAGAAAGCTCCAGAGATTTGCAAAGGGTTCTCCCAGAGTCTTCAAATGAGTATTATTCATTGGTGCATGCGAGGGAGGAAACTAACAAAGTTGTGGGAAAATCCCATCAGAAAGGATCATGTGGAATAATCCCCATTCGGGGCTAGGAATAGTTTTTTGAAATATAAAATGCTTTTATTAACAAGTAAAACCTTCCTTGCTTTCACTTAGTGATTTCTAATCTAGTTGTTCTAATCAGTCAGAATTCTTATCAATCAGAGCCCTGGGACAAAAGCTATCTGGATTCACCTAACAAATCCTATAAAAGAAGATCTGAAAAGATCAAATTGTTTCCAACTAACTGTAAAATAAAATAAAAAAATGCCCACAAGTATTTAAAGAAATGAAAAAAATCAATATTCAACTTGTGACAAAGTCTGGCACTGAATAAAAATTTACCAGGCATGAAAAGAAGCAGAAAAATAAAAACGATAATGAGGATAAAAAGTAATCAATGGAAACAGAAATAACAAATATGGGAGAATTAGCAGACAAAATATTAAATATATAACTATTTACCATATGTTCAATATGAAGAGAAAAGCATGAGGTTGTTTGAGATTTCATAAATATGTAATCAAAAGATGAATGGATAAAGAAGATTCATATATATATACATATATATACATATTTAAAGTTATTTAAGAGAAATAGTCAATACACCAATTCTCTAGTTACTTTATTTGTAATAGACAGAAACTGAAGGCAACCCCAAAATCCTTCAACATCGAATAGATTAACAAATTTGTTTAATCGGTACAATAATATTCAGCAATAAGAACAAATTACTGTCACGTGTGTCAAAATAGATGAATTCTAAACGAAGTATGCTTAGTGAAAGAAACCAGGCCAAAAAAAAAAAAAGTACATACTCTGTTTTAATTTATATAAAATGCTATTGTTCATTTCAAACAATAATCTATATTGATAGGACACATACCAGTGATGGTCTGGGAGATTATGCAATAGGAAGAAAGAGTAATGGATGTATTACAAAAAGCATGAAGAACATTTAGGGGGACAGAAATGTTCAATATCTTAATTATGCTGATTGTTTTACAGGTGTTTAAGTATGTCAAAACACATCAAACTGTAAACTTAAAGCATGTCCAGCTATTTTGTGTCAAGCATATCTCCATGAATCTATAAATATAATAATAAAGTGAACCCAAAACACACAGTACAGAAGAAAGAGTAGAGGTAAAAGTAAGGATTGTTGAAAAAGAAAACATTACCAAGAAAAACAAAACCAAAAAAACCCACAAGAATGAATCAACTGACGTCAAAGACTGGCTATTTAAAAAAGACAAGTGAAATAGGTAGTCATCTGGCAATATAATTGGAGGGAAAAATTAGCTATTAATAGTATGTATTAGGAGTTAAGAATTTAACAAGGTATATAGAGAGGTTTAAAATCATAAGAAATGATATCAACTCTTTAATACTATTGTTTAAAATGTAGATAATATGGACAATTCCCAGAAGAGTAAATTTTACCAATTCAAAAAGCGATTGAAACTGAAATAAACCTATAATCATTATTCATTTGTCAAAGTATATTAACAACTTAGCCCCAAACTAACACAATTTTACTGGCAAGTGCTTACCAAGCTTTTAGTGCAGTTATTACTTATCTTATATTCACTTTTACACAGAAAAGCTAAATAGGAAACATTTTCCAATGCATTTTGGAGGCTAAGCAGAAATGATATCAAAACTGGATGCGGAGATTGGCAAATAATGTTGTTCTCAGAAATGCAAGGACGTTTTCATGTTATAAAACACTGATTAAAAGAGGAAAAATATTATTTTATCAGTCAGGGGAAAGGATTCAACTTTACTTAACACTGATTCATAACAGAAGAAAACTTCTTCATCTTCATAAAGTGTCTCTATCGAAAACCTACAGGAAGTACGCACAACTGAGTACAGAAATATTATTAATTAAGTCAAGAAGAATTTAAAGATACCTGATATTACTTCTCTTATTCAACACCGTATTTTAAGTCCTGGTCTTTGTAATGAGACAAGAAATAACACATAGAATAATAACGTTTTGAAAGGAAGATCTCCATTTGTATTATTCTGAGACAATGTGACTAAGTACGTAGACAATCCAAGATCTATTCCAATCTATTTGAATAAATCAGAGATTTCAGTATAATTGTTGGAAATTAATCAGTAGACAAATCAGAGATGCCTGGATGGCTCAGTGGTTGAGTGTCTGCCTTTGGTTCAGGTTGTGATCGTGGGTCCTGGGATTGAGTCCCACATCAGGCTCCCCACAGGGAGCCTGCTTCTCCCTCTGCCTATGTCTCTGCCTCTCTCTCTGTGTCTCTCATGAATAAATAAATAAAATATTTTAAAAAAGACATCCTTTAACTCAATTTTTTTAAAGATCTTATTTATTTATCCATGAGAGACACGGTTTATTAGCTATCACATCCCAGGACTGATATCACGACCTGAACTGAAGTCAGATGCTTAACTAGTGAGCCACCCAGGTGCCCCAACCTCAAATTTAACAATAAGTCCAAGTAATTAAAATTTTAAAAGCAACCCTACAGTGATCTTTGTGGGACTTAATAAGATATCCGTATACGGAGGCAAATGTAATGGAAGCAAATGGGAACTGGGTTAGCCAGGATAACTGAATGAGAATCAAGAAGGAGGACTTGCCCTCTACCAGATTTTAAGACTTATTACAAAGCTGGATGTTTTTGTTGCAAGGAGAGGGAAACAAATGGTTTATGGTCAAACTGAGAGATTTTCTTGCAACTCACTTAACTACTAAAGCATTCGTTTTATATACGTAAAGAAAAATGAATAAATAAGTAAAAACAATAACCCAATGGCAAGGTGAGTAAAGGACATGAGACAGAAATTCACTGACCAGGAATTCCGAATACACAATAAAATATGAAAATAAATCACTAGTAATCAGGGAAATGGAAATTAAAACACCAATCATACAGTTTCACATTTATCAGAGTGAGGAAAAAATTCCTAGAATAGCAATTGCTAGTAAGAAAATGGTAAAGGGGAATGTTCATGCATTCCTGCAAGTGAATTACTTCAAGTGAGTATTGGTACAAAGTCTTTGTGGATCAATTTCTTAGTATCAGTGGTAGCTGATGCTGAATTTATCCACTGAGATGTATCTCAGTTGTGTTCATTGTCCTAGCTCTGGCATCTGTACCAATCAATATAGGGTATATATTCGGTTCTAAGTGACTACCCACCCTACAATTAGTAATCTTTTTAAACTAATCTTTTGCCAAATAACTAACCATCTCCAAACTTAGTGGTTTCAAACAATTTACAGCTCACAAGTCTGTGGGCCATCAACTTGGGTTAGGAAGGTTACTTATAATGCCATCTAGACTCACTAATGGTTTTAGGTTTTGCCTGGGGTATGTGGGGTCTCTCTCCTCAGGCTCTTTATCATCTTACACATTAGCCTAAACTTTTTCACGTGTTAGCAAAAGAGTTTCCAGCTTCAAGAGAGGGCAACCAGCAATGTGCAAGCAGATTTTACTCCTCTTCTTTTATCACATTTGCTATAATCTATTGAGAAATGTGGAGGATATGAGATTTTATTTTACTTGCAAGTTAACAAATTAGCCTGCTATCTTTTTCTGGAAGCTGGTAAGAAGATACGAGTCTCTCAGTCCAGATCCAAAGTATTCTGTTACAGCACAGAAAGTAGCATGAGCATCATGTTTATGTCAGTTTTTCTTGCCTCTCAAGTCATATGAGAGTGACACAAAGGTGGATGCTTCAAATGTGGTGGGTTTCCATCACAGCTGAGGAACTCTAAGCTTACAGAACCTAAATCATTTATGACCTGTTATAAGCAAATCTGCCTTTGCCCCAGAGGGAGACATCATTTCTTTGATGTGGGATGATATATGATGTGGGATGTTAAGCAGATCTGTCCTTTGCTCTGCAGGGAGACACAATCTTGATCCTCTAAGGCTATTTGCTATACTAACATCCTTGAAAAAATAGCCTGGAACAAAAGGCCAATTAGTGCCCTGCTTATAAGAGCTGTAGA
Organism: Canis lupus familiaris; assembly: GCF_011100685.1. Classification (NCBI taxonomy): domain Eukaryota; kingdom Metazoa; phylum Chordata; class Mammalia; order Carnivora; family Canidae; genus Canis; species Canis lupus. The sequence goes on along the minus strand of NC_049254.1, from coordinate 22,759,602 downwards.
AAAAAAAAAAAAAAAAAAAAAAAGAGCTGTAGAAATGTGAGAGAGCCATAGAGAATTATCTTCTAAAAGCGTCCTATTGGCCAAAGAGTCACATGGACAAGACCAGAGTCAGTATGGGAAGAAAATACAGGGGCATAGATATAGGGAGGCACAGTTTATTAGCTATCACATCTTTTATTTATTATTTATTATTTATTTATTTATTTATTTATTTATTTATTTATTTATTTATTTATTATTTTTTATTTTTATTTTTTTGCTATCACATCTTTTAATCCAGGAATTCACATCCAGGCATAGGATATTCTCACACATATATACAAAGAGACATGTAAATCTATTACAATTTTTTTTGTACAAGTAAAATATTGGATATTGTTTAAAACTTCAGGGATCCCTGGGTGGCGCAGCGGTTTAGCGCCTGCCTTTGGCCCAGGGCGCCATCCTGGAGACCCGGGATCGAATCCCACGTCAGGCTCCCGGTGCGTGGAGCCTGCTTCTCCCTCTGCCTGTGTCTCTGCCTCTCTCCTCTCTCTGTGTGTGCCTATCATAAATAAATAAAAAAATTAAAAAAAAAAACTTCATCATAAGGGTAATGGATATATAAATTGTGAATGTTAATAAATGACAATAATGATGAAAATAATAATAATAATAAGTAATCTTTATTGAGTGTTAACTACATGCATGGCATTGTTTTAAATAATCTATATGTATGATGTTAGCTCACAAAAATTGAATGATGTATCACAGGCAGGCATTTTATCCAAGATTGGAGATCTAGTGAGAGCGGGTTTGAAATATACTGTATTAAAATGTACATTTACACTGAGGGGGGCACTTGACGGGATGAGCACTGGGTGTTATACTATATGTTGGCAAATCGAACTCCAATAAAAATATATACAAAAAAAATAAGACCTAAGGAAAAAAATAAATAAAATGGACATTTAGAACAAAAACTTGAATGAAAAAGTAAATTGTGGTAGAGACAGAATAAATATATTTGTATAAAATCCAAAGACGTACAAAATGATACTGTTTGTTCATTTTTTTCTCTTTTATGTGTAGTCCTCTCTTTTTTTAAATATATCTCTGTGGAAATTCCAAAGTCATTTTGTGCTTTGCTTTTCTTCTCTTGCTGGACCTACCACTTCCTTCCACCATTAAAAATATGTGTTTTATTTGAAGCTGGGGGGGTCTCATGCTGGAGCCAAGCCAAAGTTGGCAAAGGAGAATGCTTTGCCAAGTCTGCAGGTGGTTCTGCAGAGTTCCTCTGGGCAGAGGAATAACACATGCCTCTGCTGCTATTCTTAGCTTATTTATTTTTGAGACAAACATAATATGTATTCTTCTCACCTTTGTCCTTTGACATTTTCTGTTATTTACACTATATCACCAAACTTTTTGATTCTTCCAACCCTCTGTGAAAACCACTGCACGTTCTTTATTTATCCTCTGATATTCTTACCAGACTTCTATCAAAGATTCCTGCAAAACTCTTGTGCTTAAACATATTAATGTCCTAAGGTTTCTAACAAAATTCAACGAATATTTGTTGAGCCACTTGGATATTTTTGCCATAGGTAACCCACAGTCTAGTGGGAGAGAAGACCGACAAACATATTAACCAAACCATGATGCAATATGCGCTAAGACAAATGTGTTTATAAACTACTTTGGGCTCACAGATAAGGGAGTGATTAATTTTGCCTTCAAGTCTGAGGGAAAACCGTAGAAATTAAATGACATCAAGTTGAAACTTGACAGGTAAGTAAGGAATTCCACAAGAGAACAAGTGAGCACGAATACTGTGAGAAAGGTAAAGAGCATATACAAATGGCTGAAGTAGGAAGGGATATAGGGGATAGAGAATATTGCTGGTGAAACGTAAGTTACATTAAAAGACAAAGTTAGCCTGGGGGATGGTTTGGGGATGGGAGTGTACTTGGGAGTCCGGCCATGTAGGAACTTTTACAAGATTTAGGGAAGAGAAGTGTCATGGCCAGATTTCTGTTTTAAAAATATTTCTAAAAATAGAATATAGGCTGCATGAAAGTAGTAACCTTGGCTGTTTTAATGTCATAAACTCAGTCTCCAGAATAATCCAAATATATAGTAGGTGCCCAGTAATATTTGTTAGATAAATGAGCAGCAGCTACGAGTAGAGACAGATATTTCAGGTTAGATGTTTGTACAATGGTCCAGGAAAGTGATGATAAGGGCCTTTATTAGCATATTTTACTTCGGTGAAATGTTTAATCCCCCTCAAATTAGGGAGACCATATCATTTATTGTCCAAATTGGGAAGCTTTTGACAATACAAGAGGGTGCATCCAAAATATATGTTGGCAAATTGAACATCAATAAAAAATAAATTTATTAAAAAAATAAATAAATGTATTCTGGAGATAAAAGGTGAGAACTGGACAATATGGTGGGTGTATCTCAAGCTCCTATCATATTGTCAGCAACTCAGCCTGAAGTCAGGGTTTAGCATAGGGGTAGAGGGGGCACAGCTCTGAATAGGTGGGGTCTGGAAAAGACAAGGCCCCATGTTGATGTGCTTGTCCTTGCGGGGAATGTGTATTTGGCCTGGTTGACTTTGTAGTTATTACCTACACATAAAGATATTAAAGGATTGTGAAATATAATACCTTGATATCATCTGGGGGCAAATAGGTAAGATAATAGATAACACAATGAGTGAGGCAGAGTCTCCCTGCTAAGGGAAGAATCTTCTTATCGAGGGGTCAAACCTGGGGCAAGAAGGAGGGCCTTGGATTGACATTGGTGGAAGCCACTTACACTTTTTCTGCAGTCTTTAGACCCCCCTGGGGGTTGGTCACGGAGATGCCTGCAGCTTTTCTGATCCTGGGGAGGGTGCATTGACTCCTCCTTTGTGGAGACACGAGGAGTAAGTCAGGACTGGGAACTGTTAAAGAACCTTAAGACGAGGCATGAGTCTGTGTACTCAGAGCATGTACACAGCTAGTGACAGATAAGAGTTATTCTTTATGTTGTGTTTCTATCATCTTGGAACCATTCATAAAATTTTCTTTTAAATTGCAGATTTTCTCTGCTTCTACCATGGGGATGCAGGAGAAAGCTAGGAGAGAAAATACTGGGGGTGCAGGGGTACTGAGCCAGCAGCAACTGCTTGGGGTAAGCCCCTCTAAAGAGGAAGGGGGCAACTGCAGCAGGATAAGCAGAGCTCTGGGATGAGAGGAGCGGTGAACTGAGCCAGACAGCTGGCAGGCGTGGCAAGCGGCAACTGGGCCAAATTTGTCACATTCCCCAGAAACATTTTGGAAAGGAAACCTTGTAAAAGGCAAAGCTTTGCAAAGTCAAGTAGACTGAGGGTCTCACTGCACATTCAATTTTACAGCCTGAGGTTGGAGAGGTGAAGATATTTGGGTTGAAAAAAAAAATATGTTTAGTTTATTTGTTTGTTTGTTGATGGGATTTTTCTCATTCCCAGAAGCAGAAGAGGTTTTCCTTTCTCTTGCCTTATTCTCTTCCTGTTGGCCAAATGGCCAAAAACAACCAGAAAGATGATAATACTTTTATTTTTTTCATTTCTAGTTCACCTTCAGCACTTTCCCCCCTCTTTACACATTCCCCATCACAGTTCCCAGTCATTTCCTGTCTCCCTGTTGTCAGTGTCCACTTACTAACACTGATAGTGCCTCTGAACTGAAGTCAAGAAAGAAGCATTTTGGGCTTAGCATACCTAGGCCATGCCGTTTTCTCGCTTCTTGCCATCACTTTTATTGGTTTTGCTACTTTCCCAGTTTGTGTGCAGCTAGTGTGCTATGTTCTCACAGCCCTCCTCTTTTTCTGTTCTTGCTTCAGCTGCTGTAATATCTTACAGAGCTCCTTCTCCTCCTTACTCCACGTCTGCATGAGCCACTTCCCAGTAGAAGTCAATAACCCACTCGACCACTCACTCATGCACAGATACACAAACACATCTTTTGTTTCTCTGACGTCCTTATGGAGCAGGGGGAGAAGGTTTTTATTACTGTTATTATTTTGCCAGTAGAGAGACTTAAGTCCAGAAAGGTCTTGATGAAAACCAGCCAACCATAATGATTAAGCATCATCATTAAGTCAATGACAGAAAAGTCTACTGGCGTCTGTTAAAAATCAGTAATGCTGGGGCCTTTCAGTGGTGTCCAAAGCAATTTCAAGAGAGGGCACTTACCAAATCCACCAATGAAAGAATGTGAAATTTGAGTCCATGGGGACCACGGTTGATAAAGACAGTGCTGTTCTTCTAACCTCTCTCTACGGCCTGGATGCACAGCAGCACTGTGGCTGTCATTAAGAGCCACCACGATGGCAGGTTCTACTGCCAATTTAACCAGCTGCCAAGTTAAACAGCGAGGTTTGGTAAATGGTTAGAACAGATACTATTTAAAAGCAAGAAAACTGAAATATAGTGTGAGATTTGCACTGGTTTTAAACAGCATTAGCTTAATTTGTGAGAAATGTAAATATGACCCTTTCGAAATGTCAGATGCCCACATTAGTGACTCTAGCATTTGTGTAAGATAGAACACACAGAAGCCTGGTGCTCATATTTTACAATTTAAGAGCCATAGTCATGGTCCTTTAACAACTCTGCAGCACTTTTACAAATGTCTCATTAACAATGTTTCCATATCATAAAGCCAGATGGGAGAGGCCATCTTTTATTTATCAGTCTCAAAATAAAATGTTATCATCTCTGGGATTTGAAAAGGATTTTGGTGGCTTCAATTTTCTTCCTCATCTTCTCATCCCCACTACTCCCACCCTTAGCCAACTTTTTGTTCTGAATTGCTCTGCTCCAATGGGAAAGCCAGCTCATTAAGCTGGTCCTGTTATTCATCCTGGCTCTATAGCCATCCTGTTTATTTAAGCCATTGGTTTTCACACTTGACTGAGCCTGAAGATTATCTAGGGGATCTTGTTTTAAATACAGATTCTTGGGCTCCAGATCTCCAAATTATAATTTCTAGGAGTGTTCCATGCAAGTCTATATTTTACAAAGTTCTCTAGCAATTGCTATGTAGACCTGTGTTTGGAAACTATTAAAATTAAAAACTTCTCAGTCTGATTTGTGTCCAAACTAGATTGTAGAGCGTGTCCCCATTGATAACTTTGAGGTTGCCAGCAGGCCAAAGAATGACTAAGTGTCATGGCAAAAGAGCATATCTCCTTCTACGATGCTAGGGAAATTTCAGGACCTTATGAAGACCATGGGAAGAGTTGTAGATCTAGAGAAGAATAGATTTGTTCTGGAATCTCTCTGGGAAGTCGTGTGTGTGTGTGGGGGGGTGGGGTGGGGTGGGTGGGTGGACTGGCTTCACTGACCTGGCAGTCACTGTAAAGTGTGTTCCAAGATTGGCATGTATTCATGTATTCTAGGCTGGTAAAAGCAAAATAAGATACGTTTAGGGCTATGGGCTATAAGATATAAAATATATTGGTGCCATATTGAATGCCTGCTGAATAACATGATCTTTCTGTTTTAAACAAGTAAACATTCACATATACATCTTTTAAATATTATTCTTGATAGTGCAATTAGTGGGGAATTTTCAAGCAGAGGTATGATGGCATCATGAGATATATCCTTTAGAATGACATCCTGATAGAAGTAAATGGGATGGAATCAATTGGAATGGGAAAAATTGGAAGTGGGATCAGTTAGTAGCCAGTATCATGGTAAAAAGTGAAACTCAAGCAATGACCATCAGAATATAGAATCAGGAGTCACTTTCAAGGTCATTTCTTAGGTGAGACTGGCAGATCTTTTCTTTTCTTTCTTTCTTTCTTTCTTTCTTTTTTCTTTTCTTTTCTTTTTTCTTTTTTTTCTTTTTTTTTTTTTTTTTTGCAGATCTTTTCTAATTGACGACCTAGAGAGACTGGTCAGAGAGAAGGAGGAATTAAAGATGGCTTAGATGTTGATGTTTTACTTGAGTGGCTGGGGAGGTGATCATGCTAGAGACAGAAAACACACTGAGAAGAAGGCTTTTCCCTCCTGAACTTGATTGCATGTGGGACATGGAATTGGGCCTATTCCATGGACATTTTAACAGGTCGATTGGGACTGGAGTTGAGGAGGGAGGAAGTGGAGATATAGGTGAAGATTGGTGATGGGGAGGGGTAATTGGACTGTGGGGGAGAGTGGATAAGACGATTCAGAGGGAGTATTTCAAGACTGGAAACAGTGGTACACAGGAAAGGGGGCAGTTTAGGTCAAGGGGCCATCTAAAAGATAGACTGGAAGTTCCAGTATGCCTAATTCTTGGTGGAGTAGGGATTGGTGGCTCCTGTAATGCTGGCATGGGGTTTGTGTGCGGTGTGGTGGAGATGAAGCAGAAGAGGAGTGTGGGAGTGCTCAGATGAGGGTTTCTCTCATATTAGCATTAAGCCATGAGAGATGCCATGCTATGGAAGTGGGCAAAGCCAAAAGGTGAGTAGGAAACTAAGGTCCAATAAACCAAAAAGAGGAATCTAACCAGTTGTGAAAACCTTGGTGCCAGAGTATAGAGTCTGAATCCAACAGCCAGCAGATTGAGAACTAGCAGTGGACCTGGAATTCATTGGGCTTAAAGACATCTGACTAAACACTGTCCTGTGACTTTCTTTATATGGGCCTGCTGCAGCACGTTATGTGGGCAAACTATCCAAATGCAAAGGTCAAGGGGTAGATAATAAAAAATAGGAAATGTTTCGAAGACTTGCTTATATTTCTGAAGACTTACTACTATGCTTGGCGCATAGTAGGTTATTAATAAAAATCTGATGAAAGAATTGGTGAATGAATTAAAATAGCAGGTAGATTCTGGGAGTATGCTAAATTCCTAGAAATCCTGGAGATGAGTGTCAGCTCATAACAGTTCTATTGATGAAGTCTGGGGATACCAAACTTCTTGGTGAAAATGTCAAAGGGAGGGACGTCCACCAGAGAAAGCATCCAGGTCACTTTTGCTGTCCTTCATGGAATGGGAAACTTCCCATCCTGCTCTCCCCAAGTTGCAGAAGAGATAGTCCTCTGTTTTCCTTATGAGATTGGTGAGCTGTTAAAGAATAATGAACCCTATCAGAATCCATAATTATCTCACACGATTTTAGTTTTATAAACTTGTAGTGCTATAATTTTCTGTCTTTTCTTTGAACCATTGTTTTGAAAGACTGCAGTGTGTTCTTTATTTTCCCCTGCGCCAGGACTGCCGTCACCCAGCATATCACATCCACTATATCATATTAATGGCTGCCAGCTCAACAATTTGATACTCAATCCCATATATCAACCGCTGATATAATCCATTGCCATACAGTATATTTCATTTGCATTTATCTTTTCCATATACAGCACTCTCTTTTATCACTCTTCCAGCGGCCTCTCTTCCACCCGCACCCCTGTTTATTCTCAGTGGCACACATCTATACATTCTTCCTGGCGGTGTTATTAATAATCCCTACAAAGACCTTTCTCCCCCTTTTACCTTTTCCCCTCTCGGTAACTGACAGCTTCTTACATTTTGGCCTTTTAATGCGGTAAAATCAGGCTTGAATGAGGATGTTTCTTTGTTATTTTCCCAGACATTAGCATAGCTGCCTGAGCTGAGACTCAGGCACTTTCTCTAGATATGATTTATGACATCAATCCAATTTATGGCCATTTAAAGGAATGCTGAACTGGCTGTAAATCAGCAAAAGCACATAAAATACTCATGAGAACTGCTGGAATCCATCTGCATCAGCCTCCATCACCTGTAACAACAGCCAATCAGCAGCAAAAGGATGGAACTATCATGTGGGCAGAGGGAAGCAATGGCAATGATAGGCTTGCATCAAGGAGAAACAACTCACCTGATAACAGGAATAAAACAGACATGAATTTCAGGTGGGTAAGAAAAGTCTATAGGGGCAGGGAGTGGGGGTGAAATTTGGGGCTGGTAGCCAATAGGTACACGTCAAGGAGATGTTGCAAAGGAAAGCAAAAATAGCATTTTGTAGTGGCTTACAGTTTACAAAGTAACCTCAGATGTAGTTCCTCAACTTGAGCCTGTTGGCAACCTTAATAATTGGGTTTTATTTTGCGTATTTTATCTCTGAGAAAGACCTAGGTTGTAATTACCAAAGAGTCAAATTAAGTCCATGTCTTCTGTAAGCTAAAAAAAAAAATAGTTAAGCTAAAAAAATAAATAAACAAAAAGTAAAACTAAATTTTTAAAAAGAATTATTTTGTGTTGCTGTAGTCAATTAATCAAGGAAAGCATTACAATACTTTAAATATATTGCTAGGGATGGAGTGACATATTTGCCACAGATGATTTATTCTTTCTTTACATGTAAAGATGAATAAACCCTGGAGAGGTTTTGGCTATCCTAAGGCATTTGACTTCCAATGCATTGTTGAAAAAAGAAATCCTTCAATTAAAGAGTTGTTCCTTCCTCAGCCCTTTGGCTTTTTGCTAGTACACTCTATCTAGCAGTTCTTTTATTTGCGTTATGTTGTGATAGTACACATGTGTGGATGGGTAATATTTTGACCCGTCAATTTTTATTTCTTGCTCCCCATCCTCTCCTGATCTCCCTCCCCATCCCATCCCATTTAAACAGGTAACTGATCCTCTTTCCATTCCTTTGGGGAGTTATATGGCAGAGAAGAAACTAGAAGTAGACCTCAAAGACCTCTTAGATTTTATTTACCTGAGCCAAAGGCTCAGAATTGGAGAAAAATTTTAATTAGAGAGCGTATCTGGGAGAAGCAGAAGAGAGTAGTGGATCAAATGCTGCTGGTCCTTCTCTCAACTATATAGAGATTTCTCTGTGCTAAGAGGAGTAGAAAATGGCACCTTGGAGTTACAGAGCCCTGGAGATCTGGGCCCTGCTCATTGGAAGTTTTGCTTGGAGATCGCAAGACTCCAGGTGCTTGTATCATTTTAATTAAAACTATTTTTAATTATTTCTAAAATTCTCTGCACGTGTGTGTGCGTGCGCACACATGCACGGATCTTAGTTCTCTTTTTCCTTATGATAAACTAGGGTTCAGCTTTTCTAAATCCATTGCTAGCATATTCCCTGGCACGTACATTTTCCTATACCTGGTCTTCAGGAGGTTGTATATTTCCTAATGATTTTTTTACTATTTCCCTCACCTGCTTCCCTCACCTCCCATAAATTATTTCCCTTGGACAAACTTTTCCCCAACTGTGCATAAGTTGAACCTTTCAGAGGAAAGATGCTATAAAACATCTAATCGATAAATAACCTTGTTCTCTTCATAGAGTAAAAGAGTCAATCAATCTTTACTCCTCCACATAAATGTGCATATCTTATAGCTCAAATCCCATTATAACTATTTCCATGGGGGATTGCTTTTTGGATGCAAAGAAGGTTCTGTAATAAGTAAAGAGGGTACCTTATTTACCAGAATTCTTCACCTCCTTTCCAAACTAGGTAGGGAGGTGGTGAATAGAAAAGCAGAACAGACTCTGCAAATCATTGGTCCTTGGTACCTGTGTAAGACAAGATCTGTATTCTGACCTTGGATGAGCTAACCCTGCACAGGAATGTATTAATTTTCAAGCAGCATCCAGGCCATAGACAGTAATCCCTAGAGGGCTCAAGAGCCTTCCTCAACAAGATGTTAACACATTCAAAAAATGCAGATGAACTATGCCTGGGATTATGTAGTCATTACCCTTGATTAAATTTAATCACTATAATTCCTGAAGGACATGGTGTTGTTTGGTTCTGAATGGTCAAGACTGGTTGTTCATGTTTTATGAATTTGGTAGAAATGTGCCATCACACTATTTAATTTGAGGTATGTTTGAGTGACTTAACGATTTCCATTACCTCCATCTATCATCAGTGGGCTGGACTCCCCTTCAGGGCGGTAGGCTGGAGATACCCAAAGAGGTGTCTTTGGAGAACTATAAGTGAGCAGTCATGTGGAAACTAGATTTTAATGAGACCCGGTTCTTTTAGACAATGGCAAGGATCGAGGCTGGAGGGCCTGGGACAGGCACAGAGATATGCTGTATGTGAATTCCACTGCCATTAACCTCTCTCTGCCTCAGTTTATCTATAAAATAAGGATAGTAATAGTTTATTTCAATATTAATTGAGGTATTTCATGTGGGTGCTTAGTATAGTTCATGGCAATAGTGAATGCTGAATAATGTTATCTATTAGTATTTTTGTTACTATTATTGTTAATGCAATTCATTCTTGTTTTATCTCTTCTTACTAAAGCCAAACTAACTAAATTATATTAGCATGATTTATCTGGCCCCTCGCTCCTTTATATTATTTCTAAATTGTTATGTTATCACCACTTCCTTCTCTGACAATTTCTATAATCCACATATGCTGCAATTTAACATTGCATATGTTCCCACTCAGTGCCTATACATTGCATCAATTCCATCCAAGCTCCATAAATCCTCATCAGTGAACAGCATAGATTCCTATGTCTTGCCCATCTGGTTTTCCATACAGTCTTTCCAACTTTTTGGTTATTTATCTACTGGAATTTATATCTTATCTATTCAAGAAAAAAAAAAGGGATTTAAGGCAGTAAACAGTATCAGAAAGCTAGCAACACTTTCAAAAGGAGCTAAATTGCCATATTAAAGATTTAGATAGTATGTGAAATTCTTTTCCTGAGTGCAAGAGTTATTGAATGCTGGAGAGGGTTGCCAGATTGTTTCAACTAAAATATCAGAGCTTTAGGCTCACGGTTTTGTATCCAAGTGGTATGTGAGCATAGTTCAGAAAGCTGGCCTACAGTGAGCAAGGACTGTTATAGATTATATCATATCAATTTTAACTGCCAGATCATTTTATTAAAACAAAGACAACAAAATAGAATTGATAGAGAACTGGGTGGGGGATGCTTAGATGTATATTGGATTAAAGAGGCAGATAGTAGAAATATTAGAATGGCAGATATTTCCATTTGATTATTGTTCTAATCCCACTTGCAGAATCCTGAGTTAAGAAAATCAGTCCTCCCCAAACTCCTCTAATAAGAGATATGCTTAAAAATACAAGTTTCCAGCCCCATCCAAGGTATTTTAAACTAGGATCTTCAGTTTAAAGCCCTGTGGTGAAACCAGATGTTTAACAAGCAGCCATATGATTTTTATTTTCAAATGATGGTTGGAAAACACGGAACTGGGTGGTCACTTGTAATCTCACCCATGTCCTTCTTGCCTTACCGTAGCCCCCTTAGGATTTCTGTCGGATTAGAAGAGTTCTCATGCCACCATAGTGAGAGATTATGAGTAAACATCATCAAAAGCCTCGTAATAATGGGGAGCGTTTAGCATCTTTGGAGATAAATGTTTCGAAGAAAACTTGTAGAGTTTAAAGCTGTAAGACATGGTTAGCCCCTGACATTTATGATCTATGTGACATTGTTTAGCCTTTTGACCTTCTAACGTCTCAGGTTTCTCCACCTGAAAAATGGGAATCATGACGCTATAGGTCCTTCATAAAATTGTGAGATGGAATGAGACAAAGAGCAACATTTCACATAAATGTTAATATCCTTTCTTTATTGGGGCTTCAGCTGTCCAACGATGGCTTTCTGATTAATCCTCAATTTTTTCCTCCTTCTGTCATTTTAGCAACACAGTTATAATCTTTTTGTGTGTGTGTGCTGCACAGACTCTCTTCTCTTTTTCATCCTTTCCATATTTTTTTTTGATCCAAAAAGGAATGCTTAGAATTTCTATATGCCATCCCATCCTCTTCTCCAAAGCTGAAGGCTGATCTGATGCCAACCCAGCCATTTTTACCCCTCAGAGTAACAGGGGAAATGTGAAGTTGGCTGTTGGCACTGCTGCTTTCTATGACTTCTCTTTTTTTAAAGGCAAAGTTATTCCACAACTTGACTAGCTGGAGCTGAGATAAACAAGCTTTCCGAAGTCACAGAACCCAGAATAGAACTTGGATTTCTGACTCATCAGAGGCAGTTTAAAATTTTTCTCCATCTGCTCTAAAAGCATAAAGAGCCTGGTGGTTCTTGTGCTTCAGTCATTAGTAGAATTAGGAAGGAATACCCATCCCATCTAAAAACATCTGCCTCCCCTTTGGGTGCATCCACCCAGTACCTCATTCCCTGGGATGCCCTGCTCATCAAGAATTATGGAAATCACAGCACTCTGTGATGTAGCCACAAAGGGACTGCACTTTTTCTATTGTTCAGGAAGTCTAAAGACCTTGAGTGGCTAGGAAGAAGAATGTTGTGTGATGTACACTCAGGACAAAATGTGGCCTATAATAGAACAAGGACAGGAAGACTTGGAGAAAGCATGCACTTGTGTGTGCATGGATACACGTCTAAACTCTAATGTGATTAAAAATCACCTCAAGATCTTATTAAAATACAGATTCTAAAGCAGAGGTTTGAGGTAAGGCCAGAGATCTACATTTCCTATAAGCCCCAGGAGATGTTCAGACTGCTGCTCAGCAGACCACATTTTATGAGCAAGGGGCAAGCCCCAGGCCTTAGGCAAGAGTATGGACATTAAGTGTGAGAAGCATTGATATGGTGTCAAGAGTGATTCTCAGACTTGGGCTATACGTTAGAAACACCTGGGGAACTTAAAATGTGGATCTATACCCGAAGATTTTGATTTAATTGTTTTGAAGTACAGCCTAGGCATTGATTCCCTGGGCAACTCAAATATACGGCCAAGTTTGAGAACTCCAGATTTATGTCTGAACTCTAGATGGATGCTTCTCAAAGTATGGTTCCTGGGCTAGCAGCATTAACTTCACCTGAGAACTTGCTAGAAATGCCAACTCTTCGGTCCCACCCCAGACCTTCTGAATCAGAAACTCTGAAAGCAGAGTCCAGAAACCTGTGTGTTAACAAGGTCTCCAGGTGATTCAGGAGTATGGTAAGTTTGAGAACCAGGGCTCCGGTAGAGAGCTTGTTAATGCACAGATTGCCGCCCCTCTTTCCCAAGTTCTCAACTCCATAGGTCTTGCGTGGGGCCAGAAACCTTACTTTGAGGCTGCAGGTCTACATGCAGGAGATCATGGAGAGAGAGAAAGAGCAATTATAGCTTCGAAAGACCCTAGGAACAAACTTAACTGGAAGAGAACAAAGAATGGGCTCAAAAACACACAATTAGAAGGTAAGAACAGAAAATCCTTATGGTAAAAACTAGAAATGCTTTAAAATTTTTCAAAATGGATTTAATATCTTTCTTCTCCACTAGAAGAGAACTCTATGAGGTTGCAATTCATGTTTTTCTTGCTAACCGAAGAATGGATGAAAGGAAGATTTTAATGACTTAAAATCAGGAATACAAGTCTGTTTCTTTTTTCCCCGAGGTTTTATTTATTTATTTGAGAAAGAGAGTACAAGCAGGGGAGGGGCAGAGGGAGAAGCAGACTCCCAGAAAAACAGGGAAGCTGACGTGGGGCTCAATTCTAGGACCCTGGGATCATGACCCGAGCCAAAAGCAGACACTTAACTGACTCAGCTACCCAGGTGCCCCTAAATCTGTTTCTATATAACCAACTCCTATTCATTCATTTGGCAAACATTTATTGAGCTCCTGTTGTATCGGGCAGTGGCCAGATGCTGGGGAAACCAGGATGAGTGGCCACAGTCCTCATTCTTGAGGAACTTATAACCTTGAGGAACCTTCATTCATATAATCCTGAATTTATTTTTCCATCTCCACTGATGTATTTGTCAAGTACTAACTATGCATCAAGCATCTTATGAGGTACAGCTTGTAGGTTAGCAAGTAAAACAGACTTGAACCTACTTTTAAGAGGATTGCAGTCCAATGGGGAAAACAAAATAAAATACTTGAGTATTTTGAATATTATGAATAAAATATGTAATTTCAAATTAGGATAAATCCTCTGGAAGACATGCACAGGATGTGGTCACGGGAATAGCAGAGGAGGAAGCTTAACTAAAACGGGCAGGAAAGAGTCCCTTGGAAAGGTTAACAAAACACCCAAAGAGAAGCGACATCGTTAAAATAATGGTTTAGAGTGTGGGCTTTGGAATCCCAAATTCCAAATAGGCTGATTTGTCTAGAGAACTTTGTGAATCTGCAACCTTGAACAAGTTACTTTAATTCTCTAAACCTCAGCTTTCTCTTTTGTAAAACGTAGACGGTAATAGTACTTACATCACAGGGTTCTCATGAGGAAAATGAGATAAGCCATGTAAAGTATTTCGTCTGATGTATGGCATACTTTATGTATTATCTTAGAGAGCTGTGAATAGCGACTATGTGTTGGCTTTGTTTAGGTGCTGGAAATACAAAGACAAATATGAAACATTTTTGTCTTTGAAGAGCTGACAGTAGGAGGATTACATAGTTCATGCTCTGAATAACAATCTTGCACAGTAAAAGGAGATGACCATGGCACAAACTTTTTCATGAGGGGAAAACCCTAAAAGAAGAAAAAAAAAAAAAACCCTAAAAGCCAGGCTAGAGTCTCGGTGGATAAATCCTTCCTGAGATTTTGGATTATGGATATTGAAGATTTTCCCAATAAGCAATTCTAGTATACCCATCTTTGAGGGCTTAGGGGAGGGCTAGATTCTTATGCATAATCACGCATGGAAACTGTGCTAAACCTTTACTAGATGCTGAGCTTTGGAACCACTATAAAAATGTGGAATTACTCAACAATTCATTAAGCGTTAAACATTTCTTTAGCGAATTACTATCTATGCAGTATGTAGTTTGGTAGCAGTAAAAGACTAAAAAGCAGAACTGTATGGCTTTAGAGACTTCAACATTGAATTTTAATAATATAATAATAAATTATACCATTTATTGAACATCTGTGTGCCAGGCACTGCTATAGTAGACCCCTTATATACATTATCTAATTTGATCCTCAAAAAAACCCTCCAGAAGTTCATGTTATGTTTCAGACGTGATAACTGAGGCTCAAGAGGAGTAAGCCAGAAAGGAGGAGATATGAAGGCAGTACTGCCCAGTGTACAAGCCTGGGTCCCCTACTCACTTCCACTATTTTTTTTGCCTGTTGCTTTTTTTTTTTTTTTTCAATTGAGCTTGGATGCCTTCTGTATGTTTCATATTGGTCTTCACTCTTCTTTCTAATGCAATAATATAGAATTAAGGCAAATAAAAGAGTAAGATACTCAAGACACCTGAGTGGTTAAGTTGGTTAAGCCTGGGACTCAGTTTTGACTCAGGTCATGATCTCAGACCGTGGGATCAAACTCTGTGTTGGACTCTGCTGACATGAAGTCGGCTTGAGTTTCTTTCCCTCTTCCTCTCCGTCCCCCTACTCATGCACTTTTTCTCTCTCTCTCTCTTTCATCAATCAATCAATTAATCAATATTTAAAAGGAAAGAGTAAGGTTGTCCCTCCCTCCCTCCTTCTATCCCTCTCCTGACTTGGAAATAAGAATTGTCTTTCCCACCTAAGCCTCATAAGAACTTATTTCCATATATTTTTAGAAATCTATAGGGTTTTTTGTTTTTGCAGATTAGGGTCAATTTTTTTTCCTGTGGCATATTTCTCTTCTTTTCACATATGGAGTAAAAAGCAGTACCACAGCATTTGTGAAAATACAGAATGAAAAGCAGTTTCTATAAATTATCTGACTGCTATGAGACCCTGAGTTTGGTAATTGAGAATGGATGCTTCAGGAAGTAGGGCTGCAGTTCGTGCTAGACTAACATATTATTTGACTTTTAATTTGGCTTTGTAGAAAAGATACAGTCATAGTTTAATATGCTTTTCATGCTCACGAAATGATACTTTTTGCTTCATCATAATTAAGCTTCAACATGTTTTCTGAGGTTTTCCACCATTCAAAAATTTTTTATGCACATAAGAGTAGGCATCTTTTTAGCAGTGGTACATCTTGGTTGTGGTCTCTACTGCAGAGATAGCAAGTTAGAGACTGTGGGGATGGTTACCATGCTTTGTTCTTCCAGGAAGGGTTGACTCTACCACCTGTATTTCATCAGAAAATCAATTTGTGATATATGTGTGTTCGTTTCAATCACAGTATTGTGTGTGTATTCTCAATCACAATAGTGAATTAAGAAAATACCTATTTCCCTTTCTAAGTCTATATTTCCCTTTTTAAGCCTCAATTTTGTCAACTGCCCAGTTGGCCCAGGTCCTTCCTGTTCTGATGTTATGGCCCTTAAAGATTGCCAAACTGATTACCAGCTCCTTGCTTCTACTCTATGTTTTCCAGTTAAGATTGTTGATGACTGATTTCTGAGCGTTGATGTCAGTGAAAAGTTACGACTTCAGCCAGGTGGAAATGATGCACTGGTGCATGACATGAATGTTTTCAATTTCTCTTAACTTACTGGACTATGAAATTCATGAGCACCTAAAGCACTTTGAAATTTTTAAAACCTTTTTTAAGCAA
Organism: Canis lupus familiaris; assembly: GCF_011100685.1. Lineage (NCBI taxonomy): Eukaryota > Metazoa > Chordata > Mammalia > Carnivora > Canidae > Canis > Canis lupus. The sequence continues at coordinate 22,743,182 of NC_049254.1, read as the reverse complement.
AGTTATATTATCTTTTAAAATAAATGTATAGAGATGCCTAGGTGGCTCAGTCGGTTAAGCGTCTGACTCTTGGTTTCCACTCAGGCCATGATCTAAGGGTTGTGAGATTGAGCCTCACGTTGGTCTCTGTGCTCAGTGGGGAGTCTGCTTGGGCTTCTCTCCCGGCTCCCCGCACCCCTCTTGCACAGTCAGGCACGGAATCTGTGTCTCTAAAATAAGTAAATTAATTGAATCTTAAAGAAGTAAATGTATAAATAGCAACTTTGTGCTAATACTGGATTTACAACTTAATATAGATTATTCCATGTAATCTTGTATTAGTCCTATGAATTGGCTCCTTACCATTAGTTTGTAGGTGAAATGGGGATGTTGTGACAGCAGAACTTGGGACTTCAAGATTGCCTGAGATCAAAGTCTGACTTTATCACTTAGATATATGGCATGGATAGTTAATAAACCGTGTAGTCTCAGTTTTCTCATGTGTACTGGATGGAAATAATATAACACATAACTCCATACAGTTGTTCTGAGGATTCAGTGAGACAATGAATATAAAACTTATTAGAATAGTGCCTGGTATATAAAAGAATTTAGTAAATGTTGTTTGTTATTATCATTGCCCACAATCAGACCTAGTATGTGGTGGAATTGAAATTTGCTATCCGTTCTCTTTGTCTCAGAAGTCCATAGTTTTACCAGGGTACTGAAGGGGATCAAAACATGCTGCCCAAAAATATGCTACTTTGGCATAAGGTTATTTTGAGCTGTAAGCATTTGAGAGGGGAGAAAGGAGAACCCTCTTATACTGTTGGTGGGAACACAAGCTGGGACAGCCACTCTGGAAAACAGGATGAAGGTTCCTCAAGAAGTTAAAAATAGAACTACCCTAAGATCCAGCAATTGCCCTACTAGGTATTTATCCCAAAAGATGCAACAGTAATGATCCAAACGGGCACATGCACCCCAATGTTTATAGCAGCAATGTTCACAATAGCTAAACTGTGGAAAGAGCCAAGATGTCCATCAACAGATGAATGGATAAAGAAGATGTGGTGTACGTATACAATGGAATATTATTCAATCATCAGAAAGGACAAATAATTACCATTTACATCGACATGGATGGAATCGGAGGGTAATATGTGGAGCGAAATAAGTCAATTAGAGAAAGACAATTATATGGTTTCACTCATGTGGAATATAAGAAGCAGTGCAGAGGAGATAGGGGAAGGGAGGGAAAATTAAATGAGAAGTAATAGGGAGACAAACCATGAGAGACTTGACTACAGGAAACAAACTGAGGGTTGCTGGAGGGGAGGTGGATGGGGGATGGGGTAACTGATGATGGGCATTAAGGAGGGCTCATGATGTGATAAACACAGGGTGTTATATGCAACTGATGAATTATTGAAATCTACATCTGAAACTAATGATGTACTTTGTTGACTAATTGAATTTAAATAAGGAAAAAAGCAATCGAGAAATAGCAGACACAGGGAAAAAAACACAAAACACCACCTTTCTACCTTCCTCCTTTCTGTTTAAAAGCAGTTACCCTTTTAAAGGTAACTTCCTCCTTTTTCCTACACCAGAAAGAGATGGCTCTTATCAATGAGGATGACACCAACTTAAATCTGCGTAAACAAATCATACTAAAATAATCCCATCTTCTATCAGTTTCCCCCATAATTTACCACCCTAGAAGCTCAACCCTTATTCCTTTGTTTTGTCCTGTCTCTACAATGTATCACTCTTTGCTAAAATCATATATACACTCTCAGGCCTAACTGCTTTTGGGATATTTTCACTGCTTTTTTATGATTCCACACTCCACCCCCATGCTACATAAAAATATGAACATCGAATAAAATTTGTATGCCTTTTCTTCTGTTAATATGTCTTTGTCAGTTTAATTTGCAAGGCCTCAGTTACTTAACATGACAGGGTAGAGGAAATGTGTTTTGTTTTTTTTTCCTTTCTCTACAGCACCATACATCCAGAGATGAGTCATTAGCCTAAGATTTGTGAACAGTTATACCCAATGCTGTATGAGTGTGATAGTTTGAGACTGTTGTATTGAATGTCTTGTCTCTACCAGTCAGTTCTCTACCTTGATTTCAACATAATGTTCTAAATATATAAATCATTTCGTAACACATTTTCCCTAAACTACTCCCTTGTCTTTCCTGATCCTGGCCTCTGCCCCGTGTCTTATGACCTCTACTTTGTTAGTCATGCTGCTCAGCAATGCAGTCATCCTTTCTCTTCCTTGAACTTGGCGATCTATTCGTAGTACCAGGGATTTTATATATGATATTCTGTGTACCTGGAAAAAAATCTTTTGCTTTTGTCTTGACTAATTCTTATTTAGCCTTTCAGCCTCAGCTTAAATATTTTATCTCCGAGTAAACATCCCTGACTATACCATTCCCTCAGCCTCCCTATCTCCAATAAATACCATCCATAGTTCACTTACCAGAGGTGCTAATTATGTATTTATGTTTGTTTGCTTAATATCTGCCTATTCTGATACACTGCTAACCTTCTTAGGGTAAGAACTAGATCTGTTTTGTGTGGGCTACAGAAAGAATATTATCTATTTATACGTATCCTTCCTCAAAAAATCTACCATCGTAGAGTCTGAACCTCTTTGAAGAGTGTGCTATGCATGTGCATGCACACGTACATATGTGTGAGCAGGAGAGAGAATATTTCTGTTATAATTACTATAAACATACAGAGAGTTTTATGGAAAATTTAAATACCTATATACTTACTACATAACATTCTCAATTTCTAGCCATTTTTCTTTTACATTTTTTAATTAAAATCAGATACAGTTGAAGACCTCTCTACTCAGAGATAGTCATTGTATTGAATTTGGTATTTATTATCCCCATTCCTGTTTTTATATTATTATCTCAGGTGAATCTGCTTTGAACAATATGTAGCATTATTTATTTAGCTTATTTGTGAACTTCAAAAGATTTAGCATGGTGTCTATAACATACTACAGTATTCTTTTCATTCTTTTTGTTTTTCTGCGTATTTATATTTTAAATGTTGGGCCATGTTGCTATTAGTAGTTCTAGTTCATGTTTACTAGTGTATGTATGAAATTTGATCGATGCAGTGTCTGTATTTATTGTCCTGCTGACGGACATTTAGGTCATTCCCAAAGTTTCTCAATCAAGGTTGTGATAAACTTGTTTGACATGTCTTCTTGTGAGCATCTGCAAATTTTCTCTAGGGAATACGCTTCAAATTAAAAGCACAGCGTCAAAGAACACGATCATTTTTAAATGTGATAGATACTTCTATAATGTTCTCCAAAATGCACCAATTTATTCCCTGCCAGCATGATATGAGAGTCTCAGTAGTTGTGCCAATAATTGACATAGTCAAAAATTGTAAGATTTGCCCATCTGATATTTGTGGAATGGTATTTTATTGACTTAGATTCTTTTTATACCCTCAAAATATGGTAGGCAATAAACAAACAGTTATGTTTCATGGTATCATTGCTGAATATTAATACTAGAATTCAGCTTTTATGCATATTACAGAGAAGATATCCCTATAGAAAAGTGTCACCGATAGTTAAGACATCCAAAGTAGAGTTTGATTATAAGATATAAGAAATCCTTCCCCTCTTCTGTTATCTCTAATAAGTAAGAATGGAAAGGAGTCTGTTCTAAGTTACAATTTTACCAAATAAATTCTTTTAAATAGAAAGTTTATTGGGGTTTCTTAGGTTTTCTCTCTTCTTTCATTTCTTTCTGTGCCCTAGGAGTCAGCAGTATGGCCCAAGGAAGTGAAGAGGTGGCAGGTGGGGGCTGAAGAGGGGTGGTCATACCTAACAAGCTAGTGGCAGGGCCAGAGGCCAAGCAGGCAGCAGTGCTGGCACCTAAGGACGTATGATGCTCAGGGGCTGCAGGGCTCAGGGCTGCAGAGGTGTCCAGCGTGGTCTGGAGATACACACACTGGAATTAATCACTCACTGTGGAGAAGGAATCTATACAAATGGAAAAAGAGAAGGCAAGAAAGAACCCTGCGGTGGTAGATTGGAATCAGTGGTATATATTTTATCCAGCAGAATCAGGCTAGCCAGAGCATGTTCTCATGACAATTAAAGAGAAGCAAGAGGAGAAAGGGAAAGGCAAGATGCATTTTCAAGCCTCTGCTTTCATCAGCTCTGCTAAGAAACCAGCAGTCAGAAGCAGGTCTAATGTCTAAGCTCAGAGTCAGAGTGGGAGAGGACTACAAATTTGCAGGGTACAAAGGCTTGGATGCAGGAAGTCCCATTAAATTGGGCCATTAATGCAATTAATATACCACAGAGTTCAGGAGGATTTCACAGGAATCACAAAAACAAGCCCTATTCCCTCCTGCATGGGCTATCAGAGGAGTGGACACCTGAGCAAGGGTTTCTAAAGTAGTTAGACTCTCTCTACTTCTTTGGTCATCTTATTATGTTTAGTTTATCTAGTCACTGAGTAGTAAGAGTTTAACTTGAAGTTATGAATTTAACTTCTGTTTTTTGATTTACTGACTTTAGACAGTTTCTATTTATTTCCTGATATTAAAATGAGAGAATTAGAGCAATTATCCTACTTTCCATCATTCTTAACTGCAGGTCACTTTTTGGTCATTTATGTTAACAAATTTATATTAAGATCCTTAATATTTATCTGCTTTATACCCATATACCTTTCAGAGTTAATCAGTTGATTTCTAATTATTGAAATTGCTGCATATAATTCACAATATTATAGTTGTATATATATTATTCACCATAAAACTAAGAAGTGTGTTGAACTCACACAAGTGCCTTCATTCTTCTCTTGCATTTGCTTGCTGTTTTTCTAAGCATAAAGTTTTGGTTTAGATTCTTCTCGAGAAGGCCAAGGATAGCACTGCATTGTTCTTGGCACTCTTAGTTGGTGAATATACAAAATTAGCCTTAACATTATGTAGTTTCACCTGGATGTAGGTGCTTTTATTTGTTCTGTGTGTATTTGATTGGTCCTTCCATCTAAAAGATGAGGAAATTATCCCTTCTTGTTTCTTTGTACTGGCCCTATATTGTCACTGTTTCTGCCAGATTGATACTTAGTTATATCATCATTAACTACTAAACTTTTGATAAGACCTATATTTGTTTTATATATGTATATATTACATTTTAAACTTTATTGTGTGTCAATAAATAGACCTTGTTAGGTCCAATTTATTAATTTGCCAGCCTATTAAATTTTTAGTTTTCTTTTATCAGTGTTTTTAATTTCCAAGAACAATTTCTTACTTTCTGAATACTATTTTCATACCATCATATTCTTTTATGGCTACAACTGCCTGTTGTTTTTTTTTAAATTGAGATAGAGTTTACATACTATAAAACTCACCATTTTGAAATTGTTCATTTCAGTGAGGTTTTTTCCTCTATATTTACTGTGTTGTACAAGCATCACCAATATCTAATACTAGAACCTTTCCATTACCCAAAAAAAGGAAAGCCTATGCTTGTTAGCAGAGTCGGTCCTAGTATCATTCCCCCTTTCCTGGCTCCCCCAAACCAATAATCTACCTGTCCCTGTAGATATACTTAATCTGGTGAATTGACATAAATGGAATTATATAATATACCTTTTATTTCTGTTTTTTTTTTTTCCATCTAACACAAAGTTTTCAAGGTTCATCCATGCTGTACCATGTAATAGGACTCCAATTATTTTAGTAGCAGAATATTCCATAGCCTGGATATGCCACATTTTGTTTGTCAATTCCTTAGTTGGAGACATTTGTAGTTTTTTTCCCCAGTTTGGGGCTATTATGAATAAAGCTAGTGTGAACATTTGTGTACAAATTTTTGTGTGAATGTATATTTTCAGTTCTCTTGGGTATTAACTCAGGAGTGGAATTGATGGGTCATGCGGTAATTTTGTGTTTAAACTTCTGGACAAACTGCCGGCTGTTTTCCACAGTGTCTGTACCATTTTATATTCCCATCAACAGTATAGGAAGATTCTAATTTCTCTACATCCTCTTCACCACTTGTTGTTTGCTGTTTTTGTTTGCTTATTTGTTTTAATTCTAGTCATCTTAGTGGGTGTGACGTGGTATCTCATTGTGGTTTTGATTTGCATTTTTCTAATGAATAATGATGTTGAGTTTCCTTTTACATGCTTAATAGCCATTTGTACAATCTTCCTTGAGGAAGTGTCTATTTAAATTCTTTACCCCTTTTTAATTGGGTTATTTGTCTTTTCTGTTTTGGGGTTGTAAGAGTTCTTTATATATTCTGGATACTAGATGTTTATGCTTTGACATTCTGTGGGTTGTCTTTTCACTTTATGTGGTGTCCTTAGATGCCCAAAAGTTTTAAGTTTTGATTGAGTGCAATTTATCTATTCTGTCTTTTGTTGCTTGTGCTGTTATATGTAAGAAATCGCTCTAATCCAAGGTCGTATAGATTTACACTTGTTTTCTTCAAAGAATTTTATTGTTTCATGGTGCCAAATTCATTCCTTTGCATGTGGACATTTCATTTTTCTAGCTTCCATTTACTGAAAGGACTATTTTCCCCAATCAGTTTTTTTGATACCCTCATTGGAGATTGACTGATTATGTGAGCATGTGGACTCTCAGTTTTATCCCATTGGCCTATATGTCTATCCTATACCAGTACTATACTCTTGATTACTATATCTTCATAGTAATTTCTGAAATTAGGAAGTTCTCCAATTTTTTTCTCTTCCTTTAGGATTATTTTCATAATCCCTTGAATTTCCATAGGATTTTAGGATTAGCTTGTCCATTCACTGTTGCTTCTTGAATTTCTCTGAAGCATGAGACTAATTTAAAATTTTTATAAATTATTTTTTGTTCCTAAATTATCTGTCTTTACTCTTTACTTATCCTGATTATGCTCATCAATGCTCTTTTTTTTTCAATTGTTTGAACTTTTTTAATTTATTTTTTTTAAGATTTTTTATTTACTTATTCATGAGAGACACACAGAGAGAGGCAGAGACACAGGCAGAGGGAGAAGCAGGCTCCACCCAGGGAGCCCGACATGGGACTTGATCCTGGGTCTCCAGGATCACACCCTGGGCTGAAGGCAGTGTTAAACTGCTGAGCCACCCGAGCTGCCCAGAACTCCTTTTTTTTTTTTTTTTTTTTTTAAAGATTTTGTTTACTCATGAGAGACCGAGAGAGGCAGAGACATGCGCAGAGGGAGAAGCAGGGAGCCTAATGTGGGACTCAATCCCTGGACTCTAGGATCACGCCCTGAGCTGAAGGCAGATAGTTAACCATGGAGCTACCCAGATATCCCATGAACTTCTTCTCATAGTAGGTGCCCATGTATATCTGTTGAAGTAGTGAATGAATAAATGACTGAGTTGATAAGAATGGATTTCTAGATTTTTTTTCTTATGAGCTAGATGAAGTTACCCCATTCAGATATATTCCTTACTGAAATATCAGTAGTGACTCTGATGAATGCACAGTCTACATAACTCATGATTTATGTGTAGGCATATGTATTATGAGTGTTCTTAAGTCATTTCCATCTATTTGTTCCTTTAGAGAGAGCTAAGATCTTTTATGTACCTGTTTCTCTTTCTCTTCCTCTTTGTCCCTCTCTTTCAACATCTCCCTTCCTCTACTTTCCATTGCCTCACGGTACTCAGTAATTTAGACTCATTAACACTGATATCAATTTTGCTTAGAAAGAGCAGTCACTAGGTATACAACAGCTGTAATACATCTTTACAGGATTCACCTGGGTTTCCACAATTATATGGTAATCTTTCCCTTGTCAATGGCTTACATAATAGAAAGCCCTCATAATACAAGAAATTATGACTAATAAGTTTTTATATGAACTCTTCTTGCAAGAAAGAGGTTACTAGATACTATATAATCTAAGTACCCTTTAATAAATGTAAAAGGCATTTGTCATTCTTTGTGTTCTCATTTTGGAACAAACTTCCTATATTAGAGGAATCCTATGAGAAGTCGGCCTTCTATTATGGCATCCACAGGTGGAGGGCAGCAAAGATGCAGAACTCACACTAAATTTGGCCAATTGGATGCTTCTCCCAAACATTTTGGATCATGAGGAAGTGAAACAAAGTTAAGATATGCCAAGAGATTATGTGTGGAGACTGCTGTGGAATCATAAGCCTTATGTCCCAGGAGTGAATCCTCATGGGCAGTGGTATCCTGGGGCAGTGTGGCTATGGTGGGATTTTTTTTTTTTTTTTTTTTTTTTTTTAGATTTTACTTGTTTTGTTCATGAGAGACACAGAGAGAGAAGCAGAGACATAGGCAGAGGGAGAAGGCTACGGTAGGATCTTGGCTGCTTCTTACTTCCCCTTACTACCTATACTTTTTCTGAATTTGGCTCTGTGGCATTCCTGATGATTTATGAACCTTGCAATATCCTTTAAATAAATTATGTTCTAATAAAACTAATACAGTTTGATTTCTGTGGTTTGCCACAGCTGCTGATAAAAAAATCAATAAAAATAGTTCTCTAAAAGTTAATGATATTAGAAACTCTTAAATCATTATGAATTATTTAATTTGTATATTTATTTATTTATTTTTAATGTGTATATTTACTTAATTCATATATTTATTTTTAATGAGCAAGAACTTTTCCCATTCATATACTTCTCCAACCAAATACTGAAGAGCCACTGGATTGTGTAATTTGGAGGTTTTGGCTCTTATTTCCTTTTCACTAAGTATCTATCGATACTTCTTAGACATTCCTCAGCTCTCTCTACCTCCTTATAAACCATTATAGTACAGATCTGACATGGTGATTTGTTTTCTCCTATCTCCTACTTTCTCTAGAATAGCATTGCAAAACATTTTATTCTTTTTCTACTACCCATTTTATCTCCTTTTTCTACACCCATTTCCCAAATTCCTCTTTTCATAATTTTCTTCAATAGAAGCAACTCAAACTCATACCATTTAATTATCCTAGAATGGTAATTTCCAGTGTTGAAAATTCACTATAATAGTATTCCCCTAAATTTTTGTGCCGACCACTAGAATTTAATGGATGTAATGATTAGTTTCTAGTCTAGTCCTCAGATGCCTCTGTGTTAGAACCATCTAGCATTACTTATTTTGCAGAGATTTTTATGCATTACTTCTGTCAGAGAAGAATCCTGGGAGGCGTCTTTAGTCCCAAACAGGGGAGAAGGAAAGCTGTGCCCTTCGATGTCCACAGGTGCTTTTGCTGCTGTTGCTTTTTAATCCAGAAGAGAGCTCTATGTTCTGAAACACAGCAGCCTGCTGGAACTGAGTGGCATCTTCCTTCTTTAGGCAGGACATGAACTTGCTAGTTTGCCGAGTCTTTACCACTTCCTACTGTCTCCTGAAAAGCCAGGGGTCAGCTTAAATTTATCTTACAGGGTCAGATTTGGTCACTTCATGGTCTGCCTCTTCCCGGAAATGCTTTGAGTTTGTGAACTCTGGCCCTACACCATCAGTACAAAAAAGCCTATTTATCATCATCAGTAACTCAGATTAATTTAGCAACTTCTCTTTGGTCTAGAAACACAAGACTGATTACTGGTCTCCTACCCCCAGATGATAGGAGCAAAGAATCTTGACTTCGCTTTGGTAGGAAAAGAAAAATGTTTCCATGTGTGTTTGTTGCTGTGTTTTCTCCTGGCGTGTTAAAGGACAGAGCAAGGCAATTTCTCAATAGGCAGTCCAGCTACCTTAACCTTACAGTAAGTCATCCTGTTACTCACTTTTCATTTGAGGGGAGCTCATGCTTGTAGAGGGTTTACTGAACCACATCTACTTCCTGGCTATAGCTTCCACTGGTCACTGGATGATTATAAACAACAGCAAATATTCAGAGCACAGAAAATAGAATTTTCAGAAGACCTCAGGTCTGCCAGCTGACTAGATGCCACAGTGGGTACTATATAACTGGAGCCCTGTGGGGAAGAAACCAGCTGCAGCCACTGCCCCTTGGAGGGTGATCAGAGGCAGCTGCTGTCTAGTTTGTTTAACTTCAGCTAGGGAAAGTATAGTGATGAGGAATTATTGAAGTCTCTCAGGATTCCCTTATGGCATCAACCTAGGCAGCCGACTGGGGCTTCCTGAAGAAACTTCTCTTTCTCGAGAATCCCCAGGCTCCTGCCAGTAACCTGTTTGGGCGTTGTAGGGGGATGTGGGGGGGTGGAGGGTACACTGGGAAGGTTGGTGTATCTGTTCCCCTGGGGCTCCTGCTCTATATGGCAAGGATCCAGGGGCTGAGGTAGTGTTTTTGTTATATGCCCAGAAGTAAATCCAGGATCCGGCTAATAGAGAAGATGCTTATGTTTGTTCCAAGGTGCACTTGTCAATTATAGAGACAAGAGCAACTCCAATTTTCTCCTGAGTCCTCAACTGTCCTTTTCTGGGAGCTAAGTACTGTGGTGAATTATTCATTATTATAATATCTAAAACCTTCTTTCTTTTAAGGCCTGTTCAGTTTCTGAAAAAAAATTACCATATTCATAAACTTAAACCTGGCTAAGTAGGCATAGGTGTCCTGTGTAATAGGAGACCAGACACATGGACCTGAGAAGTTACTTTAGTCAAACTAATGGAGTGAACAAAATCTAGGCAATGGTTCCTGTTGTACAGCTAATTGAGGTTTCAAGGACCTTTCCATTTTCCTCCTTGCCTTTTGTATTATTTCCAGGATAAAGCCTGGAATTAAGAGAGATCTCACAAACCCCTTTGGAATTACCCCAGATCTTAAAGGATGTTTACCACTCAGGTACCTTCCCACTTTTATTACCACTAATTCCAGCCATGAATATCCTGAAATAGGAAGATTGCTCTTGGACCAATTGAATTAGTCAGCTATTTCCATAATAATGCCGTGTAATAGAAAAATCCCCAAATGTCAATAGTTCACTAAAACAAGCTTTATATTACTTACTTATGAGCCAGCTGGGGTAGGTCTGTTTCAAGGCCAAGTCAGCTAGATTTTATTTCAGGCTTTCAATTGATTTCAGGTCATTTTCATTTGTCTCTTCACTCTCTTTGGGTAAATGGCTATCTAGGAAGTATTTTTATGGTGAATGCTGGAATTCAAGAGGGCAAGTTGAAACTCTTTAGGACTCCCCTCAGAACTGGAACATTTACTCTTGACCTGTATTCCAATGACAAAAGCCAACATGTGCCTAAACTGAATATCAGTGGGGAGGAAAATATAATCTGCTCCATCTAGAGGATAGTACCACAATATTACAAGGCAAAGGACATGTGTAAGTAATTCTAATATAGGAAGAGAATGAAGAGTTGTAAATGATGATTGAATATGTCACACTAGTGAAGAACACAGGAAGGGGGACTCCGTGAAATAAGGGAATAAAGAAAAAGATTCATTATTAAAGAATGAAATTATAAATGGTAGGAATGGAAGCCATCCAGTCTTGGGAACGTGGATATAGATTAAAAGGAGGATGTCTTATGTAGAAGACAGAGCCAATTAGCTGACATTAAAAAACAAGATATTTTTCAAAATTGCCATCAGAAAGGTTTATTTGGCAAGCAAAACTCTGACAAGAGAGATAAGAAAGGAAAGAGGTTGAGAGAATAAGCATAGAAAGGAAAGATGAAAAAGTAAGAAAAACTGGTCTAGAAAGTTACAATCTGCACCTGTGACATACATCCTGGAACAATCTTCATGAGGGTCAGATGGTCAGCATTTCAGAACCATACTTCCCATTCATGGTAACTCGTGTCTAAGTTGCAAAGATATTTTGTTCATAAAATTTCTTTTGATGCTTCCCCCACCCCATTCTCAACGATTTAAAAGATGCATAAGGAGTGTAAAATAAACTATAGAATCTTAGAGATTTCAGTAAATTCTGCTTGAATCGACTACCTAATATTTATATCCCTCTAATTACTAAGAGCAATGTTTATATTGGTTGCAATGTACCAAATTAAATAAACATGTACATTTTCAACCTTTCTTGCAGCTAGGGATGAATCTATCATGCAGTTAATTCATATATAAGAGTTTGGGTGGAGCTTTTAGGTGAACTTTAGAGGATTCGCTGTGCTGGAACTTGTTTCTTGCTTTTCTTCTTGCCTAGATGGAAGCGCTAGGGATAGATTGGCCATCTTGAAATCACAGGTGAAAAGCATTAAATCAAAAGCCATTCACTGACCAGAAATACTGGAATTCTGTTCCCTGTGGGCATTGGGGAGCCTCTATACCAGCCCTGCACTAAATCTCACTCCTCTTGTAATGTAAGGGAAAATAAATCTCTGCATGTTGTTCAGCCTTTGTAGTTGGACCTCTAGTATCAAATGCATTACCTTGCTAAGAAAGTAGTAGGTCATTAGAGATCACCTAATCAACCCCTTCCTCTTTATCTTACAATGAAGAAAATAATAATTCTGAACAGTAAAGCGATGTTGCTTAAGATCAAGCAGCTGGAGGTCTCAACAACTCTTAAAAGCTCTATGATACTAGAATTGGGAGCATAGAACTATGAGTGAATTAACCTAAAAACAACAACAACAATGAACAGGACTCATAGCACAGGTATATCCTGCTCCAAAGTCTTGAATTCACTGTGTATTTCTACCCATGTGAATAGGACCGTCAGCATGCCGGGCACTTCTAATTTCATAGGCCAGAGTCCATTGACCTCCAGTTGTGTTGACATTCCCTATGCTCTCTAAAAAAAGAATCAAGCCTGGAGGCACTGAACTGTGGACTGCCTTGCCATGAGACAAGCTTGGATTTTGGAGACTCTCTCCTGCGTATGTGAATAACCAGAAATGGTAATAGTTCAGGGGAACCAGGAAGTCTCCTTCCATTTCCCAGGAGGAGCAGCAGCTGGCACACCAGCTGGCTTTACCCTCACTAGATGCTCTTTGAAACAATAGGTGGGCTTGAGTTGCCAGTACACAATATAGCACAAGCATCCTGAGATCAAATCCTCAGTGTGAGGGCTGGAAGTTAATTGTTGGGCTGGAGTTTAAGAGACCCTATCTAGACCTTTCATTTCCTCTCTTATAGTTACTGCTTAAGGAACTGCTGCATGGGAACTTAAAAAGGAACCTATCACTTCTGCCTTGGGAGTATTTAGTGAGCTATTTCTTATGTTCATGTAATCCTAGGAAGTCTAATACTGTGATCTATGCTGCAGCTCTAAGCACACCCACACCCACACACATACATGTAAACATTCACACACAGACACACACATTTGAGCCCAACATTCACATTTGCATTTTGAACCTCATAGCTATTTGCTCTTTCTTTTCCCAAAATGGAGGCTACTATTTCCCTTTTGGGGAATGAGTGGGTAGGAGAAATATATCTCTAACTTCCAAACTGCCTCACTCAAATTCTTTTTACAAATAGCAGTAGTTTTCTTACTGACATCAGTTAAAAGGCCTTTCAGTTGAAATTGTCGAAGTGACAAGATAAACGGGTACATTCATCTTAAAGCTTGAGAAATACACAAGGGAATGAGGCTCTGTCAGAATTAGAAAGAAGCTGTGAAAATCCTTAGATTAAGCTAAATATGCAAATGCAATGAGTTTACTCAATTTTAATTTACTTACAAGAGAAACTAAACACTATAATGATCAGATTTAAATACTTATTGTTTTCTTTCTTTTTTTTAATTACCAGATTTTTTTCCTTCTTCCTGTCTTCCCTTGCTTATTTGGTCATTTGCTAGCCAGTGTTTTCTTCCTTTATATATAATATCTCTTAAAGGAGCTTGCATTTGATATCCACGAGAAATCAGTGGATTTAAGTTCTGGCAGTGGTGCTTGTATGAAGATATTGATGAGGGAGTAAGTAATCCAGCATAATCAACAGGAATTTCAGAAACACTTAAGAATATTTTATCAGTTGAGGGGAAAGACCTTACTGTTCTAAGACAAACTGAATAACGACAGTTAAGATATATGGCTGGAAATATATAAGGTGATGAAAATATTCTTTTATTTGGAAGGATAATGAGGACTCCAAGCTATTTAAGGCTTCTGTTTCTCTGAAAACTTTCTGACGAGAGTTTCCAGATTTAGCAAATAAAAAACACAGGATGTCCAGTTAAATTTGGTTTCAGATGAGCTATGAATTGTGCAGAATATACTTCTACTAATAATTATTTGTTGGTATCTGAAATTCAAATTTAACTTAGTGTCCTATATTTGATCTGGCAACCTTATGTCCCAGGATACCCACACACTTTTCTTTTTGGCTCTTACAGATCTGCTGGAGCCGTTGGTCCTCCTTTCTCCATTAACATGGTCTATTGTCATACTGAGTTAAAAGAGCCCCCCATTACCAGCACTGTTAACAGTCCTTCTTAGGCTACCAGAAAGGGGACCAGGGCAGTAGTTAAGTACTTCCAGAATCACAATTTTTTTTGAAGTATAGTTGACAACAGTGTTATATTAGTTTCAGGGATGCAACATAGTCATTCAGCAAGTCTATACATTACGTTGTGTTCACCCTAAGTGTAGCTACCACCTGTCACCATACAGCACTATTAAGATACTGTTGACTATTCCCTGTGCTGTACCTTCCATCCCTGTGACTTACTCATTCTATAACTGGAAGTCTATATCTCCCACTCTCCTTCACCCATTTTTGTCCACCCCCCGAACCCCTCCCCTCTGGCAACCAAGTATACATTCAGTACATGAATGGGTAAAGAAGAGGTGGTATGTATATACAATGGAATATTACTCAGCTGAAAAAGAATGAAATCTTGCCATTTGTGACAGCTTGGATAAACCAGAGGGTATTATGCTGAGTGAGATAAGTCAGAAAGACCAAAACCATATGATTTCATTTATATATGGAATCTAGAAAACAAAACAAATGAATAAGCAAATAAAAAGTAGAAACAGACCCATAAATGCAGAGAATAAACAGACTTACAATTTTTTAAATGGACTTACTTTCTTAGATTTTTACCTCCTTTATTATAGGACATATTAAAACATATCCCCAGTACCTGATTCAATGATATATATATATATATAAAATGATGGAAAAGTCATCTTTTCCTTATAGAGTTAACCTCTGTCATCTTTAACTCCGTCTTATTTCAGAGTCCCACACTCCCATTTGGGCACTGCTTTAGAAGTGAGGGGTTAATCACTCTTCATTTGAAAGTCCTTAACTCTTATCACACTCAGATCAATGGGTTTTATTTATTTATTTTTCTCTAAGAAAGAATCTAGGTTATTCACTCTTTAAAAATGCTGGAGATGCCACAGTACAAATGATAGAACAAGTATTCTCTCTGAACATGATGAAATTTGCTATCGAGATAAAGAGTTGGATAAAAACTGTATGATAATCATAGAATAAATAGGCTTTCAGCTCTCAGTGACCCTTAATTACCCCCAACTGTAGTTGGATAAATTTGGAACTATGGTGAACAACCGTATTATCTCAAACCTGCTAATTAATAGATTTATTGTCAACCTGGAGTTAGATATCTTGTGATTTGGCTCAGATCATTATGTTATAATCTATCTTGGTCAACATCATTCTTACTGACTTGGATTTAGATTACATTTACCTGGAATTTATCTAGGAGATGCCTAAATATTGATTTTTTTTAAAAAAAGAGATAAAAACAGAAGACAAAGGAGTCATGTCATGTATGTACAAATATGACTTAAGCTTTTTCTGTTAGTGTTATCAGGTAGGAATTGCTAATAAGTTGGATTATAGACAGCTGCACATAAAATTAATTGTTGGGGAAAGGGACTATGAGTTACTACGTTCTATCAACATTATTGACTCAATAAGATTTAACCTTTTTGTGCAGTTTTTGAGCTGAGTCCACCATTAGCATTTCTGGGTGGTATAGAGATTCCAGGAAGCTATATCATGGGGCAGCTAAAAAAAAAATGTACTGGTATCACTTTGTGCTTGTATCCTTATGTAGTAAATAATATCTGTATATTTTATTGTATTCATAGTCATTTGGTATATGTGTGGGACATAATAATCACTGTTTTTGAATGTTTGCACCAAGTCACTACATTTCCACCAGAAAATCAAATTTCTTGTATAAGCAGGCATCTGGGACATGGAAGCAAATTCATTATAAAGAAATGGTCATTATGATGGTATCTTTTAGGCTAAGCTGGAATGCCTTCCTGCATTTAGCACACACTGAACTAAAGGATACTGCTGAGATTAGGTTATTACTAGAGCAGAGGGAACAAGAACCTGAGGGGTAAAGAATAAATATAGATACTTCATGATGGTGATTAAATAAAAATGTAAGTTATGTGTGTGTGCATGTGCTTACTTAAAAGTAAGCATTGGTTGAACTTAAAAACAACTGAATACATTCCAGTTCACAAAGAGAAAGTAAACAATATGGTGCAAAAAAGTTCCATTAAATCAGCGATCATAGAACAAGATGGATGAATAAAAAACAAATTTATCAGTTGCAACAATAAACAAAAATAAGTCAATGCTGCATTAAAAAAAATATTCTCAATCATAGTAAAAACAACTAAATAAAACTATGTTCCTTAAAAGAGATGCACTTAAAGCATCATGACACTGAAAAGGCAAAAGCATAAATTAATATCAAGCAAAATAAAAAGGAAAGAGATCTTAAAAGTTAAAGAAAAAAGAGAATTGTTCATTTATTCAGTAATAGCCTGGTATATACTTCAACATCAAAAACTCTATGAAGGGGCAGCCCGAGTGGCTCCGTGGTTTAGCGCTGCCTTCAACCCAGGGCATGATTCTGGAGACCTGGGATCGAGTCCCGTGTCGGGATCCCTTCATGGAGCCTGCTTCTCCCTCTGCCTGTCTCTCTCTCTCTCTCTCTCTCTCTCTCTCTCTCTGTTTCTCATGAATAAATAAATAAAATTAAAAAAAAAAAAAAACTCTATGAAGAGGTTCTCAGTGGATGTCAAACCCCAAACAAAAGACAGTAAAGTGCATAGAATATAATGTCATTTTATTCTGATAAATGATGCAATCTACAGTAAGGATATGACTCATAAAGATTTATGTCCTAAATATCATTATATCAAAATGTGTAAATCAAAAACTATTAGATAAATAAAGAGAAGTTGGCAATAGCTTATTTCTGTAAGTCCTTATAGACCACAAAAGAAAAATAAAAGATAATGATCTAAGTAATATAATTAATGAGGGTAATTTTATAGATTAAAAAATAAGTGCAGAGATATCTAATTTGAACATCTTTAAACAGAACATATAAAGTTGATAGCCTCCAGTGTACTTTTTAAAATAATTTCTGTGAGAGACCACAGTAAATACTCAGGAATTGCAAAATGCAGAAAATAAGTGGTGCAAAATAAGTGGGCCATAGCCTCCATTTAAAAGAAGCAAATAAATAAACAAAAACTAAAACAAAACTGTAAATGTAATCCAATCACATGGAATTAAAAGAAACACCAACAAAACACTCCTATGAATAAGTTACCAGTTAAGAGGAACGTTAAATTGTAATTAATAACTGCTAACACTTGTTAAGTATTTATTATATTCCAGGCCCTGGAAAAAGTATTTTAGATCTATGATATAACCTCAACCTCATATCAACTTATTTAAAATATCAGCTCAGATTTATTTTTCTTCCAAGCACTAATTCACTCCCTGACATTATATGACATATTTATGTGTTCATATATTTACTGTCCATTCTCCACGAATGTAAGCTCTGTGATGGCAGAGATGTTGTTTGGTTCCTTTGTCACTCTACTCCAAAGATCTAGATCAGTTCCTTGACATGGCAGGTTTTTCATAGATATTTGTAAATTCTGTGAGGTATAGATATTATAAATTTTTGGATAAGAAAATTAAGGTATAGAAGGATTAAGGAACTATCAAAACATCACAGTACTATTGAGAGACCAGAATTTGAGTTCTTGGGCTTGTTTAGCTATTAACCATGGCACTACATATATTTTGGAATATAATAACAGTTTTTTAAAAAAATAATAAAGTTTGAGCCAAAGATGATTCATAGGAAAGCCATAGCTTAAACATTTTTCATTACTAATTAAAAACGAAATGTCATATGTGGCATATTAATGTCATAAAGTCAGAACTTTAGAACTATAGAATGCCAGAAGAATGAAGTTTTATTTATTTTATTTAAAAATTTTTTTTAAATATTTTATTTATTTATTCATAAGAGACACAGAAAGGCAGAGACACAGGTAGAGGGAGAAGCAGGCTGCTCCAAGGGAGCCCGATGTGGGAATGGATCCTGGGACTCCAGGATCACGCCCTGAGCCAAAGGCAGATGCTCAAACACTGAGCCACCCAGGCGTCCCAAGAATGAAGTTTTAAAGCAAAAAAAATGAATGTCAGAAGTTTCTATGAATGAAAGTAATAGCAGATGTCAAATAGGAAATATATTTGAAATCTATAAGACAAAAAGAATGATGGTATTAATTTATAAAAAGTGCTTATATAATTGAGTAATAATACACTGCCCTGAGGAAAGGTTATGCTAATTTTACTCTAAACACCAAATCCAGCACTACCTATCTTTGTGGAAGAAAATGACAATTAAAACAGTAAATTAAATTATAAGATTTAGCCAAAATTAGCTCAAAGATAAATCCATGGCCTATTTTCATTACAAATTGAAAGGAAAAGGAGAATCAGTAAGCCCTTTTAGTACTGCGAAGAAGACATTTCAAACATATAACAAAGGAGATATAGGGATGCCTGGGTGGCTCAGTGGTTGAGCATCTGCCTTCCACTCAGAACATGATCCTGGAGACCTGGAATCGAGTCCCACATCGGGCTCCCTGCATGGAGCCTGCTTCTCCGTCTGCCTGTGTCTCTGCCTCTGTGTGTGTATGTGTGTCTTATGAATAAATAAATAAAATCTTTAAAAAAATATATATATATCATAGAAACACTAGCTCCTCCCCCAGTATTTCATGCAATAATTGCAAATCATTATCAAACTTATGGATAATCCAGTTGTGCTGAAGATGCAAAGAAACAGGCACTTTCGAATATTTGCTTGTTAAAGCATATTTGAAATATCCTTCCAGATCAGTGTATTGTGAGCCTTAAATATATTGTACCCTTCCCTGGTAATTCCATTGCTAAGTTGTATTTTAAATAAGTATACACAGATGAGGTTCAAGAATTAAACACAGGGTGTTCATTTCAGCATTATTCCAAGTTAGATGACAAAGAACTCTCCAGTAATAGTTAAATTATGGAAAATGAACTTCCCACCGGGCATTTAATTTCTTGCCATCCGTTCAGTCATTTGAAATTCTGCATTGAGTGCTTGCTCTTGGCAGCCACTATGCTGGCTCTTGGAAGCATGATAGAAAGCACAAGATCTCTAGCTTTCAGGTATTGGAGTCTAGTCCAATAGCCTAGATTTGTGCTTAGATGCCTGGCATATCCAGAGATTCAACATTTTTTTCTGGTAAGGTGGCCAGGATGATATTAATTATGATTCAAAATCTGTCCATATCTACATTCTTTAGCATGATGTGTGGGCCCTTGATGCTGTGTTTCCTTCTTTCTTCTCCAGCCTTGCCTCTTGTGCATTGCCCTTCTCACAAGCTGAACTCTTCCTTTCTTAGAAGCAGCCACAGCCTTGCTGCCCTTTGAACCCCCCACAGGTGAATTTGCCTGGAACACTTTTCTTTGTGTGGACTCCTTAGGCTAGGTCCTCTTTGGTTGTCTATGAAACATCCATTCCTGCCCAAACTCTTTGAAACCAGTGGCTACGGTCACCCTCTCATGTGCTTACACATCAACTCCTGCACCACAGAGCGCTCAGGACACTGAAACATAATGCGTTATGACTAGTTTGTATTTTCCTCCAGACTATGAATGTCCTGAGGGCAACAAACATGTCTAGGTCCTTCTGAATTAGGCATGCTGTTGCATCACAAGCACCTGTGCAGGTCACAACAACCAGTCAGAATCACTACCTAGATTCTGACAGCACAAAGTGAGTTTTTAATTATATGCAACTGATAAATTATTGAACACTACATCTGAAACTAATGATGTATTATAGTTGGCTAATTTTATTTAAATAAAAAACTTATAAAAATGTTTTGCAGAAGGGCACCTGGATGGCTCAGTCATTTAAACATCTGCCTTCGGCTCAGGTCATGATCCTAGGGTTCTGGGATGGAGCCCTGTTTCTGGCTCCCTACTCAGGGGGGAATCTGCTTCTCCCTTTCCCTCCCCTACTCATTATCTCTCTGTCTCTCTCCCTTTTTCTCACTATCAAATAAAGTCTTTAAAAAATGTTTTGAAGGGTATTTGTCAACACTGAAGAAAGCTTATATAAGCATGATGTGACACAACTAATTCAGATGTATCTCCAATTTTAAGTCATAGTAAATATGTTAATATGAACATAAATATGGTCATAAATAAATATCTTTAATTCGAGCTCAACTATTTGCCCCTAAGCTTTCTGTCTCCATTTTTTTTCCCCCCTCTCTGGCCACTTTTTACTTTTGCCTGAGTAATCTTTCTTAAACTCAAATTGACTCATATAAGTCCCCTGGATGAATTTTTCCAGGATCCCCATTTCCTGTGTGCTTCCTGTTACTGATCTTCAACTTAATGCCTCCTCCTTGCACCACACTTGCAGGTTTGAGAAAATGATTCCCATGCTCCTTTTCTAAGTTGCTCTCTTCTGACCAGAATGTTCTTCCTCTCTATGTTCTATGGCTCATATCTACTCTTTAAAGAATTAGCTTAGGTTCCACATGTATAACAAGCTTTTCTTGTTCTTCCTCTACTCTTCCAGTGCCCTCTTCAAATGTATACATAGTATGTAGGCAGTTTTCTCATTGCATCTTATTTGTTTGCCTTGCTTATTGGTCATAGAACTCCCTGGGAGGTAGAGTATCTGCCTTTTAATACTTCATCACCACTTGTTAGTACAGTGCCTGGTATATATTATCCATTCAAATATTTTTGAATGAATGAATGAAGGAATGGAATCTGGGCATGTTATAGGCTTGTTTATCTATACTACAAGAAAATATCAAAGCCAAATATTATAAATGATTTCCAGATAGCATTTTATATAATTCTTAGCTTAGTATGGAGTAAAAGAAAAATGTGTTCCCATTTAAATAAAATACAACCAATATAAAATTGGCTAACTCTACTAATTATATTTTTTCAGATTTTATCCTCCTAACAAACTTGAGGGGTGATATCTATATATCTGTATCTACAAGAAAAGTTAGGAGAGCTAAATAACTTACATAATACCATGTAGTTAGTAAAAAAACAAAAACAAAAACAAAAAACCAAGAATTAAAATCCTGGCTTGTTTGATTCTAAAGGCCAACAACAACACACAACACACACAACAGAACAACATAATTTACTAATTATTTGTTTTTCAAATAAAAAATTACAATCTGATGAATATTTATTATGTGTCAGGCCCCGTTGTAGCTGTTTTACACATATTATTTTATTCAATTCTTAGAATTACTCTATGACTTAGATATCACTACTATGATTCTAGTTTCATAGAATAAAATAAAAAGGTACAAAGAGCTTAAATAACTTGCCCCATCACAGGCAGCTGAAATGAGTGAGAACTGGCTTTGAATCCAAATAATCTGACTTTGAAGTCTAAGACTTTAATAGTTAACCATACTATCTCTCAGTGAGGAAGCCTATTGAGTTTCCAGATTTCCTTTAAAATGACAAAATATATTTAGTCAAGTATTCAGAGGATACATATTGATAAACATTTCTGAGACCTAACTTGAAGGAAAGACTATTTTGATTAATTATAGGTAATCAAGATTAATGAAGTGATACAACTCCAAATGAAGTTTTAGTGATCATTAGAAGAGGAGCCAATATAATCCTATACAAAACGAATTAATAGAATTAGAACAATAATTAGAATGCCAAAAAGACTCATTGTGAAATGTTAAAATTGGCATCAGTGAAATGGAAAAGTTTCCTTAATTTTAAATATCATTACTTGCTGCAGTGCTCACCTGATATAATGGTGGTCTGTCAAGAATTAAAAAAAAAAAAAGAAGAAAGAAAAACTCTTTGTCTAACACAATTCAACTTTTATCTAATTTGATATTAGAATACAGTTTTGCAAGTTTCTAATACTTAAGCGATTCATAGTCTATTAGGTTTCATGGGAGTGATGGAAGGTTGTGTGTTTTTTTTTTTTAATCCAATTGTCACTTTTTAAACTTCCATCTCAAAATAATTTGAGCATGGATTATTTTCAGGAAAAAAATTAGATGAGTATCAGAGCAATCACAGAATTATTTAAATCTGTTGTCTTTGTTGTATTGCTAATGTTGTATCTATCACCGTATAGAACGGGTGGGTAAAGCATGAAAAGAACCTTTTACATTTGGGGGTATTTTAAACACTCATTTGGGTTGTTTAAATGCCTGATTTAATACTCACTCATAACTCCAGCCCTTTCCAAGGCAAAGTGATAGAGATACCTACCTCCTTTTGTATAACACCTTAACTTTCACAATTAATAAAGGAAAGTTCTTTGGCAGATCTGGCACAGTGCTGTAATAAACACATTCACAGGCATAGGTCAGGCTAAGCATTTGCAAAGTTGGATGCAAAATTTTAAAGACAAAATTTAGGTCCTATAACATCATAAACTGTTAACTGAGTAGAAGTTAGTGGGCAGCTTTAATAGTGGCCATTTTTTGTGACTACCAGTTAATATAAGACTAAAGATTGGCCAATAGACCAGGACTGTGTCAGCATCAGCACTGGGAAATAATTTATAAAGTCTGGTTTAGAGAGCTGCTTTTGAATACCTAAAAATATCCAATTATTTTTTTCAAAACATCCCATCCAATCCTACCTACAAGGGAAAATCTGGAGCCAGTACCTTTTCTCCATATATCCTTCAGACACATTTGATGACTCATGTTCCCATCGCTACAGATACTTCTAAACTTCATCCAGCAGGTCTGTATACCTGATTCAGAGCCAGTCTAATCAAATCTTATTGGTGTTAGAAGCACCATCTTGAAATGTGATGAGAGCTCAGATGTCTTTATGCTCAAAGGCCTATTCACTGTGTGCTTGGATGATGACATTCTAGGTTCCATGTCCATCAAGCTACAACCACTGCTTCCCACCCGGGTATTATGTATGACTCATGGGTGTGATTGGACTTCTGTTCCATAGCCCAGTGTTCATGAGCTCAGCATTTGGGACCAGATAGGGATGGATTCATAGCTTGGCTCAAACCAGTAAATAGAAGTATAACCTTGATCAAGTTATCAAATCATTTTGTGATTTATTTTGTTATTAATGTGTACTTCTTTATTTTTAGCAAATAGGAGTTAACATTCATTCAGTTCTTAATATGTGCCAGGTATGCTTCAAAGTTCTTCATTATATTGGCTCTTGCAATCCTTATGAGAACAATCTGAAGTAGTTAATTTTTTTATCCTCATTTACTAAAATTTACTCTGTGGTCAGGCTTTAAAAATTTACTACCTCTAATAGATGGGGATTATAATACTGTTTTTTAGAATGACTGAATATAATAATTCATTTATATTTTCATACAAAATGCCTAAAATAGTGCCTGGGATGTAGTCCTTACTAAATGACATTATTATTATTAATGTGCCTCAATTTCTTAATTCACATTATAGTTTCTTTCATCTATGGAAATCTTTCTCAGCATCAGTTTCTCCCTGAGGCCCTGATAACCTCCTTTTTCCCTGTGATCCTGCTTTAAAATGATTAATGTCCCTGGCATCTGGTTTGTCTACACATTTAATATCAAATATTACCACTTTCTGCATATTTACCTATTGCCATGTCTTGCCACAAATATCAGAATCCCTTAATAGTCAACTCCAGACTATCTAGTAGCTTGGACACTGGACATCTGGTTCATCCTGCTAAGATCAAACCTGAAAAGTTCAGTGCCCTGGGACTAGTCTTTCTGCTTTCTTGTCAGCTTTTCTCCCAAGAGATTCACATTCAAGATTCCTCAATTCATCACAGCTGAGGCAGGATAGTTAATTATTTTAGACGCTGAAAAAAAGTGTAAGAAGGGGTGGAACACATCACCCCAAAGAATGGTCCTCACTTTATCCATGTCAGCCACACCAACAGAAAGAACTTTATGTTTCAGGGGGACAAATAGATAATATCCAGGACTGTCAAATCTAGATGCTTTCTCTCACAGTGATTTTTGTATTATACGTATCTGTCATAGGAACCTGATATGCAAGAGCTTTTTACAATTGGCCTACTGTAGGAATGGGGATTTAATCACATTAATATCTTAAGAGGACTTCTTAAGGAGGTGAGTCACTTAATCTCTCTGAACCTCAGTTTCCTCATTTATAAAGTGAGGATATTACTATGATCTAATATAATGAAGATAAGTATGCAGTGATCAAGATCAGAATTATAGGCTTAAAAGCTGTAGGAAACAGAAAACAGAGTGGTAGCACTTCTTGTCATAGCATTGTCCTTGCCTCATTTGAAACTAAAGAGACAGATGCAGAAGATGTCCTACTCCCCATGAAGGGGCAAGAAGAATAAAATTGAATGGTAGATAATAGGTGGCAGCATGGCCTGCCTAACTTCCCTCTGAATTTCTCATAAAACAGTGGAAACTTTCCTTTGACTCCTCTTATGCTACTTTAATGTAAGCCTTTGTGACTTGGGGCCTTTACACCAGAATTACAACGGAGCCTTTTACTTTTTCAAGTCTTTGATTTTTTTTTTTTTTTTAATCTCCATAAAGAATTGCTTCAACCTTCTGGCTATGTTTCCTTTATTCCTATATTTGATCCTATTTCTCTTTATCACTGAGGTCATTTCTCATTGTTTAGATAAGCACTATTAACCACTGCCCCAGTTTATTGAGCACCTGTGGTATGCTTAGTTCCGTGTGAGGTGCTATAGTGTTAGAGAGGGAGCTCAGTGTTTTGTTTTAATATGATTTTTTAAAAATTTATTGGAGTTCAATTTGCCAATATATAGCATAATACCCAGTGCTCATCCCGCCAAGTGCCCCCCTCAGTGCCCATCACCCAGTCACCCCAACCCCCCACCAACCTCCCCTTCCACTACCCCTTGTTCATTTCCCAGAGTTGTTTTTAATATGACTGTGGGGAAAATATTATTGCCTTTATTTTACAAATGAACAATCTGAGGTGCAAAGAGGTAAATAATTTAAGATAACAGCTAATAAAAGGAAAGTCCAGGATTCATATCCAAGGCTTTGTGATTCCAAAATCCCTGAATAAGGATGCATATTGCATTTACGTGACTCAGGAGGAAACCAGGTTGCCAGAAGAAGACAGAGTGTTGAAAGCAGTCAGAAATTGGGCAGCACTGAAATACATTGCTTACTCTCAAGTCTGCAACTAATCTTTTTTTTTTTTTTAAGATTTTATTTATTTATTCATGAGAGAGAGGCAGAGAGAGAGAGAGAGAGAAAGAGAGGCAGAGACATAAGCAGAGGGAGAAGCAGGCTCCTTGTAGGGAGCCAGATGTGGGACTCGATCCCAGGACCCCAGGATCACAACCTGAGCCAAAGGCAGATGCTCAACCACTGAGCCACCCAGGTGCCCCAAGTCTGCATCTAATCTAGTAGAGGATTTTAGACTTGTCATAGGAGGAAAATGAGAACACCTGAAAGTTTTAGATCTGGGACAGAGTTTATAAGAAGTAGTGATTAAACATGAGTACCGCAATGAGAAGTTGGAAGGGGGAAGACAAAGTTAGATTGGGGAAAATTGTCACTGTAATCTAGCCATAGAAAGAGGAGAGGCTGTACCAGGAATTGACAATAAAAATGGATAGAAAAACATAGAGTCACGGCATTTGGCTGAAAGGAAAAACATTTCATAACTTATAACTGACTAGTGAGGGAGCGGTATGGTGAAGGAAGGGACTTAAGTTAGCCAAGTGAATAGCCAAGGGAAGAAAGTTCAAGAAAGAAATGTTGAACACAATTTTTTTTAAATATCGAAAATCTGTCCTTCAGAAAGCAGTGTATATTAGTTCTGGTGCTTACAACCCAGTAGTAGAAAAAGGCAGGCAAAACACTGAGGCACAAACAGGGTGCTGAGGGACTATTGGAAGGGAGGTAGTAGAAGGCACTGGTTGGAAAGTAGGGAAGAATTGGGTAGGGAAAAAAAAATGTACCAGGCCTTGAAGGATAGTTAGGGTTTCAATAGTGTCAAATGTAAGAGACAAAGATCACTACTAGTTCTGGCCAAAAACGATGGGGTTTGGGACATGGGAGTGGAGTTGCCTGGTGAACTCAAAACCCTAACGAGGACAGGAGGCAGACTGCTTCAAGCTAGCAGTGAATTTAAAGAAGCCATATTGGCTACTCAGAAGCCTAATCATGGGCAGGGGGAATGAAATTAATATTAACCAGGGTCTTAAGGTCAAGACCTGTGGGAAGAAGTAACCGGATAAAGGTAAGAGTAACCTGATCAGCTAGAGATGCAGGTGGGGTTAAGCAGAAATGTGGTGTGGTAGATGGATTAAGGGTTGAGTTTAGGGAGGGGATTGGGACAGTTCATCCTTTGTTTTAGGAATAAAGGGTATAAAATTGGACAGACTGGAAATTAGGGCAACTCTCTGAATGTCTATGGCATTTGATTTTCCCATATAAGTAGGAGGAAAGGGCCCTCATCTTTTGAGGGCCAAGATATCTTTTGAGGTCTGGGGGCTTGAGAAGAGCTGCTTGAAGTATTATTGTAGGTAACTTAGAATAAACTTCTTATTGGGAAGTAGCCATTGAAGTCAACAAAGAAAGACTGGATCATTTGGATTTGGCATTTTCCCCCAGCAGCACTCAGAACATAGGGAGCAGCAGGTTTAGTAGATAGTGGAGATTGTTTGAGGGTTTGAGTAGCAGAGTATCTAGAAATAGAGACCATGGGAGCATTGACTGAGGCAGTTGGCAATGGAGAGAAGGCTATGGTCATGAGGCTGGGGTGGATCTGGTCAGCAGAAGTGGCCTCCCTTACAGGACTGCTACAGTGGCCTATGTGAGCTCCCTGAAGACAAACAGCTGACTCATAGGATGGGTGGGGAAGACAGGACAGGTGGAAAGGATGTAAAAAAGAACTAGACCCATTTTTGGATGATTCAAAAACCCACAGCCTAGGCCCTTAAGATCGAATCCCCTGACTTTTCTAGTGTTGACAGATGGGATTGTCAGGATCACAGTATATAGCTGATGGAGGAGGCGGTCTTTCCTCTCTGTTCTTTTATTTCTTTTTATTTTTATTATTTTTCTTGTCAGCATTTAATTGCCACCTTTATTTCCTTTGAGAGTCAAGAAATCTGCTTTCCCGGTTGAGAGGTACAGTGCATGGAGGAGACAAAGAGGCGATGAATACATTTGCTCCCCATGAGTCAGTTCTTTCTCCCCTTCCACTCCCCCCTCCTTTTAATTATTCAACACCATCCTTTTTCTTTATTCACTTATCCTCTCATCTCAATGTTCATGTCACATTGTTATTCTTAAATCCTAGCCACTGGAGGAGAGATAGGGTTGCTGAAAACCTAAAGTATGGAGGTTACCCATTTATAATGCACATATGTAAAGCAGAGCTCAGCAGAGATTCCTCTGGCCTCTTCAGTACCACTCCTGGATGTTTCACCCGAACTGAGCACAAGGACATGAAAGTTTTCCATTAGCCTCTCAGTCTTTCTCTCTCTCACCTTCCCATGGATGAAAGACCTTTGAGCACAGACATTCATAAATTAAAGTGTGTTGTTAATTATTCTTAGACACGAGAAGCAGTTTTTTCAAATGGAACATATATTAGACTTCATAAAAGCAGTTCTATTCCTAGCTCTTTAACACTAACTCACCAGTGGTTTCTAAAGAAGAAATAACGAGTTTTAGAAAATGATAAATATACATATATAGAAGGGTTTTTTCATGGTATAAACCATATGTTCTATTCTAGCAAACTGTTTTTAGTCACATAACTACCCTCCCAATCAAAGAGTAATAAAATGCAGCACTTAGCATGGGGTAAATTAGGTGGAGTAGACTATGAAGTCATTTCTTCCTCAAACACTAGCATCCTCTCTCCCTCTATGACCCCCGTTTTATCTTCCTGCAGTTTCCATTCCTTCATCTAGTTATTTAGTCAACACTTCCTTATCAAGCACTGTGCTAGGCTTTATTGACACAAGATAGATGAGACATAGCCTCTGCTCTCAAAAGCTCACAGATGACAAAACAACCACTAATCCAATTAACTTTTTTTAAGGAAAGAGCCACTGTGGAAGATCAGGAAAAGTGACCCCAGTTGTAGCAAATGCAGTGGGTAATTCCTCGAGGCAGGCCTGTTGCCTTGCCTGAAGTCCCTAGAGGGTGGCTTTCATTACTTTGAGTTAACCCTGTTGTTCTCAGCAGTCTCAAGGCCCGATATCAACTGATGAGCCCACCACAAACAGGCCTATCTCTGAAGAGCAAGCTCAATGTAGTTTGGCCTTGCAGAGATAGACTAATGGGGAAGGACAACGGGAAATACAATTGTTAGGGAAACAAACACTCCTGCTTTCTAGTAGAATATGCTCCCTGAAGGGGAGATGCATGGAACATTGAAGACCAGTCAGAAGATTGTTTGGAGATTTTGGCTGTCTGTACTCTGCTGCATGTGGTAATGGTTTCATATTTTATATTCCAGAGAATGTTTTTATTTTCCTCCAAGTTTCTAGAGGATCTCTATAGTCTTCCTTTCTCATTCTGTTTATAAAAGTGCTTCTCAACATAAAGACACCTTGTTAAAATACAGCTCAATGGGACCCTTCCAGACTTGCTAAGTCAATATACTTAGGGATTGGATCCTGGAAGCAATTTTTAAAATAATTTTCCAGTAATTCCTATATGCACCAAAGTATGAGATCCATCATACCATAAGAAGAGATGATGGAAATACTGTGTTTTGTTTTGTTTTGTTTTCTATGACTTCTAGAGCCATTCAGGTACAACCAGAGATAAGTATAACATGGAGTGGAGAAATTAGAAAATTACCCAATCCATCTTGGGTACATATTCTAGCAATGTATTCTCTTGATCCTGAAGGTAGTGCTTTGACCCTCAGAGGACAGTGCATCAGGCTATCTTTTCATAGTGTCAGCAAGGCCAAAAATAAAGCAGAATTCATGAAGATATACCAAACGCAATGTAGGGAGGATGTTAAATCCTACTTTTTGGGACAGAAACCTGAAGTCAGGATTGGGACATAGTAGTTAGATATTAGAGTAATAGTAAAAGACATTCTTTTGGGCAGGGAATGGCATACCATGAAAAATCTGAAGAAATATCACATATTAAAGCTGGCAGGGCCTGCGTAAAGAGGCAAGGGGAGATAATAAGGAGCCCTCATGCAGATGGATTATTGTGGATATAGTTTCATTGTGTCAGAGCCGCTTTTGAAGTAAGGGCTGTGGGTTTGCTTTCCCCAATACCACATGCACCACAACGCAAAACCAAAATTTGAAATTTATGTCATCAGACTCCCTCTCCTCTCTTGATCTGTACTTGAGATTTTCTCTTTTCTGTTCATAGATGTCATTTCCAGTCTTGCCATGGCTCTCCTAATTACAAAGCCAGATGTGTCACTGGGGCCCATTGCTGTAGACTTCCACACCACTGATTCACAGGCAACTGAGACCCAAACATCCAATCTTGCAGCATGTGACCAAGATACCATCTCCAGTTTGTCACAATACATTCTAACAAGCGAGTAATTTCTATGCAGTTCTTGCCTGTCTTGAGCACTGAATCAGCAAAAGTAAACACATAAAGTGGACAGTTTTATCATCACAATTCTTACCAGTCACTTTCCCTAAGGGGAGATGGGGAACAATTGAATCCTCTGTTCCGTTATCCTGCTATTTTTGAGTCTTACTGGCATGTGGCCTGTCTATCATACCTAAAAGTACTCAACCTCCAGAAAACCTTTTTTTCCAATTATAGGCTTGAAGGCATGCTAACTTTTCTGTGAAGAAGAGCACTGTTCAGACCAAAGGGGAGTGACTACCTTCTCAGTGAAATTCAGAAAAATGGAGCAATGACAGTAATAACCCTTTGTAATGACGTATGTCAGTGTTCCCCCCACTCAAGGCAGCCTGGTTGATATTAACAAAATATGAAGGCATGAAACAGGGCTTGGAAATGAGCTCAACTGTCTTGGCAGTGATTTACTGTGCTAAGAAAAAGGTGATACTAGACATTCATTTGAAATGTTTTTGACATTGGGAATGCATGAGGAGCACAGGTAAATGTTCTTTATTGCCAAAGGGCTGTAGCTCTTTCTCCCTACTCCTAGTTTAGAGTTACCAGACATCCAAAGGAAGGGAAGGATCATTGCTTCCTTTGTCTGACTTGTCCCTCATCAAGGGAAAAGGACAGTGATGTTGCTTCAGGAGATCGAGTGGAGTAAGAGCCTCAGAACTACGTGGAGACTTGAAACAACTATAGAGACCATTATTTGCAACCTGAAAATACTTTATCTTGATTTTTATATGTTTGTATACAAATTGCATGAAACAAAACAAGAAACTACTAACATTTATACTGTGAGTTGGAGAAAGGGCTTTCAGAAAGGGTTTTATCCAGCAGAGAAGGTTTTTTGAAACTTCAATGATTTTCTGCGATTGATCTGTCGATAAGGTATGAATCATCTTCCCCTCTTCACACCCATCTCAGGGCACTAGATCTCCAATTATGGTCAATTCATAATAAATGGAGCTCTGTCTATAATGTGACTCATTGCATTCTTTTGCTATAATATTTCATTTTACATGAGAAACCATGTATGACATCACTTTTTTAAAACCTGGCATTTTATTTTCTGATTATAATGTTTTGGAAAATGAGATTTCATAACACAAGTGAAGAAGGATACATAATATCATTACCCAGAGATTGCCACACTGATATCTTGCTATACTTTGGTACATAAAGATATCCTATGTACCACATAAATTACACAAAGGTAAGGCAATATTTATGCATATACATTTATAAATGTATACATAAATAAAAATATGTTTGCATATGTTATACATCCCTATTTGAAAAATTTGGGTTATTACATAGTATACATAGTTGAGCTTTAGTTTTACTCAAATTTTATTGTTATGAATCTCATATATGATTAGACACACATTAAAGATAGGATTTTTTTTGACCAAATAATATTCTATAGTTTGAACACATCATGATTTATTTTCCTGTTCCCTCAGAATCTTTTTTAAATCAAGTGGCATGATTTTCACTTTTTTCATAGATCTTCTGTTTGTGATTTTGCATATCTCTTTTATTTTTGGTGACTGTGGTAAGCAGAATAAGGCCCCCTCCCCAAAGATATCCATGTCCTAATTCCTGGAATCTGTGAATACTTTATACTACCTGGCAAAAGGGAATTTGTAAATGTAATTAATGTTAAGAACCTTAAAATAGGGAGATTATCTTGGATTATTCAGGTGGTCATGGTGTAATCACATGAGACCTAAACAGCCAAGAACTTCCTCTGGCTGGAAGCAAAAGATAGATTTGGCAGGAGAAGTTAAGAGGTATTCCAAATCATGAGAAGGATTTGACATGCTCTTGTTAGCTCTGAGTAGGGACCCTTGTGCAAGCACTGGAGAGAGGTCTGCTGGGAGCCAAGGGTGACCCTCAGCTGACAGCAAAGAAGAAGGGAAATCAGTCTTAGAGCTGCTAGGACCTGAATTCTACCGGCAGCCTGAATGAGTCTGGAAGTAGATTCTTTCTACAGCCTCCTGATAAGAAATGAGCCAACCAACAACTTGATTTGGGCTTTATGAAACCCAGACCAGATAGACTAGATGAGCTGACTCAGATTTCTGACCTGCAGAACAGAAATAATAAATTAGTATCTTTTTAAGCTGCTAGGATTGTGATAATTTATTATAGAAGTAACAGAAAACTAATACAGTGGCCTATAATATATTCTCTTTTAATAATGATAAATTATTTTTTATTTTTATTTTTTGAACTTTTCAGATTAGATAATTATCGTCTTTGAAGATCAATTCTTTGAAGTTTTAATATATGAAACTAAATTTGATATACATAATTAATGGGATAAAATAAAAAAGAAAGATTGTGCTGTAACCATTTCAGCCAGAGTTATGCACATTAAATTCCATCATGTAGTCCAGTACAGGTTGCTGACAGAGTTGTACTGTCACCTTAATTTGTGTGAAGTTGCTTTTGATAGATCTTTCTGATGAACTGTATAATCCTGCAGTAGTAACATTATTGTGCTTAAAAATAAATATAACTTGAAGCCAATTAATCAGTTGACTTCTAAATTATATGTTAAAAGGGACTCTAGTTTTAATGACTTTTTTATTCTATTCACATCCCCATTTCATTGGCACTTAGAAGGGTTCTAGCAGAATAAATTGTCATAAGAGAAGTATTTTTAAATCTTTCTTTCCTGGAAGCCATGTGGATTTTCCTGTGGAATGATTGAAAATATGCGAATTACTCTTTTATGTGTTGTTTAACTAATGCAGTCATCTCATAAGGAAGAAAATTTACCTTTTGCAACATTATATAAATAGAATCAACTTATAGACCTTATCAGGAAATAATTTAGCATTTTGGGTCTTCTAAGAAATCTTAATCTGAGTGTAATTCATTCATGATCCCACTCTTAAATAGCAACCCTAACACTCCTAGAAACCTGCAAAAAAATAATTTAAAAAATTAGTTTTTACTAAGAAAGACTTCTGTTCTAATAAATGTATTAAATTATAATTAGTGCTATGCTACCATCAGACAGTTCTTTCTGCAGACAATGCTTTGTTCTTCCTGAGTTAGAATAAAAAAATCTTTCTCACTAACTAGACCTAAAATTCTGTCACTGAGAACTCTGTATTGGTTATATACAAAAGGGAGAGTTTCCAAGGGTTGAAGAAATAATGAACAGAAGGTAGAAACCTAAAGAGTGATGCTCCTGTTGAGGTGCTAGACAGTAAGGACACCAGATTAAATTATAAAAGTTTGAAAAAGGGCCACAAACAATTTAGGATTGAGGGCAGGATGTGACAAGCCAAAAAAAAAAAAAAAAAAAAAAAAAGACAAAGAGCCATATAAGCGCTACCAAAACTCAGTCAAATCTGGTGAGGTCATAGTGTCCAGGAATACAAAGATTTGTTGGGCTATAGTCACCTTGCTCACACCCCTTTATCCCTTGCTTCTCATAGGCTATGAAAGATTCAAGTCTCTTGAAAGTAGCCCATTGCTATTCTGTTGCCTATATCTGACCAATTATTTCACATCTCAGTCTTCTCAAAAGTCTTTTACATTTCTGAAAACAAATAAACAAAAAAAGGATATTTTACATTTCTGAACCTATTCTAGGATTGATCAACCCCATTGAAATCATAAATCTTTTCATCATTTCCATCCACTTAAGTGCCTTAACTTAAACCTGGAGTTTGCAGATGCAACATTTTTTTTTTTTCATTTTCTCTCATCCCATATAATTTTAAGGGAAGAAAGTGAAATAGGTGTTTTCTTTTCTATCCAATTTAGTATAAAACAAGTATAAGTTCAGCTTGATATTAAGAAGATAACCAAAGTATGAATCACTAAATTCTGTACCTGAAACTAATATTACACTGTATGTTAACTAACTGGAATTTCAATTAAAAACTTCAAACTTGGGTTGCCTGGGTGGCTCAGCGGTTTAGCACCACCTTCAGCCCAGGGCTGGATCCTGGAGACCTGGGATCGAGTCCCACATCAGGCTCCCTGCATGGAGCCTGCTTCTCCCTCTGCCTGTGTCTCTGCTTCTCTCTCTCCCTCTGTCTGTCATGAATAAATAAATAAGATCTTAAAAAAAAAAAAACTTCAAACTATAAAAAAAATATGACAAGTGGTAGTGAAGACTTGGAGCAAAGGGAATTCTCATGTCCTATTGGTAGGAATGTCAATTGGTATAATCACTATGGAAAACAATATGAAGGCTTCTCAAAAAATTAAAAATAAAAATGCCATAAGATCCAATAATTCCACTATTGGGTATTTACCCAAAGAAAATGAAAACACTAGTTTGAAAAGATATGCACACCCTATGCTTACTGCAGCATTATTTATAAGAGCCAAGATATGGAAGCAATCCATGTGTTCATCAACAGATAGATAAATAAAGGTGTGATACATACATACATAAACACGACATGCACGCATACACACAGAGTGGTATATTACTCAGCCATAAAAAAGAATTAAATCTTCCCATTTGCAACAAGTTGGGTGGGCCTGAAAGATACCAAGCTAAATGAAATAATCAGAGAAAGACAAATATTATATGATTCACTTATATGTTGAATCTAAAAAACAAAACAAAAAAAAAACAGCAATAAAAACCAAACAAACTCAAATACAAAGAACAAACTGGTGGTTTCCAGAGGGTAGGTGATTGGGGGCTGGGTAAAGGGAATAAGAGGTACAAACTTCCAGTTATAAAATAAATTAGTCATGGAGATAAAAAGTACAGCATAGGGAATATAGTCAATAGTGCTTTAGTAACATTGTATGGTGACAGATGTATACAATTGTGGAATCACTATGTTGTACAACTGAAATTAATGTAACATTGTATGTCAACCATATTCTAATAATAAAGAAAAAAATAAGTAAAAAATGTAACTATATAGTCAGTCTTAGGCCTTTTCTATGCTCTTCCTTTCTTCATCCTATCATCCAATAATTCCTCATTGTCCTACTTTATTTATCAAAGCATTTCTTTCCTGGGTCCCAGTATTTTTCTCTTCACACCAAGTCCTACTCTCATACTGAGTAACTTCAAGGTCATGGCAGAGGACCCATCCATTCAAGATGTCTCAGTTCTTCAATGTCCTTGTATCTCATGACCTTGTCTCTGGCATCTCTTTAAGAACATCAGATTATGTTGTCATTAGAAACCACTCCTCACCTGTCTCCTTGCTTCCATCATGGCTGTCCTCCAATCTACTCTGCAAGCTAGATTAATCCTTTAAAAGGGAAAATAAAATCACATCATTTTCTTATTTAAAACCCTTAGAAAAACTTTCTTATTTAAAATCCTTAGAAAAACTTTGGATTTTAGATACAATGTGAAAAATGTTTGGAAGTTATCATTCCTGTCCCATAAGAAAACAGCTGCGCAAAAAAAAAAAAAAAAAGAAAGAAAGAAAAAAAGAAAACAGCTGCACAAACTGAAAATCAGTGACTTCTCTTTGCCCCAGAACTTAGGTCACAAGGCAAGTTGACATCCTGAAATCTGAAGAGACAGGTACCTTCAGAGAGATGCAGACCTGAGTTTGCTTACCTAGAGTAAAGGCCAATGGACTCCATTTACTCAATTATACCATTATTGAATTATAAATATGTTTAAGGCTATATTCAATATTCAACGAGATTGATGAAAACAATGGTAAAAATAAAAATATATACTAATAATTTCTATCATTTCATTTCTCAAGTTACAGTTAGCTTTTTGTCTTTCCTATTATATTCTCTGTCTTTCCATGGTGTTTTCAAGCACTGGAAAGTTTTTTTTTTTTTTTTTGGAAAGTTCTAACATCTCAGTTGACCCTTGGCTTTCTGACAAGCCACCTACGTTTCAAGCCCTTAGTGTACTTATTCTTCCTGTCAAAGTTATTAATAATTATTGACAGCATGGCGTCTGCACGTCTTTGTTTAGCTTCATTAGATAGACAGTCCCTCTCCTAAAAAACAAGTTCTTGTTAGTCTTGGGGTAGGCCTGAAATAACGTTTTCTCCAGATTTTTTCTTTTCTTTTGCAGATGAAAAAAGGTGATTCTGTGTCTCTTTCATCAATCTGCTTATTTTTTTTTTTCCTAAACCCATGACCTTCCACCAGGAAAAAAAAAAAAAAAAAGAAAAAAAGAACCCTCATCTTTGTGACTAAATTACTAATTCATTCAACTTCCTTTCTCCTTTATCAATGCTCAATTAAGTGAGGATATTTCCCCCTGTTTCTTCCAGTTTTGCAACCCACTTAGACCAACTTGATTTTTCTTTGACTATTATAAATACGTCTGGCCTTGGAAAGATAATTACAGTGATTGCCTCACAATGGCTATTTTAGTAACTATGCCTGACATGTATTCCTGGCATATAATGTCATGCAATAATTCACTGTGACAATACTTTCCAGGATTACTTGTACCTTTTTTAAAAAAATTAGTTTCTGTACAGATCTGTGCAATGTTAAAATACTTTTACTACAGTCTCCTCAGTTAAAATGTATACAACTGAAATCTTTCTCATATGCTTCACAATTATGCTTCTTTTAAGACTTGAAAAGGCAACTACTCCCAGCTCCGCTGGTGATACTCACAGTGCTCGTGACATATTTTATTGTCTATTTATTTATTTGATTCTTCTATTTGTTTGAGGCTTCTGGCAAACAGATACCTCGCCTTTCTGTGAGCCTCCAACAATGAGCGCAACTCCTTACCTGGTGTTTCTAATAAATGATTGTATACATGCATGGATAAATGGATATATGAAAGAATTAGCATATTAAATATAATTATTATACTAATAAGTAAGCTTTGTATGAAAAGAGACTTAGAAAAACATTTTGTCTTTAGGAAGAAATCAATAAACAAGCTTCTTGATTCAGGAATGCCTGGAAGACGTTACAGTTGACCCTTAAACAAGGGTTTAAGTAGCGTAGATCCACTTATATGTGGATTTTTTTTTCAACAAATACAGTGCAGTACTATAAATGTATTTTTTTCTTTTGACTTGAAAATTTTTATTTAGCTTGCTTTATTGTAAGAGTATGGTATATAATACATATAACACAAAATATGTGTTAACTGACTGTTGATGTTATCTGCAAGGCTTCCAGTCAGCACTAGGCTGTTATTAGTTAAGTTTCAGGGGAGTCTGAAGTTATACATGGATTTTTGATTGTGTGGAGGTTCTGGCCCCTAACCCTGGTGCTGTTCAGAAGTCAAGGATACTGCCCTTGCTCAGTAGCATCCGCTCCATGGTTGCTTCCAGTTCACACTGTAAATTAACTTCTCAACTGTAGCAGCTTGTTGTCTCCTTTAGCTTCCTGTCCAATTATGTGAGAGTTGGAAAAATATGACAGAAAAAAAGGGTTCTTATATAAAACAGAATGCATGGATAAAATGTAACAAAACATAGTTCTCTAATTTCCCTTTTAAAAACAACAGGTATCGTGTGCCATCACACCTTCTTCAATGTCCAGAACTGTCAAACAATTCCATACATATATTTAGTAAGATCCAAAAGAAAGGGCCAGGAGTAAGTGGATGCCACAAACTTAACACCAACTAAGAAAAAATAATAGTATGAGGGCTAGGGGTCGATGTCTGAAACACAATTTGCTCCTTACTTTATATTATGGAAGTAAGGAGGAAAGATCATTGTCAAAGCAGAATTTTGCTGCAGCCCTATGATAAGCTCTCTAATTAGAATACACGGAGTATCCAAGAACAAAGATTTTTAAAATTGGCTTGCAATGAGTGCAGGTGATGAAGCAGCTGGCAGAGTTAATAACATACCTTCTATAATTGCCAAAGACCTAGTTCCAAACAGAGTGGGTAACGCCACATTGGAAAGAGATGAAGAGAAAATTAGATAGGGATGAGGGAACAGAACATGTGGGGGTACAAAGAAGTTGCAGGAGGGTGCAGAGATTGTTTGAATGGGTGTGTGGACAAGGAGTCATCTCAGATTGAGAATATGGAAAGAGGAATTTGAGGAGGGAGTGCAATGACAGGTAGGTAGGAAGACTCAATGCACAAAGAATATTTGCAAAGGAATAACCTTTGAGCAGGGAACAAGAGTTCTGGTTGCTAAGGCCCAAAGCTGATTTTGGCTCAGAATGGTCTGAATTGGAAGAAGTGTGTTTGCAGAATTCTAGGAGTGGTTCTTCGTGTTTGTTTGCAAAATCAGGGGTAAATATCGGAATAAGTATTTAGACTGAGGAAGGAGAGGACAGGGAAAGATTATCTCAATAGTCGATTATCTTACTAGAAAGATACAGAGATGGTAGGTAGCATGTTTAAAATTATTGAGGGGAAACCAGGAATTAGCTTCAATTTATAGAAATTTACTATGCAAAAATTTTATCAGCCCTTCTATCAGGAATAGCTGTGGTATTTTTGTTTGTTTGTTTGTTTTGTTTTTTACTTTGCATCTAGGTTTAACATCCTATTGTAGTCCACTTAAATGTTTTTCTAGGTTGATACTCTGGTAATTTTAGTTTTATAGCTGAGAGGGTATATGATTTGTTGGGGAATATAACACAATATAAAAATAATCCTAATAGTACTTTAGGTACAGGTAGATATAAAAGCCAAATAAAACATATTGTTAAAAAGCAGAACCAGAATACATAGACCATGGGAAACAGACAGTTTAACTCCAGCTGGCATCAGTAAAGTATAATGGGAAAAATTTGTCTACCTCTACTATGGTTTTGATTATAGAAGCATTTTACGGACTTAGCACACTTGAGAGAAAGATAAACTGCATTAGGGTTATCAGTAAGAAAGGACTTTGCAGGCACCAAACAAAGTAGCCTCGGATGCCAAACCATTCTCCATATTATAATGTCAAGATAATAAATGGAACCAGAAGTACCTGCTTACCATGGTCCCAGGATAAGACAGGCCCAAGGGAGTATGAGCAGGAAAGTTGGTAAGTATATAACATATAATTTTTAGAGAGAGAGAAGAGGCTTGTGGAAGGGAGAGTTTTGTTTAGATATCTAAATCCAAGTTTGAGATATTGCTAATGCTGCAGGATGGACGGTCTCAGAGACACATACCCTTGTTACTGACACATAATTGTGTCTCCTGCTCTGTTACACAGCAGCTTTGCTTTGCAGAGGAAACTAAAGATAAACTTGTTTCCCCGCTTCCCTGGTGAGTCAATTTGTATTAAACATGATCCAGGCAGTCCTACTGCTGAGGTATTTTCTCTGAACTCGCCATTTCTCAGAAAGTTTGGATGTATTCAGAAAAATAAATCAAATAAGGCATCATCTCTTTATGAAAGGAAAGCTTTGTAACAGAAGTGATTATCTAAAGTTACAAGTAGTCTGTTTACTTGAGAACTGATGGCAAGCAAGTATTGGGCAAATAATTGGAATAGGAAATAGAAGAAAACTATTAAGAAAAAAAAAAGAAGAAGAAGGGAAAACAATTCTTCAAC
Source organism: Canis lupus familiaris (assembly GCF_011100685.1). Taxonomy (NCBI): domain Eukaryota; kingdom Metazoa; phylum Chordata; class Mammalia; order Carnivora; family Canidae; genus Canis; species Canis lupus. Next base: position 22,703,875 of record NC_049254.1, on the reverse strand, counting down.
AAGAATTAGAGAAAGTACTTCTGGGTAGGTAATATGGCCTGTTCCTGGATTCCCTGTCATTGTATCCCACATTGCTGCCAGAGAACTTCATGTAAAAGCCACTTGTTGGTGCTTCTCTGTCTTTTCTGGATCTGTCTAGCCCATCTAACAGCCCTGTCTGCCTGGTTGGATATCCCTGAGGTCCATTGCCACCCCTTCCATTTCTCAGGTCTGATTGCCAGACAAGGTGATCCCCAGAGCCTGGAGCTGTATCTACCCCAGCTGTGCCTGTCCCATCATGGGAGGCAAAGCCTCTGAGTCTGCCCCTTTTCCACCAGGTTCATGGCCACGACTGGTGGGTGGTTCATGGTAAGAAAGTCTATACCTAATGGTTTGTTTAATTGTAAGATGTTAGAACATCAGCATAGTGCTTCAATGATGATTTCTTTTTCTTAAACGTTTGCTCATTTCTGGAGTTTATCCAAACTCATGTAGTAACTCATGGGAACTAAGCAGCATCAAGATGGCAGGCATGATAATACCAGTTCTTTGGTTGTTTAATTTTGAATTTTTCTGGCCCATAGGCTGAGTTTGCTGCTAAATTAAATAATTCTTCATATTTAGAATTGTTTTAAGTGAATTTCACTTAAGCAAGTTTTACATAGAAGAGCTCTGGATTTCTGTGACAAACGACAGATGGCAAAGCCAAATGCTGACAGCTATGGCAGCTATATATCTGAAACAGGAAACATTTTTCAAGAATCGGTATTGTCATTTCTTTTTCCAATTCCATTTGAGTGCTAAGAGTAAGCCAGAAATCAGTTGTAAAGAAATCCTTAAGGAAAAAAAATATGTATTACTCACCTGGATTCTCCTGGTGTTTTTTATTAGACTGTACTATCAATATGGACTCAAAGAAGAAAGTGGTTTAGTTTCTACTGTTCAACTTCCATGTCTGTCAATTGGCATCTGGAAGATGTGTGGACCTGGTGCACGAGGAGGGGGAGAGGATGATGGTGTATGGCCCTTGGTTATGTTATATTCTCAGCTTAGTATGCCAGGGGTCTCTGCCATCGTGCATCCCCAGGGGAGAGATGCTTGCTTTTCAGAAGGGAAAGATGAATTCTGACAGACTGCCCTTGGTCCTTAGGACCTTGCTCCGTTTTAGAGAAATAACTCGGGTCTTTTGATATTCAGTGCTTTAATCTCAGTTCCAGCAGGATTTGTGTGCATGACCTTGAGGAGGACATTTATCTTTCTAAGTTCCATTGTTGTCATCTGCACATGGAGATAAACACTTCACTTTCTGTTTTCCAGAGGACTGTTATTACCAGACTCAAAGTAAGTGGCTTGAAGAAAGTTCTTAGTAATCTGCAATGAGCTACAGTGTTGCTGATACCTTATTTGGTATCATCACTATGGGTCTAAGTACCTCTAAGGGGACTTTGGGTTGAAGAGGCATGGAGTCCTTATCTTAACCTCTGTGCCTGTCCTAAGAAGTTGATGGTTGGCCCGCAAAGGCTGAGACATAGACTCTGCTTGTCATATCCCATCTATGTCACCTCTCCTCTGCCACCACTTAAGACTTTGTGACAAAGCAAACTGGAAAGCATGCTTGGCAAGTAGTCTTTACCACACTCCCCTTTCAAGCCTGCTTCCCAATGTCAAACACGTGGTTTTCTTTGGTTTTACTCCATCCTTCCCACCCCCCCCAGCCCGAAACTAGTTGAGAAAACACCAATTAATTCCCCAGCAGGAAGAGCATTCTTGGAACCGAATTCCTGAAAGCTATCAGGACCAGATCTTTGAGAGTCTGACAAGGCTTCATTAAGTGGATGCTCAACATTTTATTGTTCCGACACTGCCCTATGTATTAGGATAAATACCAGTCAGCCTTTGGCACTAAAAATCTACCCTTTGTGACTCAGGACAACTGGGTTAGTGTTTTGTGTTCAGCACGCCAGTGTTGGTAGTAGTCATGAGGTCAAGATGGCTTTAAGATCTAAGTGAATCCTTTCTCTCTCTCTCTCTCTCACACACACACACACACACACACACACACACACACACACATCTCATTGGTCACACATGCTTTTGAGTGCTCTTCTTAAATGCCTTTTGAATCTGCCTTTTCTCCAGAAGAAAATCAGACTTTTTCTTGCCTTTTCTGAACTATTAGAATAATTTTCAAGCAATTGACCGTCTGGCAGCAGTCTTCCACCCTCTGGGCCATCCTTTCTCCACTCTGCTACCAGAGTCATCTCCAAGTACCTAAACTATGACTTTTGTATTCCTTTGTCAACTACTCTAGCTCTTCCCTAAAACTCACAGGATTTTGTCCAGGTTCCTTAGCATGGACTACAAGGCGTTATTATTCCCCTCAATAGGTTTGCATTTCTCAAGTCTGACCCTAAGATCATCTGCTTCAAAGAAAACCAGGACATTAAAAAAAATGAATATGAAACAAACCAATAACAACAACAATCAAACAGATTCATAATTACAGAGGGGAGGGAGTTGCCAAAAGGGAAGGGAGTTGGGGGCATAGGTGACTAGGTAAGAGGATTAAGAGGTACAAGCTTCTAGTTATAACTAGAATGAATAAGTCATGGGGATGAAAAGTACAGCAAAGGCAATATAATCAATCAGATTGTAATACCTCTGTGTGGTGACAGCTACGTTTATGGTAAGCATTTCATAATGGCTATAGTTGTCGAATCACTATGTTATACACCTGAAATTAATATAATATATGCCAACTATGCTTAAAGGAAAGAAAAGAAAAAAAAAAGAAAAGAGAAAAGAAGTTCCCTTCCAGTAGGGAAAAAAAAAATGGATATTGTTGGGCTCTACCCTAAAAGTGCTGAATTAGGATTTGGGGAAGGGGTCTATCCACCAAATTCAATTTTCAACAGTAAGTCCCCGGTGGCTTTTATGTGTAGGAAAATAAGAGCCACTACACTGGACCATGTATAAAGAAACCTTTTTGGACCAGGAAAGAAACTGTTTCTATTTCCCATATTTTCCTGGTACTATTATGAGCTCAGTGAATGTTTAATAATTTTAAAAAAAGATATAAAATGAGCCTAACTCAAAATTCACCAAGGGGGATGTTTGTTGACTAGCAACAGGATGAAGAAACCTTATGGTGTGCTAGAAATATTCTGTATTGATCTGGGTTATGGCTTCAGGATTTATTTAAATGTGAAAATTCACTTAGAATTAATGCATTTTATGCACTTAACTATACATATGTATATATTATTACCTCAACATGAATGAAAAAAAATTACTCATTCAGTGAGTCAAGCTCAACATTTGCTTCTCCTTTCTATATCTAAAGTAGGTTTTCTCTATAGTCTTGTCTTTGTTACCAATCTACCTCCATAGTCACCAAGGCTTAACTCCTCATTTTTAAAAATACATTTTATATTTGTAATCTTCACAAAAACATCTTTAAGTCCTTTTTTTTCCCTCTACAATATCTCAAAAGGCTTATTTTATTTTATTTTATTTATTTATTTTTTGCCAATCTCAATGACACTGTCCTATCAGGCCCTTATTATTTTGAATTCAGCTCTAATTATGCTATCTCAACCCAATTTAAATTCTAAATGGCTCTGTATTGCATAAAAGTACTCCTCATATGTGACCTTCATTACCTGATCTTAACCTGTTTATAATGCTTGTTCTCTCTTGGCCTCAAAACCTAATACACCCTATATTTAAATCAATCTTCTTGGATATTATCCCCTGTCCTTGTGTCTTTACTAATGCTCTCTCCACTGTCCAGAATGCTCTCATTCTGTTTTTACCTTTTGAAAGTCTATATACCCCAGCTCAAATGCTGCCTCTTCCTTGAAGGTGCCTCTGATCCCTCATCTGGAAAGAATCTTTCACTCCCAAATATTCTCAGTGTAGGAGAGCTTATTGATTCAAAATAAGCTTTGGTCCTCCAAGCCTCTAAGCCCAGAGAAGAATTATCAAGGTGATGGGGAAGAGCGCCAGGTAACTGTCCTCTGGGAGCCACAGATCTATTACACTGTGTGGGAAAGTAAGGGATTCAGAACAATTAGTGCCCATTAGGCACTGAAACAGAACTGGCTATAATGCCCTCCAGCTACACTTCTAGCTGAATAGAAGAGAGACTGACCCTTTCATATAGTCCAGATGGCTGTGGGTTCCAACCTATGGAAGTAAGCTCAGAATCACTGGAGAATTTGAGAGTAGAAAAGAAGGCTCTTCCATCATGAAATTTAGTTCATTGGTGTATAAATCCAACAGGAGCCATTTGTATGTGTATGTGCAAGTAAAATTAATGCTCAACATTTGTAAATAATTTAATTCAAAAAGCACTTTCATATACATCTTCTCTAACCTGGCTAATACCTTCGTGGAGGTAGTGTTACTTCTATGTTCATTTTTTTTTAAATGAATAATATGTCATTTAGAGAGCTTAAGTAATGAGATCTTATAGAAACTGGCACATGAATCTCAATGCAGAATTTCTTAAAATTATTGTGTTTCAAAGTAGAATGAAATTTTTTAATATTGTAATTTTAAAACTTTCAAACTGAAGCTAGAAGATACATACACATGTACATGTCATATATGTGTATAGGATTTGGGAGAGGGGAGTACCAAATCTACATTTTCAACAATAGTCTCAGATGACATGTATATGACATGTACATATATATTTATAGATACAATATATATGAATCTCTCTGTAACCTGTGCTGAGATGAACATTTTGAGCAAATTGTCTAGGAAATAGACCATAAGGGTTATATGACTCATTATATATGCTTTTAAGTGTTAAAGCCATTGGAACTCTCAACTTCATGTAGCCTCTTAAAGTATATGTAAACACTGGAACTCCATTAATAACCCTAGAATTTCTTGATGTTTTACATATTAAAGGGGAAAAATAGTGAGGATGTATTGATCTTATTTTCAGATCAGATTATTCTTATCTGAGCACTGCTGAATTTTTCCTAAATTAGAAAAATTTATGGGACCCTAATTTTGTTTGTTTCAGGGAAAGCTTTATAACAATAAGATTAAAAACAGCTGATATTTATTTTGTATTATCCGCCAGTCATTATTGCTTAATCCTCATACCTACTGTGCGCCATTAATGTTGCCACTGTATAAGTAAGACAAATGGGATATGGAGAAGTTGAGTAATTTTCTTACCATCACACAGTGAGAAGGTTATAAGAATAGTAGTTGTCTTATTCCTCCTCTGGGTAACCCAGATTTCAGAGTGATGATTGAGAGAATTAGAGACTGGGGAGAGTAAACTTGGAAGGATGGAAAGTCAGCTTGAGCACCTGATATCAAGATGGTCACTGCCATGGTGTAATTAGATCCCAGCAAGGCCTTCTAAAAGAAGAGAACCAGCCAAACAGTTCTCAAAATTGTCCAGCAAAGGATTGACAGGAACAAATATATACCCATGGTCTCCTACCAGTTTTCATTGAGCATAAGTCTAGGAACTTTAATCCTCATCCTACCATGTGCACACACATGCACACACGCACACTCCTGCACACTTCTGGACTGCACAAGCTTCTGAGTTGCAACTGGATTTCCATGCTTTAACATTGGAGAAAGCTCCAATGTTAAAGAGAAAAAAGTGGAGGACAAGTAAAAAGCCCACAAAGAATTTGTTTATCAAGCTAGAGTTGGAATCAGAGATAAGATTGAGAGGATGTGAGGCCAGACACAGGATACTTTTAATATTGCTCACATCTTGCACTGTTAAGAACTGCTCATGCCTTGCATTAAAACCTAAATCTTGGGACACCTGGAGGGCTCAGCGGTTGAGGGTCTGCCTTTGGCTCAGGGAGTGATTCTGGAGTCCCAGGATTAGGTCCCTCATCGGGCTCCCTGCATGGAGCCTGCTTATGTCTCTGCCTCTCTCCCTCTCTGTGTCTCTCATGAATGAATGAATGAATGAATAAATAAATAAAATCTTAAAAAAAATAACAAAAAACCTAAATCTTGACTTCCTCAAGGTGTAGCTAATTGTAGTTTGCAAAAAGCTTAATATTTGCCTGAAACTGATAATGTTATATTTCAATTATGCCTCAATAAATTATTTTTCAAAGACAATATTAAATGTTTAATGGAACAAGCTACTTGCTACGAGTCTTAAGGCCATAAGTGACATTTATCTCTCCTTCTTTCACCACTCTTTCTATATTTCCCTGTCCCTCATTAGCACTTTAGCAAGTGTAGGTGTTTTGCTGGGTAGGGTGACCCAGAACATCATACCAGAGGGGTCTAAGCCTTATTGGGCTGTGTTTGCTGCAACTGTGTGTTCACTGTTATTATGAGGCCTGAAAGCACCAAAAAAATGTCCCAATAAATATTTCTCAGACATATTCCTCCATGTTCCTATTCCAGAGGAGCAATATTTGTTTCCCATGATAATTTGGATCAATTTTTCATAACTATAGTAACTACTTGGCTTCTGGCCCGTTACACCAAGAAGCATAGCATTCTTTAGTGAAACCCTTTTTGGGTTCCCTTGTAGAATTGTTTCTCCTCTGGAAACCAAGACCTTTAATCCATCAGACTTTAGTGTTTTAGAAATGAAAGATGGAAATTCCTCAAGGGGATCATTAAAAACGATGGTATAAGTGCCAATCTTCTACCTTTTGGTTTTAAAATCCAAGTATTTGTTCTAGATGTTGGGGGATAAATCAACATGTAATGGTTATTAGTTTAGTTTATATGCTTCTTCCTTAAGGACACAGTTTTCAAAACCTGCAAAATATTGGCTCTTAAATGGCACCTTACCTGAGCCTTTAATAGCCAGTCTAGGGGATCCCTGGGTGGCTCAGCAGTTTGGCACCTGCCTTTGGCCCAGGACACGATCCTGGAGACCCAGGATTGAGTCCTGCGTCGGGCTCCTGGCCTGCGTCTCTGCCTCTCTCTCTCTCTCTGTGTCTAAAATAAATAAATGAATGAATGAATGAATGAATGAATGAATGAATAAATCTTTAAAAAAATAGGCCAATCTATTTATTACTCTACTTCCAGGTATGTTGGTAAGACTAGTTTGTACCCACTCTCACACCCCATTACCACCTAACTAGCATTTTGGTCCTCTTGTTGTAATGTTAGCTTAGACCTCTGGTGAGGGCTTTGTGGAGGATTGAGCTGCACATGTGCAGATGTAATGTGAGTGTATTGTTTGAGAATATCCAATCTTCCATAGAGGACAATATAGTTATTGGGATGATGAAACCTTTAAGTGTTTAATGTAGATAGTAAGTAAGCTGGGAGCTTAGATATACAGATAAAGCTCCTAGAATGTGTTAAATATGAGTAAACAAGGAGCCTGTGAGGAATAGGCAAAATTTAGGAGACATGTTAAATATAGATTATAAATGAGTTGGTAACCTATAAGACACTTCAAAGATAGATATAATAAATGGTCAAGATGATAGAACAACTATGAGTACTACTTATAGATAGAAAGGGATAGAAAGAACAAGTCATGATTATGCCTCCTTTGGATTAATAACACCATGTGTACTCTAAGCAAGAAATGCAATAAAACCCATGGTTGTTCAATAGGCTAATTGACATCTTTCCTGCTATGGCCGGGGATCCTTGCCTCTGCATCTTTCTGATAGAGCAAGTATGAGTCATTGGCCCAGGACATCTGTCTGTGAATCCCTTTCTCTAACTTTAACTCCTGATCTCATAGCCACACCATCAGCTGCATGGCTGATGTAGCTGAGACAGAGACAGGATAAATGAACATTATGTAACCCAGGACTCAAATAGTATGGTCCTTCTGTCCACTTGTAACCTATCCCAAAAATGCTGTTACCCTACTTCTATTCTCTTCCTTCTTGCAATGTGTTTTTTTTTTTTAATTAAAATGTGAGGACTTTATTTAAATGAGAATCTACCCATAGTGAATCATATCTTAATAGTTTGGCATTGTATATCTGATTGTACATTTTTTTTATTGAAGTTCGATTTGCTAACATATAGCATAACACCTAGTGCTCATCCCATTAAGTGCCCTCCTCAGTGCCCGTCACCCAGTTACAACACTCCCCCCCACCTCCCCTTCTACTATTCTACTACTCTTTGTTCGTTTCCCAGAGTTAGGAGTCTCTCATGTTTTGTCACCATCGCTAATTTTGCCCATTTTCCCTCCTTTCCCTTACAGTCCCTTTTACTATTTCTTATATTCCCCATATGAGTGAAACCATGATGATTGTCCTTCTCTGATTGACTTACTTCACTTAGCATGATACCCTCCAGTTCCATCCACATTGAAGCAAATAGGGGGTATTCATCTTTTCTAATAGCTGAGTGATATTCCATCGTATACATAGGCCACATCTTCTTTATTGCAATGTGTTCTAAAATAATAAACCTTTTAAATTTGTTCTTTGAGCCCTTCTATGACCTTTGGGTGAGATAACTTGGTAGTGCATTTAGAGGTTACCTTGCATGCAGGCAATTTTTCACATTGCAGCAGATCCAGACTACTGGAGTCTTACCAGAGAATAGCACCTGTAGGGCATAGAGAACAGAGATTGTATAGACCAAGTGTGCTGGGGGACATTGGAATTTCAGACCAGAGTGGAAAAAACTTATTAACACCTCCTTAACAACCCCTCGCATCGAATTGAGACACTAGAAAGAATGCTTTCAGAATAAAAATTAGAACTAGAGCTAAAAATACCTCAGGCCCACATTAGCAAAGCCCAAGAATTCTTTAATGATATGAAGATAACATAATTTTAAGAATGGGTAAAATATTTGATCAGATATTCAGCAATTAAGATATACAATGAGCACATGAAAAAGGTTCAGCCTTACAGAGCACTTATTATTAGAGAAATGCAAATTGACACCACATGAAGCTACCATGTCACACTTATTAGAATAGTTAAAATTAAGAACTTAAAAGGTTTAAAATTAATAAGACTGATCATACCAAGTTGGTGAGAATGAGGAGCAACTGGAACTCTCCTGCATTGTTAGCGGAAATGTAAAAATGACAAAACTACTTTGGAAAAAGGAATTTCTCGTAAGAATAATCATATGCCTATTCATTTATAACCCACTAGTCCACTGTTAATTATTTTAGCCAAGAAAAATGAAAATATACTTTTACATAAAGACTCGACGTGAATGTTAATAGCAGCTTATTTAAATTAGCTCAGAATTAGAAACAACCCAATCGTCCACCAGCAAGTGAATATAAACTAATTGTAGTCTGTTTGAAAAGTGAGATAATAGCAATGAAAGGGTATTAAATTACCGTTACATGTGATAACATGTTTGAAACTCAGATGCTACGTTGAGTGTAAAAAAGAGAAGTCAACACATGAGAGTATATACCATATGATTTCATTCATATGAAGTTCTAGAATAGGGAAAACTGATCTAAATATAGAGACAGATATCAGATCTGCAGTTGCCTGAGATGCAGGGTGGGGATAATTTACTACAAAGAGCACAAAGGAACTTTTTGCAGTGATGAAAACATTTTTTTATAACGATTAGGGTGGACATGGGTGTCAGCATTGATCAACACTCCTGGAACTGTACACTTAAAATGTGTGCATTTATTGTATGTAAATTGTACCTCAATAAAGTTGATTAAAACTTCCACTGCAATTCCCATATCTAACTTCAATTACTGTAGACTATCAGAATATTAGAGCTTTAAGGAACCATTCCAGCAGTGTATTAGAATTAGCTCTAGGTGCTCAGGCTAGAATATTAAATTCTGTGTCATGGGAGAGTGCGTCTATGTGAATAATGTCTCTTCATCTAGTCTTATATTCTGTCCTCAATCTAAGGGGAACTCTCATCATTCATTGTACACATGAGCCCAAATCTGCAATTCTTTTAGGGAATTAGCTGTTACCTTCCAGAGAAAAGACTACTTTCTTTGGTTTTGAAGAGATCTGATTCTAGTTACCAATTTGTGGAAATGAGTCGAGGTGTGACAGATCATGAGGAAGGCAAACAAAACCTTATAAGGCATTTGCCTCCAGTGAGTTCTTTGCATGGTCTTTGGACAAGGGGAGAATGTTGAGGTACCCAAAGCCCCAACATGAAAAGGGATTTTTCCTTCTGCTGGCCTAGAGGACTAGGAAAATTTGGGAGTTGTGTCTTCTTAAGCTTGTCCATCCAAGTATTCCCATACGAGGTGGTCAGGGTCACACCTCTCTTCTATCAAAGACTCCTTTGGTATAAGAGTCACATTTAGTCTGCAAGTTAGTCTCCTTTTAAAATCTCTCTCTTGAATAAATATGGGATGTGATCTTCAACACAGGATGCCCTGTTGCAGCAGGAGAAGCAGTTTTCTTTCAATTCTCCTGTGGAGGCCTTTAAGGCTTTTATAGCTCTCTCTCAGTTGATGGTTGGCTTACCAGACCAATCACTCTTTTTTAGTGTTTCCAATGCAGCCAACAGAACTCTGCCTTATAATTACCAGTACCACCTATTCTGTTCAATAGCCTCATTCTTCCAGACTTCACTCCCCACCTGTGTATCATTCCAGTGCACCACAGATAACAGTATTTCTAAGATGTTACAGAGTGCCTGGTGCTAGCACCAACCCCCTGGCCGGTCACGGCAGTTGGTGAGGAATTCAGATTTGGAATCTCCTCCTGGAGGTCTACTAATCTCTAGGGCTACTTCTAGTATTAATATCCTTGGCCTGGATTTTATCCATCTACCTACATCGTCCCCCCCAAAAAAACAGGATGCAAACAAAGGCTTATGAACTGGTTGTTTATTTGGGAAATGATTTCAGGGAATGAAAGTAACTACACAGAATTTAATAGGGAAAGACAAAAAGCCAATAAAAGAGATCACTATTGAGTCGATTATCATCATGGAAACTTAGAGTTCGGTTCTGCTGGGATCTTCTGGGGTCATGTGAAATGCCTCACAAAATTATGAATCCAAGGATTGACAGTGAAGAGCATTCATGCATTGGCTCCTATCCTAGATTGACTGAGTGTTATCTCAGAGCTAATTCCCCCACATTATGTAGCTGTATAGGAGTTGTGCTGAAAAAGTTCCCACTGCAGGCCTACTCATGCTTTGGCATTGAAGTCATGGGGCAAGATGCATGGCCTCACATGGAGATGAAATGCTGTAAGTGCAAAATGAGTCAGAGCCTACTTTGAAAAGCATGTCGCAGCTGTAGCTAGAATCAATGGTAAGACCATAAAGCTAGGCAATGGGGCACAAGAAATACTGACAGAGGATCATAGATTTGTTTGGCTTCACAGCCAAAGTCAAATTGTTTTATTATCATACATAATATCTCCAATGAACCAAGACAAAAACTTGACCCCCTAAAGCTCTAGTATCCCCAAATATCTTCTTTAGTTTGGGTGAATTTAAAACCATAGGATTTGTGATATCAATAAATGTATGATAGAACTTTCCAAGGTTTTGCAGATAGAAATCCAGGATTTTTTCCAAGAATCTTTCTTTAAGCTGCTGTGTGGAAAACTCAGCATAAAACAGCTTTAAAAATAACTGATAATTAGCACACAGTAAGGGTCATACAAATATACTGACACAAAACCCATGCTTTCTAAGGCTTTTATGGGAACATAATTCTTTCAAAACCTCTCACAGCCAGAGTTAATTTATAAGCATTATTCTCTTAGGTTTCTGAGACGTGGCCTATGGACCTGAAGAATAATGTGGCAGAACTAATGTTTGTGTTTTGGCAAGACTTTATTTATTTATTTTTTAGAAATGCTGAAAGTGAATCACCCCTTTCAAGCTCAGGAGGATGTAATTAATGAGTCCAGAGAAGATGGCGAAAACTCCCCAGCACAGGAATCAAATAATTTTGATATGGAGACACAGGCTCTTATGTAGTCGGAAAAGGCCAGAACTGCACTACAACCAGGCTCTTCAGGCTCTGAGTCCAGTCTTCTTCTGAGTCTGTCTGAAGGATTTAGCATCAGAAGATGTCAATTTAAGTCCCAACTCTGCCTCTTGATACGTGAACTTAGGCATCCATTTGTCTTACTTAGCTTCAAGATCCTTTGTTTTTTTTGCAATATGGAGATAATTAGGTTACACTTTGCTATCTCATGAGGCTGTTGTAAGGGTTAAAGTATCTAGTGTTAAAAAAAAAAAAAAGAAAAAAACAGTATCTAGTGTTTATGAAACCCTGTGCAAAACATTTGCTGTTGTGGCTGTAGTGGTTAGGAGATCAGCCTTAGATCAGTGGTAGTTTTTATTTCTGGAACTTCTTGCTTTCACGTTCAGTGTTTTCCCCTCCCTCCATAATTTTCCTGTCCAGCTGACTTCCACTTATCAGGGTTACATGCTCCCCTCCTACAACAGCCATTATTACTTGCCCCCCCTATGCAGCTGTCTTTTATAAATGAAGCTGATTACAAAGACACAAATACATGATTATGGTTTTCTAATGTTAATCTCCCTCCTCCAAGAAGTATTTAGCCACAAAGAGCTGAAGGTCAGAATTGAAAGGACCATATGAAGATCAGATAATTTTCCCCCCTTTTTTTAATAAATGAGAAAAATCTAAGCCCAGAGTTGATGAGACTTGTCTAGGGACACAGAACGAGTTAGTAGAAGAGCCATTTCTCAGACTAATTCTCCTGATTCACTCTCCAGTGGGGTTGTCCTTGAAATAAAGGGGCATTTTGGGAGGCTGGTCTGTGTGACTGTTTTCACAGTTGCCTGTCTGCAAAAAGCCACGTCACTGGTACGTTGCAGAAGAGGAAACCTTACAACTCCCCAAAAATTCACTTTTCACTAAATCTTTTGAGGCAAGATTTCTTGACCTCAGCATTATTGACATTTTAGACTAAGTCATTATTTGTTGAGGTAGTTGTCCTATGCATTGTAGTGTGTTTAGCATCATCCCTGGCCCTTATCTATTAGGTGGCAATAGCACCCCTCCTCTTCTGACAACCAAAAATGTCTCCAGATGTTGCCAGATTCTCTTGGGGGTTTACCAATCTAGGTCAATTTCCCAGTCAAACTCTCTAGATTAGAGGAAATGGTAGTCAGAGTTCAGGGAAATCTAGAATGGGTGGCAGAAAAGGGAGACGATGATTATCAGTTATGGCTTCAGGACTAACTATAGCCAAGACACTGTGACAGTATTTCTAACTGTGATGTTACAGAGTGCAGTATTTCTGGAAATTGTCACTGACCAGAATCTTGAAGAAACTCTGACTATATAGAGTGAGCCTACCGCGAATAAACAAGTAAACCTCAATGGTGCCAGGGATGGACCACGGTGGATGAGTTGATGCCGCATTCAGATCCTCTTTACTGATTGGTGCACCCATTGCTCACCTGCTGTGATTGCCTGGTAACTACAATTGCCACAGTTTTGCCCTTAGATCAGTGTAAGCCAGCTTGCCAGGTAGAGTATACTCCCACCCCATTTGCTTGGGGACAGACAATAACTGTTGCTGGCCAAACTAAGTGACACAAGTACAAAGATCAGTCCCCCTCCCCCCACCCTGTCCCCCACTGTCTTACCTCAGGATGAGATTCAGTGGTGTAGTTTTTTGTGCCAGAACTTCTCTCTTGGATCAGAATGAACCAAGTCTCAACTGAGACCATGGTCATGCATAGCTTTTTTCCCATTCTACCTTAGTTTCTTCACTCCTCTTGAGAGCACCCTCCAAAAATATCATATATCATATGGGTTATATGTATATCTGTTACATATATATATATATATATATATATATATATATATATATTCCATTCTGATTTTTTGTATTTCTTGTAAGTTTGATAATCTGTACAAGGATTTTGTCCATTTTCTATGTATTTTCACATATTTTGGCATAAAGCTATCCAAATTTCCTCTTATCCTTTTAGTATCAGAAGCATGTATTTGTGGTCACCTATTTTCATCCCTTATATTAGCCATTTGTGTACTTTTTTCGATTACTAAGGTTATGTAAATTTTAATACTAATTTTAAAGAATAAATACTGGGGATCCCTGGGTGGCGCAGCGGTTTGGCGCCTGCCTTTGGCCCAGGGCGTGATCCTGGAGACCCGGGATCGAATCCCATATCAGGCTCCCGATGCATGGAGCCTGCTTCTCCCTCTGCCTGTGTCTCTGCCTCTCTCTCTCTCTCTCTCTGACTATCATAAGTAAATAAATAAAAATTAAAAAAAAGAAATAAAGAATAAATACTGGACTCTTGGCTTTTCTCTTTGATTTCTATTTCAAGCTTTTCAGTTCTTATCTTCATTATTTCCCTTTTTTCAATTTTATTTAGGAATTTTTTTAACTACTTTGTAATTTTTTGAGTTGGATACTTAGCTCATTGGTTTTAGCCTTTATCTCTTTTTTAAAGATTTTATTTATTCATTCATTCATTTATTCATTCATTCATTTGAAAGAGGGGGAGGGCACACACAAGCCAGGGGGAGAGGCAGAGGGAGAGGGAGCAGACCCCTCACTGAGCAGGGAGCTGGAAGCAGAGCTCGGTTCCAGGACCCTGGGATCATGACCTGAGCCAAAGGCAGACACTTGACTGACTGAGCCACCCAGGTGCCCTGCCTTTCCTATTTTCTAATAGGTGATTTTCTTAGGCTAATGGGTTATTTAAAAGTGATTTTGAAACTTCAAATATTTAGGAACGTTCTAGCTGTATCTGTGTCATTTATATCTAACTTAATTTCACTGTGATTAGTTAATATAAGTTTTATGACTTGTTCCTTTGACATTTATTGAAGTTTTTTTCCTTGTGTTATGACTCAGTGCATTGCCCAATTCTGGTAAAAATTTTAGTTGCACTTCACAATAATGTATATGTTACAAATTGATCTGTGTATGAGGTCAAATTAGATTCAGAGGTTTAAATTAAATAAAATTTACTGTGAAGTCATTAGGTCTCCTTTATCTTTACTGATAGTTTGCCTGCTTATTCTGTCAATTATCCACAGTGATTGAGGGTTTGTGTAAATTCTCCTCTCTGTACAATGAAATTTGGCATTATAAATGTTGAGACTATGTTATTAGGTACATACAAATTTAAAATTGTTAAATATTACCAGTGAATTTACTCTTTTATTTTTAGAAATAGGGATTTTGTTTTAGTCTCATATTGCCTTCAATTTTACTTTGTAGAATATTTTTTATAGTTACGGCAGTTTTATCTGAATTAATATGGAAACATTATACAATTAAACAAATTTAAAAGAGGTGGGGTGGAAAAGGGAAATGCTCTTTTTTTACAGAAGAATGACAACTACTAAATGCAGAAGTAATAATGGAAATTTTAAAAGTCACCATTTTACAAACAGCGTGGTAGTGACTGGATAAAGGAAGAACTATCAATGAATGCTAAAATTGTTATGTGAAATTTTGTTGGGGAATTAAATATTATAGAGTTTCCAACTATTGCTTCACATTAGTTATTAATTGTGAGGTGGGGAGGTATGCTTATAGTGGAAAGATTCAGTGGGCATCATCTTAACCAAATCATCTTAACATCACTAATAATGGGATAAACTAATAAGTTGTGCCTATTTATGTGATGCACGAGATGGCACAAAGAATCACCTATGAGCTATTTCTTATAAAGATTTTCAACACAAATGTGATCATGAGGAAACCATTAGCCAAATCAAAATTCTGAGACATTCTCTGAAATGCTAAAGAACTATTCTAGGGTGAAAGACATTAGTAATACACGGCAGCTTACTGAAATTTTTGATGGAATCCATGAGCTATAAATTTGCCTTCAACCACAGATTCTTCTGTATCCTACATATTTTAAAAGGAATAAGCAAATATAGAAAAAATATGGAAAAAGTCTACAAATGTGGCTAAATGTTACTAACTTGATTAATGTAGGTGAAGGGTATATTGTCCTATTCTTTCAACTTCTGGAGAGGTTTGGCCTTAATTTTTTTAGTGAAGTATAGTTGGCATGCAGTGTTTTAGGTGTACAGTATAGTGATTTGACAAGCCTATACATTATGCTATGCTCACAGCAAGTGTACTACCATCTGTTACAATACCATTGATCAGGGCAGCCCTGGTGGCTCAGCAGTTTAGTGCCACCTTTGGCCCAGAGCGTGATCCTGGAGACCCGGGATCACGCCCTGGGCCAAAGTATTTTCTCTGCTCATAATTGTCCTGTTTTTCTTTTTCAGTTTTACTATGTTATTATACAGTATACAGAGATGCCTGGGTGGCTCAGCAGTTGAGAATCTGCCTTCAGCCCATGGCGTGACCCCAGAGACCGGGTTATCGAGTCCCACGTCAGGCTCCCTGCATGGAGCCTGCTTCTCCCTCTGCCTGTGTCTTTGCCTCTCTCTCTCTCTCTCTCTCTCTCTCTCTCTCTCTCTCTCCCTCTCCCTGTGTCTCTTATGAATAAATAAATAAAATCTTAAAAAAAAAACACAATACCATTGCTTATATTCCCTATTCTGTACCTAGCATCTCCATGACTTATTTATTCAAAACTGCGAGCTTATATCTCCCACTCTCCTTCACTCTTTTTGCCCATCCTCAACACCCAGCCCTGGCAACCGTCAGTTTGTTCTCTGTATTTATGAATCTGTTTCTCCTTTTCTGTTTATTCGTTTTGTTTTTTAGATTCCACATATAACTGAAACAATATGGTATTTGTCTTTCTCTGACTCCTTTCACTCAGCATAATACCCTATCTAGGTCCATCCATGTTGTCACAAATTGCAAACTCTTATTCTTTTTTATGGCTGAATAATATTCCATTATATATACATATCACATCTTTATCCATTCATCTATCAGTGGACCCTTGGGTTGCTTCCGTATCTTGGCTATTATAAATAATGCTGCAATAAACATTGAGGTGCATATATTTTTGAATTAGGTTTTTCATTTTCTTTAGGTAAATACACAGTGGTGGAATTACTGGATCATCTGGTATTTCTATTTTTAATTGTTTGAGGAATCTCCTTGCTATATCCACAGTGGTTGTACCAACGTACGTTCCCACCAGCAATGTATGAGGATTTCTTTTTCTTTACATCCTCTCCAATACTTTTTATTTCTTGTCTTTTTGCTTCTAGCCATTCTGACAGGTTTGCATAGTGGTTTTGATTTGCATTCCCCTTATAATTATCGATGTTGGGAATCTTGAGGTTTGACAGTTTAAAAAAATAAAAATTGATTGTAAAAATGAAAATAGATTTTAGAAACTGGAAACATCCCAAATATTTGCTAATGATAAAATGTATCAATAAATTGTGGTATATCATTTAATGATACAGTATATAATAGTAAAAATAAATTATAGGTACAAGCATCAACACGAATGAGTCACAAAAATATGAAAACAATGTCACAAAACTGTGTACATCATGTCAACTAACATGAAATTCAAGAACAAATATGTAGTATACTGTATATACATTTTTAAGATATTTTATTTATTTATTCCTGAGACACAGAGAAAGAGAGAGGTAGAGACACAGGCAGAGGGAGAAGCAGGCTCCATGCAGGGAGCCCAACGTGGGACTCAATCCCGGATCTCCAGGATCAGGCCCTGGGCCGAAGACAGACTCTCAACTGCTGAGCCACCCAGGCGTCTCTGTATACTGTATATTAACACAATAAAACTGAAAAAGAAAAACAGGGCAATGATGAGCAGAGGAAATACAAAGGACTCATTCAGGGATATATAGAAAACATCTCAGGTATAGACAGTGATTCTATATCTTAAACTGGGTGTTGAAGTGAGTATGTGAGTATTCCTGTTATCTTTATTCTAAACTATTTGTCCAATTGAACACTTTTTGTAGAGATATATTTCATAATCCTCTGAAATTTAGGAATTGCATGAAATTCTGGAGAATGTAACAATTTAAAAAGAAAATGTAACTCCTGAAGTTCTACCATAAAGAGTCTTTTTTTTTTTTTCCATAAGAGGAATAATTACGTTCTTCATTTTTCTGGTAATGACAATTATTTAGATGGAGGCTGGCTGGAACAGAGAATAGGAGAAAGGAAGCAGAATTAAGACGTTACCGTTCTTCCCCCTTAAACTCTTTGTGGCCATGTCCACTGTAAGTGAATATCTTTTGGAAATGGCTATTTCTCCTACTTAGGTTTAGTCATTTCTGCCCTGTCCTACCAAATCCAGCACTGATTCATTTAAGCCAGCTCTTCTACTGTGTGTGTGTGACACTGAGGGAGAAATGAGAACTGATCCACATCACAACTGTCCTTGGGTTTTACTTTAAAATGTCACTAAAGCTCCTTTAACTTTTTATTGATGAACTTTTTCCCCACTTAAATTATTCACCATAGAAAAGATTAGTTAATCTAAGCACTTCTCTAAATTCTGCATGAAGGAAATATTACAGAAAAATTCTTTTTTTTTCAGTAATCTGTATTTAGATCAGAAAATTAAAAATAAAGCAGTATTAATAAAGTGAAGTCATTTCTTATTAATGCATGCAGGTTTTTATATGCAATTTAAAAGATCCAAAGTAGATTAACTTTTGGAGTTTGTTTGAACCTTTAGTTTAAGGTGTTATCTATCATTAAAGGAAGTTTATCTCAGTTATTTAAGGATGGACTTCAGGTGATTTCAAATTTCTGTCATGAGCAGAGGAAATGGAAGTGTAATTAACTCTCGGGTGGTTTCAATGTTACCTGATTCTACAGATCTAAATTTCAGAGAACTGTAGGAAGAGGGTATATTGATTCTTTAGAACCTGAAAACCTGCCCTGAACCCTGAACAGCAATTCGCAGCTCCAGAACGGGCACTGCAATTTCTGGGGAAGGGTTCTCTGACACGTATTACTCCTGTATTCTGATAGCAATTCTTAGACATGGTTCCATCATGCCTACAATGGAAGGCCTCCCATTTAACCAAGAAAAGCTTATCTTGCACTTTTAAAAGCGTATCAAATGTGAAGGAATAATCATTAAGCCTTTTATTTTTATGGAGTCTTCAGAGATTTGTGGGGAAAGGCAACATGCAGTTCTTTGTAAATGTCAGATCTCTTTACAGAAATGCGAAGGAGGCATTGCAGGCTGTCATCTGTTCTTCATGCTGCCTACTGACCCTCATTGGGAGCTACCAATTCCCAAAGATTCTGTGGCCGCTAAAATAAATAGCTCTCTCAGGCACAAAGCAAAATGTTAGACAACATACAACAGAACAGAACCACTTTAATTATACTATTGCAATGTGTTCCATACAGAAGTAGAGATCTGAAGGGTTAGACTTTGAAGGACAGTTCCAGCTGGCAGGCTGTGGAGGAGAAGGTTTCAAAATGACGGTAGCAAATGACAGAAAAAGCATGGGCAAAGAAAAGTAGGTAGGTTTCATGCACATGAAGGGCGGGAAAGGATGATGCTGTTTCTGGAATGCAAAAGAAAACTGTATGTGAGTGGTAAAAATAAAAAGTCTGTGTTGTGTCCAGGGGCATTTGAGTGGCTTAGAGGATGGGTCTCAAAATGGAATGATAGAGCAGATGTGGGTGTGTTTCCATCAGCAACTGCTTCATCTTCGGGATTGTCTAATGCTATTGTCCCAGGGAAAAAAGCCACCCACTATGTTTTCCCAGAATCACTATTAATGATAGGCTATTTCACTAAAAATAATAATAATAATAAATAAAAAAGTGCTGTTTTGCACAGAAATATAGATGGTCCCCTGGGTAGTAGATCAAACTATTCATGTATGGCAGGATGAACAAAGTAGTTTTAGACTCATAAGGCCCAATAGTAGCTAGGAGGCTTACAGGATTTTTGACAGTGGGCAAGTTATTTAGGTTCAATGAGTTCCAGTTTTGCCATCTCTAATTATTACACTCATCCAAAATTTTAGATTGTGGAGCCAGATTGTAATCAGCACAAAATTTGCATTATGCCAACTTTGTAGGTCATGGTGGCTTTTTATTAGTCATATTTTTTAGTTTTGTACTTGCTAATTGAATTATTACATTTTAAAACTTTGAATGTCATATTAACCTCCCATTTTCTCTTTGATTTGGATGCTCTCCTTGATTTGATCAATTTATTATCAACACTTTGTTTCAACTCTTAACGGCTCCAAAAGCAACTATTCTTACTTAGCCCTCCTTTCTGCACTCTAATCTTAGTGCTTACTCTATGCTTTTTCATGAACTATTTCCAGCAGCTTTATTCTCCTTTGCATTCTTCAGTATGTGAGGCTTTAAACCACAGGAGTAGTTTGGATTAACCTTCAGACCTAGGTATAAAATTCTTCAAGATTATCTCTTCTAATTGGTTCTCTAGTCTCTAAATGAACATGAAACTCCTAGCCCTTTCCACTAGCATAGATCTAACTGATTGAATTAGTCTTACACTAAACCTAGGGAGTTGGTATGATGTGTTGACTCATTACTTTCCTGGGAGTGATCAATATCAGGATATACTGATCTGTCATTTTTCAATGTGTGACCTTGGAAAAGGTACTGAGCATCGATGTCTAAACCTCTATTGAAAGTTTTCTTTGGGCACATGGGTGGCTCAGTGGTTGAGTAACTGCTTTCGGCTCAGGTTGTGATCCCAGGGTCCTGGGATCGAGTCCTGCATCCAGCTCCCTATGGAGAGCCTCCTTCTCTGTCTGCCTCTCTCTGTGTGTCTCTCATGAATAAATAAATAAAATACTTTTAAAGAATTTCTTTATTTCTTGATTAGTATTTTTCAAACTGTGTTGTGAGCTTTTAGTGAGTTTCAGAATGTGGGCCCTGAACCAGTAGGATCAACATCATCTGGAAAGTAGTTAGAAATCCTAATAGTCTGCCCCCTACGGATACTGAAGCAGAAACTTGGTGATGGGCCAGCAGTCTGTGTTTTGGAAAGTCTTCCAGGTGACTTTAATGCATACTAGTGTTTGAAAAACACTGTCTTAGTAGTTTTGAAATGAATTTAGAGAATTGAGACTGCTATTAAAAAAAAAACCCTAATTCTATAGAATAGTAAAAAGATTGCAATAAACTTTCTATTATGAAATTAAGAAACATGGTCCAAATCATAATAAAAAATGATATACAATACAGAAAACTTAGAAAATGCATTTTAAAATAGAAAAAAAAATTATATAATTATATATATTTTAAAACTATGAAAAATAAAATGTAAATTTTCCTTAAAAATTTAATATATAAACCCATAAAAATGGGTTATGAAAAATATTTGATATTCATTTCACAAATAAAGTTCTTACAAAAAAATTCTTACAAATGAGTAACATCTTCCAAGAAAACTAAGCTCAGGATATGAACATGAAAATCTCAAAAAGGAAAATTCAAGTGACCACAAACATTTATCAAAAAATTAATCTCTGTCACAAAAGGGTGACTTAAGTCAAAGTTATACTGACATATCACATTATATTCACCACAATAAAATATAATGACAAAACCTATAGCTTAAAGGGATATTATGTATATTCTCATACATTATTTCTAAAATATTATTACAATTTTAGAATGCTGGCAAATCCATTAAAATAGAAATATATACATCAAACCAGCAATATTTCCCCATTGACTGTTCCTTACATGTAAAAGACCAAGTTCAGGGCAGCCTAGTGCCTCAGTGGTTTGGCGCCGCCTTCAGCCCAGGGCCTGATCCTGGAGACCCTGGATCGAGTCCCACATCAGGCTCCCTGCATGGAGCCTGCTTCTCCCTCTGCCTGTGTCTCTGCCTCTCTCTCTCTCTCTCTCTCTCTCTCTCTTTCTCTCTCATGAATAAATAAATAAAATCTTAAAAAAAGAACAAGTTCAAAATGATTGCATGAATGTATATTTATTTTATGAAAAGACGTTAGTTGAAGAAAGCATTATTGTTATAACAAAAAAGTGAGAAGGCAAATGTTCAATAATAGGGAAATAACTGCATAAAATGAGGTTTGTCTTTGTAATATGGAATTTTATGTGGTTGCACCTATACTGTTGACTTTGAGGGACTGAAGGATTTTTGTGTTGTTAGTTGAAAAAAAATGATGATGATAATAATAATAAACCAGCAACCACAACACTTCTTGAGTCTTTTTACACCTCTACTAAATCCTTCTCAATCTCTTTGTCAAGTAAGTGTTTCTATTATTCCTTTTTTTTAAACATGAGAAAGATGAGGTAGAGAGAATTTAGTTCAATGTCACCCAGATAATTAACACAGGGATTTAGGATAGTCTCACATTGGCTCCAGAATTTATATTAAGTTTTTATTTGAATTCTAGTTAACATACATGTAATATTAGTTTCAGATGTCCAACACAGTGATTCAACATTCCCATACACCCAGTGCTCATCACTAGTGCCCTCCTTATTCTCCGTAGCCTACTTAACCCATCGCTCCACCCACCTCCCCTCTGATAACCATCAGTTTGTTCTCTATAGTTGAAAGTCTGTTTCTTGATTTGTCTCTGTTTCTCTCTCTCTCTCTCTCTCTCCCCCCACCCCCTCTCTTTTTTCCCTTTTGCTTGTTTGTTTCTTAAATTCCACGTGTGAGTGAAATTATTGGTATTTGTCTTTCTCTGACTTACTTTGCTTAGCATGATACTCTCAAGCTTTGTCAACATTGTTGGAAATGTCAAAATTTCATTCTTTTTTATGGCTGAGTAATATTCCATCACACACACACACACACACACACACACACACACACACACCACCTTTATCCATTCATCCACTCATCAGCCAGTGGATACTTGGGCTCTTATCAATAGTTTGACTATTGTTGATAATGCTGCTATATTCATAGAGGCGGATGTAACCCTTTTAATTAGTATTTTTGTATCCTTTGAGTAAATACCTAGTACTGCAATTGCTGGATTGTAGATCTCTTTTTAACTCCTCAATACTGTTTTCCACAGTGGCTGCACCAGTTTGCATTCCCACCAAGAGTGCACTAGGGTTTCCCTTCTTCTGTATCCTCACCAGCACCTGTTGTTTCTTGTGTTATTGATGTTAGCCATTCTGACAGGTGTGAGGTGATATCTCATTGTAGATTTGATTTGCATTTCCCTGATTATCAGGGATGTTGAACATCTTTTCATATGTCTGATGGCCATTTATCTGTATATCTTCTTTGGAGAAAATATCTATTCATGTCTTTTGTCCATGTTTTAATTGGATTATTCATTTATTGAGTGTTGAGCTTTATAAGTTTTTTTGTAGATTTTGGATACTAACCTTTTATCAGATATAGCATTTGCAAATACCTTCTCCCATTCTGCAGGCTGCTTTTTAGTTTTGTTGATTATTTCCTTCACTTTGCAGAAGCTTTATATTTTGATGAGGTTCCAACAGTTTATTTTTGCTTTTGTTTCCCTTACCTTGGGAGACTTAACAGCTGAGTCTACTGTCTGTTAAGTTATACATAGGTAATTATATAATAGCATCCTATTTTCGTAACTATAACTATATACATTATTGTATATATGTGTGTTTATATATAATATACATGTTTTATATATATACACACACACAATATTGGGAAAAATTATGCACAACTTGGAAATCTTGGCTTTGAGGAATGGAGAGAGGTTTTTATGGGAAAGATAGAAGGCTGAGCAGAGATAAGCCAAAAAAATAAAATCATACACAAAAACAAGAAAATGCATCCAAACAGCATATAGATAATAATAAACAGCTAGGTTGACCTGATTCTGTTCATATAAAATTATATATTTGAGTGTAAGGTGTCAGCATATGTTTATATATGTGTGTATTACAGAGAGATGCATGAAGCCATCTTTTCCAAAATAGTCATTTTAGTTATAATAGTTTTCTTTTCCTCTTTGTTTTTGTATGTAGTCAAAAGTTTAAAGAAGCATTTTCATTCTTTAAAATAAGTTATTATTTTTAATAAACAGAGTTCAAAACAACCACATTCCTTAAGTGTGTGCTGTACATAGTGACTTCCTTATGCACACAGTATGGAAAGGGAGGGAAAAAAACACAATACATTTATGGTGGGGAAACTTGACAGTCTCTGGTGATGGAACCTGGTAATCAAGGGTAATGGTAGCAATGATGAGTCCTATTGATATTATGTATCCTTTATATGATGTGGTAAGGAAGGCCCTTTATCTCTTTGGTCTGTCTTCCTCAAAACATATTGCTCCAGTTTAATCAGAAGAAAGAGGAAACAGTTCCCAGTTGAGAACATTATACAAAACACCTTATCAATATGCCTCAAAAAATCAAGATCATCAAAACCAAAGAAAGTCTAAGAAATTGTTATATCCAAGAGGAGTCTAAAGAGAGATGGCTACTAAATTTAATGCAGTATCCAGATAGAATCCTAGAAGAGAAAAAATTAGGAAAAAGACTGAAAGATCTGAATGAATTATAGACTTTAGTTAATAATAATATATCAATATTCATTCACTGCTTGTGACAAATGTATAATACTAATAGAAGATGTAATAATAAGTTACTGGGGGTGGGGAATAGAGAAATTCTCTGTACTCTCTTTGCAAAAATTCTGTAAATCTACAACTAATATAAAGGAAAATTTTTATCCAAATAAAAAGGATAAAATCACACTGGTTAAAAAACAAAACAAAATATGTGGCAGGCATTCTTTTAGATGCTATAGTTATTTAAAAAAAAATAAAAGCCTGGGTGGCTCAGTGGTTGAGCATCTGCCTTCAGCTCAGGTTATCATCCCAGAGTTCTGGGATCGAGTCCCACATCAGGCTCTTCACAGGGAGCCTGCTTCTCCCTCTGCCTGTGT
The DNA here is from genome assembly GCF_011100685.1 of Canis lupus familiaris. Lineage (NCBI taxonomy): Eukaryota > Metazoa > Chordata > Mammalia > Carnivora > Canidae > Canis > Canis lupus. Next base: position 22,679,149 of record NC_049254.1, on the reverse strand, counting down.
CTCTACCTCTCTCTGTGTGTCTCTTGTGAATAAATAAAGTCTTTAAAAATATTTTAAAAAATAGATGCTATAGTTACCATAGGGTACAAACAGACCAACTCCTGCAAGGATCTTAAATACTAACATAATGGATGATCAATGACTCTGTTCTTCATCTCAACAAAAAAAAAAAGAAACTTATTTTAGCTACAGGCTCCCAAGCTCTGTTAAATCATCCACATTTTTAAAAAAGATTTATTTATTTGAGAGAGAGAGAATGAGCGAGTTGGGGGGAGAGGTAGAGGAAGAGAATCTTCACACAGACTCCCTGCTGAGTGTAGAGCCCAATACAGGGCTCACTTTCACTGTCCCATGAGATTATGACCTGATCCAATATCAAGAGACAGACGCTTAATTGACAGAGCCAGCTAGAGCCCCATCTACATTTTTGTTGAGCAATTTAGTTTGAGCTCATTTTGAAAACCAACAAAATTAGTTTTTTTTCCTTTTTTTTCTGTCATAGTCAATGCTTATTTATATTTACTAATTTGTTGACTTATTTGTTCACTGTTGCTTTTAATTTCTAATTTTTTATTCAAGGCTTATTTTCCTTTTGCTAAAGTAAACCTCTCAATGATAGTTTATTCCCTGAAAATATTTTTATGTTGTACTCATGGTTTTATGACAGTTTTTATGGATATGGAATTCTAGATGGACAGTTATTTCCCTCAGAAATTTGAAGCTATTATTACATCAATCTCTGGATTCTATATAATTATATTTTCTCACATTCTTTTTTTTTAAAGATTTTATTTATTTATTCATGAGAGACACACAGAGAGAGACAGAGAGAGAGAGAGAAAAGCAGAGACACAGGCAGAGGGAGAAGCAGGCTCCATGCAGGCAGCCCGACGTGGGACTCGATCCCGGGTCTCCAGGATCATGCCCTGGGCCAAAGGCAGGCACTAAACACTGAGCCACCCAGGGGTCCCCAACTTTATCACATTCTTTAAGAAGTTCTCTTTGCCTTTGATATGTCTCAGAGATCAACAAAAAGAGAGTCATGAGACAAGTATAGTGAAATCAGGTGCCAGATCTTACAGGGTGTTATAGGTCAAAGTATGGATTTGGACAACTGTCTTAAAGGTATTCAAAGATTTTTAGCAAGATATCATGTTCTAGATTTAAGCTTTAAATGATCACACATAGTACTTTGTGAGGAACTTATTAAAAATAGCAAACTTTTGACTTTTTCCTTAACACTTTGAATATAAGACATGCCAAATTATTTTTTTATAAGTTGAATTAAATCTTGTTCATAAAATCACTTTCCTAGTTTGGTAAGAAGTTTAATATTGGCTACCTTCTCTTACCCGAGGTTATAGGTGAGTCCCAAGGTTCTGTGCAGGCAGAAACAGCTCTAAGGTTGTAGCTGGAAGCTACAGAACATGCTTGTCCCCTTCCATCCTTCCTTGGTGCTTTGCCATAAGCAGGTCATGCTTACCTGGACTCCTACCACTATATGCACAGGTCATTAAAATTTGTGTTGACCCATTGGAAGCTCCATTCCTTCTTTGCCAATCTTGCCCTTAGGGATTCTCTAACCAGTGTCAAAGCTCGGACTAATTTGCAGAAGCCTATATGCAACTCTTAGACTATCCAGCTAAGTTTGGGGTTCTTTTTTTTTTTTTTTTTCAATTGAACTAGACCTTAGAAAACAAAGAACTGTTTAAGGTATGCCTTTAATAAAGATATCACTTCTCGACTTTTCCTTTTGGACCTGATATATTAAATAGTACTTAATTCCTTTTCAGATACCAGGGTGAATGAAAAAGGAACATATAGTTTGGGTATTAAGGTCAATCTACTTGTTGGAAAAAGTTGGGGAAAAGTACTTCCTGAAAACTACATTGGAGGGTTTGCAATGTATATCGAAGCTATGGTTATTGCAGATGTTTTTACCCATCCTGTAGCTTGTCTTTTCATTTACCTAATGGTGTCTTTCGAAGAGCAGACATTTTAAATTTTTATGAAGTCCAGTTTATCATTTTTATTCTGGTATGAGCTGCCATTTCTGTGTCATCTATAAGAAATCTTTGTTTTCCCAAGGTTACAAAGGTTTTAGTTATATTTTCTTCCACAAATTTTATAGCTTTAGCTTTTGTAGTTAGGACTCTGATTCATTTCCAGTTACTTTTTTTTGTAAGGTACAAGGTAAACATCATGATTTATTTTTTTTTCCAAATGGTAAGCAATTCTTTCAATAACATTTGTTGGAAAAACTACTCTTTACTCTTTGGATTGCAGTGGCACCTTTGTCAAAAAAATAATTGGTAATATAGATGTGGGTTCGTGTTGAGACCATCTATCTTTTCCATTGATCTACATATTTATTTATATGCTGATGCTACATTTTCTTAAATACAATGGTTTAATAGTAAGTCTTCTAAAACAGGTATAAGTCCTCAAAATTCTTTGTTCTCTTCAAAAATTATTTTGGCTCTTCTACGTCTTTATATTTCCATACAGATGTTAGAAACATTTTGTTTTCTACCAAAAATAATGCTTTCTGGGAATTGACTGGAATTGTAATAAATGTAGATATCAATTTGAAAGGAATTGATATCTTAGCACTATTTAGTCTTCTAACCTATGGACATAATAAATCTCTTCACTTACTGAAGTCCTTAATTTCTTCTTTCAGCACTGTAGCTTTCATTATACAGGTCTCGTATATATTTTACTAAATTTATCCCACTGTATTTCATGTTTTGGAATGTGATCATAAATGGTCATTTTAAATTTAATTCTCTGATCATTTGTGGCTGGCATGTAGAAAACAGCTGATTTCTGTGAAGTGTCTTTATTTTCTGCTAACTTAATAGTATTAATAGCTCTTTTTAAAAAATCCTTATTGTTTTTTACATACATGATTATGTCATATATAAATAAAGTGTTATGCTTCTTTCTCCCCCAGCTTTATGACTTGCATTTTTGTTTTCTTTTTAATTTTACTGATTAGGAGTTCCAGTTTGATATTAAATATAAATGGTGAGATTGAGCACCAAAATAAGTTAATGATTGTAAAAGTACTATTATATATAATATTGTTTATTGTTCCCTGTATATACTGGCAGATATGGGAGCAGTTAATAAAGGAGGGATCCTCATGTCATAGCACATATGTATATATTTCTGAAGAGAACATAATTCATTTATGCTTTTTAAAAAGCCCTAATTTGGCCTGAGCCACTTCTCAGTTTCACAGTTTTGAGTGACTTATTAATACTCCAAATATGTAGTTAAATGGAGAAAACTGTGTTGGGGTCATAACATATTTCAGCCATGAGGTCATAACATATTTCAGCCATGACTCTTTCAGATGCAGGTTACAAAAAAAATCCAGCTCAAGTGGTTCAAGTTAAAACATAATAAATGGTATTTATTTACTCCTGAAAAATTTGTTGGCACATCTGGCTTCCAGCCATTCCTCAGATTTGTTCAGCAGATTCTCTTTGTGTGGTAGCCATCAGAGTTCACAGGGACTCCAGACTAATATAGTCCTTCAAGAAAGAGAAGAGTACCTCTTTCTTAATGATTCTAGTAAAAGTCCCAAGAAGTGATGCATGTAGCCAGTAGATATCATGCTACGATTGATGATGTCTGTGTTGAGCACCCTTGGAACCAGAGGGCAATTTGAGTCCCACTTGAACTGCTGGTCTAAGGGAGAGAGAGGGTGATTTACCAAGAAAAGATGCAGTTATTATGAGGTTCTGGGAAAGCAAGTAAGCAAAATCAAAAATAGATAGCTACTGAACAAGTTTAATCTATTGAAGCAAGGTATCACCAACTGCCACCACAACATATCTCTGATTCTTAGAATCTGTAGAAGGATTGGGAATACTTATTTACAGTACCACTGCTTCAGTCGTACGTTCCATGAAATGTGGCATAATGTATATTCTTCACAAGGATTACATTTAACTTTTTGGAGAAGAACCTTGAGGATCCACATTTCTTGTCTTTATCTTTCACATCTGCATCACACTCTGATGATCTCTGAGAATTTGACATTCCTCTTGACTTCCGTCTGTCTCTGCAGAATGCTTTTTCCATCTCTCAGTAACCCAATCTATATAGGCTTGCCACAATAAACAGTAATGGTGCCATGGGGGTGGGGGAGTAACAAATGGTGCTGGTGATTATATATGTGACATGTTTGAGATCAATGACTCCAAGCAGAAGGAACTTTTCCTACAAAATGAATATAAAACATACATCTCATCACCACAGATCACACAAAATACTTGTATGGCAAAAGAGGACATAAACACAATTTTTTTCAATATTCATAGGAGAACACATTTCCCTCACATTATTCTTCTACAGAACGTATTGAAGTGGAGCAAAGTTTCTGTAAAATAATATTTAGTCTTCAAATGTTACTGTTTAAGTATTGAAGAGATAAGTGGTGATTGGAGCTCAGAATTAAGAAATGGACTGCTGCAGGCTGTCTCACTAGGGAGCGTTCCAGCCAGACCATGCTGTTCCCTCAGCTATACTATTTAAGGGTCATTCCCAGTTTCTTAATGCAGAAAATGGAAACAACTTCCGAAAGCATCATGCATTCCTATTCTTCATATATATGAGGAGTTGTATAGTTCTCATTTCAGATTATGGGTTCAGGCATTTTCAGCAAATTTCTTGTTGTCTCCCTAAATCTCTGAGTTAAAAAAAAAAGCACTCTTATTGTTCTTGTATATAAATATCCGTATCACATTTGATATTCAGAGAAGAAATTCTAGTGTTCTGAGTACGCAAAACCAGAAAAATAGCATTATTTTCAGCTTTCCTTCATGTATTATTTCTTCTGAGTTATTTCTGAATGATTCTGTCTCTATTTCTCTATACAGTAATAGTGGGTACAGTAGGATATACCCTAATGCTTTATTTTCCCAGAATTTTCTTCACATCATAGTCAAATCTCCTTCTTTCTCAAGTAGGGTATATGAAACAGAATGAAAAATAAATAAGGAAAAATAAAGGTGACATGACAGCCTATGCTCAGAAATGCTGGGTCAATGCAAATCTGGATTTCTTAGCTGGATAGATGACCTCATTACTGAGAATTGTGTATATGAGCCATCAATTTTAACCTTGCAGATATGTCTTGACTTTGAAACCCAAACAAGACAGATTGAGCTCTCTAAGTTGCCTTCCGAACATCTCTACTTCCATATAAGAGTTTAAAGAAGAAAAAGAAAGCAAACCTTTCTCCAAGTGCCACTACTTAACTGAGAAATAGTTTGAAGAATAGTTGGTTAATTTTCATTAGAATTACCATGTGCAGTTTTCCTAGGGTCGCATAATTTCATAATCTGTTTTAAAACTATGGTCTGGGGCAGCCCGGGTGGCTCAGCGGTTTAGCGCCAACTTCAGCCCAGGACCTGATCCTGGAGACCCGGGATCGAGTCCTACGTTAGGCTCCCTGCATGGAGCCTGCTTCTCCCTCTGCCTGTGTCTCTACCTCTCTCTTTCTCTCTCGCTGTGTCTCTCATGAATAAATAAATAAAATCTTAAAAAAAATAAAAAAATAAAATAAAATAAAACTATGGTTTGTTAGGGTACCCCATACACTCTTCCCTGTATTATTTTAAACCCACATTCCAAAGGCTTGACTTTCTCATCAACATGAACAAGAGCATCAGGGATTTAAGTGCTCTCACTGTGAGCATATACTGAGTCATGGACTTTGAAATAATCTTCCTTCCTCTTCATTGCTTTAGGTAATTTATGGAATAAATTTTTTCTTTTACCCCTTATTTTTAAATTTATAACATTTTTATCCAGTCATTTCTATAAGCAATTTAAAATTGTATTTTTAAATAAAGAATATAAACATGTGTCTAAAGTCACTTGATAATTTTGAGTCTAAGTTTTCTTAGTATGTAAAATTAAGATCTAAAATTATCTGACAACTATAAGTTGGTACAGTAGGTGCATTGGATACCATTTGCTTGGAACTTGGAATGTCTTTTCTTTGTTATAGTGGTGCTTAAGTTCTAAAACCGATACAAAATCATATTAACCTTTGATTTATCTAACCTATGATTTATCTAACCTATATTTCTATAGAAATATAACTATATAACCAAACTTTATATGTTAAAAGGTTTTCTGAGAAAAAAATTCCCTGGGATCTATTTTAAGATGGCAGGAACACTTCTTATCCACAGTGCGATGGAAATGACTCACTTTTTTTTCCTTAGCTGTATATTTGGTGGGTGGTAGTAGAATTAGAGGAGTCCACCAAGAAGAAATTATGAGTTGTATTTACAATTGCAATAAATGCAAAAACAGAATGAAAGTTGACAACTTTCTCTGAGAAACTCTGCCAGGTGTTCATAAATTCCTCACTTGTGGGTGGGTGGGTGGGTGGGTCAAGGAACCTTGTGCTTAGTCCGCTGGTAGTATTTATAACCAGTATTATAACCAGTAGTATTATAGTGTTTATAATAGTTGATAAACTATTTAATAGTTTATTTATCTCTCCTAGTATACTGAATATTTTATAGCGAGACTATATTCAGTTCACAACAGTATCCACAGTTCCTACAGAATTTGGCACATAGAAATGCAAAATAAGTATTAGATAATCAATGAACTGGAAATGGAGAAGATCATGTAAGTAGGATGATGAGCTTGACAGTTGAAGAATTTCAATGATAGAAGCTCATGAAGCTCAGGAACTGCAAAGCATGGGGGCTCATGGGAAATTTATTTGTTCTTAGCTATCTGCCTGGCAGTCCCCTCTCCCTTCTATGACCACCCTTGCTCATCTTTATAACCTGTTTCCTTCCCAGTAGAATAGAATGACACAATTACCATTCAAGTTCCTCTGCCTGAAGCTATCACAGACATTTTGAGAGAGCTTTCTTACATATGTTTATTCTTTAGGATTTCTATTTAGATGATGAAGGGCAAAACTATCCTTCACACCCACACTGTTTCTCCTCTATACACTAAAGACAGAAGATTCATTTGCATTTCAGTGGGGAAACTCTAGACCAGCCTTTCTGGGCATTTCTTGCAGGAACTGGACTGGAGCTGGTGGTTTAAAAGTGAAATAAAGCACAATCTGGAGGGAGATGAGAAGTAAGGTTAGGACCCAGATACAAATAGAATAGCATTCCCTGGTTCATGTGTGTGTGTGTGTGTGTGTGTGTGTGTGTGTATGTAGGCAAGGACTGTGGAAGATGAAAAGAATGATCACATTGTTAGAAAATATTCCAAGTAGAGCCGAAGCATAAAGAAGAGAAATAGCATGGCCGGTGTAAGTAGAGCAGACTGTTCTTACTGGAATATAGTTTTGGAGGAAAGAGCTCATGAGAAAGAAATCATAGTGATAGGCAGAGATCAGCTCAAGAAGTTTTTTTTATGTCATGATGAATAGTTTGAATATTATATTGTAGATGTTTTAAGGAGTGGGTAAATAGTTTAGTTGGGTGGTAGTGTTCGATATGGATCTGAAGAGAAAAGGGATAGAAGTCAGTAGAGGCAAGTGTTCAATACTTATGTTAGAGCAATGACAGCAAAGATGGAGGTGCTAAGAGGGCACCTGGGTGGTGCAGTTGGTTAAGCATCCAACTCTTGGTTTCACTCAGGTCTTGATCTCAGGGTCCTGAGATCACATAAGGCTCTGTGCTCAGTGCAGAGTCTGCTTAAGAGTCTTTCTCCTCCTCCTTCTGTCCTTCCCTGCTATGCTCCATATACACATGCTCACTCTCTCTCTCTCTCTTTAAAAATTGAATGAATAAAACTTAAAAAAAAAAAAGATGGAAATGGTAGGAGTTGGATTGGTGTATTGTTTAGACGATGAAATCTGTATAATTTAATGACTAAGTTTTGTGAACCAAGGGAGGGGTTATCAAAAGTGAACTACATGTGGGAGTGACTAATACTGTATATTATAAGGAGGGAAGAGATAACTTCCTTTCAGATCCTTGGAAGGAATGTCATTTCTGTCACCTATTGAGATTCAGTTCCTTTTTTTTTTAATGGAGAAAAGTTAACAACTGTCCTTTTTTAAAATATGTTTTCAGTGGTTGTTTTTGGAGTCTGCACAGGGCAAAATTGTGTGCTTGATATATTGGCCAGTATTTAACATGGAATACATCAATATTTTCAATCACAATAAATATGCTATAAAGACAAGTTCAATGCTTATCTTAATTGGCTAACAGATAATCAGACTCATGGTGCTGTTTAATCCATTAGCATTAACAAGGTAGAGGTAGGTTTTATCAATACTGGCACTTGTTCAGATCCCTAGGCCCAGGAAATTAAGAATTTACAATCACAACTAACACTTCTTCACTAACCGTGTTAACCCTTGTTCTTTCCAACTTAGATTTTGTTGTAGCATACTGTAAAACACTTCACTATGTTAGTAGTCTATGGCTCCACTAGTCACAGTGGTCTGTGGACAGTAGCATCTGTATCAACTGGAAGCTTGTTAAAAATCTAGAATCCCAGGTCCCAGTGCAGACCTACTAAATTAGAACCTGCATTTTAGCATGATTTCCAGATGATTTATCTAGGCATTGAAATTTGAGAAGCGCTTACTGAGGATGTTGGTTTGTCTAAAGGTAAAAATTAGGTGGGATACTTCCAGCTTCTGGTAAGGATGGCAGAGGATCTTAAATCAGAATAACCCTCCCACTGAAAACAATGGTAAACTTTGGAAAAGCTATTTTAAGACATTGGAGAGCAATCACTGAGAGATCCTGGGGCATTTATGCTCCACCCAGAGCAAGATCTGCCCTGATAGAACTTGGCTTTGAAGCTGCTACCTGGTCAACGCAGTGTGCTGGCAGATCCAAGTCAAACAAAACCAGAATCCTGTTGACCTAAGGAGTCAGAGGTCAAAGTTCAGGGGTGCCATTATGGCCAAAAACTGAGAAAAAATACCACATAATAGGGAACCACAGAAGGAGAACCCCAAATCTTGATATAAACAATCCTCAAATCCTTGGCTGATTTCTAAAATGCACCCATAGCTGTTGAAATTTCAGTTAGCCAGAGGGAAAATAAATAAAAGGCTACAGAACTTGATAGAGATTTTTAAGCTGCAGACACAGCCAGGAAAACAGAATTTATTAGTAGTTCCTATTGGTTTTCATTTTCTTAATTTCCCTTATCTTTCTTATTGCCCTCCTTCTACTTACTTTGGTATTACTTTGCTCTACCTTTTTTTTTTTTTTTTTAAGACTTTATTTATTCATGAGAGACAAAGAGAGAGAGAAGCAGAGACACAGGCAGAGGGAGAAGCAGGCTCCATGCAGGGAGCCCAACATGGGACTCAATCCTGAGTCTCCAGGATCACACCCTGGGCTGAAGGCGGCCCCAAACCGTGAGCCACCCAGGCTGCCCATACTTCGCTCTACTTTTGTAGCTTCTCAAGTAGGTCACTGATTTGCTACCTTTCTTCTTTTCTAATACAATCATGAAAGGTCAATAAATTCCCTGTAAGATGTCCTTTATCTGCATCCCAATAAGTTTTGGTGTGTTATAATCTCTTTATATTTAGTTTGGGCTATTTTCTAATTTGGCTGTGATTTATTCTTTGGGCCATAGATTATTCAGTTGGGTGTCATTCAATATCTGATAGTATTTCCCTATACAGAATCTTATTGCTATTGATTCCTAATTTAATATTGTCGTGGTAGTAGGCATACTCTATATGATATTGGCTCATTTAAATTTATAGAGACTTGTGCTGTGGCCCAGGATATGATCCATCTTGATAAATGTACCATGTCTACTTAAAAAGAATGTATATTTTGAAGTTGTTAATTATATTGTTGTATAAATATAAATTCAATCAAAATAATTGACAGCGTTTCCTCAATCTTCTATGTATTTATTGATATTTGTATGGTATCCCATCAGTTAATGAGAAAAGGACATTAAAATCTCCACTTATGATTGTGGAATTAACTAGTCTCCTTTTAATTCTGTCAAATTTTGATTCATGTAATTTGAAGCTGTTATTTTTTATCTCGTTTTAATTTATATTCTAGTTAGTTAACATATATGCTAAAATTGATTTCAGGTATAAAACTTAGTGATTCATCTCTTAACAATAATTTAAAGCTGTTATAAGATACATCTATATTTCTGATTATTATGTCTCCCTGATGAATTAGTTCTTTAACAGTTTTTCTTTTCTATCTCTGATAATACTATTTATCTTAAAGTCTATTTTGTCTTATATAAATATAGTTACTCCAGCCTTCTTATAATTACTGTTTGTATACAGTATATATTTTTTATCCATTTTCTTTCAACCTGTCTGTGCATTATTTTTAAGTGTATCTAAAAATAGGTTTGTTTCTTGTCAATTATGTTCATTTCTGCTTTCTGATTAGAGTGAATTGTCCACTAACACTTAATATAATTAATGATTATTTTTAGGTATAGTTTTTTTTTTTTTTAATTTCATCATGATGAGTGTGTTCTTTAATTCCCATCCCCTGTTTCACCCATCCCCCAACCCATTGGATACTAACCCTTTATCAGATTGGCATTTGCAAATATCTTTGCCCTGTGATTTTTATGCTGTTACCATTTTATTATTTGTCTCTGTTCATCTCTTTTTTTTAAAATCATCCCTTTCTACATTCTTTTGGATCATTTCAACATATTTTAGAATTTCATTTTAATTTATCTATTAGCTTTTTAGCTATACTTCTGAATATTTTCTAGCATTTGCTCTGTGGGTTAAATATACATTAATTTTTTGTAGTCTATTTTATATAATACTCCATGTAAAATGTAGATACCCTGGGACTGTAGAGGTCTATTTATACCATCCCATCAAACTTTCTGCCTGTCATATGTATTATATCAATGTACTTTATAAAGTGCACACAAAATCATAATTTTTGCTTCAGTCATATATATTTTAAACAAATTAAGAGGAAAGAATATTTAATGTTTTTATATATTTACCATTTCCAGTGTTCTTCATTTCTTCTTGAACATCTGAGTTTTTATTTGGAATCATTCTCATTCAGTTTGAACAATTTCACTAAGCATTTTTTGTAATGCATGTTTGACAAATTCTCTTATTTTTTCTATTACTTGAAATTGTGGTACATTGATCTTTTTTCCAGCACTTTTAAAGATGTAATCCCATTGTCTCTAGCCTCTGTAATTTCTGATAAGTTAAGTTATGTAAATTGTTCGCCTTCTGAATAAAATGTGCCATATTCCCCTGCTGTTTTCAAGATGTTCTCTTTATCTTTGGTCTCAACAGGTTAACTATATGCTTAAGTATGGTTTTATTCGTTTTTATCTGACTTGAGGTTTCTAAACCGTCTTCAAACTATAAATTTATATCTTTTATCAAACTGGGAACATTTTGGCATTATTCTCAAATACTTTTTCTGCCTTGTTCTCCATTTCCTTTGACAATGTAATCTATTTACTTCAATTTATTGATCTATTTTCAACTTCACTGACTTTTTCCTCTTAATTTTTAGCCTGTTCTTAAGTCTATCCAGTGACTTTTTCATTCAGAAATTATATTTTTTAGTTCTGGAACTACTTTTTTCCCTTTTTCATGTTTTCTATTTCTCTGTTGGATGGTCTCTTTTTTCATTCATTGTGAACATATTCTCTAATCTCCCATTGAGTATAGTTATGAGAGCTGCTTTGAAGTCCTTGATTACTATCTCTAACATTTGGTTATCTTAACATTACCTGTTAGTAATTATTTTTTCCGTTTTAAAATGGGTTGCATTTTGTTGCTTGTTAAATATCAAGTAATTTTGGATTATATCCTGGACATTGTGAATGTCATGTTATGGTGACCTGGATTCTGTTATATAACTAAAAAGGGTATGCATATTTTTGTTTTAGCAGACAGTTAACTTGATTGGACTCAAACTGAGAACTTTGACTTTTAGATAGAAAGTCATTAGAAACGACAAATACCCACCGTTTGTTTTGATGTGGATGGAACTTGAGGGTATTATGCTGAATGAAATAAGTCAATCGGAGAAGGACAAATATTATATGGTCTCATTCATTTGGGGATTATAAAAATTAATGAAAGGGAATTAAGGGAAAGGAGAGAAAATGAGTGAAAATATCAGTGAGGGTGGCAAAACATGAGAGACACCTAACTCTGGGAAATGAACAAGGGGTAATGGAAGGGGAGGTGGGTGGGGGGACAGGGTGACTGGGTGATGGGCACTGAGGGGGCACTTGGCGGGATGAGCACTGGGTGTCATGCTATATGTTGGCAAATTTTTTTACTCCAGTAAAAAAATAAAATAAAATAAAATAAAATCTAAATTAAATTATTTGATTTTTTTTATTGTTGTTGTTATTGCTGTTGTTGTTTTCTCCATTAGCTGGGTTGCTTACAGCCTGCAGTGTGTCCTGTACATGTATAATTCAGCACTCAGCCAGAGGTTTGCTCAGAGTCTGTACACAAAATATGACCCCAGGGCTCTCTGTTATTTTGTGGCTCCTACCTCCCCCCACATACCTCATGTTCTAGCAGCTGGTGTTGCCCCAAACTCTGTTCTCTCTTTTCAGGCCAGAAATGTTGTGGCTTAGACATTCTATAGCTGTCCTTCGTGGGGATGTGAGTGTCATCTGCACTGAGGCTAAAAGCCAAAATAAATAAAACTAACCCTGTGGTGATCCCTTCTGCCAAGTTTTAATTCCTCTCCAGAATCTGCCTCCTAATTTTTTTACTCTCCAAATGATTAGATAACTGTTTTTGTGTTTTGTCTCATGTTTATAATTGTTTTCTTTGGGATAGTTGATATTGTTAGGAGCTTACTGGCCCTACCAGATATAGTAGAGGAAACTGTGTTTAGGGTTAAATTCCTAAAATTCAGGCTCAACTGATGAACAATTAAATTGTCATTTTTGTCTAAGTATAACTCCTCCAATCAGTTGCATTTGTGCTGGTTGTCAATTTATTGCCTTTTTAGATAAAAATTCACCTTCAACAATATGTAATAATGAAGATTGATCTTCTTAGCATATCTCCTATACAGAGAGCAAGACATTAAGCTTTGAGAGTAGAAGGTGCTGGAGGGACACGGTGGAAGAAAGGATATTGTTTTTCTCATTCCAATGTACTTCTGTTTTTGTTTCTTCTTGTTCCTACTGCATTACTCCCAAGTTGTATGTAGGGGACATCCAGTGCCACTCTGCCCCTGTCATGTGCCCAGAACGCACAATGCCTTAAAGTATTGGCATTGGCCCAGGCATCTCACTGTGGCACTCCTGAAAATGACACTGTATTTCTAAAGCCTCTTACTACTATGCTTGCAAGGGAGTTCCCAGACTGATTCCTGCTGAGCATCTCTTCACCAGCTTTAGCCTCTGTGCACCCCAGAAGAGTGTTTCCTACTTGCCTGGAAATGGAAGACCAGTTTTGGTGGAGATAACTGAAGAAACTTCTCTACAATACAGTCAAATGCAATTTCAAATTTCAGTGACCACATATGAATCCTAGCCTTGGGAAGGAGACCTGGTTTCCAAGTTTCCCTTTTGAACACTGTTGCCTTGAACACAGGCTATTCTGTACAGCTGTCTTTATACTCATAATTAGTTTCTGTTATGGTTAATTCTTTATATTTACTATGGACTTTCATACTTTCAGATCACTTGCTCTGGAGAAAGCACATATTTTGTATTATATAATGTATTCTTATAATAAAGTAAGCTATACAAAAGAAAATGTTATTAAGAAAACCTTAAAGAAAGAGAAAATACATTTTTAATAGTATGCTGTATTTATAAAAAAAAAATCCAGGTATAAGTAAACCTATGCCTTTCAAACCCATGTTGTTCAAGTGCCAACTATAGTCCCTTTAAATCCTTTTTTTCTTTAAGTTTCTATTTAAATTCCATTTAGTTAACATATAGTGTAATATTTCAGATGTACAATCTAGTGATTCAACATTTCCACATAACAGTGCTCATCATAAAGAGTGCCCTCCTGAATCCCTATCTAACCCATCCCCCGCCCACCTCCCCTCTGGTAACCATCAGTTTGTTCTCTATAGTTAAGAGTCTGTTGTTTGATTTCTCTCTCTCTCTCTCTCTCTCTCTTCCCCTTTGCTCATTTAGTTTCTTAAATTCCACATATGAGTGAAATCATGTGGTATTTGTCTTTCCCTGACTTATTTGGCTTTGTATAACACTTTCTAGTTCCACCCATGTTACTGCAGATGGCAAGGTTTTATTCTTTTTATGGCTGAGTAATATTCCATTGTGTGTGTGTGTGCATATATACACACACACCTTTATTTATTCACCAGTCAATGGATACTTATGCTATTTCCATGTCCTTTTAATTTTGATAATGTTGGTAGTTTTTTCTACTACTTTATTCTTGATTTTTTGTAATTAGAATATTCTTTTTTTTTTTTTCCCGAAATCCTGTCCTATTTGGAGTTTGCAGAACATTTTAAATGTATAAATTTTTTCAGCAAGTTCTGGACATTTTTAGATATTATTTTTTCAAATAATATTTCTGCCCCCTTTTCATCTCTGAAACACTCATGATGCACTTATTAGTACATGTTGATTGTATCTGAGAGGTACTATTCATTTTTCTTATTTATTTATTTTTTTTGCTCTGTATTCTAGACCTATCAATTGTTCTCTCTTCAAGTTTGCTGATAATTTCTTCTGCCAATTCACATCTATTCTAAATGCCCTCTAGTAAATTTTTCATTTAGTTATTGTATTTTTCAATTCCAGAACTTCTATTTGGTTCTTTTTTTATAAATTCTATTTCTTTGTTGATGTTATCTCTTATCAATAATGACAATCATTGCCACATCCTTTATATTTTTTATTTATTTTTATTTTTTTAATTAATTAATTAATTTGTGATAGTCACAGAGAGAGAGAGAGAGGCAGAGGGAGAAGCAGGCTCCATGCACCGGGAGCCTGATGTGGGATTCGATCCCGGGTCTCCAGGATCGCGCCCTGGGCCAAAGGCAGGCGCTAAACCACTGCGCCACCCAGGGATCCCTGCCACATCCTTTATAAAGGGGCTCTGTATGTGGGTTAGAACATATGCAACCCTGCCTTATCCTTCACTTCCTATTTGTATAGTTTTTCAAGTTGGGCCACATCTGAAAGATTGAGGCCCTCTAAGTTCTTTTTTGAGCATGTGTATAGCCTTGTACATACATGCAGATTTCTATACCTACAAAAGTATGTCAGATTTCAAAGCTTCCTCTGGACATTTTGTTCTTCAAATCTCCCTTGTAACTCTTTTACAGGGGCTTATTTGCCTCAGTTGGTGTTGCGGACTTAAGAGGCTGCAATAATAAACAATTGCTATTGATTTTTTTTTCCACAAAGGCCATGAGGTTAGAGACTTTATAACACAGTGAGCTCTGAGTCAGGTTAAATAATGACAATGTCTGATAAATCAGACTTTTTTAGATAGGTATAATAGAAATCTAATAGTGACAATACTGTGGAGAAGAAAATTTTTGGAGAACTGAAATCCTTATCTGCTCTTTCTGGTTGTTCTTTGTCTCCTGATTTGTGGTTGTGAGGCTACTTGTTTTCAAAGCTATTATAAAGCCTTTATATTAGATTTATAATGAATATCTGTGGAAAGGGGGATGGGAATATCCCAAACCAAAAGACCAAAACCCTACTTTTCTTGCAAAGGTACAGCAGTTGGGGGCACCTGGGTGACTCAGTAATTGAGCATCTGCCTTTGGCTCGGGTCATGATCCTCAAGTCCCGAGATTGAGTCCTGCATTGGGCTCCCCATGGGGAGTCTGCTTCTCCCTCTGCATGTTTCTTCCTCTCTCTCTGTGTCTCTCATGAATAAATAAATAGAATCTTTAAAAAACACACACACACACAAAACATAGGTACAGCAGTTGTTTGTTTTTGCTTTAGCAAACACTCCTCTCCTTGTCACAAAGCTGTGGTTAATTTTGAATCCTGAGAAAGTTGATTTTGACAACTTTTTTCTAGAATTTTCATTGATTTTATGTAGGAAAAGATTCACAGAGTATCTTAATGTATCTTTTGAGAAGCTCTATTTCTCCATCTAAATTTTAAAAAAATAGAAATTAAAAATTGATTCTGAATTTCATTTACAAATGGAAAGAAATTAAGAAAGAACAAAACTGGAGGATTAACGATACCCGATTGCAAAACTTATAATAAAACAATAGTGATGAAGTCTTTGTGGAATTGGCATCAAAATAGACACATAGATTAATGAAACAGAATGGAAAATTAAGAAATAAGCCCACACACATATGGATAACTGACTTTTGGCAAAGTTGCAAAGGCAGTTCAGTACAGAAAGGATAGTTTTTCAATATTGGCTATTCGTGTGCAATTCAGACAAACAACTTTAATCCATACCTCACCCATGTTAAAAATATATTTTTAAAAAAGCTAACACAAAAAAGATCTTGAAACTAATTGTGAAACCTAAAACTTCTAAGAAAAATATCTGGGAAAACTTTTGTAATTTGGGTTTAGGGAAAGATTATTTTTATGTAATGATACCAAAAGCAAATCTATAAGAGATTGGAAAATTGAACTTCATTAACAATTAGAATCTTTTGTTGTTGAAACGTACTGTTAAAATAATAAAAAAAAGTAAGCTATATCTTATATAGCTATAAGATAAGCTATAACATATATATACATATATAAACTTTAATATACATAAACTTTGTATGTGTACTTATATATGTGTATATATATATATGTACAAATGCATGTATGTACGTACTTATATCCAGAATATATAAAGAATTCTCAAAACTAAATAATTTTTAAAACTCAGTAAAAATTTTTATTTGAACAGATATTTATTTCACTATTAGAAATGAAAATAAAAAGTATAATGAAATACTACATTATTAGACTTACTTTAAAGAAAAAAGACCAACTATACACTTTATTGGGAAGTGTTTGAGGAAATGAAGAAACTAGAACTGTCATGCACTGCTGGTCAGAATGTACAAGAGTACAACTACTTTGGAAAATATTTTAGCAGGTTTTTTTAAAGTTAAATATATATCTATCATATGATCTAGTAGTCATTTCATTCCAAGGTATTTACTCAAGAGTAATGAAAGAATATGTCTTTATGTGGACTTGAACATGAATATTCATAGTAGCTTTATTTGTAATAGCCTAAAATTGGAAACAATTAAGCTTCCATCAACAGATGAAATGGATATAATATAATAGCATTCAGGAGTAAAAGGAAACTATTGTTATATGATACAAGATGTATGACTATCAAAGCAATTACATTTAAGAAAAATGCTAGACCAAAAAAGATTACATACTATATGGTTCTATTATTAAATTCTAGAAAATACAAGCTAATACATGGAAGGAAATAAGATCAATGCTTCCGTAGGATGGTGTGGAGGAAGAGTCAGTGAGAGAGGCAGGATGATGGATTATAAAGGACATGAGAAATATTTGGGGAGTGATGTATAGTTTCATTATCTTAACTTTGGTGATTGTTTCATAGGAGTACATCTCAACACTTATCAATTTGTACATTCTAAATTTGTACAATTTGTTATTTGTCAATTATCCTCCCAGTAAAGTTGTTAAAAAATAATTTCAGTCATTTTGATAAATGAAATATATATATATGTAACTAAAAAAATAATATCCTTATATTGTAAACAAGTGGACAGTATCATTAGCCATCATGGAAATGATATTTTAAGCCATGCTTCTAGGTGGGCAAATCCTGAACTCCTGGAATTGCAGCTTAGAAGTTCTATGGACACTCTCCCTAGTGAAACTGGGGAGAAATTATGGTGAAAGAATAACTGGAAAATTGCTTTTGAAAATAATTTAAAGCCTCTAGGAATTGTTCTAAAGACACAGAACAAATTTATTTAAGAAAATCTGCTAAATATCTGTAAGAAGAGCAAAAGTCTGTAGCACTTAGATACAAACTGCTTTCCCTCTCCTTCAGCTAAGTACTATGAGAGTTCCACTTTTGCAGGTTTGACCAGGTAGTTTGAGCTCTCTTTTTCTCCAGCTCCCAGTCAAGGGTCTTGGTATCTCCCTAGGAGGGGAAGATCGTCAGCATTCTCATCTATACCAGCTCTGTGTTGCAGAAGCTAAATTGTAGGCAAAGGTAACCTAGAAAGCACTCATCCTCCATTAGTAGGATAAGAGATTCTACACCAGGACACTGGACCTCAACCTGGCCTTTGACCAAGCTTTCTTCTGAGGTGGAGATTTCATGACCAGAGAGGTAAGCCATAAAGACCAGAG
This sequence comes from Canis lupus familiaris, assembly GCF_011100685.1. NCBI lineage: Eukaryota > Metazoa > Chordata > Mammalia > Carnivora > Canidae > Canis > Canis lupus. Next base: position 22,660,834 of record NC_049254.1, on the reverse strand, counting down.
ACCCTTGCCTTCTCCCAACACTGCATTTGTAAAATGGAAGTGTTACTCAGAGAAATGGGTCATCTGCACACCCCTGCTCTAAGCAGTAGCCCAGAGGTTTTATGTAGGGGGAGAGATCTTTCATGAGAGATCTCTGCAACTCCTCCAATGAAATGTCTTTATGTGGAACCAGAGTACACGATATCTAAGCGTAAGATACTCTCAAGAACCATGAAGATTTTTTTAGTAAACAATTTAGAGAGACCAGTACTCCATGAGAGCCATAACAAACTGTACAATAGCTGGCTTACTAGAAAGAATCATGGAAAGAGACAGCCAAGAATATCCCTTCCAGGGTCAGAACTAACCTCAAAGAATGTCCTCAAAAATTATCCCAGTAAAGGAGTTCAAATTTAATTGGGTAAGACGGAGGAGCTTTTTTAGCCCCAGGGTGTTATTGAAAACAATAGAGCAGTCAGCTGAAAGCAGTGGAAACTAACAGCTGGGTATGACTAACCAGCAGAAGCAAATAGTTTAACCAAAATCAGGAAAAAGATAGTCAAAGAGAACTTTGTCCAAACCACTGTCATCCCAGGTTGACTGTGCATATGTCCAAGGCTGCTTCCTCTGAAGAGGAATAGATGAGAATGCTGATGATCTTTCCCTCCTAGGGAGATACCAAGGGGCTTCGTAGTACAGGAGAAACAGACTTAAATCTAGCCAAGTCACTAAACATAAAAAAAAAAAAAAAATCAAACAGCAATAAGCCATGGGATTTTGTTGTATGCAGAGTTGCTATCACATATTATTTAAAGTGTATAATTTCAACAAGAAATTCTAAGATATGGGAATCAACAAGAAAAGACGATAAGCAGGAAAATAAAAGTAGCTAAGAAAACTGCCTATGAAAGAGCTCCGATTTGACTTCAGAGACAGAAACTTTAAAGCAGCCATTGTAAATATGTTTAAAGACCTAAGGAAATTGTGTTTAAAGAAGTGAATAAATGTATAATGACATTGTCTCACTAATAGGGGGTATCAATAAAGAGATAGAAATTATACACGAAATACTACTATGAATGAAAATTCTGGAGTTGAAAAGCATAGTAACTGATAAAAGGAAATCATCAGTGGGGATCCAAAGATTTAAAATGGCAGAATAAAAAGCAGGAAAATTTGAAGATAGATCAATAGAAATTACATAATTCAAAAACAGAAAAATAATGAACAAAAGTTAACAGAGCCTCAGAGAAATGTGGGACCCCATTAAGCACACAGACATATGTGCAATGAAGAGTATCAGGAGAAAAGAAAGAGAAAAGAGCAGAAAAAATACGTGAAGAAATAATGTCTGAAAACTTCCTGATTTTGATGATAAATATTAATTTCCACAGCCATCAGGCTCAATGAACTCCGAGTAGGATATAGATGAAAAAGATCCACATGGAGATACTTTATGGTAAAAATGTTGAAAGACTAAGACAAAGAGAAAATCCCGAAAGAGACAACTTGTGATATACACAAACCTCTAACAAGATGAACAGATTTCTTATCTGAAGTGATGGAGAAAGGAGCAGGATGACATATTCAAATACTAAAAGTGAAACAACAATGACAATAGCATCAGTGAACCCTATCAACCAAAAATATTTATATCCAGCAAAATTCTATTTCAAAAATAAAACTGAAATTAAGACATTATTAGATAAAGAAAAACAGAATTTATTTCTAACAGATTCAGATACAAGAAATACTAAAGGAATTTCTTCAAGCTGAAAGCAAGTAACCCCAGACTTTCATTTGAATCTGCACAAAAAACAAAGAACATCAATAAAGACAATTTATATAATGTGTAATTTTCTCCTTTCTTAATTCATTAAAAAGCAATTGTGTAAGACTATATATATATATATATAATATAAATGATTAACAATTTCACACACTATAATTTTGAGCTTATAACATTTAGAAATGATATATGTATTTTACCATAATAAAACAAAGGAGGTGAAAGGAGGGTGGGAGCCAAGCTGTAATGGAGTAAGGAAATGACACCAGATGGTAACTTGAATCTGTAGGAACAAATAAAGCAAATCAGAAAAGGCAAATAAAGTTTAATATAATAAACACTATAAATATATACTTGCTTTTCTTCCTTCTCTCAGCTTCTTTAAGAGTCATAAAATTATATAAAGTAATAATTATAACAATGTGATGTTGTGTTAGTAACTTATATTGATGTAATATGTGTAACAGTAATAGCACCAAAAAAAGGGAGAATGGAGCTATGTAGCATTATTCTTATTACTGTAATAAAGTTCATATTTGAAACTTAGTAGAGAGAATTAGCTTCAAGTATTAAATTATTTCATATACAAATACAGCCAAATCCTTAATTAGCTATTACTAAAGGAATTACATAAGAGAAGAAGAAATATGTGCTAGTTCTCTTCTTGGATGGAGGGCACCAAACCATAATACTTTTTGTGTAAGGAGAAACATTTTATACTTTCCTTTGGTAGGTGATGTTGGATTCCAAAGGTGGAGAGATAGACCATGTTTCTTTCTTTTTTTTCTTTTTGCAGTTTATTTATTCTACCAACTGACCGAAAGGATGAAGCATAAGGAAAATGTTTCACACCAGGAGCAAAGCTGAAGACACATTTACCCTGAGCTTGGCTGAAACAGGGATGGTTTAAAGCAAATTGCTGAAGGTGCTTTATTTTATTTTTTATTAAAGATTTATTTGTTTATTCATGAAAGACACACACACAGAGAGGCAGAGACACAGACAGAGGGAGAAGCAGGCTCCTCACAGGGAGCCCAATGTGGGACTCCATCCCGGATCCTGGGATCACAACCAGAGCCAAAGGCAGGTGCCTAACTGCTGAGCCACCCACGTGTCCCACTGAAGGTGCTTTAGACTCAAAGTCAAATAGGTAAGTAAATGAGTCCTTGGATTTCAGTTTGAAGGAAAATATATGACTTCCTTAAAAAGGAAGAATGAGTATAGGTCAATACATAAGGATTAGTTTACTAAAACACATATGATTTTTTCTTTAAAAATGTTTTTTATTTTGGTAAGAACACTTAACATGAGCTCTACCCCCTTAACAAACTTTTGAGTGTATAATGCACTTAAACAATAATAGTATTTTTAACTGTAGGCACAATGTTGTACAGCAGATCTCTTGAATTTATTCATCTTGCATAACCAGAACTCTACACCCATTGAACAACAACTCCTTATTTTTTGGTTTGCTCTAAAATACTTCTCCAAAAGTGTCGTCTGCCTTGTTTGTTAGACATCAGTTAAGCTTCACTATTTTAACAGAGGAATCTATATTCACACCTTAAAGTAATTGGCAATCCATGACCATTAATACTTGAGGATTTGCACAATACCTTGAGAGAAGCTATATTCTAGAGAAAAACTATAGAATGTGGAGGTGCTACTACTTAGTACCATAACATGAAAATAATAAGTATGTTTTTAGAAAGTCAAATCACCACACTGACCCTGAATTTATGAAACAACAGGCCTAGACAGCAGGCATTTCTTTTCTAGACTTCGTGATAAGTTATCTTTTGTTTTTTTTCATTTGTCTCCACAATTTGGTATTAGTGTTTATCTAATATTTTTTTAAGGAGAGCTACACTTTCCAATGTCATGGTTTTTCAAGCTTATAGTATTTAGATTTTCTGTATCTGGAGCAACACCTTCATCCAGGTGAGAGTGGTGATGAACTGCACCAGAATGGTGATAATAGAAAGTCGGAGAAATTTGACCTTTACATCACACAATACCCTGGTTATTCTCTTCTTTTTTGTTTCAGAGTTTCAGTGATGGGAATTTATATTCTTGCTATGCATTAAGAATTTTAATCTAATATTCATTTAATTTATAATATAAAGGAATGAAACTAAATGATTTGAACAGATTTGTTCAGTATCCCTTTATGGTTACTAGGATTGCATAAACTTTAGAGACTGATTTTACCTTTGGACATTAGAAAATTAGCTGACAATAACAGTCTTAGAAATATAGAGTCATAAAGTTTTCAAGAAGGTGTTGTCCAGTTGGGTTGACTGAAATACTTGGATTTCTGTCATTAATATCTTATTTTCAGCTTGTGTGTTGACTGGCAGCAGTGTTTGTAAGTAAATCCAGTCTACATATAAAGAGTAACCATTGCAAATCTGATTTACACACTTGGAAACATTTTATTTTAAATCATGATAGGTTTTCTCTCTTAATGCTAAAGGGCATTGAAGCTGGTATACTTCTCTCATTCTTGGCAGACAGGAGAACATCTTTCCTCAGGAAAGCATACATTTCACTCAAGTTCTTAAGTAGAAGTGGAATTGCAACATAATGTTATAGTGTGATATCATGCAGGGAGGTTTGGATTTGGGACTAGATAGTCCTTTAAAAAAGGAAAGTAACTATAGGTACAAAAATAGCTGGGTTTGATTCTTGACTGTATTATTTATGAATTGAGTTTGAGCACATTTCTTAGCATTTTAAGCCTGTTTACTCGTCCGTTAAAGTGGGTAACATTTATCTCATAGGGTCATTTTGAGGAATAAATAATATAGATATATATGAAAATTTGGCCACATGTTTAACTCTTGTATGCTAATAATGTACTCTTTTTTTAAAAAATGTGCAACTTGTTAGCATTTATTACCTTGAGAAATTATATTAACATGTCAGATACACAGTTTACTTATATGCAAAATTGTGGTAGTATTATTAAGCCTTTCTGAAAACTTTTAATTAGATAATATTTTTGTAAATGAAAAAAACAACTAGTTTTTATGAAGGAAAGAAAAGAATAATGTACAATGTGAGTAGGAGCAATAGAAAAGAATGACTAAATCATAATGGAAGAAAGAGAAAAGCTAAGCCAAAAAGAGAAAAGCTAAACCAAATTGGAACAGCAGATAATTGTAATGAAATACCTTACTGACTTGTGATCTAGTTGAAAAGACAAGATGAAAACATGAAATAACTGAAGACAATATAAAATCATATTAAATATGATAGATACGGTTTTGTAGATGGAGGGAAAGGGAACAAGTTATTTTTTTTTTAATTTCATTTTTAAGGCTCTAAAAGGAAAGTTGCTGTTGTACAAAAAGCTCCCCCCCGCAAAAAAAAAAAAAAAAAAAAAAAAAAAAAAGATTTAAGACACTGTTCCTCACTGAAAATGAAGGTATGAGTAATTGGAGTAGAGGGTCAAAATGACTGGTGTTTCCTTGGATATACCCAAATTTATCCTAGTGACAAAATGCTCTAAAATGCAGAAGATTAAAGAAATCAAGTATTTTTAATGTAGTGTTAAAGGATAATATACTAATAATAAGCCTCTTTCTCTGAAGACTCTTTGGAAAAGATGAAAGAGGAGGACAATCTAATCCTTCCTCTTCTTCTCATCTCACCTCTATGCCATTTTTTCGTTCATATTTTAGATGCCAAATCAAATGCATACCAGTATCATATCTGAGCATATCTATAGCAGTATTTTCAATTTGAGATCTACATACCATCATCATAAACATGATGTAGAGTGCTTATTAAAAATGAAATTCTTTTTCCAGATGGCCAACAAGTACATGAAAAGGTGCTCAACAACATTAATCACCAGGGAAATGCAGATCAAAACCACAATGAGATAATACCTCATACCTCTTAGAAAGCCTATCATCAAATGACAAGAAATAACAAGTGTTGGAGAGGATGTAGGGAAAAAAGAACACTTGTGCACGTTGGTGGGGTAGTAAATTGGTGCCATCAGTATGGAAATCAATATGGAGGAGATTCAAAAAATGAAATAGAACCACCACAGGATTTAGCAACCCCACTTCTAGATATGTATCCAATGAAAATGAAATCAATCAAATCATTTTTTTCATTCAAAAAATGAAATAGAACCACCATAGGGTCTAGCAACACCACTTCTAGATATGTATCCAAAGAAAATGAAAATACCAATATCTCCTCAGAATCCTGAAGAGATATTGGTATTGCCATATTCATTGCAGCATTATTCCCCATAGTCAAGTTACAGAAACAACTGAAGTGTCTATCTACAGATGAATTGATAAAATTTGGTATGTATGTATGTATGTATAGTGTATATGTGTATATACATGCATACACACACACACACACTACAATATTATTTAGATCTGAGAAAGAAGAAAATTTTACCATTTGTGACAACATGGATTGATTTTGAGGGCATTATGCTAAGTGAAATAAGTCAGAGTTAGACAAATACTGTACAATCTCACTCTTACATGAAATTACACACAACCCCCACCCCCCGAACTCACAGAAATAAAGAGTAGAATGGTGGTTTCCAGGGGCTTGAAGAATGGGGTAAATGGAGAGATATTGGTTGACAGGTACAAATTTCCAGTTATAAATAAGTTCTGGAAATCTGATATTCAGCTTGCACTTGACAATATTTTATGCTATACCTGAAAGTTGCCAAGAGAGTAGGTCTTAAATGTTCTCACCACAATAAAGGTAATTATGTGAGGTGATAAAGGTATTAACTAACTACCACAGTAATCATTTCACAATATAGAAAGGAATCAAATCATCCTATTGTGCATCTTAAACTTACACAATGTTGTATGTTAATTAAATCTCACTAAAGCTAAGAAATAAAAAGTGTGGTTTCCTGTTCACACTGCCAGTTCTCTTGAGTCACCTTAATTTCTGATAGTGAAATGTAAGAATAAATATCTTAATCACCTGAGATTCCTATTAGTAATAAATTTAAGAACTCTACTCTAGGCTTATGTAGAAGTCAAATCCCTAAAATTTTCTTTAAATAAATCAGCTGAGATATACTTACCGATAGCTATATAGGGGTTAGTTGAACTATGGCCAAAGACTAGAGGAAAGAAAAGATTTAATTTATTCAGTTTCACTCCAAAACAGCAGCTGTTATGGGGGTAAAGGACAAGGAACACAACAGGACTCTTGGCACTTTTCGTGGATGAAATGGTTCACAAGATTATGGACATTCACAAGATTTGGACTGAGTCATGAGCATCTATAGGTCTGTAAGTGGCAGCGTTTCTCCAATTCTTAACTCTGTGGTATAGGCAGCCTGTTAAGCTTCCCTCAGTTTCTTGATTTTGTGAAAGCATCCCTGCCCTGAACTATACACTAAGTTGGCTGAAATCAAGACACTATCTCTCAATTAATTCTTAGAGTATGCATGTCACCTCCTTAGGAACCACGCAGAATTCCCCTATAATTAGATACGTGATCATAAAAGTACTTGAAAAATATAGACAGTAACAGGAACATATATTGGATGCTAACTATGTGTTAGGTGTCATTCCAGGTGCATAGTCCTGTCCTCGTGGCTACCTTGTGGGGCTAATGTTATACCCATTATGCAGGTGGGGAAAGCGAGGCTAGAGAGGATAGGCACTTGTTCAAAGTCACTTAACTGGTTAGTGGCCACACAGATATAAAAATCCAAGTAGTCTAGTTCCTCAGCCAGCCCTTTGAATCAACATCCCAGACTGCCTCTTCAATAAAGTATAAATAAGTATTGTTAAAAAATTACATAAAATTGCAATGAGGAAGGGCTTTCTCTATGTGGCACCAAAGGAGGAACAATAGAAGAATACATACATAGTGTGGAAATAAATGAAGACCAACCAAATGAGAAAAACAAAGGCAATTTATTCTGAGCTGGTTATAGCAAAGGGGTCAGCAGCCACTGTCACTTGTGTTTTGCCAGAGGCTCAAAGGCAGGCAGAGAAGTGGGAAAGCTTTATGGTGAAGAAAAGAGAAGCTGAAGGTGTGTCCTCCTTGGAGGCTGTTGGCCTGGGGAAGCTGTAAGCAGGCCATGTGGAAATGGGGCATCCTATATGATTGAGTAGTAGTGCATATTTGGCTTACTCTGGTTGGTGCTAAGTTGGAAGTGGGGACAGAAATTAGAGAAGTTGTCCATTAGTCAAATCCTAACCATTTGTAGCCAATTGATACAGAGTCATTGTTTAGTTTCCTGGATTTCCACTAGAGATAGCAATGTGGCTTCCTGGAAGTCTGGCTTATAGCAAACTGACTTCCTGATTGTTTATTGTAGGTAAGGGCTGGTTTCCTGGTCAAGCTCCTGCAGGCTTTGGATGAAAAGTTTTATTTTTATAGGTGATCTGGCCGTTGTCCATCTTTATATTCGGTCTCTCAACTGATTTGAGAACATAATGCAAAAACTTCCCTATCTTTGGGGAAAAAAGAATAAACAAACTTGAGAGGAACACTAAGCTAGAAAAGATAACTACAGAATACATGGAAAAATGTATTAATACATGTTAATATGCCTATACAAAGAGTTTTAACAAATTATGAAGAAATTGTTCAACATCTCAATGGAAAAAATAAGGTGGGCAATAACAGGTAATTCACAAAAGAAGAAAATACATTTAACTTCAAAGAACTGCAAAAAAAGAGATTTAATTTTTAGCCTATTACATTGACAAATATTAAAATGACTGACAAAATTGAGTGACAGCATGGGTCGGAATAAACAGACATTCTGATACACTGCTAATGGTAGTCTAAATTGGTCCAACTTTCCTGAAAGGCAATTTGGCAACTGTATCAAATGTCTTAAACATATGCCTTCCCTTTGGGCCAGCAGTGTTCTTCTAGGAATTCATCCTAAGAAACGAGACAAATACACAAATTTGAAGGGAAAAGGATGAATTCAAAACAACCTGTGATTCCAAAAGTAATGGATTCATTAAATAAATTATGATACATTACGTGTAGTCCTCAAAAAAAGTGATGCAGAAATATATTAGGTAATGTGGAAAGTTCTGTATTAGTTGCTAAATTTGTATAATCGATTTGAGAACACTCTGGAAGATAGCCAATAGTTGTTGTCTTTGAATGGTCATGGGTTTTGAAAATGTTTTAGTATCATAGTTTTTGTTTATCACTAATTTCTAACTTCCAACAATAAATATGAGTGTTGCTGAGGAATAGCATTAGAGCTGTTAGTGTACAGACTAAAAAAAATATATATACAGTTTATAATCTCTCTACCTGAAAAATAACGATTGACATTTAAAAAAACTAATCCATGCACATTTTTAGAATATTCAAATAATTGTTCAAAAAGTTTATAATGAGAAGCAGGTCTTTCCTCTCTGTTCCCCTCTCCCTCCCCCCAAAATTATTATTTTTAACAAAATTCTTATGGATCATTTGATTACACTTTTACAGAGGGTGAAACGTCCAAACACCAAACAAGAGAGAAAAATTAACTAATGATTCTAGCCTGGTGATAGTTGGCTCAGGAAATAAATCCCACCTTCTGTCTCCCTTTAGCTCTTATCTGAATCCCTAAATTTCTAAATCATTGGCTTCATATGACGATGACCTAAATTATGCCTTATAATCCATTTTAGAATTTATAGCTTTTTATAAGTCTTTGAGTTCAAATACCCATCTTTCCCTTCCACTCAAAGGTGCATTTAAAAAGGCTCAGCATTTCCTATATGTTCATTTTGTTGTAGTCTTGATGCACAGTTGTATCGTTCCACAGATTATCCACGATGCTAAAAATTCTTCCCACACTTGCATTTGACACAGGAATTGAAATAGAAAACTGAACCCATTTAAACAAATTTAGAGCTGCAGTTTCAGTGCTAAAAACACGTTTTGATTTTTTTAGTGTTGTTTCCTCAAGAGAAATGATCATCTCATGTCCAAAGCACAGAGTTTCTCATAAAGAGAATTTGGAGTGGGCTCTTATTTTCATGATGAAAACATTCAGATGAGAATTACTTCATCAAAGAAGGAGATGGCTCATGTTCAGACAAACACAAAGCACCCAGAACAGTACATGGTAGATTTTCAGAAAGAAATTACTTCTCTCTATATGTGAGAGTTCTTGTATTCATATTTGATTCGTCATAGGTAAACTTGATGACTACACAAACTGATAAATAGTTACTTTGCAATGTGCATAAAGCTCCTGCTGAAAAACTTAATATTGATGTTTTTCTCCTGTTTTGGAACTAAATTAAAAAAAATTTAACTGATGGAAGATTTGGTTTAATAAAATCCCCAAATGCTCTTTACCTTAAAAGGGTGTTGCAAATATCAAAGCTAAACAGGATCCAAGAACTTCACATTTATATGAGAAAAGTTCTGTGTTCTTGCTACACAGTTGTATATGGCCTCAGGGCATGGATTCAGACTGGGGGCTTGGCCTCTTATGCTGCATTGTAAAGGGGCACCATTTCATTGACCAAATGCTCAGAGACTCATGGCGAATCCATTCAATTGTACAAAGTGCCCTGGACTTTGACTAGAAAATCTGAACTTCAGCTCTATAAAACTTTGGAACTCTTGCCATATCCTGCCATGTCTGTCATTCTGGTACCCTGGATTCTGGATACATATGCTGTCAAGAGTGAGGGAGTACTTCCCCTAGCTTACAAAGGACAGACACCTTGCACAATATACAGATAACACATTGAAGGAGGACTTATTAAGAACTGTTCCTTCTACTCCTGGGACTCCAGTTTCATAGAAATAGCCCCTTTTAGGGTTTTTTCAGGCTCAAATATGTCACCCTTATGATTGTTCCTGGTTCTGATGGTCTTCTGAGGTAGATCTGGGGTCCTGGCTTATGGAAGTCAGTCTTTTGAAGCCTATAGCCTCCTGATTATCCAGAAGATACTCCATCCACCACCACCTTTTCCTCAACAGACTACTAAGTCACCATGGTCTGGTACCAGCTTATGTCTTGATTTAGCAGCACTGCATAAGTCCTTTGCAATTGCTATGCTCGTTCTATTATTCTTTTATTGATGGGGTAGCTATTTATCCAAAGCTGGAAGCCTACTTCTCCTATACTTCCTACTAATGAAGCATCTCTCCATAATTTAGATCAGTTATAATCTTTTACTGTCTTCTCCTTGAGAATTGGCCTTTTCAAAATAGTCATGGCTGCTTTTACCATTATAAGAGCTGAGTTGCATGGAGAATAGGCTGAGCAATCCAGGGGACACCATTTGAATGGTAATATGAGTGTCACTCCTGGGGTTGAGCAATATGGTTCTCTCATTGAACACTAAGGACTGCCTCATGTAACCAAGACGTTGGTGGTCAGAGAAGGTATCCCAGAAGTAATGTAAAAGGATCCTTGTGAGAAGTCACAGTTCTGCTTAGATGTCTATCCTATCTCTGTGGTATAATTGGTTGTTTTACTTCTTTGCCTCCTCAACTATGCCATGAGGTTCAAGAAGGTAGAGATTACTCACATTCTATCATCAAGTGGATAGCGAAGCATCTAGCATATTTTAAGACTGTTGAAAAAATAGACTCAAGGACATTTAATGGTATTTAGAATAGAAAGAGAGAGAGAAAACTCTGGGGTGGGTGGGCAAATAGTAGGCATCATATAATTCTTGCCCCATCAAGTCATGTGCTAATGTCAGTATCTATAGATCTATATCTTAGAATTGCTAAAGATGAAAAAGGCCATCAAACCTCAAAGTTTCAAGTCCAGCCACCCCCTCCATGTGCATTCACCACATTTTACATAGCTCTTTCAGATGCTTAGCAACCTGTCATTCTATCTTTTAGCCATCCATCCACTCCAAAGAACCAGAAGTAGAATAATACACCATGAAAATCAATGAGAGGCACTAGTAACACTTGCCTAGTATTAGTTTAGATCTGCCAGATGGGTAGGTATATGGCAAAGGATCATGCATATGAACTTGATTTTCACATAGAAATGCACCCAGGACTGAAGAGACCTTTGCTGGGGAAATCTAGAGACACTCTACTATTGCCCTAAGAAGTGTTATTATACTCTAAGGAAGATGAAGGAGGAAGCAGTAATACACACATATTAGTAAAGTCCAACTTAAGCAAAGGAAAAATTTATACTCAAGCTATACTTTAATTCTTCAGGACCAATTTCACCTACAGCTTTAAGAATATTAAAAGAACAATACACAATGAAATTAGCTGCATATTAGTCAGCTTCAGAAATTAACCCAAACCTTGACCATTCAAATCTCTTCTTTCCCTTGGTCATGTTTTGTTTTGTTTTAAATGGTGAGAATCAAACAATCAGCCCTGAATTATCAGATCACCAATATTTTGTCTATTTTTAATAGCTTCCACTAGGATGTAAATACCACAAGTGCCAGGACTATGCTTATTAATTTTTTCATTCTCTTATTAATTCATGCAAATCTATATTGTTTAGCTTCCATATTCCAAGTATTATAGTAGACTTAAATATCCACCGCAAAATGGGCATAGTTTTCAACCACATAGAATTTATGGCCCAGTAACCCAGTAGAGAATACAGATATTGAACAAATAAATATATAGTTACAAATTTCAAGTGCTACGAAGAAAAATAATGTAGTGTCATGGATAACTACATGATTAGACTTCTATATTCAACAAAATGTCAATTCAAAAAGTAAAGACATGTTCACTAAAATAAATATGGGAAAAAATTAATCATCAGAAGACTGTCAGTTATTGAAAATTCTAGAAAATAATCTTCAGGTCCAAGGAAAGTGATCTCTAATTGAAGTGAGCATCAGAGAAAATGGTAGATGAGTGAGCAATATAAGTATGAGCACTGAGTCTATAAATTAAAAGTAATAATGTCTGTTGTAGTAAACATATAAAAAGAAAAATGACTAAAATTTCAGATAAAAAAGTCATAGAACCATAATTTATAAGTAGGAATGAGCAATATTAATGGGTGTAAAAGTTCTGATATCCTAAGATTTTCAAAGAAGAGAGTAATTGAATAATTACAAACTTTAATAAGTTAACTATTCGTGTTATTTCTAATATTACCACAAGAGTGGAAACAGAGGGTTTAAATTTTATACTAAAAGTGGATGAAGATGTTATTTAAAATGTTCACTAATCCAAAATAATGAAGAGAAAAGATAAAAACAAACTACAAATTATAAAATAGTATGGTAGAAATAAATCCAAATATATTATTAATTATGCTGGGAACAAATGGACTCAATGCTCTAATTAAAAAAAAAAAAAAGATAAACTCAGAACAAAAAGTTCCTTATCCTGTTTATAAGGAATATACCTAAAATAAATGACTATAGAAAATGTTGAAAGCTATTGGATGGAAAAAAATATACCCTTAAGTCCTAATAAAAAAAACGTTGATATAATTATATTAATAACCAACAAAAATAGACAAGGCAAATACAATTAGTAGAATTAAAAAGAATTACTTCAAAATGATTGAAGACTCAATGAGCAGAATGATCTAGCAATTTAAAAATTATATGCATATATTAACAAAGCCTCAAATTATTCAAAGCAAAATTTGACAGAAATACAATGAGAAATTGATAGATCACCTAAGTCAGAAAGTTCAACACTTCCCTCATAGAAAAGCATTTAAAAATATGAGGATATAAAAAAAAATTGAAAAACATAATTAACAAAGTTGACTCATCAGCTGCAGAATGTACATTAATTTCAATCATGCACAGATCATTTATAAATATTTAACACATACCAGGCCATAAAACATGTCTAAACACAAATCCTTCCAGATAATTAAAGAGACTATTTCCCAAACATTTTATAAGACCAGCATTATCCAGATAGCAAAACTAGACCAACACGTTGCAAGACAAGAAAACAACAGAACAATACTTTTCATAAACATACATGTAAATATTTTCAACAAAATTTTTAGCAAATAATATCTAATGTTCATAAAAAAGATAATATATCATGACCAATTTGGAATAATCTCAAGAATGCAAACGTGGTGTAACGTTTAAAGATCCATGTAATTCACCTTATTAACATACTACACACACAAACACGCACAATGACCGCAACAGTGAAACACATAGATCAATAGATATAGGGAAAAAGCATTTGTCAAAACCCAACATCCATTGCTAATAGAAGTTTCCCAGAAAACAAGGAATTGAAGAGATGTACCTAATCTGATAAATGTGGTCTATGAAAAGCTTCCAGCTAACATCATTCTTAATGGTGAAAAGAAAATGAATGTTGTCTCTTAAGATTATGAACAAAGTAAGGATATCCACTCCCACCACTTCTATTTAACATTGTACTGGAGATTCCAGTCAGTCCACTAAGGTAAGAAAAAGATTAAATGACAACATTATTGGAAAAGAAGTAGTAGAATCATCTTTGTTTATAAGAACCAGAATGATTTCTGTAAAGTATCTTCTGGAATCTAAAACAAATAAGCAAATAAATCTAACATGTGAAGTTAGCAATATTGTAGGATATAAGATGAATATACAAAATCAATGGGATTTCTGTGTACTAGCAATCAGTAATTGAAATACTGAAGATACCATTTACCCTAGCATCAAAAATGTTACTTAGAGATAAATCTGAGAAAAGATATACAAGTCCTTTACACTGAAAAATAGATAATGCTGAGAGAAATTAAAGACGCCCTAAGAAGATAGAGATGCCATATTCGTAGATTAGATGACTCGATGTTGTTAACTTATCATTTCTCTCTAAATTGATTTGTAGATTTAATGTAGTATCAATTAAAATCCCAGGAATTTTTTGTAGGTTTATATTTGAACAGACTTATAGTAAAATTTGTGTTGAAATGTAAAGTATCCAGGGGGGCCCCTGGGTGGTGCAGTTGGTGAAGCATCTGACTCTTGGTTTCTGCTCAAGTCATTGTCTCAACTTCATGAGATTGAGCTCCCGCCTCAGGCTCTGAGCTCAGTGAGGAGTCTGCTGGAGTTTCTCTCTCTCTCTCCCTATGCTTGCTCTCTCTCTGTCTCTCTCTTCTCAAATAAAGAAATAAATCTTTTTTTTTTAAAGCAAAGTATCCAGAATAGACAAAGCAACATTGAAAATAAAAGAATAAAATTGGAGGACTTTATAGTACTTTTCATTAAGAACATAAATAAGCATGGGTGGCCCTGTCAGTTAAGCATCTGACTCTTGATCTCAGCTCAGGTCTTGATCTCAATGTTGTGAGTTCAAGCTCCACATTGGGCTTCACTCTAGGTGAAGCTTATATATATATATACACACACACACACATTTATATATATTTATATATATATATATACATTTTGAAAACTGGTATATATTATGTAGTGATGGTATAGTTGAGGAAGAAAACTAGTAAACTTGAAAAAACATACATATCCTGTGACTGAGTCTTTCCATTTCTAAGAATATTCCCTATAAATCTGCATGTTTCTATGCAACAAGCAACAAAATGAAAGAATGTTCAAAACAGCATTTTTCACATTTTCCAAAAACTGGAAAGAGCCCTTTAATAGTAAAATGGATGAATGAATTGTCATATCAATAAACCATAGAATGTTACACAGCAATGAAAATTAATGAACTAGTTCTATGTGCAACAATATGGCTGAAACTTACAATCTTAATAGTGAATGGAAAAGAGCAAGTTATAGAAAATGTATGCAGCATAATTGCATTTATATAGTATTCTAAACAGGCAAAACTCAAGTATTTTGCTTGGTAATGCATACCCAAGAACTAAAACTAAAGAAAAACAAGGAATTGCTTATAATCAGTGTCAAGATAATGATCACCCCAAAGGCCAGGGAATGGTGGGAGGAGCCGCATGTGGGAGTTCTGGAATGTTGATATTATTCTTTCACCTGACTGATGTAATATTTCAAGGAGTGGTGCTTATAGCTGTTTCTGAAACTGAAAACACACTTTTTACACACTTTACTGGATGCACATGTATATTCTGTTTTATAATAGAAGAGTTTACAAAACCAACACCACAAGTCTTTGTAAAACCAAGTGAGAGGTGTTAGGGTTCCTTTCCTGGCCTGGGCCAGACCTTGTGATTTTTTGTATTAGTCTCTTATGAGGTGTCAGATGGCCAGCAGCAAAAGGGTTGGGTTGGGGGATGGCGTAGGCATTGTTAAGCACTACTCCAGCACTACTCATGTGTCGAAAGTTAGCTCTCGGAAAATCTCTGTTCCTACTGCTTGCACTCAACTATACCTGCAGCCTAAAACCTAAGGTCTCGAGACTGTGACTTGCAAGCGTTAAGAGGAAATGTAGTGCTACTTGGAGCTGGAGGTAAAGACTCATAACTTGAGTGTAACCAGTCATGATGGAACACTTCACCTACTCAGTGGAGCCTGCAGATTGTCCCTTCATCTGAGTTGACAGCACTCAGAGCACCGGGTTGGCTCAGCAGTGAAGCAGAGAAAACGGTGTCGAAGTGAAAATAATCTGATACACAAAAATTCTCTAAGTCGTTATAATGGTAGAGAAATGTTATGGTTGGTGCAAAAGTAAGTCATTACCGGAGGCAAATGACTGAACTAAAGAAATTTGATTTCCCCTGGATTTTAACTTCATGGGTGGCTGCCTGCAAGAAAACTCAATATATCTCTAAGACTTCTGCCTCTTTGCCAATTTGACTGAAATCAGCCAATAAAAGCCAAATGATTTCATTCCACAAGAAACTAGGAAAATATTGGAAGGGTCTGTTTTTAATAAAAATTCAGAATTCCTTGAAGACTATGGTTTCTTTATCAAACCTGTTCATGGGATCATAAATATTTCAGTTTCTTGTGTATACAAGGGGGAACCTTTGATCCCCAGCTGAAAGAGGTCAGTGTGAGGTACAGCTTACACAGTAAACATCACCAGATAGTGACCTACAAGAGAACTATGTCTGGTCACTTGAAAAGTGTTAAGTGTCTACAATGGCCAAACTATGGAAAGAGCCAAGCTGTCCATTGACAGATGAATGGACAGAAGATGTGGTATATATGTAATGGAATATTACTCAGCCATCGGGAAGGATGAAATCTTACCATTTACATTGACATGGATGGAACTGGAGGGTATTATGCGGAGCAAAATAAGTCAATCAAAGAAAGACACTTATCACATGATTTCAGTCATGTGGAATGTGCACAGGATCATAGGGGAAGGGAGGGAAAATGTAATGGAAAGAAATCAGAGAGGGAGACAAACAATGAGAGACTCTTAACTGAGGGTTGCTGGAGGGGAGGTGGGTGGGGGATGGGTTAACTGGGTGATGGGCATTAAGGAGGGCACGTGACGTGATGAGCACTGGATGTTATATGCAATGGATGCATTACTGAACTCTGCATCTGTAGCTCATGATGCTCTATATGTTGGCCAATTGCATTTAAAGAAGAAAAGAAAAGTGCTAGTTTCTGTGATTAGAAAAAGTGGTATTAAGGGGAAAAACTAAGAGAAGATTCCAATACCCACCCTGGCTTAAATTTCAGTTCCGGGCTGGCAAAGTCATGGGTTTGTTGGATATAGGGGAAAGGTTACATGGATCATTGGTGTCTCTGTTGGTGTGCTCTGGCTCAATATTCTAAAGACAGAGTCAATAGGCTATTAGGGAAGATCTAGACAGGACTCCCTGAGCTTTCTTCCAGTGGGCAAACAGTCCACAATTACACATTGGAAGTGAAAAGCAGGGAGGACGGCTCAATTAAAGGGTAAACTGCTTGTGGCCATGGACCAGGCCTTTCTTTGATTCCTCTATTTCCCAACCCAACTTCCACTTCCTAATACACTCCCTGTGAATCATCCACTCAACAGTTATCAATTTGCTGACAAATAGTTAACTCGCTTACTGTGGGAGAAAGCAACAGTATGAGATATAAGTACTTTTTTCTTGCAGTCATTTCATCAGTCGATTCTATTTAGATCCGAGGAGATAGCATTTCCATTTCAAACCACAAAAAAAGATGTCTTGCTTACATTAGGATTTACCTTCATCTAGGAAGGTGATCATGAGGAATTATTACCATGACTGCTTCAGTTCCCTGTAAATACTGAATGGTTTTCACATCTTCCTAGAACCACTTGACCCAGGTTTAAAAGAAGCAAGAAGAAAAACAGCCTGTTGGGGGGTAAATGTGTTCTAATACTTTAGGAACATCTTGACTCAATTGAATTAAATACAAAGACCCTTACTGATTTTGCTAACTTCAATCTCAGAAGTAGGATCAGCTTGAGGAGGACCATCGGCTGGTGACTCTGCCTGTTTCTTTGCAATTTCCTGGCTGTGTCCCCTTCTAAATAATGATTATGTCTTTCTGCTGCTTCTCTTATGGAAAAAAAAAATGCCTGTAGTGGCTTCACATCCACATGCCACAGTGTCCTGAGGAAGAATGAAACTGCGCTTATCAAAGACTTCTAAGAGAGTGTCCCAAGATCCATCCTGACTAGGTTGTCTATATTACTTGTTCATCTCCGGGCCAGTGCTTATGGATGGAGGAATGAAGTGGGTTAATAAAACAAGCTGAGAGTGCTCAGCCTTGAAGCCGGGCAGAGTCAGTTTTGCTCACAATTTCCTAAATGAGTGAGAGCAAAAGCCTGAATCAAAATTTAGATGTTTAGGAAAGAGTAACATTATTCTAGGCACACGACAGAGAGAGAGAATAAGAAAGAAAAATAGCAATAGTTCTCTACTTTGGCTGCACATTAGAATCATCTGGGGGCATTTGTAAATCCTCATGTCCAGACCAAAACCCTGGGCCAAATAATTCAGAATCTCTGGAGGGAAGGGAGAGGGCAGTAGTTCTTAAGCCTCCATGGTCGATTCCAACGTGACTCCAATAAGACCATTACATTCCATGGAAAGAGTTTATTACAGGAAGACAGAACTAGTATCTGTCAGCTTCTCTCCTCACGTGGGGATTTTGAAGAGAGATGAGTTGGTTTTATTCCCCAAGCTCTGGCAGCTTAAAGCCACCTGAGCTGACAGTTGTATTTCCCCTTACAAAGGGGCTTACACATAGTGGAATTATACTTTTCTAGCCTCACAATGAACAACACAAAGGTTACAACAGTGGCTAAATCCCACGTGGGAAGCACAGAGAAGGCCATTGTAAGCACTGCTTTTCCAGAGTGAGAGAAAATAGAGGGGGATTACAGATGGGTTTAAAATACCATTTCCTTCCCGCCACCATTAACGGTGTTTGTAGAGTGTGCAACGCTGCATCCCCGGGTCCAGCATGGTCAGCTGTGGCGTGGCTTTGTTTTGTTCCCTTGTTCTCATCACTGTCTGTTCATTCATTCACAACTCATTTTCTCACTCTGTTTGCTGCTCTGGATTCTATGGCTTCCCTCCTGAGAATTTACCAGAGGAATCCGGCTGAGTTACAACAGAGAGAAACCAAAACACTCCTCAGACTCTCCTGTCTTTCTTTCTTCTTCTTTTGGGAAGGGAGGAGTGGTAAGAGGAATAAAAAAAAAAAAAAAAAAAAGAAAAATAGAAAACAGATTTTGCTTGCTTGTTCGACTTCTAAAACTGCTTGAGTTTCTTTTTGGAAAGTCTTACCTTCTCTTTCAATTTTTTTCTTTAAGATTTTATTTATTTATTCATGAGAGACACAGAGAGAGACAGAGAGAGAAGCAGGCTCCCCAATTAGAGCCTGATGCAGGACTCGATCCCAGGACCCTGGAATCATGACCTGAGCCACCCAGGTGCCCCTCTTTCAATTTGGTTTTAAAGAGAGATGACAACAAGCAAAACTTCATGAGAGAAGAAGCAATTTTCCAGAGTCACTCAAACAGTAATTTTTAAAAGCCCATACTAGGACACATTGTCATGAAATTATTAGAGCCCTGGGAAAAGAGAAGACCCTCAAAACTTCCACAGAGGTAAAATATTAAGTCTCAAGCAAAAGAGAGGGAATCATTGTGGCAGTCTGAACAGCAACTTTGATAGCAAAAAGATAGTGTTCTTCCAAATACTGGATTTTTCAAAATTAGTAAATATGAGGTGTATTGTAAGCAGGTATGGGAACAAGAATATAGAAAAAGTCAAATAATTAGAAAGCAGAAAGAACACATTCAGTAGAGCCACCTTAATGGGTAAGGGAACCAGATCCTGGGGCTCCAGAAATCTTCAAAAGTAGTTTAAGGGTCTTTAATCTAGTGTTTCGCCATTAACCAAAATCAGCTGCTTCCTGGTTTTTGCTATATTCTCTCTCCTCCTCTGACTATCCATTTTCCTTTTCACCCCTTCCTTTATACTTGTTGGTTTTTCAATTTCTTTTTCTTATATGAATTGCTGGTCTTTTAAACATGCAGTGGTTCAAAATTTTGAGAGGTGAAACTTGATTTCTTCTGCTTGTCTTTTCATGCCAAGGCACATTATAGGTCGCTGAATAGCCTGCGGATTAATCAGGTTCTGACCCCTAATTATCAGCTGAAGATGGTGGGAGGTTGTAATACATTTAAAAACGTGGCAAATTTGTCTTGTGTGGCCAGGGCTATGAACAGGGCATTTCTATTTTTTGCAGTGGTTCTTTATCAGTATCATCTGGGAGCTTATTAGACATGCAGATTTGGGGGGCTTGACCCGAGATCTACTCATTCGGAAACTGCGAGGGTGGGGCACCTGGGTGGCTCAGTGGCTGTGCATCTGCCTTTGGCTCAGGTCATGATTCCAGGGTCCTGGGATCCAGTCCTGCATCAGGCTCCCCGCAGGGAGCCTGCTACTCCCTCTGCCTATATCTCTGCCTCTCTCTGTGTCTCTCATGAATCAATCAATAAATAAAATATTTTAAAAAAAGAAGAAAAACTCTGAGGGTGAGTGTCAGGCTTTTCTGTGTTTCAGCAAACCCTATGAATGATTCTGGTACATACTAACATTTGAAAACCAGAGCTATAGCATGAATATTTAGTTTACATAATCTCTCTGGATCTAAAATTTTCCAGTGTAAGAGGCAACAGTACTTCTCTTTCATTTTTCTTCTCTGAAAATGTAATGGAATTTTGTATATTATCTTTTCTTAGCTATGAGTTGTGCGTGGATGGAAGGCAGGTGTATGATTAGATGAATGCACATTCTCCAATATGACAATACTAATATACACAAAGCTTCTAGCACATTCTATAAATTCTCTAGGTAGCAATAAAGTTTCTTTGAGTATTTTCAGCCATGGGAAACTCATTGCTTTTGGTTTAATTTGACCAACTCCCCCAGTCATAGAGCCATACTCTTCCCACTAGAGCAATGCAAAATGAATTTAGATTTGACTCTCGCTACTGAGAGTCTAGTATATGTCTTGTTATCTCTTTTGGATCTCCCAATTACTCTGTGTATTAGGCATTTTTACACCCTTACTGTGTGTTAGTCCTTGGAATATTTGTAGAGACTCTTATGTATCTCTTTCCAAGGAAAACAATCCCAGCTCTGTCAGTTGCTTTTTAATATTATATGGTTTTAAAACCTTTCAAAATTCTGGTTGGTTTCCTCCGATGCTCAGTTCCTCATATTTCAATATTTAAATATTACACATGTAAGCAATGGTCTGACACATGTAGCATATTACCTCCTTTATTCTGGATGCAGTATTTCTATTAGAGAAACCTAAAATTAACCTCAATTCCCAGCCATATAACTGTGGTTCATGTAAACTGATGTCATCACAGGTCTCCCCTGACACGATTTTTTTTTAACTGAAGTATATTTTACATCTGTTCCTATTAAATATCATTTTAGTAGTTTTAGTCATCATTCCAATCTGTCATGATTTCTTTGAACTTTGATTCTATCTTCCTTTCTTTTTATTAGCTATTCCACCCATATGTCTATCATCTGCAAAGCTTATAATCATGCTTTTATGTCTTTGTTCAAGTTGTTGATAAAAATGTTGGGTGGAACAGATTTCCTTAATAATGCACATAATACTAATATTTTATATTTGCATGGTGATAAAGCAGTCATAAAACATATTCATATATATGATCTCATTTGATACTATAATCCTGGATGGTAGGAAGGGCAACCTTATTTGCTTTTCCTCTCATTATGGATAAAGAAAGGGTGCTAAGAGAACATGAGTCACACTGCTGCTTGTAGAGAGTTAGTAATATAACTTAAGTGTTTTAAAGAGGCTTTTGTTTAAGGAGTCAGTAGTAACCCAAACTTGAAGGAAAGGCTCAGGGAATCGTGGACAACTAGCAGCCAAAATGAAAGCAAAGATGCTAAACCAGAACTCAGACAACTATGTCTGTGAAATCAAGCTGAACTTACAAACAGTTCTAAGAAACTATGATCTGACTTTGCATCCTTTTGAGGTCCCACAAGAATACTTAAGAGCTTTAAATGCACCAAACTGGAACATATATTTGCAAAACCATTCCTTGCTTCCCTGGATGGTCACCAAGATGCTTGGCAAAGCATCCAAAGAGTGGGGCTGCTGCCCTTTGTGGGGTAAGCAATGAAGAGGTTAGAATTTGGAACTTGACTAAATGAAATGTATCTGTACAAGATATGAGGATTTTGTACAAATAATATGTACTCCCTTTTGTGGGACTTCTTTTTCTACTGTCGGTGATGCCAAAACTGGAAAGCAGTGGAAAAATGGACGGACCAGGCTATGGAGAAGAGGAGGAAACATTGCATACAATATTAGGAAAGACAATGTTTGCAAGAAATTGATCATCACTGGAGAGAAACTATTTTTGCCTCATGTGGACAGCAAGTAGACATTTGGGATGAACAAAGAACAAGTCCTATATATTCAATGACCTGGCGATTCAACAGTATAAATAATGTTAAATTTAACACAATTGAGACATTTTCTTGGAAAGCTGTGCTTCTGACAGGAATATAGTACTAGATGATATGAAGCACACTAGTCCTATAAAAAAGGTCATCTTAGATATGAGAACAAATGCAATTTATTGGAACCCTGTGAAAGCTTTCATTTTTACTGCAGCAAATGAAGATTAGAATGTACGTAGTTTTGATATGCGTGTACTAGACATTCCCCTAATGGTACATATGGATCATGCATCTGTGGTGCTTGATGTGGATTACTTTCCCACTGGGAAAGAGTTTGTGTCTGCTAGTTTTGATAAATCTATTTGAATCTTTTCTGTGGACAAAAGTAGAAGCAGGGAAGTCTATCACACAGAGAGAATATAACATGTTAACTGTGTAAAATGGTTTTCTGACAGCAAATGTATTATGTGTGGGTCTGATGAAATGAACATTTGTCTATGGAAAGCTAATGCTTCTGAAAAATTGGGTGTGCTTACATCATGAGAAAAAAAAAAAAAACAGCCAAAGATTATAACTGGAGGTTGAAGAAGAAATTTCAACATCATCCTCATATAAAACATGTTGTCCATCACCGACATCTACCAAAATATGCCTACAGCCAGATTTAGGAAAGAATCTCATCAATGAAAGGAATTGAATTGTCTCAAACATAGCAACCCTGGAACTGTGTTGATGGTGTCAGAGAAAACGAAAAAGGCATTTATGAAGAATACTTGGTATTCCTACCAATTCTGGTATATAATTATTTGTTACATTTAAAAAAAAGGTTTGTTTATTTATTTAAGAGAGGGAAAGAGAGAGAGAGCAGAGGGAGTATTGGGAGAAAGTTGAGCAGACTCCACATTGAGTAGAGAGCCGATGCAGGGCTTGATCCCACCACCCCAAGATCATGACCTGAGCTGAAATGAAGAGCTGCAAGCTTAATTGGCTGAGCCACCCAGGTGCCCCTTTTGTCACATTTTGATTTGCAAACTCTGCAAGTAAAAGTGCTGGGTTTAGAATAATAACAAATAGTTCAGTTACGTATGTAAAGCACTACCCTGAGAAACTACCTTGAAAGGTGGCCTGGTTGATCAAACTCTCCATTTTATCCTTGATCTTCTTTCTTTTTTTCATTGAATGATACAGTATTTGCAAACTAACATACTTTTTACTGTTAGAAATTGCAGATATACTTTGATCTATTATTGTAGATATACTATACACTTGAATTTACATTTAAGACCAGATGTCTCTTTTGTTACCTTTGATATTACTTTGGTAATTATTACAATGATTCTTTTTATGATTACACATAACATGTGGAACAATTATGTCAGAACTTTTTTCAATTCAATTAATTTTCTGTGTCCTACCTTTATTTGGCTTTTCAAGATTTTAAAGATGATCAGCCTGTGTTTATATAACTTTTATAAATAATAATTATAATTTATGGCCAAGTCAATATAGTAAAACATCCTTTTACTCATAAAAAAGAGAGGTTTTTGTTTATGGTTCTAATTAGTTGTAAATTTGTGTCCCTCTAATTCTATTACCATTAAATCTGTATTCATGTATCTGTAGTTAGTTTCATGAAGCAGGAAGGACTAATTCATTTTTCTGGAAGTAGTAGAGTTAAAACAGGTAAGACAGACTGAAGAAGAAAGGCCAGAAGTGATGTGGGAGGCAAATGGAAGCCAGATAGTGTCTATTTCTCCAGATGCACCATGAGCAAGATGGGCCTGGGGATGGGACATCGGGAAAGCTGATGAGGAATCTGCTTTGAGGTGGGCACAGAAACATGTGGGGGTATCTCCTCCAGTGAAATATAAGATGCCACCTATTCTTATTTTGAAGCCTACTCTGGGGACCTAAGAACGTATTTGATGAGTAATCTTGCTGATTGAAGAAGTCAACAATGTCTATAAGCATACAAGACCAGAATTGGGCAACATTTGCCCTTTGATGGCAGCTCTGACTTATCCCATTCCCACTCCTCTGAGGCATCATTCCCCAAAGAAGCACAATAGTGAGGAGCACCTATGCTTTAGTTACACACAGCATTGCAACCTGCTCTCAGAAAATAGGAAGGGGGGCAAAAAAGGGCCTAGTGTTGAAGCATAATGCCATCTTTACCAGGTTATAATCATGATGATAATCAAGGCACTGGGGAGAGTAGATCTATATTAGGTTAAATACTAGAACATTATGAATATTTGGCTCTTTCAGACCTATGACAATTTCATATGATTCAGCCAATAACTTCTAGTTATATTTTGAAAGGTTTTAAAAAGACCTGGCTGAGGAAATGTATCTGAAGTGTTCACTATCCTTTCTTCCTCTTAAAAGTCTTTTGAAAAAGAAACAGTTGTAGTGGGATTTTATTATTTCAGGTGAACAATGTATTTGTTCACAGACAGGTTACCAGATCTATCAGATCACTAATTAGTGGGAAAATATCCAACTAAATCCAAACAAACAAGTATATATTGAAGATTTTCTATGTGCTGGCATTAAAGCAGGTACTAGAGATAAAGAGGTAAGATAAAATGCCTAATTTCAGGAGTTCCTAACCAAATTGAGGCATCAGACAAAATAAATTATGGTAAAATTTTTTCAAGATAAAAATATAGAAATATATATATATATATATATATATATATTTTTTTTTTTTTTTTCTGAGAGAACACTTATTTTGAGCCAGTAAGGGTAATGGAGAAAAGATGACAGAAGATCTGAGTTTTCTAGGATGAGCACGAGTTAGCCAGGTAGACATGAGATATAAAAGGCATTCTGGGCCAGCAGAGTAATTGTACTATGACCACAGGTATGGGGATGAGGGGAGTGTTGGAAGATGATGGAAAATTAGACAGAGACACACAATTTGGAAATGTTTTCTTTTAATGATGATATCATCCTACTTGTAATGTTAATTAACCATGTCCTAATGAAAATCTTAAATATCTTTAATTTTTTTAAGAGAAAACATTGACACTTCAATTATTTCCTTTTGACTTTTTTTTTTTTTTTTGCATTTAATTTCTCTGTGTTTTAGAGTTAAGAAACTAAGATGTTAAGGGGAAAAAAGGAAAGTTGTGCCTTGATTGAGTTACCTAACTTTATTTGCATAGCTATGTACATTTTAAAATAGAGTACAATATCAAAACAATAATATCCGTGCCATGTTATGCAGAGGTATGATTACACAATTTAAAGCTCAATTTTATTGTGCATACATGAAGACTGGTTTTTGATTGCTCAGTTTTTTTTCCCCCCAAACTCATAACAATTTCATTCTTCATCTTAAAGTTCTAAGGTTCAACTATATTTGAATTATCCATAAAAGAAATCATAAGTATTTTCTCTGTATGAAAATTTCCCCCATACTTCATAACCTGAAAATGACTAAAGCAATTTGTGCACTGAAAATGGGGGGAGGACTTCTTTGTTCTCAGACAAGGGCAAGGGAGTTTGAGAATCAAAGGATAATTTCTTGAAAGAAAAGGTTGAACAGGTCAAAACAGAAGGTGATACTGGATGTTGTTTTGAAATACTAACAATAGCATCCCTTCCTACTTGCCTCTGGTTACATGGTCTGAAATAAAACTGTCAGAGGCTAGCATCCCAGGGTCTCTCTGCAGACCCTCTTTAAGAGCCATAAAGACCCAGTGTTCTCCATCGACTTGCTTCTACTTTAGAGTGAGAGAAACATACACGATGAAAGGAAGGTTAAAATCTAAGGCAGACAACAAGGAAGCAGCTGAAAGGGCTTGTTCACCCTGCAGTGTAATGAAAGATGTTGGTTCTGAGGTGGAAGTTGTACTTTATTGGAGACTTCTGGTTGCCTAGAAGTTTGCAATCAAAGAGGAGCCGGAGTCTGATGTGCTGGCGAGGAAGTGGTGGTACCCGTGTTGCATCACTCCCCTGTGGTACAAGGGCTGTACCAGGCGTATGTATTGAATTGGGAACCTCTGGGAAGTCCCCCAACAGAAGGCTTCCAGTTGGGTTCCGCCAAAGCAGTCAACTCCAAAGGGACGTAGCATTCCTACTCTAGAGACGGTGTGACTGAGACTCATGGCCTTTTCCTGCCACTTCTGTTGTGTCCTTTGCCAGACAGCACCTGGCCAGCCATGTCAGTGTACACAGAAGGTTTTGCCACACTTTGAGGCAACCTCAAAGCCTAAACTGTCTATGAAGTGGATTTGGTTAAGGGTCTACAGCTCTCCTAATCATAATATATGAAACGGTCTCATCTGGAAAAGGAGCCTGCGTTTAAATGGGACCTCACCTAGGTATTCATAACTGTGTAGGTGTTGAAAACCACTAACACATCCCAAAAGAAGAATGTGTGGTAAGGAAATACAGTATTAGGAAGATATGGACGCACTCCACATTAGATTTTATGCACTGAAACAGTCATAGACTCAAATCAGGTGATAAAGGGTATCATATAGCAAAGCTGAAAATAAGGACAGAAGAAAACCTGATGAAGAATCGGAGCTCATACAGTTGCTGGTTCAAGGCTTGGCATCACTTAGAATTGCTGTAGGTTCGGCATACATACAGGATCTGAGGAAATGAAATGGTACTTGAAGAAAGGAGCTTATCTTTTTATAAATTTGATGATTTATTGCTAGTAAGCTGACTGAACTGGGTTATAGTGGAGCAGCTTTCCTTAAAGTGAGAAATTTCTCTATCTCATCACCCTTTGCTTGCATGTTGACTTGAGACACTATAGGAAGAAAGCTAACATTTGTAGATGAGGTCATGGTATTGAGAAAAACTGAATAGTGACTCGATGTCCGTCAGGATCCTCTATGCAAGAATAAGAATAGTCAAACACCAAAGGGACACCAAAATATACCCTTTACCTAGATCCCCCTTTTGTTAACATTTTGCTGAATTTGGTTTATCTCTGAAAGTATGTTGAGTAGAAGAAAATTCAGATGTTACTGGATGCTTCAATGACTTTCCTGAAAATCTAAAAGAGCTGCTGCTCTACCCATTTCCATTTCTTGACTTCCTTACTTTATTCTCAAACCTGGGGAAGTCTTAACTCTCTTTGCTGCACTGGTAGGTTCTTTCCTCTGTGACCATCTAATGGAAACCACTCTCCCAGAAGCCCTCAGCATCCCACCTTTATCCAAGGTTATTTCCTAAGTTTGTCTCCCTCTTTTTCTTCTTCTTTTTTTTTTTTTTAAGATTCTATATATTTATTCATGAGAGAGACAGAGAGAGAGGTAGAGACATAGGCAGAGGGGGAAACAGGCTTCCTGTGGCAAGCCTGAGTGGGACTTGATCCCAGGACTCCAGGATCATGACCTGAGCCAAAGGCAGCTGCTCAACCACTGAGTTATCCAGGTGCCCCTTGTCTTCCTCTTTACAAGCCCAAGGCATCATTATTGAGATCTCTGCAATCTGAGTCCTGCTTCCACATTTTCTCCTTCTTTAGAGCCTTATTCTCTCCCTCATGTCTCCATATGCTTGCTCAGTTTTCACCCCCAGCCCCCACAAATCTCTCTCTACCGGCTGCCCCTCCCATCTGGAAGCAGTCCTCCCCCAGATATATTAGTATTAAAGAATATCCTCATTCAGTCCACACTTCTGTACTGCCTCATGCTCTCTCCCACTGGAAGCTGCACATTTGCATGTTATCACATCCACCCCAGCCCTGATGGGGTCACCGTTCAATCCTCAATATTTTTAGAGAAAGGGAGGATTTTGTTACAGTTCTCAATCTGATATTCATGGCTTTTCAGCTGAAAATTTGGCTTTCTGTTGTCAAGGAAAAGAAGTATTGCTCAAGATTCTAGAAGTCTATAGCCTCCTCTTTCCTTCTCTGTGTTGAAATCTTAGGTGGAGTGTGAATTTTGATGAACATGGATGAAAGGAAGTAGTTGCACCAAGAGGAAATCAGATGCAGTTTTGGCTAGACTGTAACAAATGCTACTAGCATCTTCACCACTTAAAATTCTTGGGGGACAATTGTCGGTCTCAGAGTATAAATGAATTTCTTTGACAGGATCCTTTCAAGGGGTTACTTTTTTTCCTTTCATCGTAAATACTTAAATGATACACTGAGAATATGGAGTGTCGTGATATGCCAGTTGAGTTGTCTGTTCATATCCTTGGAGAGCTGTTTAAATTTAGGAACTGCTGGCCATCGATTTGCTTGCCTATGAAATGGGGACATTAGATTTGATTATTTCATAGGTCTAATTCATTCATAAATATATGCATAACCCTTCTGAGGCATGTTGGAGGGTAGGAGTTAGGAACTTTTTCCTTGGAAACTGTCAAAATGAGACTAGCAGTACTTAACCCTCCTTGTTTCTACCTGGGATTGTCCCACTGTAACAGAGAAGGCAAGTTATTATATAACACCCAAAATGACTACAGGTGCATCTGCCTTCTAAAGGAAATGGGATAAAATAATTTCTGCGTGCTGTTCCTTTCCTCTCAGGGAGAGTGGTAGAGATGATAGAAAGAAAGGAAATAAAGTTTCTTCCAGCTCATTGTGTTCTTTTGGTGGAAGTCCAAGTCTGTTGCTTGTCACTGTCCCCTAGTGAATTCTTTGGGCATGCGATAGCAGGATCTGAGCTGGATAGGCTTCTGTCCATAATAAAGTGAATGAAGGTGTCCTCTCTGGGAGGCTATAGGAAAAATCCCCAGAAAATAGTGAAGCACAGAATTCCTAGACAGCTAGGCAGTAGACCGAAGTGAACACCTGTCACATCAACACTTTAGAAAGTCTGCTCCATGCAAATGCCTTAAGTGAAGAAGGTTTGAGTAAAAAGAAAAAAACAGCTAGAGAAAGTGAGACCTGAACAAGATCGTAGTTCACTGGAAGATAGGACTCAAAACTACAGGGAATTATTTGCAAACATTTTTGACATGAGTTTTAGAAATTTGGGATAATGAGATCAAGACACATAAAGAACATGTCCTATTTACCTAATTGTCTCTAGTTTCTAAAGAAAATTACTGCCCATGGGGCACACCTTTCCCATACCTTGTGTTCTTGTGCCTCAAAGTTGTAGGAAGCCCCACATATGTGAACAAGTTTGCCTTTTAAATGAGGCATAATCAGCTGCAAGGGCTTCATGCTCCAGTTTGTAAGCTATGAGGACTAATTGGATATAATCCATTTAATACAGCATATTACAAAGGAAGACATTTAAATGTCATAACTTTTATCTACAATGTAGACTTAATCCCATTTTACCATATTACTTTTTCCCAGCTATAGTGCTGGACTCACTATAAATGTTCTTTTTTGTTTGTTTGTTTGTTTTTGTTTTGTTTTGTTTTGTTTTTCACTATAAATGTTCTAATTTATCAACACACCCTCAAACATTTTTCATTCCTTTAGAAACATGGGAGTTGTTGCAGGTGATAATCAATACCAGACAGGTATTGAATTACTTGGTATCATTAACTTTTGAAAAACATTAAATTTTATTGAAATATTCACAGTGCTTTAGTAGAGTACCTAGTATATAGTAATTGTGCAATAAGTATTAGGTATTGCCAATATTATTATTTTTGCAGTTATTATTGGACAACCAAGTATGATCCTTTTTACAACTATCATCTCACTAAAACTAAACAGTACTATAAGGTGAATATCATTATTCTAGTTTCATAGAAAAGAAGACTGAGGTTCAAATAACCTAAGTATTACTTACTTTCCTATATTTTAATAAATAGAAAATGGCAAAGTGACTATTCAAACCCAAAGCACATGTTCCTTCCATGATATACAGTTTTCAAAATTCAGGCTGCCTTCATTGGAGATGAAGTGATTATAGGTGGAATACAGAAAAACATTAAAAATATTTAATAGGCTTAGTCAATTTTAATATACATAAGAAAATATTTATGACCAAGTAGTTAGAATTTGAGGCTATAGCAGTGAGTACAAAAGCATTCTTAAGATATTGTCATTCTAAAAATGCACATTACACTTAAAAATATGTATTCATACAATTCTAGAAAAAGTCACAAAAGAGGAATTTACTGGCTGAAATGTATGTATGTACGTATGTATGTATGTATTTATTTGAGTGGCTGAAATTTCACTAACATTGCCGTGAATCACACTCCCTGGACTTCTCTCTTCAGGAAATAACTGATGGCTTGGGGACTAGAAAAATCTACCCACACACATACACAGAGCATCTTATCTTAAAATATCACTAAAAATTTTGTCTACTAAATTGTTACTGTAAAGGAAATATCCTTCTAAAAGTAAAGCTTCTTATATGCTTTAACATCACCTTTCCCTCTTTCCCCCACTAGCTATTTCCTTACACTCTTCTCTAAGCCACTGTGTCACTGGGATGACTCCAAACTGGTGAGAAAGGTGGTTGTCTGAGAACCTGAGGGGCTTGGTCCACTTTGAAATGTTAAATTTTATTTAGGCCATCTCTCTCTAGGAGGTACGTCCTGCCACAGCAGCATGGGTAAATGCCTGCCCTGCCCTTGTTTCCCTGTCTGTAGCAGGCACCCAGAGATCTCCCAGCTCCTGATACTCATGCCTCCCCTTCGGTGTAGGCTGGACCTGGTGATTTGTATCTACTGGATAAAATCTGTCAAAAGTGATAGGATGTCACTTCCACGGAATTAAATTACGAAAGACTGCGACTTCCATCTTGATGGACTCTCTCCCCTTTGACTTCTCCATTTGTACTTTGATGAAGCAAGCTGCCATGTTGGAGAGGCCCACCTGGTAAGCGATTGAGGGCAGCCTCTAGCCAAAAGCCTTCAAGGAACTGAGGCTGTCAGTCCAAAACTGAATGGTGTCCTGCCAGTAATCATAAGAGTGATCTTGGGGTGGATTCTTCTCCAGTTGAGACTTGGATTCAGTAGACACAGCCTGTACCTGGACTGCAGCCCACTGGAGGCCCTGAAGGGAAAGACCTAGCTGAACTGTGCCTAGAGTCCTGACCTACAGAAACTGAGAAAATAAATGTAGTTGTTTCAAGCTACTGGGCTTGAGAGTAGCAATAGATAACTAATATACTGCCGTACTAAATTAGATTTTAAAAAGGTCACATTGTGGACCTTCTCTGTACCCATGGCTGTATTTTACTCACTTAGGGAGAATTTGTCATCAGATACATTTTACTGACCTTTAACTTCCTACGAGATATTCCTCACTTCTAATCCCACCCACCTCACCTCCATTTATTTCTGGTAGATACCCAGGATGTTTTTTCTCTCACATTTCCTTGTGAATAAATCCTACCAGCTACAGTGAGGTTTCTGTCTTTCCTCCCTATCAGTCCGTAGCCATCTGCTGCTGAGCCCTCTGTTACCTAGAAGGCTGGGGAAGAATTTGTCAGCGCTGCCTCCAGTAGGGAACAATTCAGCTGTCCCACTCCAGGAATTTCTACCCTCTCTGGGCACTGACCTGTAGGTCCTAGAACCTTCCAGTATGTCAGGGCAATATGGGAAAGGCTCTAGAGTCCTTGATAAGTTGAAACTGTTCCAATTCCTGGGCCGAAGAGGGATGAGAGCTTATTTTCTTCTTGCTTCTCCTTTAAGCTTGCCTTCTTTTATTATATGAATATTTAAAGCTATAAGTACTCTTTTAAACCCAGCCTTAAAGACATATCACAGATTTTGAGGAGATTTTTTCTTCTCTTTTTACCTTCAGTCTCTTTTATCTTTGTGATTCAGTTTGGATAGTTTCGACTGCTATGTCTTCAAGTTCACTGTTAGTTTTTCGTCTGTCTTGTCTAATTTCAGTGAACTTTTCATTTCAGCTATGGTGTTGTTTTAGCTTTGGGAAATTATTGTTTTTCACATACCTTCTATTTTTCTCCTCATTACACTCATGTTTCCTTTCAAAGCCTTGAACATACTTATAATAGCTTTTAAAGTCATTGGCTACAAATTCCAACACTTCTGATTTTTTCTGACTCTATCTCCACTGACTGATTTCCCTCTGATTATAGGTCCATTTTCTTGCTTCTTTCATCCTAGTAATTTTTGAACGGCTACTACATAATATGGAAATCAAATTGCAGAGTTTCTGGATTCTGTTGGCTTCTTTTAAAGAGTATTGATATTTGTTTAAGCAGGCAGTTAAAATGACTTGCAAATCAACGTGTTCATTTTAAAGCTTGCTCTAAGCTTACATCTTGTTTTTTAGCCTCGACCTAGACAGAGTCGCTCTAAGGTTTATCTGCCTCTACTATGAAAGCAGGACATTGTGCTTTCAGACCTCCTATGTGTACGTTAGGATCTCTATGGAATGCTCCAATGACAACTCTCTGCCCTGCTTACTTGGAAATCAAATGCGTCCAAAGCCTGTGTGATCTTTGGCAATTGTTTAGATTACAACTCTTTACTAGCTGTTCTTTTTTCTGGTGGTTATTCTTTGCCTAGTCTAATGAAGACCTATCTATGCAGGTTTAGCTTATATTCAACCAATGCCTCAAGGAATCCCTGTGCAGTTTCTGGCTAGCACCCTCCTCTCTGGTTCTCTCTCCTGCAAAGTCCAACCACCTCAGTCCCCTCAACTCTGATCACTTCAGCTCTGCAAAATCACTGTGATCTCCTTGGATTTCTGTTTTCTGTGCTTGGCTTGGCTGTCATACGGCACCCATCATTTGTTTACCTTTTCTCAAGTGTTAAAACCTAGTCTATTGTATAATGTTTGAATATAGTTGGGTTTTTTTTGTACAGTTTTATACTTTATACAATTTTTTTTTAGTTGTTTTCGCAGGAGGGTAAGATTAAGGAACCACGCTGGTTCCTTAAACAGAGCTTTTCTGTGTCCTAATATCTTAGAAGAAATGAACAACAACTGCTTTGACAGTTTTCATTTCTCTTCTCCTTCAAATAAGACGTAAGTTCATTGGGATTTAGCTGGAAGACAACTCCAGATAACAGGCACAATGTTATATTCAGAATTACTTCTTTGACAACAATGCTTTACTATTAGCTCAAGCATTTTGTCTATTTTTTCCTTCCTTTAAGATGGGCCTCCACTCAGAAGTCTTTGGTATTCATGCAAATAGACACTCATCAGGCCAGGGCCACAGACTGCCAGATTAGCCCAAATATGCCTGCATCTAAGCATGGGGTATAGCTCAGGTTTAGGAGTTCCAGCCCCACTCCTGAATCTTTATCAACTTATAAGACTCTCTTTGTTTTGATCAGATGTATAAAACACTCTGGCTCCTCCTTCCTCCCTTTACATATTTGAGATAGGCAAAAGAACTTGTTTTCAATTCTTTTCTTTAGAAATTTGCCTGTAACATATGGCCAGTTTTGGTATTCACCTCCTATGTGTATGTTAGGGAAAATAGCCTTCCTATAGGAATGGTTCTGAAGAGTAACATGAGCAGTTGTCAAAGATGTATATGGGAAGTCTTTATTTTTCTAATATCAAATAAAATCTGACACCAAATCCGTCTATTTCCTAAGGCCAATGAGAAATTTATTTTCTGTCATTAATTCAGATTCTTCCCTTCAGGGTATGAAATGATTCTAAGGGTCTTACTTAGAGTGTAACTTTGGAGATAGTTCTGGTTTGGGAAACACATATATTGTTTTTAATTTTCTAAACCTGGACATGGTACCTGAAGGGAAGTGGCCCTGTGGTTTTTGCATCACACTTGGACAGAGGATCTCTGTTGCGCCTGAAAGCTGCATTCATGTGGTTTAACTTCTGGAAGAGTGACATACAAGCAGTCCACTTCCAAGATTTTCCATCTTCCCTTGGCTCTGTCAAGGAGTAGTTCAATCACTCCTGTTTTTTTCAGGGCCCTTCTCCTCTCTGGGTCTAGAAGCATGTCTTCTGTCTCTATTCTGTCTTTTTCTTCACCAAGAACTTGCCTTGCTCCCCAAAGGCATTGCATTATTTCACATCTTCCTCAGAAACAGGTATTGAAGTGGTGGTGGCAGTCCCCCTACTGCCATTAGTCCTGAGGTAAGAGGGCAGTAACATCTATTTCCTAAAAAGAAAATCGAGAATTACGAAAAGATACACACACACACACACACACACACATAGACATTCACACACACATTCACATTTGCTGAACGTCTCAGTAATTTACTACATTCTTTTTTGGTCTAAATTCAGTTAGCTTCTGGTGGTCTCATACATGGTTACTGTGCTATATTTTCTAAATAACTTTATGTATAATATCTAATATCTATTGTTTTGGAATCCATATTTGAATTTTTATAATATGTACGTTTATAGCTTCTTGAGAAAATGAATTCCATTTTCTCTCTCTTTTTTTTTAATTCCATTTTCTCAATGGGGATAGAGCTTAAAGGGGAAAGACAGACAGGGTAATTTTGTAAGAAATTGAAATGTATCCCTCTGATGATTTTGGCAAAAGAGCCAAAAGATCTCCTAATATGGCAAGTATTTTATTTCAGCAAATGTGAATTTGCAACTGCTGTGGATACAATATATAACACACTGTTTTCAGTATTAGAGACAGATTCAAAGATGGTCTCTACTTTTCAGGTGCTTGTGTTCCGACAGACCAGCATACTGCATAATGCTTGTCTCCTAGGCTTCAATTTTCATTCTTTCTCCTACTTCTCTTTCTCTGTCCCTGTCTCTCTTTCCCTCCTCTTCTGTCTATACTCTGTCCCTCCCTACTTGGGTCATCTCCTGATATCTCTGCTTCATTCTTCCTGTATGTCAAATTTTCTCTTTGTCTCATCTTAATCAGAGGGATTTTTTCCTCCTTATGACTTGCCCATAACTAGCATGATGGCCACCTAACCCTTTACTTAAAAAAAAAAAAAAATCGGGCTACTTTTCACTTTTTTTTTAAAGATTTTATTTATTTATTCATGATAGACACACACAGAGAGAGAAAGGCAGAGACACAGGCAGAGAGAGAGAAGCAGGCTCCATGCAGGGAGCCCGATGTGGGACTCGATCCCAGGACTCCAGGATCACGCCCTGAGTCAAAGGCAGGCCCTGAACCACTGAGCCACCCAGGGATTCCCTACTTTTCACTTTAATTCTCATTCCTAACTGCTTCCATCATTCAGATTTATAAAGTGTAACTCACTTCAGAGTACATGAACTCACGTGTTCTTCACAATGGTGTTCTGCAGCAGGCAAGACAGCTGTTATTATTTACATGGTATAGTTACATGTATTAAGGCACAAAAAGATAATGTTACAACCATAATTTAGTAGGAGAAATTGAAGAATAGAATGAAGACCTTCCAACTTTGTTCTCTGCAATGTACCACAAAGTCCTTCAAGTGTCTTATGCTCATAGTGTAGCCCTTGACCACATGCAAGGTTATGTTGTTTGGTGCCACTCAGATTGTTTAAAACACTCACCATCTTGAAGTGGGGGGGACTATGTCTTACCTCTCCTTTGCCAGGGGAAGCACATTCTGAAGACTTATTAGCTGTTTGATAAACAGTTGAGGATATGATCCTAAATATACTCTGGCAAAAAGTAGTGTACTGGGGTTGGGCAAAGCAGGGAGAGCTGAGTGGGAAGGTGGCACAATGAAGGGAGATGTTTTCTTGAAGGTCTTGTCCATTGGGTTTGCATATTTTGTACACCTCTATACTGATGAAATGTGATGGATGTTGGAAATGGTAAGCCAGTATTGAATCCCTCTTTTACTTGCATGGAATTTTAGGTTGTCAGCTTCATTCAATGAAGATGGAAGTGGAGTTTCAACTGTGGGAGGGAAAATTACCATTTCCCCCCTGAAAAAGATTGATTTGACCTTTAACACTGATGTTAAAAAAAAACACGGAGTTTCCTCCCCATCATACATAGATGCCCTGTGATTCTGGGAAGGTTATCACTTTTTCTTCAGTGACACTCCCTTGCCACTCTGCTTTATTTATGTTGCTCTTGGTGGTGTGCTACAGGGAATTTGGCTTAAAGGGAATGCTGTGCCTCATTATGTAGATCATGTAGCCATAGGCTTTATGCCTACGAGATGGTTCTTAGTTTGTCTATGCTGCTTTTTCACTTCAGAAGGAGTTCATGTATCACAGTCTCCTTGTGCAGCTTCATGACATTAACACCTGCCTTCTTGCTGCAAAGAGATGTATTGAAGATTTATGTTTATAAGAAGGATTGAACTCCTTTGAGCTAGTTGGCACCAATGGAAATGTTATTATGTCCAACTTATGCATGGAGTAAGGAGCGCAGATTGATTGTCTGATTTGTTTAGGGCTGTACATTTAACAAATACAGTTATCGAAACAAGGGATGAGTGTGTAGAAACTGTCTCCCAAGCAAACAGCAGTTTTTCATTGTTCAAGATAAGTCCAAAAAAAAAAAAAAAGAGAAGAAAAGAAAAGAAAAAGGCTGTGTTGTGGGGAGAGTTTCCAGTTTTGTTTGGTTGGTTTAAGATTAGCAGCACCCCTGGAACATTCTCCTTTCTGTCTGTCATTGCACATAATTTTACTTTCTTTTTTAAAAAAATTTTTTTAAAGGTTTTATTTATTTATTCATGAGAGACACAGAGCGAAGACAGAGACATAGGCAGAGGGAGAAGCAGGCTCCATGCAGGGAGCCCGATGTGAGACTCGATCCCGGGACTCTAGGATCACACCGTGGGCCAACGCAGGCACTGAACCGCTGAGCTACCCAGGGATCCCCTAATTTTACTTTACATAAAGTCCTATTCCAAACTCACCTTCCAAACTTCCCAGATGAATCTCACCTCTTCAGGTGCTAAAGAGAGAATGTCCTGGAAGAAAGAACAAGGGTGCAGAGACCCACTGTAGCCACAGTAATGACAAACTAGGAGTCCTTCTTCATCAGCAGGATAGGGATAATACAAAGTTAGTTCTTTACTTGAAAGAGCTGTAGCTAATCAGATAAGGCAAGAGAAGTATTTGTAAATTAGAAAAGACTATATAATTCTTTTTTTTTATTATCCTTCCTTTGCATTATAGATTCTGCTTGGCTTCATTATAATACTCTGTACTTTATTAATGTGTCTATTTAAAAATTACTTTCTAAGTCTTCCCAACCCCTTTTTGTGACTTACAAATTCCCCAAGAACAGAACTGTCTCTTCTGTTTCTTTAATAGCCAGTGTCTCCTGCTTTCACATTGGTGCATTGTCAACTGATATCATTTTGAACATAAAGTTCCCTGAGAAGCAAGTGATGGAAAATAACTTTGGGTCACCCACAGACTATGACACCAGCAATCTAGACCGTGTGCTACCATCAGAAGAATGAGAGAAGGAACTGGACACTGAAGTTGTGAACGACAGCAGCCTGGACATGAAGCACAGAGCAAACAGCTATTAGCATTAGCAACAGACCTTAGAGGGCAAAAGGTAGAGAAGTAAAAAAAAAAAAAAAAATTACTGCCTATGGATAAAAGCAGTGTTTGCTTATTAAGTCAAAGTCAAAGCATGCAAACTTTGGGGCGGCTAAGCAAGTGGAGAGCTGAGGCCCCATTGCGAGCCCCCATCTCTCTTCTCAATGAGGTTCATCTTTCTCTGGGGCACCTCACCAGAAATCCATTGCCACTGGCTCTTCCCTAAGGGCTCTGCTCTCTCCCTTAAAATCTCAGGTCGAAATGCAGACAGATTCCCTTCAGTACAGTTAAAAACAGTAGGAAATGTCAACAAGTTTCCTAAAAGCAACAAAAGGCAAATGAAAAGAGATGCAAGACATCTCAAACCAGTGCATTTTACAAGGCATAGGTTCACATGCCCCTTTTTTTAAGGTTCGCAACTCGGTCCAGTTCTGAACAGATGTCTTTACTTTTTCCACCAAGAGTTGCTACACCTTTAAAGGCATCTTGCCTGTTTTCCTGCTCTTAGAATACCTGGCTCACTGAATATGGAGTTGCCATCATACCTCCCTCTTTGTCTCTGCTACTTGGTTACAAACTATGGGATAAAGACTAATGGAGAACCTTCTGCCTCTCCACTTACCCCCCTCCCAGGACCCTATTACTAAGTTTTTCATTTTATGAGAGCAAACTTCTCCTGTGGTCATTACCATAGCTTGTGCCTGAGATTCCACACATTTTACAAATAAGAAGTGCCTGGCTCTTTTGCATAAGGGCACCTCATCTTTTGCAATAAAACTTACATCCATACCACATGAATTATGCACATGAAAAATAAGAGCTACTATCTTCACACTGGAGAAAACTGATTTTTGGCTTCTGAAGATTCCTACAATAATTTTCAGGAAAATTCATGGATTTGAGAGTTTGGGTGTCATGTTTTCAATTTCAATTCTTACAGCCCACAATAAGGTAACTACTAGTTATTGCTTGATGGTTACTTTTGCTGAGACCTGCGGCCATTGATGGCATAGTAAATGAGTAATCATTTGCTTTCTTCCTGTAGTCTATCAGAAGTTTTTATGTATAAAAAAGTGAGTTCCTAATTGAAACTGTGATATATCTAAAGACTGAAAAAAAAAAAAAAAACTGAGTCAAAAGAAGGCTTATGGAAAAACCTGGGATAGTAGTCTCTCAATGACTAGTACTTTCAAAATTATAATAATATCACAACCATGATATATAAGATTTCCCCAATTTTACCTGGACTCATGTAGATGTGCATGCATGTACTTTGTGTGTGTGTGTGTTTAAGTACTGTACACTTTTGCCATCTACGACAACTTGTGTCCATACCAACACAGCCAAGTTGTTGAGCTATACCACAAGGATCTCTTGTATTATCCTTTTGTAATCACACCAATCTCCCTCCTATACCCCCTCTTGCCTCTAAACCCTGGTAACCATTGATCTGTTCTCCATTTCTAAAATTTTGTTTCAAAAATGTTATAAAATGGCATCATAAAATCTGTATCTTTTTGAGATGGGTTTTTTCCACTGGGCATAATTTCCTAGAGATCCTATCTAACCTGTTGCTTTAAATAATTCATTCCTTTTTATCAATGAGTAGCATTCTATGATATATATATATATATATATATATATATATATATATATATCTCCATCTCCCACAGATTGTTTAAACATTCACTTGTTGGAGAATATATGGGCTGGTTCCAGTTATTGGCTATTTGAAATAAAGCTGTTATGAGTATTTCTTTTTGTGTGATTCTTTTTGCATGAAAAGAAACTTTTCATTTATCTGGGATAGATGCCCAACAGTACAATTTCTGGGTCATATGGTAATTTCACATTTAGCTTTGTAAGAAACTGTCAGACTATTTTCCAGAGTATCATTTTAAATTCCCATAGTAAAGTGGAATGATTCAGTTTGTCGAAGAGCCTCACCACCATTTGGAGTTGTCAGTACTTTTTAGCATAACCACCCTGAGAGGTGTGTAGCAGTATCTCATTGTGGCTTTGTGTTTCTATGATGGCGAATCATATAGAATACTTTTTCATGTGTTTATTTGCCATCTGTATACCTGCTTCAGAGAAATGTCTGTTCTTGTCTTTTGCCCATTTCTAGTTGGTTCGTATAATTTCTATTTATTTGTTTACATTGTTCAATATTGAGAGTTGTTTATGTATTTTAGATAGAAGTTGTATTCAGATATGTATTTTGTGAATATTTTCTCTACAACTTGAAGAAAAACAAGTCTACAACTTGTCTTTTCATTCTTGTCACATGGGCTTCCACAGAGCATGTTTTAAATTTTGATGAAGTCCTATTTATAAATTTTCTCTTTTATGGATCCTGTTTTTGTGTCAAGTATAACAACCTTTGATTAGCTCTATATTACAAAGAATTTTATCCTATTTTTTTCTTAAATTTGTGTTTTATATTTTACATATAAGTCACTGTTTCATTTTAATTCATTATTGTACTAAGATTTTGGTAGAAGTTCTTCTTTCTTTCTTTCTTTCTTTCTTTCTTTCTTTCTTTCTTTCTTTCTTTCTTTCTTTCTTTTCTTTTTTTTCCTATGGATATTCCATTGCTTTAACACCTTTAATTGAAAAAGCTATCCTTCTTCCACTGAATTATTTTCACCTTAAAAAATGATTTGAGGGGCAGCCCAGGTGGCTCAGAGGTTTGGTGCTGCCTTCAGCCCAGGGCCTGATCCTGGAGACCTGGAATCGAGTCCCACATCGGGCTCCCTGCATGGAGCCTGCTTCTCTCTCTGTCTTTGCCTGCTCCCCCGCCCCCCGTGTCTCTCATGAATAAATAAATAAAAAATATTTTTTAAAAAATGATTTGAGCATATTTCTATGGACCTATTTCTGGGCTTGTGTGTTCGCTTGACCTACATGTCTTTTCTCCACCTATATCATACTGTCTTGAATACTGTAGCTATACAGTAAGCCTTAAATTGGGTAAGGTGATTTCTATTCCTAATTTTTCTTTTACAAGCTTGTTTTAGCTATATCCTATGACTTGTACCTTAAAGCAAGCTTGTTTATGTCTACAAAAATAGCTTGTTGGGATTTTGAAAGGAATTACATTTAATTTATAACTCAATTTGTGGAGAATTAACATTTTCACCAAGTAGAGACTCCTGATCCACGAACAAGGCATATCTCTCCATTTATTTAAGTCTCCTTTGTTCCTCCCATCAACATTTCATAAATTTTAACACACAAATCCTTTGCATATTTTAAGTGTATCCCTAAGTATTTAATTTTCTTCAGACCAGTTATAATTGGTATTATGTTTCTATTTAGTTCCTAATGTGTTGAACTTATATCTATGACCTTGCTAAACTCATTGTTAGTTCTAATAGTTTTTGTAAACTCTGGGATTTTCTACATAGATAGTCATATCATCTGCAAATAGAGATAGTTTTATTCCTTCCTTTCTAACCTGTATGCCTCGTTAGAATTTCCAGTTCTATGTTGACTAAGACTGGTGAGAATGGATAGTGGACCTAACTAATATGTTTTAAAAGCACACTGAAAAAAATAGGGTATATTCAGAAGAACAGAACTTGTCTTGGTTCAGCTCATTGAAAGAGCCTGGATTGTTTCATGTGTATAACCATAACAAATATTAAAACCTACCTCCTAATATTTGTAAATTTAATTTAGGGGAAAAAAGTGTAACAGTTTTATGTTGCAACATGACACTGACCAAGACTTGGAAAAACCTCCAAAAAGAAAGAGTTGGGCTTATAAGAAGAAAGAATATTATAGGAGAAATACTCTCTGATATCCATGAAAGGATATATCATGAAGGTTTAGTTCTCATTTCTAGAGGTATTCAAACAGAGAAAATATTATCTTCTGTGAAGAAGGACTATGTAGAAAGTGCTTCCCCTTGAGTCCCAAGTCTACTAGGAGTTTATGATTGTTCTCCCTCTAAAAACACATTCAGTTAGTTTCATTTTTCTTTTATGTGGTTACCGAACCATACTTTTTTATTCAGGCATGACTTTGGGCACATAAAAAGTTCTCAGCTCATAAAGCTAATTAATAATGAACGGTCATGGTGGTGATAACACAAGAATCACATAGCATGGAGAAAACATAACTCTAAATAGGCTTGATGGGTAATAAGTACAGTAAGTCAGCCTCAACCACTTTTTGAATAAACTGCTTTTTTTTTCTTTTAACCACATACCTGCTATTTTTCTCTATTTGGTCTTTGCATTTTCTCCCCAGAGCAATGTGACTGATCTTTTGCACTGTGCACACAGAATGGACACTGCCTTGGACTTGGATCTCATAATTTTAATTGCCTGCCTTGTATGATTTCGGTATGGAATTAACCAAAGTGGAATAAAAAGGAGAAGAAATAGAGAAAAAGTGTGAAATCAGAACCTTTTCTTACTAGGGTAAGAAAAAGAGACACTGTGGGGTACAAATGTAAGAAGGCCATGACTCTTGAGCTCATGCAAGTGTTGCATCAGCATGCAAGATTGAGTGCCCCTTAAACATTGTGCCCTGGATACCTTGCTTATCGCACCCAGGTCCAGGCCACAGACCTCTAATTTATCTGTAAGCAGCATAGGCAGACAGATATCAGCTCAGCAGGGAATATCCCATCAATAGTTGATAGAGCATTTTATTTCTAGTTTTATCAAAATGCATGGCACTTAAAGAAAAGGATTAATTTGTAAAACATGATGTTCATATGGCTTTATTTCTTCACAGGCATTCCTTATACTGTACTTTGTCTTCTTTCATGACTTTCAACTTACTGTATTAAAGGATATAAAAATCATAACTTTTGTGGTTGAAAAAATTGAATACAGGCTATTTCATGTGGTTGGTTCAACCTGTTAATACATGGTGTAATGGAAAGTACATGAGCTAGAGATTTACATCTGTCTTCAAATTCTAGGTATGTCATTTAGCAGCAATAGCTGCTGGAAAATTATTCATCTTTTTGTTTTTTTATCTGTAAAATCATAATTACCTTTTAGTATTGTTTTGATTATTAAATGAGAAAATGCAGCTATACTACTGCTCTTATCTACTACACCTGATTACTGAAGAAACTCCAGGGGCAAAGTCTAAAATAGAGTTGAACAAGTATTAAGAGAGAAGTATGATGAATATTCTATGATGCTCAAGATTTGAGGTTTCAAATTTTGTCTAAGTATCAGATTCTGACAGTCTATGGTGGAGCTTGATTAACTGCATTTTTTTATTAACTGTATTTTTAATGAGTTCCACTGATGATTGAGATGTGCAGTCACATTTAAGAGGGTTCCCTAGTTAGCAACGGAGTTCCCTTCTGATTTTGTCTTATAATTGTTTATCAGACTCTGTTTTAAGAATTTTTTTTCTTTTCTGATATACACTCATGATTCCTTTACTCTGTAATTTCTTCCCAGGAAAGGCCCCAGGCTAACTTGATGTATGCCTTCCTTGTGTGCACAAGGGAAGCCTTTTGTTCTAGAATAGTTCTATGAATCTGCCAGTTTTGCTGCGCATTTCTAGGAGAACAATTTTTTAATTAAAAAAAAAGTCAAACAAGATTACTTAGTTTTCTTCTTTAAAAGGCATCATTGTCAGATTGTATTAAATCCTTTTTTCCTTTGCCTCTCTTTCTTTAAGATATTTGAGTTCAGCCACATCCTCTGTGTCAACTTCTGGATAAAAAAGATGTTTCTCAGCCTGCTTCTATTGTCCGTGACTGCCATCGTAAAACAATCCATGCCAATAGCCCAGCCTGCTGGGCTGCCACTGATAAGACCCCCCTTTCCTTGGTCTGGCATCTTGTTCAGATACTATAGCGAAAGCTCTATTACTCTCTGGGGGGCAGCTTGAGTGTCATCTTGGTGGCTTGCAGCCAGCACTCTGCCCTGTGGAAGGGGATCCTTGGGCACAATCCAGAATGTACTTAGTACAGTATTGTCTAGAGGAGCTTTCCCTGTATAGTTAAAACCTTATTTTTGACCTTCAGTTCTGACAGCCTGAGTTTTATTCCAGCAGATATAACCATCTAGATTGAATGTAGCTCATTCTAGAAGAGGAAGCTTTCAAGGAAACTGTTGGTACTTTAAGACTAAACATTAAAGATGATTTGGAGCTTCCCCGTGGGGTATAGCAGAAATATAATTTTCAAATAATTGAGGTTGTTATTTTATTCCTATAATTTTGTCATTCAAACAATAGACGCTCAGTGGCAGGGACATAGTGGAGACTTGGAAGTCATTCTAACGCCCATCTCATTCGGAATCTTTTGCTAAAACTTCCTGATAGATTGTCATCAAAGCCTCTGATTGGAAACTGATTGATTGGACTCTCATTGTATTTGAAGGTCAGCCATTCAGCTTTGAAATTTCCTATTTTTTACAAAATATTTCTAAATATCAAGCAGTCTCTCTAGTATACAACTGTTTGTTTTATTTACTCCCTAGAAAAGCACACAGAATAAATTTAATTTTTCTTCTTTATGGAATCTCTTTAAATATTTGGTGACAGTTATATCTGCTGATGTCTTCCTTTCTCCAATTAAAATAACCCTAATTTTCTACCTTTTATATGTAATAGCATTAAAATCCATAGAATTCTGGTCACTTTCTCTATAACTTGTTTGGCTCTTTTAAGTGCTCAAATGCATGAATGGGTCTGATGAGAGCCGACAACACTGGTGTTGCAATCTTTCTCATATTAGATACTAAACCTCATTAATATAGCCTCTTATCATAGTATTTTTTTATCCCAGTTATCCTTTTGAATCATAATAAATTTTCAATTATAATAAATTTATGTGAATCACAATAAATAAAATCTCTTATGGTTTTTCACAGAAGATGATATTAATTCAAGAATTAAAAAGGTATGAAGGGAAAGGAGATTAAACTGGGTTATACTTCACTCCCAACTTTGTTACTACTTTATTTTGTGATCTTAGGCAAGTAACTGGTTCCGTTTCTTCAACTGTAAAATGGAAAGTTAGGGTTAAATTATTTTTAGGATCTCTACTAGCTCCAATATTGTATGATTCTAGGAAATTCTGTGTTTCTCATACAATTGGTCAGTTTTTTTTTT
Organism: Canis lupus familiaris; assembly: GCF_011100685.1. Lineage (NCBI taxonomy): Eukaryota > Metazoa > Chordata > Mammalia > Carnivora > Canidae > Canis > Canis lupus. Next base: position 22,615,837 of record NC_049254.1, on the reverse strand, counting down.
TTTTTAAAGAGAAGACACTTATGTGTTAATTAGGATTGAATCAGAGCTGCCTAATTAGGGAAGCATACACTATTCTGAGTGAATTTAAAAAAGGGGTAAGAATGGACATGATTGTGGGTATTTGTGAAGATGTTTATGGAAGGCTATTTGTAGAAGGGCTGTACATCTGGTTATGGCCCTATCATCTCTATATTTCAGTAGGACTAGCTGGCAAAAACAAAAATAAAAAAAAACGGGCAGCCCAGGTGGCTCAGCAGTTTAGTGCCTGCCTTCAGCCCAGGGCATGATCCTGGAGACCTGGGATCGAGTCCCACGTCGGGCTCCCTGCGTGGAGCCTGCTTCTCTCTGTCTCTGCCTATGTCCCTGCCTCTCTTTCTCTGTCTCTCATGAATAAATAAATAAAATCTTAAAAAAAAAAACTGAACATAAAGTGGGAAAGAATAAAGAAAGACTAGAATTTGTGAAGACAGATTGGAACCCATGTGGACAAACTGGAATCCACATCTGTTTATCAACTCCTCTAACCTTGACAATATGGGTGACCACAGAAGGAACTGGAGACCTCTCTGAGGAATCAAACATGCAACTGGCCCAGCCATTGGAGAGACTGAGGGTGAGATATGATGGGAGCTAGAAGAACTGGAGGGCAAATGCTACCCCACACCAATGAGGGAACTAGCATATTAGTAACAAATCGGCACGTGCTCTGGTGGTGACTGAGCACTACCCAGTGTACACATCACCGCCTTCCAAATCTTATGCAAGTTTCTCTGTGATCAGGCCCAACCTAGAACCACACAAGGAATTCCGAGAAATGTACTCCCAGATTAGCCATGTTAACACAGTACAAAAATGTAGCAATGATATAATTTTCTGACTACTTTACAATATTTGAAGATCTAGAAGGAGAAAATACACTCAGGCAACCCATAAAGCAAATGTGAAAACCAAAAGCACTGGTATCAATTGCTTTGATTACATAATGAAAGGTAATAATGTAATAGCTGAAAAGTATAATATAACATTTTTACTATCAAAGTACATAAGGAAACATACTCTCTGTTCAGTATAACAAAATGCATCAACAAATATAAAGAACTATATTTTAGGGGCTCCTGGGTGGCTCAGTCAGTTGAGCATCTGACTTTTGATTTTGGGTCAGGTTATGATCTCGGGATCCTGAGATGGAGCCTTGCATCCTGCTCCAAGCTCAGCAGGGAGCCTGCTTAACTTAATACTCCCTCTCTTTCTGAGAGAGAGAGAGAGAGAGAGAGAGAGAGAGAGAGAGAGAGAGAGAAAGAGAGAACTACATTTTAGGATAAGTGTGACCCATGCACTCAGTACATTTGAAGAGTGTGTGTGTGTGTGTTTGTGTGTGTGTGTGTGTGTGTGGGTGGGTGGGTAGGTAGGTGTGGGATTTGACTGTCTGATGATGTCTCATTCCTGTGTCAGGAATTAACTTTATGTTAGGAAGGGTCCTAGCTGTCTTCCTTCTTCTGAAGTTTCTCTGTTGATCCTTCCCTTCTTTCTCTAAATGACTCTCTTTTCTCACTTCCAGCTCTTAAACACTTTCCGATTAGTGTCCATCCCATCAAACCTCTTGATTTGTAGTTCACAATTTATTTGGTAAATGGCATTATTTTAATTTGCATTCAATATGATTTTTTATGATAGAAAGTAGCATTTGGTCTGCCATAGTCTATCATTGTGGTTTCAAACACAGAGGTATACAATTATAAGGCACCTTCATCTCGAACAGATATAATTATATGTAATGTTAAAAACAACACTGTATTTTGAATACTCAAAGTGCATTCTGGGGTCCATGAATGGTTCCAAGTGCTTTTGATTATGCCTCTAAAAACACAGAAGCTCAAGATATTCTGTTTTCTTAAAGGTCAAGGTGGGATTTAAGATAGTTTGTTCTAAACTTGGTGTTTTCCAATCATAGTAGTTCTTCACTTGCCTTCAAACAGTCCAATCAGCCAAAAGAAAAGAATTCTCTTACACACCACAAAATCATCTGGGGATAATGTGGAAGAAAGAATGGTTAGTGACTTCTTATTTGATCTACTAATGACAAAGCACATCTTTTCACATCTAAGAAACTAACATTTGTGTCCAGTATATACCCTGAAATCTTACTTTGATGCCTTATCATCTCCAGTTTATTGCTAAGTTTTTCCCTGATTATATCACACATCACTCCTGGAATACTAATTGTGATTAGTTCTGATGATTCCAAGACACCCCAGTATTTTTTGTGTATAGTAGGACAAGATATTGAGCAAGAGAATTGTTCATTGCTTTTATCTTGGATAAGAACAGTTAAAAGGGGATTAAAAAAGTTTAGGAGGCTATTAAGAGAAATGTGGTTTTGGTGGACGGTGGTAAATGAGATTTAGATGCTGGTGACTTATTTAAGGCTCAAGGAGGAACTCTTTGAGCACACTTATTTAAATGTCAGAAAATATTGGCATGTACATATTCATCATCTGTTTAGAGTAGTAGGCTTGTTTGTGCTTTGAAATACTTAACAAAACAACAACAACAAAATCAAATCATTTCTGACAGCCAAATATAAAGCATTTTGACTTTCTTTTTTTATTAATAATAAATTTATTTTTTATTGGTGTTCAATTTGCCAACATACAGAATAACACCCAGTGCTCATTCCCTCAAGTGCCCCCTTCAGTGCCCGTCACCCATTCACCCCCACCCCCGCCCTCCTCCCCTTCCACCACCCCTAGTTCGTTTCCCAGAGTTAGGAGTCTTTATGTTCTGTCTCCCTTTCTGATATTTCCTACCCATTTCTTCTCCCTTCCCTTCTATTCCCTTTCACTATTATTTATATTTGCCAAATGAATGAGGCCATATAATGTTTGTCCTTCTCCAACTGGCTTACTTCACTCAGCATAATACCCTCCAGTTCCATCCACGTTGAAGCAAATGGTGGGTCTTTGTCATTTCTAATGGCTGAATAATATTCCACTGTATACATAAACCACATCTTCTTTATCCATTCATCTTTCGATGGACACCGAGGCTCCTTCCACAGTTTGCTTATTGTGGACATTGCTGCTATAAATATTGGGGTGCAGGTGTCCCGGCGTTTCATTGCATCTGTATCTTTGGGGTAAATCCCCAGAAGTGCAATTGCTGGGTCATAGGGCAGGTCTATTTTTAACTCTTTGAGGAACCTCCACACAGTTTTCCAGAGTGGCTGCACCAGTTCCCATTCCCACCAACAGTGTAAGAGGGTTCCCTTTTCTCCACATCCTCTCCAACATTTGTGGTTTCCTGCCTTGTTAATTTTCCCCATTCTCACTGGTGTGAGGTGGTATCTCATTGTGGTTTTGATTTGTATTTCCCTGATGGCAAGTGATGCAGAGCATTTTCTCATGTGCATGTTGGCCATGTCTATGTCTTCCTCTGTGAGATTTCTGTTCATGTCTTTTGTCCATTTCATGATTGGATTGTTTGTTTCTTTGGTGTTGAGTTTAATAAGTTCTTTATAGATCTTGGAAACTAGCCCTTTATCTGATATGTCATTTGCAAATATCTTCTCCCATTCTGTAGGTTGTCTTTTAGTTTTGTTGACTGTATCCTTTGCTGTGCAAAAGCTTCTTATCTTGATGAAGTCCCAATAGTTCATTTTTGCTTTTGTTTCTTTTGCCTTCGTGGATGTATCTTGCAAGAAGTTACTATGGCCGAGTTCAAAAAGGGTGTTGCCTGTGTTCTTCTCTAGGATTTTGATGGACTCTTGTCTCACATTTAGATCTTTCATCCATTTTGAGTTTATCTTTGTGTATGGTGAAAGAGAGTGGTCTAGTTTCATTCTTCTGCATGTGGATGTCCAATTTTCCCAGCACCATTTATTGAAGAGACTGTCTTTCTTCCAATGGATAGTCTTTCCTCCTTTATCGAATATTAGTTAACCATGAAGTTCAGGGTCCACTTCTGGGTTCTCTATTCTGTTCCATTGATCTATGTGTCTGTTTTTGTGCCAGTACCACACTGTCTTGATGACCACAGGTTTGTAGTACAACCTGAAATCTGGCATTGTGATGCCCCCAGCTATGGTTTTCTTTTTTAAAATCCCCCTGGCTATTCGGGGTCTTTTCTGATTCCACACAAATCTTAAAATAATTTGAGGCCAGCATCACCTTAATTCCAAAACCTGACTTTCTTTTAAACCTCTGTGCTCTGAATAAACTTTTAGAGAAAAAAAAAAATCTCTACCCAATTAAGACCACTTAAATTTCTCCTATTAATTAAACATTAAAGTTTCCCTATAGTACAGCTAATTAATCCTTGAAATATGAAAATCACCATGAAGAAGACAGTTTGTAGTAATAATTTACATAAATTCAAGCCTATGCTATGGTGATCAAGATAAGAGATACATGAAAATCAAATACCAGTAAGAGGAGAGCTAGAATGTGTATTTTCATATATCCTTAGCACAAAATGATGGATGATCTACTGATTTTATTTTTTCTCTTAATCATTAAAATCCTTAACTTGTATGTGTCAATTTGTCAATTTAAATTTAGAACTGTGTAGTTCTATAAATATAATGATAGAATTCTTCTTAAAGGAAATCATGCTCAATATGAAGTCAAGCAGTATAGGTTTTCAAAATGTTAAACACTTTACTAAGAATAATCACACATTAACTTAACTTTTACAAAGTTCCCTTATCACTGTTTTTCAAATAAAAAGGAAAGGAAGTTAAGAAACTGATCAGACTCCACTTAGTGGTTTTCTTCATTAATGCTTGAGCCCAAAACTTGAAATGAATGCTGAAGTAGGTTGCCAAAGTGCTACTCATCAAGAGCCTTTTAGGACAGATAAATCATACTTTGTGCATTTCTCTATTTTAAGTACTGGTATTGTATGGGGGGAGCAGCCAAACACATATATTTTGTGGGTAGTATTCAAGGGGCAAATAATTTATAAAGATTGAGTGGAAGATGGATATTAATTATATTCATTTTTTAAATATATCTCTCTTTGTTCACCTGTCAAGACAGGTTCTTGAAAGTTGGTGACGGGACTTCTTGTCTGAGGTAACCACATGAAAGATAATTTCTGGCTGTTGTGAAGTCTAGGAACTGGTGGCATTGCTGTTGTTGGCTCATGTGATTTATCATCAGCAAGCTGACTGTAGAGTTGAGGCAGAATGTTAATCTGAAATCTGCTCTGTTAGAGCTAGAAACCTAATTGTAGAAAACAACACTGATGAGATTAGTATGGAAAGCAACATAAATTATATCTCACCCTCAAATCTACCCCAGCCAGCGAGAGTATCACTTGTGATATTCTACTAAGGATGGGGTGAAGATGTCAAAAAAATACCAGATGTGCCTGAAGATTTCCTGTGAATTTTTAGCCATGGCTAGGTGTTCGTACCATTTTGAGATATTACCTGCCTGCCAGCTTGTGAAACAGACCAGAATTAGAATTAGTCTTTATTGTTTATATATAATTGGTTCATGAGAAATGTGGGCCTGTTTTGTCTTTAATATAGGCTCAGGAAAAATGCTAAATCCATCACTTCCCTGTCTCAAAGTGTTCTTATAATCAGAGGGAATGCAGGGGCCAAGTAGGCATATAAGAGAGGATACCAAGAGGGAAGAGCAAAGGTGATAGTTGGGCTCAGAGAATCCCTGAAGGAACCAGAGCGAGAAAGGTGGAGATGTGAAAAGTGAGGTCTGGGAATCATGTGGGAAGAGTTTAAATAGAGCCTTGCCTTTGGTCTGGAACAATGAAGGCAGAGAGGAGATAGGACAAAAGCTCAGTAACTGAGAATGTGAATAACTCTTGGAGGCCTCAGTTGAGGTCTAAAGAGGTAAATTTAGGATAAGAACCATGCTGTGTCAGTCCGGGGCATTTGTCCTGTCTCAAAGATAGAAGGCGTCTGGAAAAAATAGGTAGAATAAGAAATAATACGTTCTCAAGGTGCTACATTGTTAATAATGCTATCTTACATCTGTGTAATTCTTAATGGCTTTCAAAGTACTTTTATATAAATTAAGTTATATGATTTTACAACCCCTATGGGATATGTAGATTGGGTATCATTTTACTGACCTTATAGGTAAGGAAATTGAAATGAGGTTTAGAAATCCTAATTATCTTATCTGTCATCACCTCAACCTGTGAAGAGTTGAACTAGTACTCAGACCCCAGCTTTCTGATTAGACCAGACCTATTATTAGTAAATATATAAACACACATATACACACATACACAAACTAAAAATTCGGGATAGCTAGCTACGTTTGACAATATATTTAAAATTTCAAAATGATATAACAGATGACAATTATGTTTGATTATTATTCTGTGAGAGGCAGAATCTTAGTCTAGAGAAAATGTGGGTCCACAGAATGTGATTTTGGGTTTTCCCACCAAGAGGCTAAAAGGGAAATAAAAGGTTAAATAGGTCAACCTGGGAAACCAGTGAAAGAAGATCACAGTCAAGCAGGAGAGCACAAATGGTGAGAGAAGTAACCTTTTGCCTTGGAGCTTTCAATCTTTTGAAACCACATCCCAGCATGATTTTGGTTCTTCAAAATCCCTGAACTCTTGGAAATGGAAATCTCAGAATTGAATAAGCTTGTTCTGAGGAATAAAGCTTTGGGGTATCTGTAGGACTTCTGAACGCAATTCAGAACTGAGACTCTGTGACGTTTTCTAACCATGGCCAAAGGCAATGTAAGCTAGTAGGTGAACATAGCAGGCTAGCACGTAGATCTAGTTTTAATATTTACTCCATGGCACTTAATCTTGTAAATACTGAAGTTTACCTGTCCATATAAAGGCAATGGTGCCATCTGCTCCATGGTGCATTTGGAAGACAAAATTATTCCCTGTTAGTAAATGTATTTTGCAAGCATCAGTTAGAAATATCCCCTATTGAGAAAAGACACCCCCCCCCTTTGAAGCATTTCTCCTTAAAGACATCTGAAGTTATTCTTACACTTTCTAGAACTTCATCACATTGAGACAAGGACAGAAACTTTAGAAAAATTTTGCGTATAACACTATTGGCTCTTTATTTTTTCCTTTTCTGTAGGCCTGCTGGATAGATTTTCTGGGCTGGACAAGATGACAGCCACGAGTGGGGAAAGGGAGGTGGAAGCAGCAGCTGCTCTTGCAGCTGCAGAAAGTTGCTGACACAAGACTCAGTTGGGAAAGCACTGAATGGAGTGCGGTAATTTGGTGGAGAAAGGCAAAGAGAAGGCTGAGCAGCACACAGTGAGGAATGACTCAGAGAGTTTTCCCTACCCAGAACTTTATTCTGCTGGAGTTCTCTTCAGCGTTTTTGTCATTGTAAATTGGAGGCTTGGAATCAGCAAGAGACAGAAAAGAGTCCCTGATGAACCTCCAGATGAAGGCGCTTTGTTCTAAAAAGTGTAGAAATAGAAAGAGAGGTGTACTAGCATATGGAAAAGAGGCAAGAGTGGATGGGCATCTGTAGACAAAAGAGGTTGTTAAGTGACTGCAGAGGAAGTAGTACCACTTAGTAGCCCTCTGGGTGATCTTAAGAAATGGTTAAGAAAAAAGGGGAAAAAAAGTAAAGACACATAAGGCAACTTTTGGAGATAATGGATGTCTTTATTATAATAGATATTTTTACCTGGATTGTGATGATGGTATCATGGATATATGCTTATGTTCAAATTCAGCAAATTGTATACATTAAATATGTGCAGTTCCTTTGTACAATAATAAAGCTGGGAGGGAGAGAGAGAGAGAGGGAGGGAGAGAGACAGAGAGAGAAGGGAATGCAAAAGGGAGAGAGAAAGAAAATAACTTTTGTTCTTATTCATATCTTTTGAGAAAGAGGCTAGAACATAGTCCTAAACACTATAAAAGACAAGAAAAATAACTTCATATCCAACATCTAAGCTTATTTCTATCCCAATAAATTCAGAGAAACAATATGAAGCTGGCTTACAAACAGTACCTGCCATATTATTGATGGGTGACAGTTCAAAGAACATATTTAAAGAATTTATACTAAAAATATTCATATTGTTCTAAACAGCTTTATTGAGATATAATTTCCATACCATAAAATTTACCAAACTAAACTGTACAGATTTATGAGTTAATCAAATGTGTACAATCATGTAAGGACCATTATAGTGACAAAACAGAACATCATGACATACTAGTTCCCATACAACCCTTTGCAGCCAATCCCTCCTTGTTCCTGGCCCCCGAATAATAATGATGGTTTATTTCTGTCACTAGAGTTTGTCCTTTTTAAGAATTTGACATAAAGGGTAGCACACAATTTATAGTCTTTTATTTTGAGATTTATCCATCATGTGTCCTGTGTTGGTTTCTTTTTATTGCTGAGTAATAGTTTTTGTATGGATATACCACATTTATCCCTTCACCAGATGAGGGACATTTGTGTTGTTTCCACTCTGGCTACTATGAGTAATTCTCCTTTGAACACTCATGTACAAGTTTTAGTAGGGATTTGTGTCTTCATTCCTCTTAGGTCAGTATTCAGAAAGGGGATTATTAAGTCTTAGGGAAGTGTATGTTTATAAGAAATTACAATTGCTTTTCAAAGTGGATATGCTGTCTTGGATTCCCACCAGCAATGTGTGAACGTTCAAGTTCAATTTCTTGACAACATTTGGAATTCTCAGTCCTTCCAGTTTGAGCCATTATAGTGGCTATACAGTAGTCCCTCATTATGGCAGTTATTTGCATATATTCAATGAGGAATGATGAGGAATATTGCCATTTATGTATCATATTTGACAAAGTAGATGTTCAAACCTTTGGCCCACTCTTTGATTTTTTGTCTCTATGATTGAATTGTAAGATGCTTTATATATTCTAGGCAAAAACATTTAATGAGATACAAGTTTTGCAAATATTTTCCCAAAATTTTGTGTGCCTTTTTATTTTCTTAGCAGTATCTTTTGAAAACCAGAAGTTTTTAAACTTAATGAAGTACACTTTAATTTTATCATTCATCCTTTTTCTATCCTATCTAGGAAATCTTTGCCTATCCCAAAGTCACAAAGACTTTCTCTTATGTTTTCTTCCATAAGATTTATAGTTTTTAGCTCTCACACTTAGGTTTATGATTAATTTCAAATTACTTTCTATATATGGTGTGAAGTTAAGAACAAGGTCTATGTATTTATTCAATTATTTGGCATATAGGTATTCAGTTGTACCGGCATTATTTATTGAAAAGATCAAATTCTTCGCAATATATGGTCAGTTGCTGAAAACCAACTGACCATATATGTGTATGTCTATTTCTGGACTCTGTTTTCTCTGCTGTTCACCTATATGCCACTCAACTATTATGCAGATACAATACTGCCTTGATTACCATTCTTCACCGTAATCTTGACATCAGGTGTCATGTGTTCTCCAGTTTTGTTCTTTTCAAAATTAGTTTGATTGCTCTAGGTCCTATGCATTTCCATATAAATTTCAAAATCAGCTAGTGAGTTTATTAAATGACCTACTGGGCAGCCCCAGTGGCTCAGTGGTTTAGTGCTGCCTTCAGCCCCGGGGTGTGATCCTGGAGACCGGGGATTGAGTCCCACATTGGGCTCCCTGCATGGAGCCTGCTTCTCCCTCTGCCTGGGTCTCTGCCTCTCTCTCTCTCTCTGTCTCTCTCATGAATAAATAAATAAAATATAAAAAAAAATAAATGACCTACTGAAATTTTGAGATTATTTTGTATGTATAAATTCAGTATAATATTGAATTCATGAACATGATGTATCTCTCTCCCTAGTTAGATCTTCTTTAATTTATTTCAGCAATTATTGTAGCTTTATGCACACAGATTTTTGCACATATCTTGTTAATTTCATCACCAAAGATTTCATATTTTTGATACTACTGTAAATGATGTAAATATTTTAAAATCAAGTTATAATTGTTATTAGTGTGTACAAATTTGATTTTAAAAGATTGACTTTACGCATATAAATTTAATGTATTGGTTTATTAATTTCTATAGGTTGTTGAATTTTTTGAAGACTTTGGGGAAGGACTGTCTACATTTGTCTGGGCATAGATAGTTTTACTTCTTTCTTTCCAAACTCCACTTACTTTAGTTTTATTTCTTGCCTTTTTACACTGGATTGGACCTGCAATACCATGTTGAATACAAGTTGCTTTGTTACTGATCATAGGGGGAAAGCATTCACCTTTGTACCATTAAGAATGGTGTTAGTTGTAGGTGTTTTATAGATATTCTTTATGAAATTGCTGTTCCTAATATGCTGAGAGCTACTATTTTTTTTCTGCTGAGAGCTATTTTCATGAATAGTTGTACATCTATTGAGATGATCATGTAACTTTTTCTCCTTTATTCTTTAGTATATTGAGGACACACTTGTATTTTTAAATATTTTTTAATATTAAAGCAACCTGGCATATATAAAACAGACTCCACTTGGTCATGGTGTATTATCCATGATGCTAGACTCTTAAATGAATTGAGAAGTATTTTATTTTCTAGAAGCATGTGTATAAAACTGGTATTATGTCTATCTTCAAAGTTTTGTAAAATTATCAGCAAAGCCATCTGAGCCTAGACTTTTCTTTGTGGCAAGGTATTGAACTAACTAGATACTCAATTTCTTTCAATATTATCAGACTATTCTTGTTATTCTTTTAAATATTTTATTTAAACTAAAAAAATAGTTCATCTATTTTTCCATGCACTACTGCATGCCTTTGAAAACTGTTCTGTCTTTATGAGCTTGTTTTCATTTTTTATTTTCTTTTTAGATTTTATACATAAGTGAGATCATATAGTATTTGTCTTTCTCTGTCTGACTCATTTCATTTAGCATGATGTCCTCAAGGTTCATTCATGTTGTCAAACAGCAAGGGATTCCATTCTTTTTTATGCTTGAGTAAAATTCCTCTGTGTGTGTGTGTGTGTGTGTGTGTGTGTGTGTGGTTATGTGTGTGCGCGCACCATAGTTTCTTATGTATTCATCCATTGGTGGACATGTAGGTTGTTTCTATGTTTTGGTTATTGTAAATAATGCTGCAGTAAACATGCAGGTACTTATATGTTTTCAAGTTACTGTGTTTATTTTCTTTCAATAAATATCCAGAGGTAGAATTGTTGGATTATATGGTAATTCTATTTTTAATTTTTGGAGGAAAGTCCATATTGTTTTCTATAGTGACTGAACCAATTATGTTCCCACCAACACTGCACAAGTTTTCTCCACATTCTCACCAACCCTTGTTATTTCTTATCTTTTTGATAATAGCCATTCTAACAGATGTGAGGTAATATCTTACTGTGGCTTTGATTTGCATTTTTCTAATGATTAGTGATGTTGAGCACTTTTTCATGTACCTATTGGCTACCTGTATGTCTTCTTTGGGAAAATGTTCTATTTTTAGATTCTTCTGAATTTTTAGTAGGATTCTTTGAGTGGTTTTTTTTTTTTTTTATTTTTTGCTATTGACTTCTATGAGTCCTTTAAATATTCTGGATATTACCCCTTACCAAGTATATGGTTTACAAATATTTTCTCCCATTCAGTAGACTGTCCTTTTGTTGATTGTTCCTTATGCTGTCCAAGACTTTTAGTTTGATATAATTCCATTTGTTTATTTTTGCTTTTGTTGGTGTCAGATTACAAATGTCATTGCCAAGACCTATCTATGTCAAGGATCTTACTGCCTATGTTTTTTTCTAGGAGTTTTATGGTCTCAGGTCTTACAATCAAATCTTTAATCCATTTTGAGTTATTTTTGTGTATACTTTAAGATAGTGGTCCAGTTTCATCCTTTTATATGTGACTGTCCAATTTTCTCTATACTGTTTATTGAAGAGACGATCCTTTCCCCATTATATTCTTGGTCTTTTGTCATAAATTAATTGACCATATATGTGCAGGTTTATTTTGGGGATCTCTGTTCTGTTTCACTCATCCACGTGTCTGTTTTTTATGACAATACCATCTTTTTAAATTATTATCAATTTTTAATATAACTTGAAATTAGCATGATACCTTCAACTTTGTTCTTCTTTCTCAATATTGCTTTGGTTATTGTCTTTTGTGTTTTCATACAAATTTTAGGAGTGTCTGTTCTATATGTGTAAAAAATGTCATTTGAATTCTGATAGGAATTGTATTGAATCTGTATATTCCTTTGAGTAGCATGGACATTTCAACAGTATTTATTCTTATAGTCCATGGATATGGAATGTCTTTCCATTTATTTGTGTTTCCTATAATTTCTTTCATTAATGTGTTATAGATTTTAATACACGGGTATATGCATGTCTTTCACCTTCTGGGTTAAATTTATTCCTGGGTATTTTGTGTTTTTTTTACGCAATTGTAAATGAGATTCTCTTAAATTATTAAGAATTTTTAATTTCATTTTCTAATAGTTTCTTATTACTGTATAGAAATACAACAGATTTTGGGGTTAGACTTTGTTTTCTTCAACTTTGCTGAATTTGTTTATTAGTTTGAGCAGGTGTTTTTTTTTTTTTTTTTTTTTTTTAGTTTTAGCAGTTTTTTGATGGAGTCTAGGTTTTTCTATATATATCGTGTCAACTGAAAATAGTGATAGTTTTACTTCTTCTTTTCTAATTTGGATGCCTTTTATTCCTTTTTCTTGATGAATTGTTCTGGCTAAGACTGCCAATACTATGTTGAATAAAAGTGGTAAGAGTGAACATCCTTGTTCCTGATCTTAGAGGAAAAGTTTTCAGCTTATCACCAGAATATGTGCTGTGGACTTGTCATATATGACCTTTTTTGTGTTGAGATAAGTTCCCTCTATATTAGCTTTGTTGAGAATTTGTATCATAAATGCGTGTTGAATTTGTCAAATGCTTCTTCTGTATCTGTTGAGATGATGATATGATTTTATCTTTCATTTTGTTAATGTACTGTATCACATTGACTGAGCAATAGATGTTGAGCCATCCTTGCATCTGCTGAATAAATTCCAATTGATCATGGTGTATGATCCTCTTCATGTATTGTTGAATTTGGTTTGCTAATATTTTTTTTTTAAGATTTCATTTATTTATTCATGAGAGACACAAAAGAGAGAGGCAGAGATTTAGGCAGAGGGAGAAAGAGGCTCCATGCATGGAGCCTGAGGTGGAATTCAATCCCAGGACCCAGTAATCATGACCTGAGCCAAAGGCAGACACTCAATAACTGAGCCACCCAAGTGCCTCAGTTTGCTAATATTTTGTTGAGGATTTTTACACTATGTTCATCAGGAATACTGGCCTGTGATTTTCTTTTCTTGAGGCATCCTTGTTTAGTATCAGGGTAATGCTTGCCCATAAAATGAGTTTGGAGAAGTTTCCTTTTCTACTACTTTTTGGAAGGGTTTGAGAGGATTGGTATTTGTTCTTTGAAAGTTTGGTGGAATTCACCAGTGAAACCTGATCCTAGACTTCTGTTTGTTTGGAGTTTTTGATTGCTAATTAAATCTTCTTACTAATAATCAGTCTGTTCAGATTTTCTATTTTATTATGATTCAGTCTTGGCAGGTTTTATGATTTTCTCTATATTTTTTCTATTTCACTAACTTTTGTCATCTTTATGATTTCTTTCTTTATATTTACTTTGTATCTACATTGCTCCCCTAGTTTTGAAAGTAGAAGCATATGTCGTCATTCATTTGAGACCACGCTTCTTTTTCCATCATAAATCTTTAATCCCAGAGGATTTTCTGACTTCCCTTGTGATTTCTTCCCTTTTCTTATGTCATTAGAGGCATGTTATTGCATCCCAAATATCTAAATGTTTGGGAATTTTCTAGATCTCTGAGTTATGAATTTCTTTTTTTAAAAGATTTATTTATTTATTCATGATAGATATATATATATAGAGAGAGAGGCAAAGACACAGGCAGAGGGAGAAGTAGGCTCCATGCTGGGAGCCCTACTTGGGACTGGATCCCAGGACTCCAGGATTGTGCCCTGGGCCAAAGGCAGGCGGCAAACCCCTGAACCACCCAAGGATCCCCATGAATTTCTAATTTCATTCTAAAGAGAGAATACACTTCAGATTACTTCAGTTCTGTTAAATATATTGACTTGTTTTATATTAGTGAATTTTCCATGTGTACTTGAAAAATAGTGTATTTTGCTATGAGTGTAACATTCTTTGAATGTTAGATAAATTGGTTGATAGTAGGGTTCAAAGCTTCTATATGCCTATTATTTTTTACCTACTTTATTAAATGTTGAAAAAGGAGTGTTGAAATTCCAACTATAATTGTGAATTTGTTTCTCCTTCCAGCTTTATCATTTCTGTGTGTCTTTTCTTCAGGTATTTTGAAGCTGTATTATAAGCTAAGCACATATAATAGAATATAATGACTTTTTGATGAATTGGTCCTTTTATCATTACAACATATTACTCTTTATCTCTGGTAATATCTATTGTTTTTAATTTACTTTTTCTAATATTAATACATAATTCCAGTTTTATTATATCCTAATTTAGGCTTAGAGACATATAATTTACATATAATAAAATTTAAACTTTAATTTACAGTTCATGAGTTTTGAAAAATGTAGACCTTTGTGTAATCAGCAGCATAATCAAGATAAATATTGCCATCATCACAAAAAGTTCCCTCAGGCTCCTTTGAAGTCAATCTTCTCCCTCCATCTTTTGTCCTTGCAAACCATTCTCTACTTTATATTTCCACATGTTTGCATCCAGAGTGCAATATAATTGAAATCAAACACTATAATCTTTTGTGCCAGTAATATTAGAAATTTGCTTCTTTTTATTGCTTAGTAATATTCCATCACATTGATGTACTATTTTTTGTTTATTCATTTTGTAGTTGATGGATACTTGGGTTTTTCTGATTTAGAGCTACTTAAAATAAGCTATTAAAATAATGCTTAATATAAGCATTCAAATAGAGGTCTTTCAGTACACATATTTTCATAAAGTTCTAGGCTTTAGGATGTATGAAACAGAAATCTTCACAAAGCTCACAACAATAACAAATTGAGATGGCCAGAGAATTGAAACATGGTATAAGTAAGCTGAAGACCTCCTCAGTGAATCATAACCTAGAATAAGTTTTACCTTCTGTGAACACAATTATTGGATTATGGCTGATTGAACTAAAAAAATAGCTTAGTAAAACCATGTGAGACAGCTACCAGAATTTTAGGAGGGCTGCATAAAGAGGTACCGGATGAGTTTCTGGAGATAATAATTCACCAAACAAGCTAAAGAATGAGAATAGTATAAAATGCTGAGTTTGGGGATCCCTGGGTGGCTCAGTGGTTTAGCACCTGATACTGGAGACCCGGGATTGAGTCCCACATTGGGCTCCCTGCATAGAGCCTGCTTCTCCCTCTGCCTGTGTCTGCCCGTCTCTCTCTCTCTCTCTCTCTCTCTCTGTCTCATGAATAAATAAATATTTTTTTTAAATGCTGAGTTCTGTTACCTCATGAAGTTCTTATGACATTGCTGCCATAATCACACTTTTATTCCAGGAACTCTACCTTACAAATATTTCCAGACTCAAAGTCAGATATATCTGCCACATTTGCAAGCAAAATGAATTCCCCACGATGAACCTACACTACTCTACCTGCCCAAGTGTTTACTTTCTGAAGCTGTTCATTTCTGTCTTAAGGTTAATCTTGATGAGTAGAGCCCAGATCACCTGCCTGTGCTTTGACTTCAAAAGAGACAGGTGAGATAAGTTCTTCAGGTCCTATTTTGGAGAGGAATAATTTGAAATATTAGTTCTTCAAATTTATTAATATTTTATTAAATATTCTGATCAACTTGAAATTATGGCAAATATCTATTGTATTCTCTTTGATATTTCTTGATTAATTAAGAGGTGGGTTCAAGGTAGCATTCATGCTAATAGAGAAAGAAATAGGAAAAATTGCAGAGGATGGTAACCACAGATCTGGTCCTAACAAATTTGAAGCGATGGGCAGAAAAGGGCATAAACCAGAGGAAAACAGACCATAAACCCTTTGAAGACAGGAATTATAATTTGCTTTGTTTTGTTTTTGTATATATTACTTTTTTCCCTGGTGTCAGACCTATTTCATGGTCTTAACTATCTTCCAACATACTCCTTCTCCCCTTCGTCTTTATAGGCATTCTGTTTCCTTCAATAAATCTCTTGCTTGCTTCATACCCCTTGGTGTCCTGTCTTCTATGCCCAAAACATGAAATGACACAGTTACATTAATAAGGAATCCATTTTTTAAATTAAAAAATAAAACAATACCAGTGGACTATTTTTTGGGTTAAAGTTTTGACACAACCATACCTAACATTAAACCTACCAAGGCCAGAAATGATATAACAGTGTCTTACTGGGCTTATCATAAGTGTCTCACTGGGCTTATCATAAATCTTAGCATCATAAATAGGAGGAAATAACCAACAGAAGGAGGTCTCATTAGCCCTGCAAGCTCATAAATAGAGTCAAATAACATATACCATTCCAGCAGTAAAAAGGTAAATGATTTATTTTATGAAAATTAGGGCCTTGCTTATTATGGGAAGTTCCTGTGAGATGTTTATGTGAGCTAGATTTCTTTTAAGAGAACAGAGTAAGGAGTGATAAGAATGGCTTGAGTCAGGGGAAACAGTCTGGAAGCTGGAGGGCTAAATTGGGCCGGAAGATCTGAATGGGTACATAGGAACTCCCTACACTTTCTGCTCAGTTTTTCTATAAAACTAAAACTTCTTTTTTTTTTTTAAGTCCATTTTAAAAAGCTAATTATTATGAATGTCCTTAAAAAGAGCAAGCACACTTGATGGGATGAGCACTGGGTGTTATTCTATATGTTGGCAAGTTGAACACCAATAAAAAATAAATTTAAAAAAAGGAAATAATTGAATAACAGAGGTTATGGTATCAGTACACACCTTAGTCCATAGTAAGTCACCTATATTTAGGTATTAAAGAAAAAAAAAAAGAGCAAGCACAGTTAAAGTTACAGAAGCCATGCCATCTATCCATGTTACTTTACCTAAGTTTCTTCACATATTTATCAACTGGCTCTCAAGACTCAAGATACTATAATACAAAAATGAAGCAGATTGGCTGGAGCAGAAGCTTTTGGAGGAAGATGGTTACTTCAAGGCTGGATGAACTCGTTATGTAGAAATTTTGGAAGACCGTGAAAGCTAGACCAAAGAGGAAAGTTGCCATTGTGGTTGTGATTGTCTTGGTTAACAGTAGGAAGCCAAATGTTTTGAGCAGGAGGATGATATTTAAGTGCCAACAACAAACACATGCAGAGGAATAAAATATTACTAGAATTAAAAGCAAAGTTATAAAGCAATTTTAAAATGGCCTTTAGATTTGTTATATTAAAAAAATTAGGAAAAATCATACCCCTGTAAAAGATGGATTTTACAGCATGTTTGGTGTGTCTGGGTCATAATATTCTTTAAATTCATGACCATTGGATGAACAAAGAAACAATGGAGTCATTCAAATGAAAAAAGAATTAGGCTGGTTTGTCTTAAGTTGTCTAGAAACTACTAGACATCCTCTCCAACATTTGTGGTTTCCTGCCTTGTTAATTTTCCCCATTCTCACTGGTGTGAGGTGGTATCTCATTGTAGTTTTGATTTGTATTTCCCTGATGGCAAGTGATGCAGAGCATTTTCTCATATGAATGTTGGCCATGTCTATGTCTTCCTCTGTGAGATTTCTGTTCATGTCTTTTGCCCATTTCATGATTGGATTGTTTGTTTCTTTGGTGTTGAGTTTAATAAGTTCTTTATAGATCTTGGAAACTAGCCCTTTATCTGATATGTCATTTGCAAATATCTTCTCCCATTCTGTAGGTTGTCTTTGAGTTTTGTTGACTGTATCCTTTGCTGTGCAAAAGCTTCTTATCTTGATGAAGTCCCAATAGTTCATTTTTGCTTTTGTTTCTTTTGCCTTCGTGGAAATATCAGAAAGGGAGACAGAACGTAAAGACTGCTAACTCTGGGAAACGAACTAGGGGTGGTAGAAGGGGAGGAGGGTGGGGGGTGGGAGTGAATGGGTGACGGGCACTGGGTGTTATTCTGTATGTTAGTAAATTGAACACCAATAAAAAAAATAAATAAATAAATAAAAAAAAAAAAAGAAACTACTAGACATCTAGAAACATCTTCCCTCTACTGAAAACTTCCTGTTTAAAGACAAATATGTGAGCATTCCGAAGATTTCACTTTTCAATTCTGTGGTCAGTCTTCTATCTTCCAGTGTTGGAACCCATCATTAAACATTTGCTCTGGTGACTATGAAGTAAGGGGGGCTGTTCTGAGACTGTCAGGAGAGGCAGTGCGGGGATGACTTTGAGACAGACACGTATTATCTTGCCCCCAGCCACACAGACTGACATTAAATCGCTCAAGTGATGATCCAGAGGATAGCATTGTTCACTGTAGCTCCAGGTCCTGCTTCTTGCTCTGTTCCTTTAAAGGTGACTAAAGATAGAGAGGGATGAAAAATCCACCAAATGAAAAAGAAGAGGAGAAAAGCAATGTGAAATATGAGGAAAGGGCAGATAGGAGATCCTCTCAAAGATGAATTTGTTATGAGATTCAGATTTATGGTTGAAGTCAGTAAAAGCCCACAAGGGGAATATGCAGTAAGAACATTGATAATAAACTCATTAGAAATGTCTCCAAAGAATGTCTGAGTAGTGATTCTAATTCTAAGGATGCAGAGGTATCATATTAGCTTCAGATGTGGGGCAATATGTAGGGCATTTGGGGAGTTACCAAGGGAAATTAGATGACAGCTACTGGAAGGAAATTGCTATAGGTAAACCAAGGATTGAGAATATGCACATGCAGATCTGAGATTAAAAGTTAGCACTGCAATCTATTGTATCTGGTATGATATAGTCTCTGTAAAATAATTTCCTTTATCCTAACACCTACAGCAAGTTTCTTATCTATGAGACTGATAACCCTGTGTTGGTCACAAGTGTTTGTAGAATAGCTCGAGATTTCATGTATCCACACTAACATTTCTTTCTATGATGAGAGAGTTAATTGCATAGAGGAGTGCGAAGCTGGAAGAAAACAAGCCTATTAACTATTAACAGGGTATGATTACCATTTTTTTCTAGTCTATTTAATGGACTAGACCATAATAGAAAAAGAATTCTTCAGCTATAGAGAAAAATCTCAATCCTAACTTTTATAAATTCTCTTAAGTATCTGCCTAGGTTTAACCTCATGATTGACTTTGATTTCTCATCAATTTTTTTTTTTTAGTCTTTGTTCCAATTTTTAAATCTGTCTTAAATCTTTCATGGTGTTTATATTCCACCCCACCATCAAGCATTCTTATCTCTCTACCCTGACTCTTTTTTTCTTACTGCAACTTCCCTTCCAAACAAGGAATGTTTATTTATTTGGGAATACTAGTAAAAATGACTAAAAAAGGAATAGTGAAAATGCAGTTCCAGGACCACATAGTTTCCCCACTGTAATTTGCTTCACTTAATACTCTTCTGTTTTTACTAGGATCTTAGCTGCACCTGCTCTAAAATATGGTAACAGCTCTCAGAACATTTCCTTTAAACCAAGCTGCTCAAGGCAACTTGCCAAAACTCACCTTAAACTATTTGGATAATGAATGTGGAACTAACTCCCTGCCTGTTTTCACTTTCATGCCCACCACAAGGCAGTTTATGTGTGTTAGTAATCACAAGTGCTGTTTATATTGTGTCTTCGCTCCACTGAGCCAAGTACTTTGAGTGGTAGACAGAGTTCTAAAGATAGACCTCCAAGAATCCCACCCCCTAGTTATTTAAAAAATACGAATTGAGATGCTGTCGTAAAGGGGCTTTAAAGATGGAATTAAGGTTACCCATCAGCTGACCTTAAAAATAGGAAGATTATTCTGCTGAGTACCATGCAATCACATGGGCCTCAAAAGCAGACAAAACAGGCAGAGAGCTGTGGCAGGATATGAAAACAAAGGAGATAGGAGGCAAAAGGAGAAATCAGAATCAAAGCATGAGGAATATTCTACTAACTGTTGCTGGCTTTGAAGATAGAGAAAGAAGGATATGAGCTAACAACTATAGGCAGCCTCTAGAAGCTATAAATGAGCCCTGGCCAAAAGATAGCAAGTATAGGGAACCTCTGTGAACAAACACATGGGATGGAATGCAGCCAACAATTTGAATGGGTTGTAAGGGGATCCATCTCCAGAATTCCCAGAAAGAAACACTTTCATTTTGGCCTTTTGCAACTCAGAGCAACCATATTGTGCTTGGACTTCTGACCTATAGAAACTGTGAAATAATAAATTTGTGTTGTTCTAATTAAGTGTGGGGTAATTTGTTATAACAGCAAGACAAAATAAGATGAGTTAGGCAAGTAGAACATTATCACTAAATTTCTATTATATCCAAGCATTTGTGCTAGCTGCAAGGGACAGTAAAACAAAGGATGAAGATAGTCTTTGCCCTTTCTGGGCTTTTATTCTAGTGGGTGGGACTATGTATGTATCTACATATGCATGCACACCTATATTTGTATATATCATTAGCCCGTCGTGTTTGGTGAGTGTTGAGGAAGAGAAAAGCTAGGAAACAGAAAAACCTGAGTGGTTGTCCTGCATCTATAGCTAGTGCAGGCCCTTCCGTGTTGCTTCCACTTTTGCCTGAGAAACATAGTACTTCTGTTTAATTTATTGGATTATGTCTAAAATGTCTTAATTAACATTGTAAATATATGCACAGAGTTTTAAATTTTTATCATAGATCAGAAAAAGGAAAGCTCTTTTTTTATTTCCTAAAGATCAGCCACACTAAGGTCTCCTGGTTAAGCAGTGCTAAAATGCTGAGTGTTTCTCTGATCAAGGTATTCACAGAAGCACTGAATTTTAGTTTATAGTTGAACTATTAGGTTCAAATTATGTTCAGTTGGTGGCACCTTCTCCTGCAATTTCTGGAATAAACCGATCTATTTTTCTTATAGATAAAAGTTTTATATATATTCATATAAATGCAAGAATACTTTCTAAAAATATATAAATTATTATAGTCATTTTCATATAGTCATTTAGTTTAGTCACTTATATGTAGTCATTATATATCGTCATTTAATTTTAATACTTCTGAAATGTAAATTTTCTGTTGAAAATTTGTTCTTCATACAGACAAAAAGATAATTTCTATTCTTTTCCCAACTCTTTTTTGGCATATATATGTATATAGTATATGGGTATATATATGACACTTATATGCACAAGCCTATGTATGTGTAAGTGCATATATATATATATATATATATATATATAAATATATAGTGAGCCGTATATTATATATATATAATGCCTTTTGGGAGGACAATCATTAGTTGAAATGTATGTTAGTAATCACAAGTGCTGTTTATATTGTGTTAGTAGTCACAAGTGCTGTTTATATTGGGCCTTAAATGGGCCTCTTAAAAGGGCCTCTAATTTCAAATGTGATGATATCTTATCTAAAATATCTTTATCTAACCTTTCTGGTTTGAAGTAATGTATACTTTCTTCCTATTTTTTCCCTGAAATTGGCTCCTACTGGCAGGTTCTTATGTTCTAGATCTACTCGCCACTGGTGCCTTTGCTAGTAACATGTTCAACAACTGCAGTATTATGTGCCTTGGGGTAAAGTTAGAGATGTTGTTGATTAAAATTCAAATATTATAGAGTGAGGATAAACTTAACTGACTAAAAGCAATGATTCATTACCTGTAGTTAATATATAAGCTTGCTAATGAAATTTGGAACAGGTAAGTTTTCAAAAAAATTAATTCAACTATAATTACAAAAGCTGCACAAATCGTAAATGTAGAGGTTGACCAATCATTACATTCATATGCATCCATGTAACCAATAAAGTACAGAACCCTACCAGCATCCCAGGAAACTCCCTTATGTCCCCTTCCAGTCAGAATCCTCTAAGTCAACCACTCACCTGGTTTCAATCACAAAAATTAGTTTTGCCTCTGAATAAGTTTGAATTGAAATTGGGAGGAAGTTAATAAGAAAAATGAGGAGGACAGACTTGGGCAGAGGTTCCTAGGTACCCTGGTATGAATCTCAGGTGAAGAAAGAAAGAATAAAAAACAATTATTGCCTCTTTCTTTGCTCCAGAGTGCCATGGGAAGGCTCAAATAACAGAGGTGGAAACATTTCGCAAAGATCACATAAAAATATGTGAAAGATATAAAACATTGAAAGATATAAAACCTACATCTCCAACTAACAAATAAGTTATATCCCAAAAGCTCATTTATAAATTCATCACTGGGGGATCCCTGGGTGGCGCAGCGGTTTAGCGCCTGCCTTTGGCCCAGGGCGCGATCCTGGAGACCCGGGATCGAATCCCACGTCGGGCTCCCGGTGCATGGAGCCTGCTTCTCCCTCTGCCTGTGTCTCTGCCCCCCTCTCTCTCTCTCTCTGTGTGACTATCATAAATAAATAAAAATTAAAAAAAAAAAATAAATTCATCACTGGGAACTTGGAACCTACTTTCCCATAGAAGCAATGTCGTAAATGTCATAAATGATGATTGGGATCCCAGGTTACTCATATAAGCCTATATTAAGCATAATGTGTCTGAAACATTGTACATTTAAAATGAAAAATAGGTTCAAATCCACAACACACATAATTAAGCAAAACAGAAAAAATGAATAATTATTCCTATTTATCTTGATGTTGGTACTTTAGAAAATCCAGGTTTAATTAGAGGAGATATGTGACAGTAATTTATTTAGGTTTTGAAAAGATTTCAGGGGCATTTTCAAATACTTTAGATGATGTTTTTCTTTATTTTATTTTTCTATTTTTACTCTGAAAATATCACTTCTTGTTACCCTGATACAGGTGACTCTCTAACCTTAGGCCTATAGTCATCTACCATTTATGATCAATAGCAGGTGGCTTAGGCTTTCACTTTAGTAAAAGGAGAATGATATCAACATTTTGTTCCTCCTTTTCAAAATCTCTTTCCTCTCCAGAAAAAAATTTGGAAGATGTGATTGGGAATTATGCCTCAAAGATCCTCCAACTCTACAGGGCCTCATTGGTCAAAGGCCCCAGTGTTGTGCTCAGGAATATACCAGTGTATTTTATTTTTTTTAAGATTCTACTTGTTTATTCATGAGAGACACACAAAGAGAGAGGCAGAGACATAGAGGGAGAAGCAGGCTCCCCATGGGGAGCCCGAAACAGGACTAGATCTGGCATCATGACATGAGCCAAAGGCAGTCACTCAACCACTGAGGCACCCAGGCATCCTATACCAATGTATTTGTGTTGAGGCCATGGCCTCCACACATTACTCCCAGCTTATGACTATGCACAATTAAGGCACTTATGATTCTGGAAGAAAAATAATAGCTCTGCTCTGATGGCTGCTTTTGCTGGAGGACTCCCTAATGGCATTGGTAAACCTGCTTTTAACTGCAGAACAGAAGAGGGCCTTCTACCCATAATTCCCTCCCTCTCTCCTTCACTCAGGCTTAGAATTGCATTGTACTCTGACAACACTTTCTCATTTTTCTTTTACTGTGTTTTCCCTATGTTTTTTTTTTTTTTTATTATTATATCTTAACACCTGCTTCTCGGAAGACTTCCCAGACTAACATAGACATGCTCTCTATTTAAGAGTTGCACTAAGCCTGAGTTGGGGGGAAGGATGTTAAGAGAAAACAAGTTGGAAGAAGAATAATAGAAAAAAGAAATATATGTTCACTAAGGCCTTAAGAATAAAAAGTGTAAGGCAAACCATAAGATAGACTCTTACCTATAGAGAACAAAGTGACGGTTGCTGGTGCATAGGCAGGCAGGAATGGGCAAAAGGGTGGTGGGTATTAAGGAGGACATTTGTGATGAACACTAAGTGTTATATGTAAGTGATGAATCACTAAATTCTACTCCCAAAACTAATATTACACTATATGTTAAGCAACTATAATTTAAATAAAAACTTGAAACAACAGCAACAGAAATAAATTGCAGATAATCTTCTCCAAAAGAAAAAGAATAAAAGATGTAAGGGATCCTGGGGTGCCTGGTGGCTCAGTTGGTTAAGCTTCCAACTCTTAATTTTGGCTCAGGTCATGATCTCAAGGTTCTGAGGTCAAGCCCTTTTTGAGCTCATGCTGGGTATGGCTTAAGATTTTCTCTCTTCCTCTCCCTCTTCCCCTTCCTCTCCCTGCTTTTTATGTTCTCTCTCTCTTAATAAAAGGATGTAGGCAGTAGAAAAAGCAAACAGAAATTAAGAGTATAAAGTTGATGGTTATAAGCCCCATTGTATTATCCACCAGGAAATTAAGAAAGGCACTCCATTTTATAATTCACATTGAGTGCTACCCCTAAGTCAGTGAAAGTCAAAACATTCCTTCTTAAATATCATATTTTTCTTTACCTTTAAATTCCAAGATTTGGGATAAAGTTCTCAGCTATGATGGGAGTATGTATGTCTCTAGACACCATGGTCTCTTTTTATTGCCACTGTAAGAACTTACCATTATAAAAAACAAAAAACAAACAAACAAACAAAAACAACCAAGAGATACAGCTAATAAGTCAGTAATGGAAATAAAAATAAATCTTAAAAACACCTATCAAATCTAAAGGCAATCAAGAAAAAAGAAAAAAAAAGAACAAAGAACAAATACGATAAAAAGAAAGCAAATGTCAAGAGAGTAAAATTAAACCCAACCATTTCAGTTACGTTAAATATAAATAGTCTAAATATTGCAATCAAAAGCAGAAATTGTTGAAATAAGTAAAAATCAAGATGTAATTGCAATTTAATAATCAAAACATGGGTACTTTGTAGTCAAAATATGAAAAAAATATATATACCATAGAGAACAGTCCTAAGAAAACTGGAGTGGCTCCATAGATATTAGACAAAGTTGACTTTAGGACAAAGAATATCAACAGAGATGAAAAATCTGATAAAAGGATGAATTAATCAAGAGGATTTAATAATTGAAAATGTTTATGCACCTAATTAAAGAGTTTTAAAACAAAATAGACCAAATCTGAGAAGTCTAAAAGGAAAATAAACAAACCTACAGTTAAAATTAGACATTTTTAAATTCCTCTCTTTATAGATACACTAACAGAACTAATAGAAGTACACTGAACGTCATTAAGGATATAGAAAATTTGAACAACTGTATCAAAGAAATTTAACTAGTTGACATTTTTAGAGTGTTAGTAAAAAATTCTCAAAAAACCTAAAAAGCAAAATATAAGGAATACAATGATATAATCTCAATGTAATGGGAAGATTATAGCTATATTTGTGGTGAACATAGCATAATGTATAAACTTACTATATCACAAAGTTGTACTCCTGAAACTAATATAACATTGTGTGTTGAATATACTCAAATAAAAAGAATTTAAGAATTTTTAAGAGTAAAATATTTTATGTGCTCTACTATAATGACATTAAATTACAATTTAATAAAAATAAATTATCTAGAAAATCCACCAATATTTGAAAAATCAGCAGTATACTTAAAAAATGTCAGGTGGGTCAAAAATTTAAAAGTGAAAATGAGAAAAGTTTTCTAATTGACTGATAATGAAAATGTACTATATCAAATTTGTGAGATATAGCTACTGCAGTGTTTAGAAGGAAAGTCAAAGCTTTAAATGCTAGTGTATTTTAGACATATGGGAGGTACAAAATCACTAATCTGTAATTTTCTGTAATTTTGCCTTAGAAAGTTAAAATAAAAGCAGAGTAAACAAAAAAGGAGGTGGAAGGGAGGAACTGATATTTAAGAATAGAAGCCAATTAAACAAAGAACAGAAAAATAGTTAAAATATATATATATATATATATATATGAAACCAAAAACTTGTGTTTTGAAGAGATCAACAAAGTTAATAAAGCTTGAGTTAGCCTGATCAAGAAAAAAAGCAGGAATATACCAATTTTCAAAATTATAAATGAAAGTATATCACTAGAGACATTGCAGACATTAAATGATAATAAAGAACCATTATGAACATCCTTATTCTACAAATATTGATAATCTAGATGAGATTAAAATTTATTTAAGGACCCATTAAATTTATGAATCTGGCCCAAGAAAATGTAGAAAAATCTGAATAGTCCTACATGTATTTAAAAAACTGAATTCATAATTCAAAGTCACAAGAAAACTTCGGATAGAGATTGCTTTAATGATGAATTCTACAGACATTTAAGGAAGCAACAGTAACAATCACACATAAACTCTTGCGGAAAGTAGAGGGAGAGGCATTATTTTCCAATTCGTATCCAAAGGCCAGAGTATGCTAACACCAAATCCAAAAATCTCACAACAAAAGAATACTACGACATATCTCCCTCCATGGACTTAAAGTGTGAAAATCCATACAAAATTTTAGGAAATTATATCCAATAATATATGAAATGGAGAGCATACCTGACTGAATAGGTTTTTCCTAAAGAATGCAAGGTTGATTTAACTTCCAAAAAATCAGTCATTTTAATTTAGTACATTAATAGAATAAAGTAGTAAAAGTATATGATAATTTCAATAAATGCAGAAATCGCATTTCCAAAATTCAATACTCATTCATTTAAAAAAATTTCTAAATGTTCAACAAACAAGAATAGAAGGAAACCTTTTTAACCTGACTATGGGCATCTCTAAAGAACTTATAGCTAACATTATATTCAACAATGAAAGGCTCAATGATTTCCATTTAAGATAAGGAACCAGGAAAGGTTTTAGTCAACATTGTAGTATCGTTTCTATCCAGTGAAATTTGATAATACAAAGAAACAAAAAATCCTAAAAATGGAAAAGGAAGGAATAGAACTCTCTGAAGAGGACACGATTGTGTTCATAGAAAAATGTAATAAACTACTAATATGCTGCTTAAGGTGTTAAGTGAATATATCAAGATTGGATATGCAAAATCTGTGTATATTTTATATATTTGCTATGAATAATTAGCAAAAGAAATATAAAAAATCAACTCCAGTAAAAAAGGCACTAAAAATATTACTGAAGAATAAATTTAGAAAAATTTTATATGACCTGTATACTGACAACTACAAAACAGTGACAAAGGGTAGAGCACTTGGGTGGCTCAGTAGGTTAAACACCTGCCTTTGGCTCAGGTCATGATCCGGGGTACTTGGATCGAGCCCTGCATTGGGCTCTCTGCTTGGTGGCAAGTATGCTTCTCCCTCTCCCTCTACCTCTGTGATTTCTCTGGCTCTCACTCTCTAAAATAAATAAAGAAAATCTTAAAAAAAAACACAACAAAGGAAATAAAAGACATGTTTCTCAAATGCTATGCAAAAAGCATGAAATATAAAAGAAAATATGGACATGATAAAAATTTTTAAAACTTTCACTATTTGAGACTTTTTGAAGATTATTTATGTTAGGGAGAGCACAAGTGGGAGGGGCATAATTTAGAGGGAGAGAGAATCTGAAGCAGAATCTATTCTGAGTGCAGAACTCCATGCAGGGTTTGATTTTATAGCCCTGAGATAGTGACCTCAGCCAAAACCAAGAATCATATCTTTAACCAACTGCACCACCCAGGCACCCCAACTTTTGCTATTTTGAAGGCAATTAAGAAAACAAAAAATCAAGCTATATTGAATGAGAGCAAGTATTCACAAAACCTATACCTGACAATGGGCTTAAATCTAGGATATCTAAATAGTATATATTCCAACTCAATAGTAAGTTTAAAAATACCATTTAAAATGAGGAAATGGTCTAAGAAGATACTTCACAAAAGACAAATGGGCAATAAGCACATAAAAAGATGTTCAAGTCCTTAGTCGTTATAGATATGCAATTTCGATGAAAATAAGACACCAATATTTATCTATTAGGCTAAAATCAAACAGACTGACAATATCAAGTGTTATCAAGGATGTGGAACAAGTCTTTTATATCCTACTGGTGGGCATCCCAAAACAATAGTGCTGCTGTGGAAAACAACAGGACAGCATCGTATGAAGTGAAATATATGAACTACGGATGCATGCAACAATACGGGTGAATCTGAAAAATACTATGTCGAGAAGAAAAAAGCCAGAAACAAAACAATACACATGTATCCTATTTATACAAGTTCAAGAATCGGCAAAATCAACATTTGATGATGAAACTCAGAATAGCAGGGGATCCCTGGGTGGCTCAGCGGTTGAGCACCTGCCTTCAGCCCAGGGCGTGATCCTGGAGTCCCAGGATCGAGTCCCACGTTGGGCTTTTTGTATGGAGCCTGCTGCTCCCTCTGCCTGTGTCTCTGCCTCTTTCTCTCTTTGTGTTTCTTATGAATAAATAAATAAAATCTTAAAAAAAAAGAAACTCAGAATAGTGTATACCTATAAAGGGTAGGGATTAACAGTAAGGGGTTGAAGGAATTTCTTGGTGTGATGAAAGTATTCTGTATCTTAATTGCGGTGATGGTTAGATCGGTGCATGCATTTGTCAAAACTCATCAAATAGTGCACTTAAATCTGGGTATTTCACTACATGTAAACTTGAACTCATTGTAAGAATCTAAACGTAGTGATGATAACAGGCACAGAAGAGATGCTCACCATCACTAATCATTAGGAAATGCAAATCGAAATCATAATAAATATCACCTTATACGTGTCAGAGTTGCTAGTTTCAAAAAGATAAGAAATAACAAGTTTTGGTGAGAATGTAGAGAAAAAGGAAGACTTAAGCCCTATTGGTGGGAATGTAAATTGGTGAAACCACTGTTGAAAACGGTATAGGGTTTCCTCAAAAAATTAAAAATAGATATACCGTATGATCTAGTAATTTCACCCCTGTGTATTTATCCAAAGAAAATGAGAATATTAATTTAAAAAGATATATGCATCTCTATGTTTATTGTAGAATTATTTACAGTAGCCAAGATATGGAAGCAACCCAAGCGTCCATTGACAGATGATGGACAAAGAAGGTGCTCCATACGTACAGTGAAATATTATTCAGCCATTAAAAATGATGAGATATTGCCATTTGTGACATAAGTAGACCTACAGGATATAGTGATATATGAAATAAGTCAGACAGAGAAAGATAAATGCCGTGTAATTTCTCTTACATCTGGAATCTAAAAAACAAAACAAAGCAGAAACAGACCCGCAAATACAGAGAACTAATTGGTGGTTGCCAAATGGGCGGGGGGGAGGAGGGGGGACTGGGGGAATGGATGAAGGGTCATGGCAGGTACAGGCTTCCAGTTATAAAGTGAATAAGTCACGTGAATGAAAGGTACATCATAGGGAATATAATCAGTGGTATTTAATAGCATTGTATGGTGACAGATGGTAGCTACACTTGTGAAGACACCATAACATAGAGAGTTGTTGAGTTGCCAAATCACTATGTTGTGTATCTGAAACTAATGTAACTTTGTGTGCCAACTATGCTTCAATTTTTTTAAAAAGACGATTGATGTCCATTTGTATTATATATGGTTCTCCGCCCCCTTTCTTTCAATATGGAGGTGTCCTTGGGTCTCAATGAGTTTTCCAGACAGCATATCAATGGGTCTTGTTTTTTTTTTGTTTTTTGATTTTTGTTTTTTTGTTTTTTTTTTTTTTTTTTTGTAATCTAACCTGATACCCTGTGTCTTTTGACTGCAGCATTTAGTCCATTTTCATTCAGAATATTTATTGAAAGATACAAATTTAGTGCCATTGTATTACCTATAAAGTCCCTGTTTCTGTAGATCATCTCTGTTCCTTTCTGGCCTTTGTTACTTTGGGGCTCTCTCTTTGCTCAATGGATTCCCTTTAATATTTCTTGCAAGGCTGGTTTATTCTTCATGAATTCCTTTAGTTTTTGTTTGTCCGGGAAACTCTTTATCTCTCCTTTTTATTATGAATGACAGCTCTGCTGGATAAAGTATTCCTGCTTGCCTATTTTTCCCAGTTAGCACATTGAATATATCATGCCAGTACTTTCTGGCCTGCCAGGTCTCTGTGGACAGGTCTGCTACCACCTTATGTTTTACCTTGTAGGTTAAAGACCTCTTGTCCTGAGCTGTTTTCAGGATTTTCTCTTTATCTCTGAAATTTGCAAGTTTTTCTACTATATGTTGAGGTGTTGATCTATTTTTATTGATTTGGGGGGCTTCTCTGTGCTGCCTGGACTTGAATGCATGTTTCCTTTCCTATATTAGGGGAGTTCTCAGCTATAATTTGTTCAAATAAAACTTCTGCCCCTACCCTCTCTCTCATCTTCTGGGACCCTTATTTTTCGAATATTACTTTGCTTTATGGTATCGCTGATTTCTTGAAATCTCTCTCGTGATCTAGTAGTTGTATTTTCTCTTTTTCTCAGTTTCCTTACTTTCCATCATTTTGTTTTCTATATCACTGGCTCTCTCTTTGGCCTTATTTATCCTAGCAGTCAGTGCCTCCATTTTTTACTGCATCTCGGTAATAGCATTTTTAATTTCAGCCTGATTAGATTTAGTTCTTTTATTTCTACACTGAGGGGTTCTCTGGTGTCATCTATGCTTTTTTTAAGCCCAGCTAGTATCTTTATAATCATTGTGTTGAATTCTAGTTTCAACATCTTACTTATTCCATATTGGTTAAATCCATGGCAGAGAGTACTACATCTTGTGCTTTCTTTTGCAGTGAATTTCTCCTTCTAGTTATTGTGTCCAGAAAAGAAAAGATAAAAGAAAGAAAAAAAAACAGCAATAACAATAGCAACAATAAAAACTTCAGGAAGTGTTTTTGGTGTATGCTGTGTGCACTCTGCTGCTGTGTTTTGGCTGCTCTCTCCCACTGGTTTGTCCTCTACAGAGCTCCTCCTTATTTGGAGTAGGGAGTGTTTTGACCTCTAAGTAAGTATGCTTTGATTTATTTGTGAAGTTAAGCCTGTAAAGGAAAAAAGAAAAGAAGAAAAAAGAAAAAGAAAAAAGCCTGATCCAAGATGAGAGAAAAGGAAATGGAAAAAAAATGGATACAAACAGACAAATAATAAACCTTAATCCTGATTCCAAAAAATAAGAAACAAGGAAGGAAAGAAGAGTAGGGAAAGAAGAACAGTAAAAAAAAAAAAAAAAAAAATAAGAAGCCTGATCAGAAAAATAAGAGAAGGAAACAAATGAACCAACCAATGAACAAAAGATTATAAGCTGATACCAAAGAGAGAGAGAGAGAGAGAGAGAGAAAAGAAAAACGTATATATAAATACATACATATATATATAAAATAAAGGATAAAAATAAAAAATAAATAGAAAAATTAAAAAGTAAAAAAAAATTAAATTAATAAAAGGAAAAAAAGACATTTGGATATCCAGGAAAGAAGTAAGAGATGAATAGGATATAGTTAAGATGTTTTTAATAACAAGCTATGGATAATTTACATGGATAAATTTGAAACTTTAGATCTATATTTTTAAATGTAGATCAGTGTGTGTGTATGACATGCATAAAATATCACTAAATCTGAATCTGTTTTCAAAGTAAATAAATCCCAATAGTTCATTTTTGCTTTTGTTTCTTTTGCCTTCGTGGATGTATCTTGCAAGAAGTTACTATGGCCGAGTTCAAAAAGGGTGTTGCCTGTGTTCTTCTCAAGGATTTTGATGGAATCTTGTCTCACATTTAGATCTTTCATCCATTTTGAGTTTATCTTTGTGTATGGTGAAAGAGAGTGGTCTAGTTTCATTCTTCTGCACGTGGATGTCCAATAAGAAGCTTTTGCACAGCAAAGGATACAGTCAACAAAACTCAAAGACAACCTACAGAATGGGAGAAGATATTTGCAAATGACATATCAGATAAAGGGCTAGTTTCCAAGATCTATAAAGAACTTCTCAAACTCAACACCAAAGAAACAAACAATCCAATCATGAAATGGGCAAAAGACATGAACAGAAATCTCACAGAAGACATAGACATGGCCAACATGCACATGAGAAAATGCTCTGCATCACTTGCCATCAGGGAAATACAAATCAAAACCACAATGAGATACCACCTCACACCAGTGAGAATGGGGAAAATTAACAAGGCAGGAAACAACAAATGTTGGAGAGGATGTGGAGAAAAGGGAACCCTCATACACTGTTGGTGGGAATGTGAACTGGTGCAGCCACTCTGGAAAACTGTGTGGAGGTTCCTCAAAGAGTTAAAAATATACCTGCCCTACGACCCAGCAATTGCACTGTTGGGGATTTACCCCAAAGATACAAATGCAATGAAACGCCGGGACACCTGCACCCCGATGTTTATAGCAGCAATGGCCACGATAGCCAAACTGTGGAAGGAGCCTCGGTGTCCAACGAAAGATGAATGGATAAAGAAGATGTGGTTTATGTATACAATGGAATATTACTCAGCTATTAGAAATGACAAATACCCACCATTTGCTTCAACGTGGATGGAACTGGAGGGTATTATGCTGAGTGAAGTAAGCCAGTCAGAGAAGGACAAACATTATATGTTCTCATTCATTTGGGGAATATAAATAATAGTGAAAGGGAATATAAGGGAAGGGGGAAGAAATGTGTGGGAAATATCAGAAAGGGAGACAGAACGTAAAGACTGCTAACTCTGGGAAACGAACTAGGGGTGGTGGAAGGGGAGGAGGGCGGGGGGTGGGAGTGAATGGGTGACGGGCACTGGGGGTTATTCTGTATGTTAGTAAATTGAACACCAATAAAAAATAAATTAAAAAAAAAAAACAAAAAAAACAAAGTAAATAAAAAATAAAAGTAGTGTAATAATGATAATAATGTTACAATAGCAGCAGCTAACATTTGCGTCCTCTCAGTGACTTTCATTATGTTTTAAGTACTTTTTATGAGTTAACTAATTTAATTCTAACTTTGACCCCATGAAATTATATTACTATTGCTACTTATTACTATGTTATAGGTTCAAAAATTGAGGATCCAAGAGATTAAATAATTTGCTCAAGGCCAAATGACTAGTAAATGATGAAATCAGAAATTGAACCCAGATGGTCTAGGTCTACAGTGTAAATTCTGAATCTGATGCTCTACTGCCTTTTGAAAGTAGTACACAATCATGGAAAAATTAAAATCAAATAGTAGAAAATCATAAAATGAAGCCTCACCTTCCTATTCATCCTACTTATTAACTACTATTAATGTTTTTTTCAGCTTTCTTAGAAATATTTTTACATATACAGATTTGTATCATATCAGATTACATTGGGCCACATAATATTATAGAAAATATTGTAGGTCACATATACTTTTACATACATAATTTTACAAATAAAGGCCTACAACTTGCATTCCTATACTTAATATACTTGGGTATTTTTTCTAATCAGTACAGGTAGACATACCGCTTTTGAGGTATTTGAAAGAATATCTGAAAGACTATAATATTGAAATGTGTGTTGGTTTCAACCCTCAGCAGCTTCCTAGTGAATTCTGAAACTGGTCTCCATACACAGAGGGCTGCGAGAGACTGAAGTAAGAGGCAGATCACTCTAGACTGGTAGGTGGTAGGTCTAATAAGCAAGGGAATTCAAATACCAGGTTTATCTTAGGAAGCCACAAGATGAGTAGATTTCTGCACCAGCCTTCCAGAATCTTAAGTTTATCTAGTGGCCTTAACCGGGTTCTATTGTGTTTACCATCCAGATCGTCTCAACAACACGTTATTTTCTCAAGTCTGCATCTTTGAAAATGGCTTCCACTGTGGGAACAGTGGGCATAATGTAGATTCCAAGGGCAGGGAGTGAATGAGAAGCCTCCAATGGCCCACATCCAGCCCTTGGGTCAACTGGTAGTTGTGCCTTCTCAGTTACCTTTAACACTCCACCCTTCATGACCAGCTCTTAGAATCTTCCACGCCCTTCTCTTCCATAATGTGCTCTCAGTGGTCAGCAAGGTATTTCATCAATAAGAAGACGACGGCTCATTCGGTGTCTGTCTGACTGCAATGGAGGCAGATATCACAACAACAATATAGGTACAAGCAAGAGAAAACTAAGATAATTATTTCCCAAACTAAGTATCATTTTTCCCCCCACCAAAAGCCCCATGATCCAAACCACTGATTTACTAAGTCCCATAGGCTAGTGGTTTGATCACTCTGGGCCTTCACTTGTGTCTTCATGTGATTTCATAAGGATGATGCATTAGGAGACTGATCAGGGTATGAACAATAACACTCTGGATAATGGCACAGGTGCCTCCTTGTGAGGCAGTAATAATGTCCAAGCCCTTTCTGTTTTGGAGGACAGCTTTTCTTATTAGAGACGTTTCGGTTTTTGGTAAAGATAGCCTTTGCCAGAGGTCTCTTGTTGGGTGAATTTAGTAAGGGCTTCTATGTCTTCCACAACATCCTCCAGGCCAATGGAGGAAACAAAGACAGCATCCAAGTGATCAAACCGGTAGAAAACAGAATATGCTCCTTTGGCCTTGAAGCAAGAGAGGTTGGCGATTTTTGTTACTCTGGGGCAAATTCTCTCCTACGCCTGGAGAAAACCCATAGTGTAGTGGTTCAACCATCCAGTGGAAGTTGCGGCCAAATATTTGTGGCACACAACTTTTGGTTCCCATCCAGGGCTATCCAATAAACATCTAGGAAGCAGAACCAGTTTGTGCCAAACCAGTCACTATCCTTTAATGGGACAGAATGACTACACAGTTCCAGTCTTGTCTATCCCATATTCCTAGTACAACTGGGAGTTTTAGGGATGGCTGGGTGCTCAAATGTCCATAACCACAGGGTAAGTCACACAAACCTATTCCAAATCTGAGTATAGCCACCAATAGCTCTATTTTGAAGACCCTTCTGATCAGCAGTCTGATGGGCTGCTTACGTAGTTTGATTGACAGAAAAAGATGCCCAGGGTTATTGGCAATATGTACCACAGGCCAGGCTCAATATTGGTAATACCAGATGAATTAAGGGTACTAATCCTGGCTTGTTCCTTTATAATGCATTACTTTAAGCCTTTCTAATCCCCGCTCTGGAGCGATGATACCCATCATGGCAATCCTGATGAGCTAGAGAGGGACAGTTTCCCAC
Organism: Canis lupus familiaris; assembly: GCF_011100685.1. Classification (NCBI taxonomy): domain Eukaryota; kingdom Metazoa; phylum Chordata; class Mammalia; order Carnivora; family Canidae; genus Canis; species Canis lupus. The sequence continues at coordinate 22,580,749 of NC_049254.1, read as the reverse complement.
ATACCCAACAGTTGGATTGATTCCTTTGTTGGGTATATGAGTAGGCCCACTGAAGAAAGGTATTTGATGCCCATCCTGTAACCAGACACCACAGGAGCAGCAGAAGTCTAAGGTCAAAAACATATTTAGTAGGAACTTAAATGGGAAGGTCTTCCTCTTCTATAAGACTTATATTTATGGCCTGATTCTTAGCTATTAATATGGCTACAGCTTTGGAATTTGACCTTGTTGTATATACCGTATATGCTGGTTGGGGTAAACAGTACTGTCAGATGGACTAGGGGAGATGGACTAGGGGTGGCATATGTCAGACCAGGATCCCTACATTCTCCCTTCTTTCAATGGTACATGTTCCATTCCAGGTATGGTACATTTCCATTGGTCCAGCTTGCAGCAGGACAATAGGATCTCAGTGGGGTTTGCACTGGGGAGCAAAGTAACATCCATCCTGGTGGGATGTCCCCTGGCAAGCTCCAGTACATATGCCTTTCCCAGGTATGATGGGACTGGATGTTCTCAACACCATAGCATGTAGATCCATGGTGAGAATCAGGGCAATGTCTATCTCCTAAGATTTCCATACCTTTACAGAGTTAATTATCTTGGGAGGTGTCCCCAGGCTGGCATATGAGGTGACAGGCCCTACTGGATGATCATTCACATGTGTTAAAGCCTGGAATGATACTTCAGTCTACCTGGCCAAGGTGGTTCTACTTGTTAGTAATTTAATAGCCTAATAGTTCATCCCTCCTTTTTAGCAAGCGTGCTACTTGCATGTTATAGGGGAGATGAAGCACTCATTTAATATCACATTCTTTTGTCCAATCTTGCACATCCATAACCTCTAAAATATAACCCTTGATCACTGTTTATTTGACCACAGTATCCATATACAGTACTCAGTTTCTTTAACCCCTGATGGTGGCAGCCTGCTTTGCACGGCAAAAGGGAAGCTTGGGTTAAGCCATATGCAGTGTCTACACAAACCAAGGCATATTTAGGACCATCTCTCAGAGGGAGGAGTCAATATAATCAATTTGTCAATTTTTCACCAGTTGGGATCTCCAGTGAATATCCCCAGACTCCTTTGATGGTGGTCTTGGATATTGTTTAGAACACACAGGACATGCTGTTACTGCATTAACCATCTTTCTTGGCAATCTGCCATCCCACTTGAGTACTACGGTGGCCACTCCTCCCATGCACCGAGTCTGCTGTATCTACTGAAGGGCCAGTTGCTAGGGCTCATACCTGGGCATCAGCTTCCTGGTTAGCGGGGAATGTCAGTACCTCACATATTGGGATTTGGAAGGCAGTAAAGGCTCCCTGAGGCCCTTGGAGGTGAACCTAAATGTCATTCCATATATATTTCCATGACTCCACAGGGCATAATGAGCTACCCAGGGGCTTAATGTGCATCTAATATTTTGCCTTCTCAAAGGCGGCTTGCTGCTCTGATCCTGTGTTGTACATGTGCCCCTTCTTTATGAGATGGTATAAAGGACAGAAACTCTGTGCCAGGTCGGGGATAAAAGTCCTCCAAACCTCCAAAACTCTACAAAAGTTTACACCTCTTCCTTTTTCACCTTCTTAGGGGTTGGATAGGCTTGCAACTTATCAATCACAGCTTCTGGAAAAAAATGCATCTTACACCCACACACATGCACAGCCAACATATATGCAGGTAGTGCCAGAGGGCAGAGTGTGTGGTAATATTGCTCATTTTTTCTGTCTCCTGTCTGGACAGACATCACCTCTATGTCCTACAGCCACACTAACCACGCCTGGCCTTTTGCTAGGACTTGGCAGCTGTATCAATAAGCTCAGCAGAAAGTATATTCAGTGACATTTACCATCTAGAGAGCTTCAGCAACACCTTGCTCCCTCAAGACTGCATCCTTGCAAATGGCAGGTACAATGGACAGAATGTACACTCCAAGGACAGGAGAGAAGAGCTTCTAATTACCCAAGACCAGCCACTGGCCACCTCCCCACAATGACCTTCTCCAATAATGCATGGCATCGTATACTTAGCCAGTTTTTTATAAATAAACATTGAAGTTGTTTTTCTTTTGTCATTTTTTTCACCCTTGTAAACAATGCAATAATGAGCATTCTTGTGTTGATTTCCTAGGGCACTTTTGCTAGTAAATCTATAGAGAACTTTGTTCTTAGAAACGGAAATGCCGAGCTAAGGCATATATGTGCATTTGGAATTTTGATAGACATTACTAAATATCCTTCCAAAAAGGTGCTAATTAGCACTCTCCCCAATAGTGTAGGAGAATATTTCTAGCACAGACTTTTGCCAACATGATTATAATTTTTAATCATTTCAAATTTCAATCTAATAAAATAATGACTGTTTAAAATGGTTTATTTAAATATGAATAAGACTGTTTTTTCAAATGTGTACATTTCTATAAACTACCTCTTTGTGCTCTCTGCACATTTTTATTGTTGATTATTCATTTTTTCTTTTTGATATTTAATTTTTTTTTCTATTTTAAGAAAAGTTTGCCTTGGTCATAAGTACCACAAATAATTTTGCCATATTATTTCTTTCCTACAGAGATTTGTAATCTTAATGAAGTCATGTTCAGAATTTTCCCCCCACTTTTTTTTTAAGATTGTATTTATTTATTCATGAGAGACACAGAGAGAGACAAGCAGAGACATAGGCAGAGGGAGAAGCAGGCTCCATGCAGGGAGCCCAATGTGGGACTCGATCCCATGACTCCGGGATCACACCTGAGAAGAAGGAAGACACTCAACAACTGAGCCACCCAGGCGTCCCTTCCCCCCACTTGATATTAAAAAACATGGTCTCTCATGTTCTATTTCAATACTTTTATTTTATTTTTGTATTTAAATTTATTTTAGTGCAAGTACTGAACCAAGAATACCTCTGACGCCACATTACTAGTACCAATGCTAGCCAACAGTATGAAGAGAAAGTTAATAATATATATATTTTCTACCACCGTTTTGGAATACATTTCAATGTATACTAAATTTCTATATTTTAAATTTATATCTGCAGATGATAGTGTATCCTCTTGATTTGCTTAGCCCCATCCCAGTAAGAAACAGATTTTGCTAATCTTGACTTACTTCCAATTTTACTAACTTTAAATTAGCAAATGCTCTCATTTTTCCTTTTTAGAAAAATTTCTTGGGGCGCCTGGGTAGCTCAGTGGTTGAGCCTCTGCCGTTGGCTCAGGGCATGATCCTGAGGACCCGGGATTGAGTCCTGCATGGGGCTCCCTGCATGGAGCCTGCTTCTCCCTCTACCAGTACCTCTGCCTCTCTGTGTCTCTCGTTAATAAATAAATAAAAATCTAAAAACAAAAGAAAAGAAAAATTTCTTAATTATCATTCCATCCATTAAAATTTAGACTAAATTTGGTATGCCTGGGTGGCTCAGTGGTTGAGCGTCTGCCTTTGGCCTAGGACATGATCCTGAAGACCTGGGATCAAGTCCCATGTCCGGCTCCCTGCATGGAGCCTGCTTCTGTCTCTGCCTATACCTCTGCCTCTCTCTCTCTCTGGGTTTCTTATGAATAAATAAATAAAATATTTTTAAAAAAATTAGACTAAATTTAGTATCAACATTTTTCAAGGTCTAAAAACAAATATTGTTAGTGTTTTTATTGAGACAACATTGAATTTCCAGGTAAATATTTAGAAGGATGGATAGTTTTACAAATTGAGCTTTTCTATTTTTTCCTCCACAAATACAGTATATTTTTACATTTATTTAAGTCTTCCTTTATGTCCTTGAGTCATTTATTGTTTTTTCTATATCATCATTACAACTACCATGCAAGTTTATTCCTAGTTGTATGTTTTTGTGGCTAAAACTTAATGGAGTCATTCCTTACATCACATTCTGTAACAAAGAGGCCGTTGGTATTTTTACATTAATTTTGTGGCCAAGTCACCTTACTAAACTAATATTTTTCATATAGATTTTTTCAGTGACTTCTCTTCATTTTCCCAGTTGCAAAATCATGTTTATAGGAAATAATAAGGCAAAAATTTTCCTATTCATTATTTGTATTTAATTCCCCAGCATATACGTGCAGACTAATACTTCCAAAGGATTGTTAAGTAACAATATTAAGTGTAGGTATTCATATAGCTTTCCTTACTTTAAAAATGATCTTTCTGGTGTTCCACAATTTGACATAATGATGGTTGTTTACAATTTTAATTACATTTATTATGTCAAGGGATTATCTGTTTGATAATGTTTTCATCAGAAAGAAATGCTTAATTTTGTTAAATGTCCTTGCGTAAGGTAGTAAGATGGTACTTGAATTTTTTTTTAATTTTAATCTGTTAATATTGGAATCAAAATAATTCCCTTGTTTTAAAACATTCTTGCTCTTTAAACAGTGTAGGTTACAATTAGTTATTTTAATATGTGGTACACTTCTTTGTGCTAATATTTAAGAGTTCTACATACATATTTTTGAGCAAAATTGAGTTTTCTTTTTAAATGTGTTGCTTTTGTTAGGTTTGGAAGATTTACTGATATACAGGTTTTATAAAATCTACTTGAAATCTTCCCTTTTTTGGTATATGAAGATGTTCCTCCAAGCATGTTACACATGCACCATCAGTATTGCAAATGCCTAATGGTGGTTTATTATTTGTTTATTTGCTTTGTTTTTAATTATGGTGGCTATTGGTTATCTATTTTCATTTGTCCTTCAAAATATTAGCCCTTAGATTTTTTTCTTTTTTGCCTATTCTGTTTTCTATATTTAATTTGTCAATGTCCAACTTCTGTTGCTCTCTTTTTGCATTGCTAGTTTGTGATTTTTACCTCCTTGAATTGGGTACTTAATTTCTTTTCATTGTTATTTATTGATGTCATATATAAAGATGAAAATCTTCTCATGGGCACAAATTGATTTTAACCCATGAGTTTTGATATACAGTATTTTTATTACTGTTCTTGTCTAGACGTCCCATTATCTCAGTCTTGAATTCCTCTCCAAACTGGGAACGAGTAGTTAAAACTTTCATCTTTTAATAGGTGGTAATTTTGTTTTTGTTGCTATTTTTCTAATTGTATTAAAAACTCATCAGGAAATGTTATCTGCACTGTTTCAGCATTTTAGATTTGAATATGTGTTGGTATTCATAGGTTAATTATAGTAAACTTTTGTAAATGTTCTTAGAAAATATGCTGTATCACAGATTTTATATATGTAATATATTAATATAGTATCATTCAGATTAAAACATATTTTTATTATGAACTGAAAATACTGTGTTAAAATGTTCTATTACAGTTCACTGTGTTTCATTTCTCCTTGTATTTCCTGCAGTCTTGGCTTTGTGTTTTAATATTATGGTAATTTGTAGCTTAAAGAATGATGACGGCAATATGCTAGCTGTTAATTATATTCTTTATTATTGAAAATGCTCTTCTTTGTTACATCTAATACATTGATTCCTTGATTCAAACTTGTTTGAGATGGTTATGAAGATGTCAGCTTTCCTTGCATTGGTATTTGCCTAGTTTGTCTTTGTCATCTTTTTACTTTAATATTTTGACTCATTTATCTTAGAATATTTGTTGTATATGGCCTATAGTTTTGCCTTTGGTTTTGGCAAATAGAAAATGAGTATACATTTTTATAGGAGAGTTTATTTCGTTACATTTACCAATGCTATACCTTAATTGGTAATTATTTTGTGCTTTTAAGTTTTATTTTTAACATACCCTACTGTCTCTATTTTTTCTACATTCTGCTATATGACCTGTTTCCTTCCTGCCACTACCATTCCCTCTCTCAAGTTGAAAATCATATAGTATATTTTTATCACTTCTTTTGATAATTATATTTATAATATAAGTAATATACTAATGTCTTTATTTCACACATTCCAATTTAAAAGTGAAGCATTATATATTAAATTTCTCCTCGAAAAGATGAGAACTTTAGTTTATACTTCCATCTCTTCTCTATTCCCACCTTTGACTTTTATTGCAGTGCTGGAATTTTGGTCTAATTCTTATTATATAACATGATATAATTCATATTATAGTATTTAATATTCATATTATAATATTATCTAATTAATATTATGTTATTATAGTGTTATTTGTTATTATTCATCATATTATGTTGTTATTTTCATATGGTATATATTTTCTCTTAGTGTCTGTCATTTCCTTTCTTTTTTTAAAAATTTTTTTTAATTGGAGTTCAATTTGCCAACATATAGCATAATAGTGCTCATCCTGCTAAGTGCCCTCCTCAGTGCCCATTACCCAGTCACCCCAACCCCCCGCCCACCTCCCTTCCACCCCTTGTTCATTTCCCAGAGTTAGGTATCTCTCATGTTTTGTCACCCTCACTGATAATTTCACTCATTTTCTCTCCTTTCCCTTTATTCCCTTTCACTAATTTTTATATTCCCCATGTCATTTCTTTTTTTGTCTTTAAACATAACTCACACATTTGTTTTGCCCTGAGTAATTCCATAACTCATGATTATCAGTTTTTAATTCCATTCTTTCATGTTATGAGTATCTTCATTCCCAGGTTCTTCACTTAATTCAATCTTTGTTTGATTAGATCCCTCTACCAAATTGTTTCTTAAGGATTTATGTTTGCTATATTTTCTAAGTTGTTTAAGAAGGTCTATCTCTACCTTTATATGCTCTAAGTGATTTGAATGACTATAAAATCTTGATTTGTAATTTTTTCTGTTTATCCACTCAGAATTTGGAACTTATGGATAACGTTTTTTTATGGCTACTTGGTAGTAAATGCTCATGCCCAAAAGTCTGAGAAAATGTTTTTACTTTTGATAAGTGAACTGATTTCTTGTTGTTTTTCCTATAAAAGTGCCATAGGAGGTTTTTTTAAAATTGAAGTCTAATGCATTAATCAGGAAATTTTCAATGAAAATGACAGAAATGAACTTCGAGCTGGCATGAACAAAAAGAGAGGGATTTGAAAGCTCACACAGACAGAAAGGGAGGAACATCATTACCATTAAGGATGATTGGAAAAAAATACTCGAGTGCTGTCAGGTTTTTCTTATTTCTTTGTATTCTGTGCTTTGTGCCATGTGCTGACTTGAGTATTTCCAACTAAATACTTATGTAGTCAAGAGAGGTCTTTAGGAATATTAGGAATATGAATATAAGCAGTTCCAGAAACATTCTTAAAGCTTAGCAATAAAAAAGGAAAAGCTATTCTCTCCTAGCTCCACTTTGAAAAATATTGCAAGGTCTCTGTTGGGTCATCATCTTCCATATGATTTTGTGAGTGTAGTTAGGTTCCATGCTCTAAGTGAACTAGCTCTGTGATCTTTACTGAGCACTGAGGATGCTATGATGGAGGATCTCCAGTATAATCAATTTAGCAAAGTATATTTCAGAAGTTTGAGTGTTATTTTAATCAGGAGAAGAAATCATTTCATCCAGTATATTCGCCAGGATATCACTTATTTGATATTCTGATTCATTTTTTAAATTAGAAAACAGTATAGCTTTGTAGCCTGCAGTTATAGATATTATTTTATTTCAGGATAGCTTTCTTTTGTTATATGCCTCCACTTTTGCTTAGACTCCTGGTCTCCCTTGTGAATATATATAATTTTCTATATCAATAAACTCAACCATTTCTTCATTTATGCTCCTGTAAGACAATACAGTAGGTACTCTCTTCATTCCCAAATTTTATCAAACCTTTGTTAAGGGAGAATGCATGATTTAAATATCACCATAATAATGTTGTATTAAAAAACCCTCAAAAGTTAGTTGCATGCATTGGGGACCCCTGGGTGGCTCAGCGGTTTAGCACCTGCCTTCAGCCTAGGGCGTGATCCTGAAGTCCCAGGATCAAGTCCCACATTGGGCTCCCTGCATGGAGCCTGCGTCTCCCTCTGCCTGTGTCTCTGCCCCCTCTCTCTCTTTCTTTCTCCCTCTCTGTGTCTCTCATGAATAAATAAATAAAATCTTAAAAAAAACCAGTTGCATACAGAAATAGATATTTTCTGCTCATGAATCTGAAGTTCAGCTGGTCTTGGTTAGGCTTGGATGGGCTTGGTTGTGCAGAAGTTCCAACTTCAGTTGGGTTCAAATCATCTCCAAGTGTCTGTCATCATTCCTGGGCCCTAAACCTACCAAAGGCATACTCTTCACATGTGAAAGGCCAGGGTGCAAGAGTATAAGTATAACAAAATTTTGTAAGCCTTTGCTGATGTCATATATCCACTAACATCTTATGGTCAAAGCAAGTCATGTAATCAAGCCGAGGCAAGAATTGGTTAGTCCTGTCCTTCCAACATGACAGGAGTGCAGATGCATAATATTACTTCAGGAGGGTTAGGAATTGAGAATAATGGCTCAATCTTTCACAATTTCTTTGTTGTTCACAATTACTCACATGTAAAATATACTCACCTCTGTGCAGATATACCAAAAGTTCTACTCAATCATGGTAGCAGACTCCATCAGTGTCAGAGGATCTGCATTATATCCAGATATAGTTTCTTGTAATCAAGAAACCTATGAACCAATTAAAAGTTTACCAGAATCCAAAGTACAATGGAATAACGAGGATGGGAAAAAACACATTTTCATTCAAAGAGAGTAATAATGGAATGCACATATCAGTCAATGGTCCATAGAAGTTTCATACTTCTGCTAGACAAATATTGCCAAATCCACTTCCACTAGGGGCAGACAGTGCTATTTGATTGGCCTGTGTCTGTTCTCTGAGAATATGCTCTTCACAGCTCCTTTTCTGTCATTCAGGAGGTCTTTCCTTTTCCAAAAAATCTCTTTGGCCACTTTTGAAGAGCACATGGGAAAATATGCTTTTCTTCAGAGCAGAGGAGGTTTTTAAATCTGTTAATCTGCATGGAGAAAGTAAAAGGCTCAAAGGTCTTTTCACATCTTGAACATGTTCAGGACTCCTTTATTCCAGATTACAGAAGATTTTGCCAATACAACTCTCTGAAAAACTATAAAATTTCTATGTATTTGATTCTAGTCAATTTCATATTCTAAAAGATATGACCACAATTATTTCTGAGGCATGTCCTTCATTTTATTTGCAATTATAGTTGGCCTGGGTATATCAGATGTCTGGGAGGGGAGCATACCCTTAAGATTTCTAGGAGTCCCAACCCCTTTTGGCAGAAGAAGAGGTCTACTAGGTGTTCATTAAATTCTTTCAGACGTTTTAAGGATGATATTATAGCCACACATTGTTTTTGTCATACTCCAAGGCTGTATCATATTGGAAGTACCAAGGAATTATTCTTTCCCCTGAGGCTATATATTAATAACCATTTATTTAATATGGTGAAAACCAGTTTAACTTTCCAGTTTTGCAATGCTAGCATTTCTAGATTCTTCACATTTCCTCCCAATTCTATTTTTACCCTTGCCAGTTTGTTCCTGTCTAAGAGAACTTTATCAAATGCAGGCTGCAGCGGCCACCCCGGGATTTCAGCAGTCTCCCTCAAAAGCTCCTCAATCAATATGACGGGTTCATTACATATATTTTCTGTCCTCCCCATTATCATGAGTGACAGTTTTATCAAATATTTAGCCACTACATGCCACAGGTTGACATTTTTCCCACTTTTTATAACTCTCCTCACAATTTTTCTAGCCTCATGTTACAGTGTGCTTGCCACCTGCTGCCCAGTTTCCAAACCACTGCCAACCAATTGTAGATGTTTGTTATAGCATCTCTCCTTAGTAGCAATTGTCAGAATGCTGCTACATAACCAACCACCATAAAACTTAGTGGCTTACAACAATCAGCTTATTTCCTTATCCGTGTCACAATAGGTTATCTATAATTCTATTGCTCTAGACTGGGTTAGGCTCCAAGTTTCAGATTAGATCTAGGTCTGCACAATGTGACTCTCATTCTGCATGGACCAGCTACCATCTGAGGCATGATTTTCTTATGAATAAAAACAAGAGTTCAAAAAAGCAAACTCAAGTATGTAAATACATTTCAAGCATTGGTTTATGTCACATATGCTAACATCTGATTTCCAAACAAGTCAATTGGCTAAGCTCAAAGAAAAGAAGCAAATAATTATACTCTCTCAACCACAGAAATATGACAATGATATGGATGTATATCAATATTAAAGGTACATGAGTAATTTAGAGCTGAAATTCAATTTACACAGAAAAATATTTTGTGGTTAAGAGGAATTCAATAGACAAATTCTAAAATCATATTTACTCTCTGATGCATATTAAACAGGGCTTACTTATATTCAAAATTCTTGAAAATAGAAACTTGTAAGAGTATTTTTGAATTTTTATGTTAATACTGTAGATATTTCCATTTTTCAATCTTCTCATATATTTTTCTGACTTGCCATCTCTATGACTCTGGCTTTCTTGTTTCCAATGAGGGCTAGTCAGAACCAGTTTGAGAGAAATTGTTGGGTTCCAGTATTTTATAGGATGATAACAACATTATAATTCAGGATTTCCACACATCCTCAAAAAAATCCATAGAGATCAAAAAGAACAAATTAAATCACCAGTGACTCATACCTATAGCCTAAGACATAAAGAACACCACAAACACTCTTTATCTACCAGTGGACAAGTTCTATCCAACATGACTTAAATATCCTTAAGTCATGAATAAGTAGGGCAATAAACACCCAAATGACATAGCTACAGCTCCTGAATCCATACCTGTGAAGGTAGATAAAGTTAGAAAGAAGACATGAGAACAAAGGGACCAACAGCATGGAACACAGATAAAATTACCCTCCAAAAATGAATCCTACATTTAGTTAGAAAATATTGAAGATGTGTTTGTTACCAGTAATTCAGAGGCTGGTTATTGAAGAACTGAAAGTGATTTGGTATGCAGGACTCAAGATGACGGCTCAGGAAAACACTACTCCTGGTGAAAAAGGGAAAACTTGGAAAGGGGAGCCATCAATTTTGAGACTCAGTAGTGAGAATGAAAAAAGACACAAGAGATAAATATTATAAAAGTATTATTAAGAAACTCAAGAAACGAAGTATACAAAGGAATGTGAATCCAGCAAAGCTTTTTTTAAAAATCAAACATATATAAAAACAGCTTTAGTCTACAGAAACAAACCAACAGAATCACATTAGAAAATATAATGGCCCCCTTCTAAAAGACTGTATTTCACTGTATTAAGAGAAAAGAACAAACTCAACTGCAAAATGCATTAGATATCTTAAGTCCTCCAGCAATGCTTACATACCTGCTAGTCAGAAGACATCAGAGAATGAACAAATGGTCATCCATGTCCTTGCAAAGAAAGCTACACAACAAAACAAAATAACAATAAAAAATTTGAGCTCATGAAAATTGTCCCAAAATAACTTTTCTGAAGCAGAAAGAAACCGTAACACATAATGTGCCAACCTAAATTAAATGTTGTTACATAATCATTGGCAGGTATGTAAAAACAGCTTAGATCAGAAATTCAGAAACTCAGAAAAATTGTAAAAAAAAAATCAGAAAGCTGTGAAATAGCCCTATCATCAGAAATCAAATTGAAAAAAAGATAGAAATCAATAATAAATGTAGACAGAATAGAGAGTGCTCCAAAGAGAATAGATTAAGTTGATAATATAAAAAAGAATATTGAAAAAGGCAAGAAAATAGCCAAGATATCATAAAGACAATACAGAAAGTGATATAAAAATCGGAGTAAAAGTGATTGATAAGACAGGAAAATGAAGTTACATATAATTGGAGTCCCTAAAAGATAAAAAACAATAACAATGACATAGAGTTTTTTTAAAGTATTTTTCAGAAAAGTTTCTAGGTACAAAAGACCTAAACTTACTTATTGGAAATGCCTAGTATGTCTGGAAAAACTTGGCTTGAAAAGACAACTACAAAACATATAATAATACAATTCTTAGAAATTAATATTAAAGAGAAATCAAACAAAACTTCAGGGCTCTAGACAAAAAGACCAAGTTATATACTAATTGAAGAACATTAATATTGGCATTATTTTTTTAGCAACAATATTTAAAACAAAACAGTGGCATTTATCAGAAACTCTAGGAAAGAAAATGTGAACCAAAAGATTTTATATGCAGTCAAGATGTTATGAAATATTGAAGTGATAATAAATGTGACTTAACCTGCAAGAACTAGGGGGTAACTATTTTTAAAATCCCTTCCTGAGGAGTCAACCAGTGAACAAGTTCTATCCAAACCAAGTGATTTTTGGGGAAACTGGCAAAAAACTAATCATGATCACCATAAGACTGTGATATGAATGATGTGTTTGGTTTCAATTCTGTCCATCATTTTATGTACAGTTACAATGTAACATAGAGTGTTTCCCCATGTGTATTTTTACTTTTTTTAAAAAAAATATTTATTTATTCACAAGACACAGAGAGAGAGAGGGGCAGAGGGAGAAGCAGGCTCCATGCAGGGAGCCGGATTGGGACTCGAACCCAGGACCCAGGGATCATGACCCGAGCCTAAGGCAGACGCTCAACCACTGAGCCACCCAAGTGCCCTTGTATTTTTCCTTTAAAAGCAGAGTGACAAGAAGGAAAGTAATACAAATAGTACATATTCTGTCAATGCAGTCTTTTTATGACTTTTTGCCTGGACATAGGCCACAGTCATGTTCATGCTGTATTGGGTTGTGCAAGCTTGACTAGAAGCCTAATGTGTTACTGGGCTGATAAATCAGAGGGCAGGCTCTGGGCTATCACCACAACAGAAAAGGAAAAGGAAAATTTGAAAAGGAGAGAACCTCCGATAGGAGGATCCAATGTCTGTTTATAAACTGCCCAAATCTCTGGCTAATGTATGAACTCTGAATGCACAGGGCACACTCCAAAAAGACTAAGACTGAAAGAACTGGATAGAAATTGTAGCTTCCACTTGTCATAGAGGGGTCGGGAGCTTGAATTCAGCCTAGTTAATTGCTAAAACAAAGAAAAGTTGGCATTCATCAGAAGATGATAACAATCCAGTTTCTATAATGCATCAATCACAGTATCCAGTCAATGTAATGTTTAAAATTATGAGATTTAAGAAACAGAAAAAATATGACCTACACTTAAGAGAAAAGGAGATCAATAGAAACTAAATCTGTGATGACTAAGACATTGGAGTTAACGGACAAGAATTTTAAAGCAGTCATTGTAATTATGCTCAGGGACATAAAGAATGTGTGCTCATTATGATAGAAGAAGTAGAGAAGCTCAGCAGAGGAATAAAATACGCAAAACACAAACAAACAAAAAGCTCCTGGAACTGAAAAATAGAATAACTGACACAAAAATTCAGTGAATTGACTTAACCATACAGTGAAGATGACAGAAGAAAAAAAATCAGGGAATTTGGAAAAGATAAATGGAAATTATCTAATCTGAAGAATAGAAAGAAAACAATTGCAAAATAAAGAGAGCCCCAGTAATGTGGGTGAAATCAAGATTTTAACATGCATATATTCGGTGTCTGAGTAGCATAAACAAGAAAGATTGAGGCGGACACATATTTGAAAAAATGACTTAGATTTCTCCAAATGTATTGAAAGACATAAATGTAAAGAAAGAAGAAACACAGCAAATCCCAACAAGATAAATACAAAAGAAAAAGTCCTGGGTGAATGATCATCAAACCATTGAAAAGTGAAAAGAACAACACCAAAAAAATTCTTAAAAGAAGCTAGAGTGGAAAAAACCCAAAACATTAATACATGGGCACACGGTACAAATGATGCCTGACATCTTATTACAAAAAGTAGAGGGAGGATGGGGGACAGGAAGACAGTGGAAAATTATTTTTAAAGTACTAAAAGAAAAAAATCCAGTTTTTTTTAAAATGCATATGACTGTTTCCCCCCATTTTTTTCTTGTGGTGAAATGAAATTAATATTTAACATCTTAACTTTTTTTAAAAAAATTGACATAAAAGCAAGGTATAATATATTAATTTCAGGTGTATAACATAATGATTTAATATTTTCACATGCGAATTTTAGCCATTTTTAAGTGTACAGTTTAGAGGTATTAAATCCATTAATAATATTGTGCAGTTGTTATCATCCATATCCACAGCTGTTTTCATCTTGTAAAACTGAAATTCTATACCATTTAAAGAATAACCTCTCCCCCAGCTCTTTGTGGCTACCATCCTACTTTCCATATCTATGATTTTGACTACTCTAGTATCTCATATAACTAGAAGACATACAGGATTTGTCCTTTTGTGACTGGCTTATTTTATTTAAACTCAACTATGTCCTCAAGTTTTATCCATGTCGCAGCATATGTCAGAATTTACTTCCATTTTTTTTACTTCCATTTTTAAGGTAAAATAATGTTCCATTTTATGTATCTACCATATTTTGCTCATCTTTTTATCTATTGATGGACACTTGGATTGCTTTCATGTTTTAGCTACTGTGAATAAAGCTGCTATGAACACAGGTATACAAGTATCTCCATGAGGGGCTGCCTCCAATTCTTTTGGGTATATGCCCAGAAGTGAAACTGCTGAATCATATGATAAGTTTATTTTTAATTTTTTGAGAAACTACCATACTGTTTCCCACAACAGTTGTATCATTTTACATTCCCACCAACAATTTACAAGGGTTCTAATTTCTCTACATCTTCCCCAGCACTTAGTATTTTCTGCACTTCTTTTTGTTCTTGCGTAGTTTCCAAGGAGCAGACATAATTCTCTTTGTTTCTCTATACGTAAGGTATTTTTCTCCTCTAGCTTCTTTGAGAATATTTTTTCTGTCTTTTATTTACTGTAATTTGAAAATAATATGCTATGGCTTCATTTTCTTGCCATTTATCCTGCTTCATGTTTTCTAAGCTTCTTGGATCTTTGGTTTGGTGTCTGATAGTAATTTGGGCAAATTCTCAGGCGTTATTGCTTCAAATATTTTTTTTTCCTTTCCTTTCTTTCTTCTCTTTCTGGTATTCCTCTTGTGTGTATATTGCAACTTTTGTAGTCATCCCGTGATCCTTGGATATTCTTTTTGGGTTTTGGTTTTTTTTTTTTTTTTTCAGTCTTTATTCTCCTGCTTTTCAGTTTTCCAGGATACTATTGATACATCCTCCAGCTTAGAGTTTTTTTTTTTTTTTCCTCAAAGACATTCTTCATTTCTATGTTTTCATTTCTAGTACTTTTTGGTTCTTTCTTAGAGTTTCTATCTCCGTATATTGCCCTCTGTTCTTGCATGTTCTCTACTTCATCCATTAGAGTCCTTAGCATCTTAATTATTGTTGTTTCAAAATCCTAGTCCAATCATGTTTCTAACAATGTACCACGTCTCTGGTTGCTCTGTTTCTTCAAATTGTGTTGTCTTTTGTTCTGCCTTGTAATTTTTCTTGATAGCTAAGTACTGAGGAAAAGGGACTGATATAAATAACCTTTTAGTAATATGGTGATAAGGTTTGGGGGAGGGGAGACATTTTATAGACCTATGATTAGATCTCAATCTTTTAGGGAGCACATAACTCTGGCCTTTGAACTTCACAAGAGTTTCTTGGTTTTCTTCCCCACTCAGGTGGAACAGGTTGACTGGAGTGGGCTGGAGTTGGGTATTTCCTTTCCCCAGGTCAGTAGGCTCTGGTTAATTAGTTTCTCCTAAGGGCAGCCCTTGTCAGGGAGAACAGTGTCCTGGAGTATTTTAAAGTGGATCTTTACTTCCTTGCCCTACCCCAAACTGGAGGGGATATTTCTGCACTATGTATCTCTTGAAAACCCATTCTCATATATTTTGAAAATATTTTCTCTTAGTTTGTGACTTGCCTGTTTGTTTTCTTAATGATGACATTTGAAAGTAAACATTTTACATTTTTATGTCTACCTATATTTTATTGTATAATCTCTGTGTCACAGGTATTTTTTATAAAATAAAATACATAGCCAACCTATGACACAACAATGGCACTGCTAGGTATTTGTCCAAGAGAAATAAAAACATGTATACACAAAAATGTTCAAAGCTGCTCTTTCATAATAGCCAAAATTTGGAAACAATCCAAATATATATCAACAGGAGAACAGATAAACAAACTGTGGTATATTTATATAGTGGGGACAATTAGGTGCCATTAAAAAAAAGAATACTGATGCAGTTAAAAACTTTGAGGAATCTTAAATTTATGTTGAGCAAAAGAAGCTTTACACATTAGGGCATGTACTGTATAATTCTATCTAAATTTTTTTATTATAGGCAAAAATTATAATGAAAAAATATTAACTGTCTTCCTCAGAAGTGTTGGGAATGGAAACTGACTGTAAAGATATATGAGGGATTTTTTGGGGTGATGGAAATGCTTTGTGGTTTCATAGGTGTTTGGATAGGCGTTTGGATATGCATTTGTCTAAACTCCTTGATGGTTCATATCACTGAAGGTTAATTTACTTCAAATAAAGCAAAAATAACTACCAACAAATATTGAATCCTAGTTAATGATATAAATTCTGAACTGTTTAGTGTTGGTGTATCCTGATATCTCAAACTTACTTTGAAACACTTCAAAAAGATGAATTTATGGATGAGTAGGTAAATTCATAAAGAGAGCAATTGATAAATTGAATTTTTGGATGAGAAGATAAATGGATAGATTTGTGGTAAAGCTTATACAGAAAAATGTTGAGAATAATAAAATTTCAATGGTGGGTATATGGTTGTCTATACAATTGTTCCCATTTTTCTGTACATATAATAATGATAATAAAATGTTGGAGAAAACCAAAAAGGATCTTCTCAATGCAAATCATGAAAAATAAAGTGAAAACCACTGTTCAACATTTTTAGACAAAAGGGGAAATGAAAAGCATAAATGCAAGCAAAATATTTTAAAAATTGGTAGTGCAATTCTTAATATCAGAATCTATTCCTTGTATTTATAGCACTTTCCAGAAGAATATTCAAAACTTAAATATCTGTACCAATAAGAGTTGGTACTTAAAAACAAGTTTCTTAATTTCCCAACTTAAAACCAAAAATGTAGAAAAATCTTTAAAAAAATAACTATAGAATGACTTAAGAAAATAAAAACAAAAATTGATGAGGCAGAAATAAACATTCAAAAGTAATATTAAGTCCAAATATTGATTCTTTTTAAAAAATTAGCAAAAGTAGACATATTAGCATTTAGTCTAATAAAATGATCAGAAATATTAAAATAATTAACTACAAGAAAAAAGCTATTGTGACAGAGAAATAATAAAAATCATCCTAACAATTTGTGTAACAATGCAGATACATTGTAAACTTAGATGCTAGGTAAATTTTCCTAGGTAAGTGCAATGAAATAAAAATAATCCTGTTGCACACAGAGGTAAAATAGACTAATTTCATAGGAAAATAGTGAAAGTTTAAAAAATTCCACCCCCCAAAAAAGCACCAGACCTAGGTGGTTCCAAAGGGACATTGTATTAAATGGTTAACATCTAGATGTTCCTAATGCTACATAAATTGTTCCAGAGCTTCAAAAGTTTAGGAAACCTTCCAATTTAGTTCTTATGAGACAAACAGCACTAATTGCTGAATCTACTGGTAACAGAAAACAAAAGAGAAACAAATATTACTTTTGAGCACTGCAGCAAATAGCCTAAATAAAACATTAGCAAATGGAATTCAACAGTCTCTCAGGAAAATAATACATCATGACAAAGTGAGGTTTATTCTCGAAAGGTAAGGATGTTCAGTATTTGGAAATCTTTTAACATATTTTCATATTAATGAAGAAAATTTATTCACATTAACTGCTGAGGAGAAAAATCATAGTTTACTCAGAAGGCCTGTGACACAACTGATACTCATCTTCTCTGATAACATTTAATGGAATAAGAATGCACACACACACGCACAGAATAGAAGCATTTCTACTGAGATCAAGAACAAGGCAAAGATACTTACTTCCCCACTACTGCTTAACATCATATAGGACTATGGACCAAATTGGAAAAGAAGGAAAACTATATCTATTTGCAAGTGATTTGACAATATTCTGAGAATGCAAGAGAATAGGTTATAAAACATACTCATATAATAAACATCTTATAATGCAATAGGATGTAAAAATTAACGTAGAGAAAGCAATGGCCTTCAACTGCACAATAAATAAAAAATATAAGAAAAAAAGTCCCATTTAAACTGCAAAAAGATACATACAATTCTTAGGGAAAACACTCCTGAAAGACACAAAAATAGATTTGGACAAAAGTAAAGACAATTCTTGTTTTGGGACTCAATATCATATGCATGTCTTTTTCTTTAAATTGATATATGAAATAATGCAGTTCCAATAAAAATTTAGAATTTTAATTTGTAGCTATACAAGCTAATATGGAAAAATAGTGTGCTAGAATAAACATGTAAGAATAATGATAAAATTGTGAAGAAGAGCCATGGAGTGGGAGGACAGTGGATACTTATCAGATCCTAAAACATATTATGAAGCTTCTGTAACTGAGACAGTTACGACTGGCATATGAATGGATAGAAAGAGTGGTAGAATGGAGTAGAAAGTTCTGAAAAACATTCCATATATGTATAGAAATTTAGTATAGGATAAAAACAATAACTTAGTCATTGTAGGCTTATTAATAAATGCAATTGGCCAATTGCATAGCCATTTGGGAAAAAGAGTATTGAATTTTTATTACTCATAGATTACATAGAAATGAACTTCAAAAAATTAAAAAATATAAATGTAAAAAAACAAAAACAGAAACAAAACAAACGAAACCAAACACATACACAAAAGAAAAATGATGAACTCTCTTCCAATCTAGAAATAGGCAAAAGCTTTCTACTTTCAAAATCCTGATATAATTAAAGATAGGACTCTTAAACTCAGGAATATAAAAAAGCAATCTTTTGCAAAAAAAAAAAAAAATTAAAGAAATAAATTACAAACTGGAAGGAAATATTTGTTTAACATTTATTCTAAAAGTTAAATTCTGAAAAAATATAAAAATTCATAAGAAATAAATAACGAGACCTTAAAAAATAAAGGAAAGAAATCAGGAAAAATGACGTAGGAGCATAAGATATAAGAAAATGGTCTTTAAACTCTAGAAAAGACATTTATCTTCATCCATACTACAAAAATGAGATTATAACTACATTGAATTAAACAAATCTAACCTATTAGATTGGCAAAAAATTTGCCAGTTCCATAATATACTTTGCTGTTGCTCAGGCTGTGGAGAAACAGATACTCTGTTTCCATCCATACTGATGCTGGAATCGTAAAATGGGATAAACCCTGTGGAGGAAAATTTAGTGATACAGTATATAGCAAAACCACATACCCTTTAATCTAGCAATCTTAGTCCTAGAAGTTTACTTTAAAGATACACCTTTAGTAACACACTCATACAAAATGCATAATTTAGTCATTGCAATATTATTTATAAAAACAAATTATTGGAAATTTACCTATATGCCCAATAATTGGTGATTAGGCTTATTGACAATAATCTGCTCACAGAAATAATAAATAAATATTAAAAGAATTTAAAAATCTTTATAAATGATATGATTTAGGTAGAGTTATGATATACATTTTCTGTAAGAGAAAAGGGAAAGTAAAAATGGTTGTATATGTTTGTGTTCATGGAGATGCGTATTCCGGCTTACTTTTGTAAAAGAATTGCAGGAAAGATAGATTAGTGAATGATTAATTTTTACCTTCAGAAGATATGCGGAAAAAGATTAGAAAAGATAGGAGAGGAATAAGACGTTGCTGAGAATTTTTCTATAGATTTGACTTTTGAACCATGTTCTTATTTTTATATTTGAGAAGTACTAATTCAACAAAGAATTATAAAAAAACTAAAATTGACCAAAATGTGAGAAAAAACCTAATTGTCTATCAAACTGATGATTACAAACACAGAAAAGAAAAGAATTAATGTAAGTAATTTTTGTATAAAATACTTTGACTTTATATCTGGAGAGATACATCCCAGGGACAAAGGGAAATTTAAACTTTTATTTATAACATTTGTGAGTGCTGGAGTATGTGTATAGTACGTCTGAAACTTGTATGTTGTATGACTGAACAAATAAGGCCATACATGCAATTGTATCTCACTGTGGAAAAAGGGAGTTACGAGTATAGAATGAGAAGAAAGAAAGAATACTCCAGGGTTGTATTTGTTTTTGTTATTTTATTTACTTTCCAGTATAATTAATATGCAATATTATGTTAGTCTCAGGTGTACAATAGTGATTCAACACATAAACTATTTAATGCTTATCAAGATAAGTGTACTCTATTTTCTTAAGTTTTTATTTAAATTTTAGCTAACATACAGTGTAACATTAGTTTCAGGTGTACAATTTAATAATTCAACACTTCCATACAACACCTTGCTCACCGCAAATGCCCTCCTTAATCCCAGTCACCTATTTCACCCATCCCCCACCTCCCTTTTAGTAACTATCAGTTTGTTCTCTATAGTTAAGAGTCTGTGTCTTGGTATTTGAATTGGAGTTATCAATAGGATCTAATGATTTTCAAAATACATATTTCCTAGCTCTGTTCGTGGATAAAGCTAGTAGCTTTAGTACATCAATAGCACTGAGAGTGCTTAGCACCTAGACCTTGATTTTTAAAATACAGTTCTCTAAAAGGAGTCAGAGCCCCTTGGATGACTGGCTTTGGGTGTGTGGCAGGAAAACAAGGTGAGTATCGGATATTTTGTTATGTCAGAAAGTAAGAAGTTCTCAAAAATTGGTAGGAATACATCAAGAGGACAGAAAAGCATGTTTGGAAAGGCTCCCATCAGCCAAATTTGGGAATATTTTAAGCCTTAAAAAGAAATAATGATAGAAATGGTTTATAACACATTGAATAAGAAATAAATCCATGAACCATAGTAATACTAATTTTCAAAGGGCCCAGGAGGAAGAGAATGAAGGGAAATCTCTCTCTCTCTCTCTCTCTCTTTTTTTTTTTTTTACAAAAAGCACCAATAATAAATATAGGAGGAGTAATAAAATTATAAAATCATCATCTTGCAGCCAACATTTTAGTAATTAGTTCAGGAATAAATCAGCGACAAATGCTAAAATCATTGGGTTAAAGATCACTGGGGAAGAGGATAATCACACAGTCTCAACATATGACCTCCGCAGATTAATTATTGATTAGAAAGGGGAAGAGATAATACTGTAGTATTATCTATACTGTAGTATGGAATTTTGGTGAACACTACCTTTACCAGATGATTGAACTTCATATCACCAGTAGGACAAATCAATATCATCCTTCTCCTGATATGAAGTACTGAGAATGACACAAAATTATCTATGTAATATTCTTGTTAGAAAGGTTTAACCTGAATCTAATCTTGAAGAAACAATCAAATCCACTGAGAGACATTCTGCAAACAAATGGCTCACATTTCCCAGAAAACATCAGTGCCCATGAAAGAGAAAAAAATATATTAAAAACAATGAACTATTCTGATTACATTAGACTAGAGAGTGATAGCTATTAATTTTGTTGATTGAGTCCTGGAGAGGGGGGAAAAGACTTATGGAACATACTTGGATTATATGAAAAATTAGAGAATGGGCAATATATGATAATAACAGATCAATATTAAACTATTTTAATGTAAACATTGTATTATGGTCATGTAAAAGAATATCTCAAGTCTTTGGACTTAAATGCTTTTTTATTTAGAGGTGGTAACATGTTAAAACTTAGTGAATGTAAATGACAGATACAGGGTTTTGTGGGGTTTTTTTTTTTTTTTTGGTTCCTTTTAGTAACTTTTCTAAAATAAAAAGTTGGCAGAAGAGAACAATATAGAGGCCACAGAAATTCCTAGATTGAACAATATTTGTTTGTTTTGAAAGTCAGGCAATTTATTAATCTGCCTTTGAAATTTAGAAAAAAAAATGGACTGTTTTTCTATAATATGCTGGTCCTTCAATATTAGTAAGAATCAGGATAAAGTTAAAAAGTAGATAATATGTTTATAGTTCGAAACAAAGCACTGGTGCTTTGAACTAACATTCTCTCAGACACTTGGAATATAGTTTTGAGGTGAGCTTTCCCTATTTTCAGAAGTAAACCCTCTTCCTTAAAGAAGATAGACGCCCATACATCAAGAATCAAGCAAGATCATCAAGATTAGAATGCGCTTCTATGGTGATCAGCAGTGGCAGACTTGGTGAGAGGAATGAAATGATACGAATATCCTCCCTCTGGTTTCAGTTGTTTTTCCTGCCACTGGATTAGTAAAATAGATATATCCTTCCATTCCAGAGATGCCCTCAGTTCTGGAGAACTAAGTAAAATATCAAGGCAGGAGCATTAAGTCTAGACCGTTAGAGAAAATGGTAAGGTGAGTGTGGCAGACACTGTAGGCTGGTCCAGTCAACATCCTGTTAGGCTTGGCTGTGTGACAGGCTTCTGGCTAATGAGATGCAAGTGGACATCTGCTAGTTGTGCTTTTTCCTACTTTATTTTTCTTGGCTGGATATGATATAATGTCAATAGCCTCTGAACCACCTTGCAACTATGATGGGAAGGCTGAGAGAGGTCATCCCTGACTGCTGAGTAACTAAATGTATCCTGCAATCAACTTCTGGACTTCTTACATAAGAAAAATAAGCTTATTCGTTAAGCCACTATATTGGTTTATGATATAGTCCATCTCACTGGGGTAAGACCAGGAATCTGGCAAATACCTAACATAGAACATGAAGAATTTAATTCTGCTTAAATGTCCCCTGTATCATCTCCTTCAGAAACCTACGTGACCAAATTTACTATATCGCCAGTAGAGATAAATCATTCCTTTTATAGATGTAAAATAAAAACTGCCCAAGGTAGAATTAATTGAGCTACATCAAGTGAAAAGAAGAAGCACATTAAAGACTCTGAGGAGGGAGAAAGGAAATAGTGTGGGATTTAAGTTGGAGTAGAGCTTCCTTGATGAATCATCTGGAATCTTTAAAGGTCAAGAGGGATGGGGTAAAGCAGAGTGATAACGAAGAAGTGGCCACTTATGAGTAAGGCTGAAAAGTGGTTACATAGCATAGTCAGGTATTCAGGAGGGGTGTTGTCAAGTAATTATCCCAAAATGATGCTGTTGTAGTTGAGAATTTGAAGGAAGTGAGCTTTCTTCAGACCAGTTAATAAAATATTTAGAAGTTATTATATGATAACTTGAAAAAAATAATAAATTCTGATGAGGACAGTTGATCCTGAGACCTAGCCAATATTAAAGTTCTTGCCAAAGCAGCCCTGGCATTTGGCTTCATCACAAAGGCAATCCCGTAGATGCAGAAGCATCTGCTCTCCTACTTACTGCTTATGTTAAAATGAAAGCTATTCAATAAAATATTTATAAGTATTGCTTCCACTGGTGGCTGGATGGAAATAAAATGGCGAGAAACCAAATTTCTGATAAATATATGAATAGCCACTCAGTTGACCACTTTCTGACATGAATGTCATTCATAATTCCTGATTCTTTTTCAATATGTGCTTTCTTGTCACAAAATTGAAATAAAACTGTTCTAGATCTCTTAAGTGAGCAAAATGAATGGATTTTGTCAACATAGACAATAGCAATCAATTGTTTTTTTTCTCTTTAAAAATTAGATTAATTTAATCTTTCATTAGTTAATCCATTAAACATATATTTTGTGCCAGTATTGTCGTAGATTCTCTGGACAGATAAACAAACTCGACCCTCCTAAAGCTTGCCTGTAGGTGATAAGGGGATAAAGAGGGGATTAAAAAAGAAAAAATAAACTATGGTTATTTCTTTGTCACATGCATAATGTCAGCCTACTAGGATCTTTCCTTGAAGCCAGTCTCAGCAGAGACTCATTAAAAAAAAAAAAAAAATCAAAAACAGGGGCACCTGGGTGGCTCAGTCTGTTAAAAGTCTGCCTTTGGCTTAGGTTGATCCTGGTCCTGGTATAAGCCCAGCATCTGGCCCCTGCTCAGTGGGGAGCCTGCTTCTCCCTCTCCCTCTGCTCTTCCCCTCTCCTTTTGCAGGAGAGCTCTCTTTGTCTCTCAAATAAATAAATAAACAAATACTAAAAGAAAAAAAATTGACTATTTTAAAAAATATTTTATTTATTTATTTATTTATTTATTTATTTATTTATTTATTTATTTATTTATTTATTTGAGAGAGGGTGAGTGAGAGAGCACAAGCAGGGGAGCGGCAGAGAGAGGGGGAGAAAAAGGCTCCCCCCCCAGCAGGGAGCCTGATGTGGGAGCTCCCAGGACCCTGGGATCATGACTTGAGCCGAAGGCAGCCACTTAACAGACTGAGCTACCCAGGTGCCCACAGTTTGGTGATTTAATACAGTCTCTTTCAAAAATATCAGTAGACATATCTCACTCAATTAGAACATATCACAAAATTTCTAAATTTTGCTTTCTTTGGTTCTCTATGTCAAAACCTTCCAAGAGTATTTTCTTTCACTCTGTAACTCTTAAAAAATAAACCCTCCCTTCACCCTATATATAGAGGTTCCAAATTTCTTTTTTCTTCCTCACTGCCTCAGTTCTTTGTGTCATGGATAATCTTAACCACTCTGGCTTCCTCATTTATTAGGTGGTGGATCAAACAGTGAGGTATTACACATATTTTTGTCAGCATGTCATAGGCCTCTGCAAAGAGAGACAAGGTATGTATTTATAATATTTTTACTCTTTACTGATTTCTTTAATTTTGCTTCTTAATTGAGTGACATTCATGGAGAATGATTCTACGAGTCTTTCCAAATTCAGCTTTACATTGCCCACCCAAGTCCCATCTAGAAATTCTATGAACTTAGAAAATTTAAATTTCTCACAGGAGCAAGGTTGGGGGGAAGTGTAGTGGGGCTTAGAGGTTACTTGCTCCTACTTTGATTATGGCTGCAGGAGAGAATTACAGTTAAACAAACAAAAAGCTAGGATTCAGCAACAGAAGTTTATTCGAAAGCAGTTTGAATTTTGACTAAAAATTTTATCCAAGAGTACTGAGAAGAGCACTTGATGGGATGAGCACTGGGTGTTGTACTGTATGTTGGAAAATTGAATTTGAATAAAATAATAATAATAAAATTTTTAAAAATAAAATTATTGAATTGCACACACACACACACAAAAACTTTCCAAGAATTTTATGAAGGACATTGTAGTTACAATGCTTCCCAAAGTTCTAGAAAGCCTGTTTTCCAATGGCTTGCTTATTATTTCACTTGTTTGGCAACTGTTCACTCCCTGTGGCTTCCAAGTGTCATCTCCTCATCTCCGAGCCTGGCAAATGTCCCCTTCTTCTCAAGCCTCCATAAACTCCTTCAGGTTACCCTCATCCTCCTGTACTTTGGCATTTATTATGTAGATGATATTAGTCTTTTTGTTAATATTTTTCCTCACTTTACTCATTACTTAGATTCTTCCCAATAAAAGAAGGCCTGACCTGGCATAAAGAGGGCACTAGGAGGAGGATAGATAGATAACCCTTTTAACTTACTAACATTTCTTTCTTCCCTGTCAAGGTTGAGAAAATTATGGTAAGGGTGAGAGAAGGGGAAGTAACATTTCTGAATACCTACTGTGTATTAAAAAACATATTAGATGGTGTTTATAAATCATGTTATATAGTGGAAATTTGGCCTTTAGAAATGTTAACTGCACTGATCTCCATATTTATGGGCCAAAGTTTTTGAGAGGGCGGTAGATTTATGTTAAGGAGTCCTCATATCAATGTTCACACTAATCATGAAGTCAAGGAATCACTACTTTGAAGGAAGGTTTTCAACCTTTTATTTATTTGTTATTATTATTTTTTAGAGAGTGGGGGGAGGGGCAGAAGCAGAGGGAGAGAGAGAATCTTAAGCAGGCTCCATGCCTAGCAAGGAAGCCTGATGCAGGGGCTCGATTTCAAACCCTGAGATCATGACCTGAGCCAAAATCGAGTCAGATGCTCAACCAAATGAGCCAACCAGGTGCCCTATTTTTATTTTTCTCATCAAGATACACTTGGTGGATGATTATATGACCATCCTAAGCACTGGACATTTTACTGGTAAAGAGAAGCAGAGTAGTAATTGAGATCCTTTTTTCAGTGTGCTTTCATTAATCCCACCCTTTTCTCTTCTACTCTATAAAGTATATAAATATGTGAAGGAGATGCAGATACAAGAAAGTTTCGTAAATCTCGTCATATGTATACAAAATAAATTAAGCATTAAATGTCACACTGTTAGTGATAAATTACTTTCATCACAATTCAAAACAAATTTACTGGTTCAAAGTATGGGAGTAGCAAATGGCCAGTACAAACGCTTCTAAAATGGCCTGTGCCACATCAGAAGAAACAGCACACTTATAATGCCATTTCACAAATACTAATTGAGCAGGTGGTAAGCACTGAGAGGTTTTGTCAGTGGACCAACAGGAAAAGTATGTGCCCTTGTGGAGCAGGAAGATGTAGGTATATGATATAACATCATGTAGTAAAAAGTTGGAGAAAAAAAGCAGAGAAATAGAAAAGTGAGGGTGGGGATTGCTGCAAGATGTTATTCATAGGATGTGACCTGAGTGGACCCAAGAGCTGGACCTGAGTAATCAGAGGCTCCTCATCCCCTCCCCTGTCCCTAGAATGTATATTTTTCCCACCAGTCCCACAGTGAGAGCCATTTTGAAAGATGCAGGCTTGAGAGGGCAATTTATTGTTGGGACCATCTGGATGGTGTATATGACAAAAGCCAGTTAAGACCTCTGCATAAACTTTTAAGTTTCTGGCAGTTGGGCACAGAGATCTACTCACTTCATAGCCCCTCAAAGACAGGTCTCATATGTAAATTCCCTTGCTTGTCAAACCTGCCAGTTATCCATCTGAAATGGCCTGCCTCCCTCTTATGCCTCTCCTAGCCCTCTACGTGGGGGGTTAGCTTACAAACCAATAAGGTTATTGCTGTTTTAGAGAAGGTTTCAAGGAGGACCTCTCTGATAAAGTAGTAGTTGTGCATAGACTAGAAAGAGTTGAAGGAGTAAGCCATTGGGAAAACATTTCAGAGAGAGGAGCCCTATCAGGGAAGGCCCTGAGGCAAGCATGTTCAGAGAGAGAGGGATGAGTCTCTATCAAATGAGGTCAGAGAGATAAAGAGGGACAAGATCAGGTAAAGGGCTTTGATTTTACACTGAAGTGATGGGAAGTCATTATAGTGCTTGCAGTAAGGGTGTAGCACGATCAGATTAATGTTTTCAAAGGATCACTCTTGCTACTGTGCAGAGAATAGCTGTTGGGGACAGGAGTACAGGAGTTCAGGAAGCTATTGCCATAATCCACAAGAGAGATGTTGTGACTATAATGTCTTGGAAGTGACTTTATAAAAGTATATTCTAAGCTGCAGCTGTGAAAAAAATAAGAACCTCCTGATTTCAGGAAGGGATCCACTGGAATTAGGTGGACAGTAAACCGTAAACTGATCCTTGATATATTTGAGAATAGCTGACCACTGTGGAATGGTCTTCTGAGAGTGAGGGTGGTCATATGGTCAAATGTTCCTTAATGAAACTGTAAATTATTACATATTTAGGGAAATGTATAACTTTACTGGACTAAGCACAAATTCATCATAGAGGTCAGTAGCTATAGCAGAGAGGAAGGGTAAATAGAAGGAAGCCCCATAAAAACAATTTTGTGTATTTTCCATACTTGTTTCTAGAATCCTTCTATTCTTTTGTCTATTGTGGACATGTTCTCTTGCTTATTGTGGCCTAAACTTTCACAGTTGAGCCTTAATATTTGTCCTATAGCTCCCTAAAAACATTGGGGTTCAGAAAACTCAAGTTTACTATTATAGCACTCTTTGAAAGCAGACAGATATATAGAAAGATATGCTGGGAGACAGAGATTTAAGTGTTTGGCCAATAGTTGCAGAGAAAAGCCAAAATTCTTTAGGAAATGTTATAGGTGTAGCCCCCTTGTCCCCGTGAGTCTGAGCATTTCAGAAGTGTAAGGACTTCTACACAAGAACTCCTCCAAATGTAATTACTATTTTAAGTCACATGATTTCACATGCAAGAAGTGTTGACACTTGGTATGCCACTGAGGTTGTCAGAACCTCATTATTAGATGAAGTAAAATATAGTATCAGATGCATTGGCAAACTGGGTTCATGTCTTGAATCCAGAACCATCTTCTGAGGTGATCATGCTCAAACACAAATCACTTGATCTTTCTAAACTTCAAGTCCTTTATCTAAAAAATATTTTAAAAATATTTTCTTCCCCAGCTTTCTGTCTTTTGATTGAATACAATCTTGTGGTAGGCTTAAATCTCAAACAGTGTTTTTTCCTCTGTATTTCTACCTTCTTCTTCTACTCTAGCAGGCATTTTTTTTTTCTATCTTAGCTTCCACTAGAGTTGAAGCAAAGAGCTGCAAGAAGTTTCCAGATAGGTGTTACCTCCAAAATTCAGGTAAGACTGAATGCGATGGTGTATATGTTTGTGTGATCCCAACATTCACATATTTAAATCCTAATTCCCAATGTGATAGAATTAGAAAGTGGGGCTTTTGGGAGGTGTGTAGGTCATGAGGGTATAGAGCGCTCATAAATGAGATTGATGCCCAATATAAAGGAGGCTTTGCTTCTTCCACCTCATGAGGACAGGAGAAGTCAGTAGTCTTTCTGGAAGATATTCCTCACCTGACCATGTTGCTCCCTGATCTCAGAATTCCAGCCTCCAGAACCATGAGAAAGAATTTTCTTTTGTTTTTAAGCTACGCAGTGTGCAGTATTTTGTTTTAGCAGTCCAGTTGGGCCAAGAAACTGAGTTTGGTTGAAGAAAAAGAGGAAAAGAGAGTTATATATTGCATGGGAGAAGATATGATGGGAGGGATGGAAGGAAGCCAACTTGGGTTGGCTAACACAAACAAGAAGGTTTTGTGTTAGGCAGCAAGAGTGGAGTGGTAGAGATTCTAAATTTGAAATGTCTTCTGATATGGACTACTGCTTCTTCCACTGAGTTCATCCATCTGCTTTAGACGGTCTGCCATTCAAGCGTTCTGAAAACATGCAATTCTCCCCCCTGACCTGGCCTTGAACAGCTTGAGTGAAGAGAGGAGCTGGGGGAGAACACTGTCTCCTCACCAAGGTGACACTGAACAGAATAGTTGGGAATTTCTGTCTGGTCCAGGCAGCAGAGGATACAATGTATGTTGCAATCTCTTTGTTGTTGGAAGAGAAATAGACCAGAAAGACCAGGAAAAGAACAACTTGATATAAGATATTCACATCAGTCACAAATAATTTGAAGGTTATCTTCAAAGATAGAGTAAATTGGTGGCACGGGGCTGCTTTGAAAATGGTGTGAGTCTAAGTTAACCACTCAATAATTGTATGACCTTTGCAAGTAACTTCTCTTCTTTGGACTTTCCTCTTTTATAAACACAGCATTTGTAATTAACAGTCTCTGGGATCCCTTTTGTCTGTAACAACCTCTGTTGGTATCAGTGGAATCTGGCAAGATATAGTCTATTAAGATGGGGGATGATTTAAATGTATTGCACCTGGACTCAATTCTTTCTTTTGGGTATTTTCTTCTCTCTCTCTTCTGTTTTGAAGATTTATTTACTTGAGAGAGAGTGAGAACAAGTGAGCAGGGGAGGGGCAGAGGGAGAAGGAGGAAATCTCAAGCAGACTCCCCACTGAGTGGGGAGCTCACAACCACTCCAAATGGCTGGATCCCAGGGGCCTGAGAGTCAGGCTCCTGAGCCACTCTGCAGGCACTTTTTTTTCCTCTAAGTTGAATTAAAGATGAATTCAATCCTCAGTAATGTAAAATGCTGTTACTTAAATATACTCAGTGGGTTAAAAGAAAGAGAGATAGATAATACACCAAAATGGCATACAGGTTGAATTTTGGAGTTGGGCCTATGAGATAATCTTTTTCATTTTTTTCTATTTCTTAGGACTTCCCATTTTTATTTTTATTCAACTTTTAATCCTTAAAATATTTTTAACAAAAAACATCTACAACAGAAAGTTACTGATATTCTGTTTGTGTTTGTGTGTGTGTGTCTAGTATAATGAAGAATAGCTGAAATATTTTCTACAACAACGCAGCTTTTACATTTAGAGGTCAGGGACCCTACCATGAAGTTTCAGTATCTCTTTCAGACTTAGCCTTGAGCTTAATGATGTTCATGTTGAATTTTCTTGCTTCCGAAGCAGAGAAACACATTCTGTAATTTTTTATATCGTTGGTCCTAGATGAATTTTTTTTTAAATCTGATAATAGATTAGCCTTCATTTTGATCTGCTCATAGTTTATTTCTGGGAAGAAAGTAAGTGACTGGAATACAGATTTCACAAGACTCCTTTTTGCAATAGCAGAGTACTTAATGCTTATGTGGATGCATTTACCTGTACAATGACTTCCTTTTTAGATCACAGTATGCCAAAAAGTCTGCCCTCGCAATTAGCACCTTCCCTTTGGCGAGACTAAATACTGTTGGGCAGCTTTCTGTAATTCTCTGCCTTACTTTCTTGCTTTAGGCGGTCATTCTGGGTGCCAAGACCTCTAGAAGGTGTGATGTAAACTCAGGCAATGTTGTTTCCATGGCAGCATGACTCTCTAGTGCACTCATACCAACAATTGCAGCCACTCCTGCCAACTTAAACCTGATACCTTCAGAGGAGAACAGATGGCTAAGTAGTCTACTTCAACTATCAGAATGAGTCAGTCAAATCATCTTTCTTGTCTCCTTCAAAACTATCCTTGAATTCCAACTCTACTACGGCATTTTTGATTAAGTGGGAATGAGATGTGTTTAAATAACTGGTCCTTACACAACCATACAAATACCTGTCTGACCCTTATCCTTGCCGGAGATGCAAATAAACACTAGAAAATGAATGAGACAGAAAGAGATGTGGCATTAACAAACACTTTAAAAACAGACTGACTTGCTTCCTCTCTTCTAATACGGCTGTCACCTCCTTGAGAGGAAGACTCAACCAGTAATGTCTAATATATGGAAGTGTCTAGAAAATGCTAAATTAAATAAGCTGTTTTCAGGTCAAGTTACTTGTGTGCTTTGTATTGGAAACTATCGGGGCAAATCAGATGTCAAAATTTGGATCACTAAGACCACCAACTTTTTAAATTTTTGGCCTGCTTGGGGGGGGGGAACGTTCAATTCATATTTATTCATTATTATGACCAACTGCTTTTCTTTAGCCAGGGACCCCTCCAAAGGCCCAGGCCTGAATGTCACCAGTGTAGAAATAAATCATAAATTTCTTGTACTATTATGTTAAGTTGGCCCATGATGTGTATGTGGCTTATTAAAAGATTTTGCTTTTACCTAGCAAAAGGTGCAGATTTTCTGACCAAAGAAACCCAAAAAAACTATTTACAATTTTAAAATAAATTTTTCTCAATTAGTGATACAGCTTTCTTCAATTCCTCTTTAGTGATTTTTGGAATTTTACTGGAGTTGACTCAAAGTCAAATATGTATTATCCCAGAACTGATTTCTATCAAAAAGACAAAGAATCAGCCTCCCTGGATTTGAAGGAAGATTTTATACAGGGGATGGTCACAGTTCCTAAACCTTAAATGACATGCTGGCGAATTTCCAAGAAATATAAGAATGAGTCTAGTTGATATTAAGGGTAATTTGTAATAGTTGGGGAATAGCTTTTTTTTTTTTTAATGGTTTTGCTATTTTATATGCTTCTCTGTGTGTTAGTCTAAAAGCAGTTCAGTGATGACGGTCTAACGATCAGTTTGTAATTTTGCAATAAGAGTAAGAAAGAGGACCTCTCAACAACATATTACAGGAAAGTGAAATAGGATGGAGTATTTACGGTTCTTTCTTGCCTCTCTGGTTATCTATTTAGCATTTTGTAAATTGTTCCTGAAAAGAAAAATTCAAAGCCAGTGTTAATTGGCAGAGTGGCTGGAAACTGGTCTCTTGGGCAAGCAATTTGGTTTATTATTATTAGTTTTACTAAAAATAATACAATAATAATGATACCTTTATATTTCTATAGAACACATATTTCCAGTCCAAGTTCCTAGACCCACCAGCAACTCATGGAGTTAGTAATTATGAAAATGTATTTATTTGATTAACAAAAGTAAGGATATATGTTAGTTATTAATAAATATATACAGTTTGATTTGGTAAAGAAACATTTCAAACAATGAAAGTGAGTAATAGTTTTAAAAGGCATTTTTGGAGGAGCAAAAGTCATTAGAATTTTTTATAGTTAAATAATTCATTTGATTCTCATGCCACTCTGTGAAGTTAGCAGATGGATATAGTTAGCTCCATTTATTAAACCAGGGAACTGACATTTGTTACTCCTATATGTATTATCTGTCTTTTCAGGTTTCACATACTATAGATCTCTCTTTTATGGTTTCTCCATTACAAAAGTACTTTATTAAAGTCAGAACTTGTTAATGAATAACATAGTGCCAAGTCACTATAAGATTATTATACATGATGCTCTATTTTTGGTTATCATGGAACTTATAGTCTAGGTAGTAATAAAAGGTAACCCCATGAAAAGTCACAAAAAAAAGAAGAGGGGGAAATTCTGACTTGCTTGTTTCTCTCTTTAGAGTTTCTATGATATGAGATCGATAACTTAAAAGATCCTACTCAAATGAAAAAAATGAAAAGAATATATTATAACAAAAGGACAGTAAAAGACAATATATGATTATGTGACAAATGAATGATGCAGACAATATGAGTTGGCAGGGGCACACCTGGGTGGTTCAGTTGGTTAAAGCGTCTGCCTTCTGCTCAGGTCATGATCTCTGGGTCCTGGGATCAAGCCGGGAGTCTGGTTTCCTGCTCAGTGGGGAGCCTACTTCCCCCTCTCCTCCTGCCCGCCTCCTCCCAGTATGCTCTCTCTTGCTCTTTCTCTTTCAAACAAATAAATAAAATCTTTAAAAAAATAATATGAATTGGCAGAAACTACCCTTACCACTATAAGGGTAGTTAGTGTTAAGGAAAGAATGTTATGCACGTTAAGTTTGGCCTGGAATGATTGGTCTTCAGTGAGGCAAAAGGAATAGAGAAAAAAAAAATCATATAAGGCAGGATATCTACTCTGTCATGTGCACATCCTTTCCCTGTAAGATGCTACAATTCAGTATGTTCTAATGTCATATTTTTGGTATTTAAAAATCTTTTTTAAAAAGAATGCAAAGAAAAAATTAAACTGGAAAGAAATAAGTAAATGTTCTTTAAAAGGACACATTTTATTTTACTATTTTTTTAAAGACTTTCTTTATTTATTCACAAGACACACAAAGAGAGAGAGGCAGAGACACAGGCAGAGGGAGAAGCAGGCTCCATGCAGGGAGCCCGACATGGGACTCAATCCCAGGACCCCGGGATCATGACCGGAGCCGAAGGCACATGCTTAACCACTGAGCCACCCAGGCGCCCCTAAAAGGACACATTTTAAACAGATATAGAAGGATTAAATCTTACTGTCATGACCTCTACCCTTATGCTACCAAAGGAGAGTGAAGGCAGAACTGGACCATCCACATCGCACATGTTAAACTGAAACTGGGTTTGCATCCTTAGACATCACACTCCTGTCCCCACTAGAAAGAGCAGAGACAATGAGCACCAGACAGACCTGTTAAACACGGGATAGTGAAGAACATGAGAAAGGGGCAGAGGAGACAGAAATCTAGTGAAGTGGACCATAAAAAAAAAAAAAATAGTGGCCCTGATGCAAAATTTGGAAGAAAAAGTCCACTATGCAAAGGTCAAAAGCCAAAATTGGGATGGGATCTGCCAGTCACCAGGTAACAGGCGAATAAGGAATCTAAATCCAGTTTGCTCAGTCTATCAGCCTGGCCAGGTGTGCGAACATTCATCAAGCTTTGATAGACTACGGCACCCATCCATGAGAAATCTCATTTCTGGACATTCGGCAGTCCTTGACCTTGAAAGCAGTTCCGGACTGATAGTCAGTCTAACTTGATAAATGATGATTTCTCAAAGAGAAATGCAATTCCCCCACTCCACTATGGCTGCAAACACACATACACACAGGGCATAAAAATGTATAGCCACATCCATGGAAGGACCCGTGAATGTGTGACATACTCCTTCCACCAGCAAATCAGTGATAACAGTCATGCATTTGATGCAGTCAACATAATTACAGATACCAATGCCTGTGCCCACCCTGCTCTAAAAGCTCCCGGAGAAATCTTGGCTGTCTGACAACAAGGTGTACAAGGGAGTCCTTGCCAAGTGTAAGAATACAAACATTTATTATAAACAATACCTGGGGTACGGTTGTGTTGTATGCAGAACCACAGTGGCCTGACCAGAACATCTGGCCAAGGAATACTGAGAAGTACTGTGATTTTATTTAAATGTGTATTTTTAAAAATCTAAACAAGTATGGTAATGATACTTTTGGTATCCTCTTTTTACATTACTCTTATTGATTTATCGTCTTCTTATTCCTCCTGCTAAATTGTAAAGCTCTGTGAGGACAGTCGTCATGTGTCACCTATCTGTTTTTGTGCATCTATCACAATTCTCATTCTCTCTCTCTCTCTCTCTGAATGACATATGATCAATGACTGCTTGCGTCTTGATTTGTCTAGTCTTCATTCATTCCTGAAATAATAAGAGTAAAATGTATACGTATGACATTTCATGTTGGTAGAAGCTAACTCTTTGTACAACCAATAGTAAGCTTCGGTATATTTTATAGGTGGGCAAATATAAGCACCTGCTTGTTAACAAAATATCAAATTTCTGAATACATTTGAGGCCTGTATGTATGTGGATTCTTTTTTGTTGTTGTAATCATTCCTTGTTCCTCTATATCAAGATTCTTTGTGCATTTTGATCAAGATTCTTTGTGCATTTTGATACTATGGATATATCTAGATTTCTTTGTGTTACAGAAAAAGATCTCTTACCCAAATGGACTCATCCGCTTTACCAATGACCTATCACTCTGTTCCTCTATTCTGACTGAGGCCCACTGATCAGTAGACCTCTTTAGCATACCATACCCTTCTCCCATTAGCTAAATTATATGTCTACCAAGTGTCAAGTCTTTTTTTCCAAACATATTTATGGCAGCTTTAAATGCTATTGTAGTTACATTAGTTAATTGATTACTATTTAAAATAAGCAAATACTGGGAGCAAAAAGAAAAACTTGGTGCTTTAATGAAAACTATGTTGAATGCTTTAGACATGTTTGTTAAAGGTAAGCTGAAAAAAAATGCTGTCTAATTAGGTTGGGGGTGAGACAACTGTAAAAGTCTCAGGGGAAATTGTGAAAATCTGGGAGAAATTTCATACTCAGATTTTTCACAGGTTTCATAAGTTTTTTGGAAGAAAGATAATGGGCCTATTCAAAAGAAAGGTCTTGGGCTTACACTAAAATTGTGGTAAATAAATGTACATTTCTAAGCTTTAAGTTAAAGTGCTGAAGTTATGTACATATTTTTAGAAAAATAATGATCCTCCTTAATAGACTTTTAAAATTTGACTTATTCTAAGATGGCTCTTTATTGGCTCTTGAATTGGCTCAATTTCAAATAGTACTCATTTCTTGTTACATAGTTCGAGGTTCTCCCCAAACTTCAACTTTAATGTATTCATTCATTTATTCACTTGCTCATTTTATCATGACTACACACTTAAAACAATACTCAGGGGGACTGTGGCTGCATTCAGTGGCACGGTCTTTGCCCTTGGTAGGCTTGCCATTGGATAGGGACAGGATGCTACCTACACATATAACTATAGACAGTTACTTACAATTTGCACTAAGCAAAACAGGGGCTCACCTCCTGAAGAATAGATGAAAGACTCATTTCTTTATTCAGCAGATGTTTTTAGACATACCTCTTAAGTACCAGAACTATGCTTAGTTCCAAGGACACGATGGTGAAGAAGACAGACAATTTCTTGCCTCATGGTTGTAACTGAGAAGATGCCCCGTGAATGGAAGGTAGGATTCTCCTAAGTCGACACAGGGCTTGAAGAAAATAAATAATCAGGTAGGTGGGTAGCTTGAGCAAAAGCAGGAAAAAGCTCGATAATGTGGCTAACGGATGAGGTATCCGTGGAAGTACCAGTGAGAGATAAGGATGAAAATGTATGCAATCTCCTCTTTTCATGTAAGGACAATTTGAAAATCATCACTGTGCCTCTCTGAGTCTGTTTCCTCGTCAATGAAGTACAGGCAGTGGTCAGGCTCCATGATCATCAAGGTCTTTGGAACACAGTCAACAGCCAAAAACCTTCCTTGGAAGCTTGATTTATTCTTAGGCGCTCATCTTGGTCTGGAATTGACACTGGGACTGAGGATGAAAACATGGAATTTCTAACTACATCACTTAGTGCAGGTTGTTAGGTGCTTCTGTGGCACTCCCTTAATTGCTAAAAGTACAATATAATGGGAAGGAGCAAGAGAGAAGCAACAAGAAGCCTTTCTAACTCCATTTGGTTCCTATAATTCCTTGTTCTTAAGAGTGTGTTTTGCCCCCCTGAGTCTTACATGCAAAAGTGTCATCTAGATTTGGAATTTATAGCTTCTTCTCCTTTTATGTTATTTGCTTTTATAGTTTAAGCTTTACAAATTCTAAGACTATGTCTATATAATGCCCAGAAAGATTTATTGGGCAACAAATTTGCTTGGCCATTTGCATCCTAATGGCAAAAGCAATTTCTTCAGCCAGAATAGTTTATTTTCTTTTCAGTTGCAAATGGGGATATTTTAAGGGAAAAGAAGTTATTTTGGTTCAAAGGGGGATATTATAGCTCCTTATTTCTGACAACTGTCAACCTCCCACCTCAGCAAAAGTCCTTTATTGGTCAGGAATTAATTTCTCAACTCGAATAACCCCAGGCCGTATTATCTAGTCCTTATCTAAGATAAAATAAACTTTGGGGCTTTTCTCTAGGTTTATGAAAATGGTTTTAAAATTATACCATCTAAAGGAGAGAAAGCGCTATTTTCTGGAAGACGGTTGGTGAGGAACCTTACTTTTTTGTCATGTATTAATATAGAGTAGTATATTAGGAATCACAATGACTACATTCTACACTTTTTGTTTAGCTGTGTGACTTTGGACACATTGCTTGAGTTTGGGTAGCCTTAGTCTTTCTTGAACAATGGGAGGTAGGGGGGATGGGCTTAGGGAAAGACAGAGAGTGGGTGGTATGGTATTTGAGGCAGTGTCATGGATCAACCTCCACTGAGCACTTAATGTGTCAGGAACTTTATATATCCTATTTCAATAGATACAATTTCCTTAAGAAAAGAACGAACTAGAGCTCAAAGAAATTAGGCTATTTACCCAGGTATTGGAGAAGGTCATCAAAAGGACATGACCGCTGACTGACCCAAGAGCTGGACCCTAAGCAATTGAAACCTCCTCACTACTCCCCCTACCCCTCCCGCCCCGTCCTTGGAATGTACATTCTGTCACTGTTCACACAGTAAAAGCTATTTTTAAAGGATGCAGGCTGGAGAGAGCAAGGCATCATTGAGACCGTCTGGATCGAGTATGTGACTGAACCCTAGCGTAGGCCTTTATATGAACTTCTTAGGTTGTAGCAGGTGGGTACAGAGGGTCTACTGTCTCGTGGCTGCTCATGACAGGCCTCAGAGGTAAATTCCCTTGCTCCTTAAACCTCCCGCCCACCAACCTGGAGTGTCCTGCCCTTTCTTTTGTTTCACCTTGCCCTCTATGTGTGGGGGCCAGTTTGTGAACCCACACCAGGGGCACAGCCATTGAGTGGAGAACCCCAGGTATGTTTGGGGTCCTAGCTAGAGTTTTGTTTTACATCACACCACATTGCCTTACCTAAGTTCCCCTCAAGTCCTGAAGTTCTTTGTCTTGAAGCTCTACTCTTTGGTTTCTTGACACATCCAATTCCAGCTTTTCCTTCTCTGGTTGGATACTTTCAGGGTAAAATAAGTCAAAGGCAAGAAGACAAACTCCCACCCTCTGAAATTTTCTTCACTGTACTGTACTAACAAGCTCATGCACATGAAGTAGCTCCATGGCCATACGGTAGTATTGTAAGATGAGCGCAATTACCACTCTGGGTTTTCTGGTCTGAAGGTGGACTTGTTTCATTTCAGATGCCCACAGAAACCTGCGTTTTTGTTCTTCATTTTCTGACTCCATGTAAATTATGTAGTCATTTCCAAAATCTGTGAAAACCACTCTGGCAGGCATTGGGACAGTCAAAAGAAACCCACAGGCCAGATTGCAAAGTCTATTATAGAAGATAGTGTGCATATCACCTTCTCTTGCCTAAAGTCAAGTAGTGGGAGTATAATGCAGGCAGGCATGATGGCAGTTGTATCCTGCTACAGGATGATAGCTATCTTGTTTAAAGAGGGGAAAAACAGCTCTAGTGTAGGAAAGGTAAAATTAGGCAATCCATCTGTTAAAAAACCCAAGAAACAAAAAAAAAAAAAAAAAAGAAATCTTTCCTTTTTTGGCTCATTGTCTCAGTATAGCATCCTAAGGAGTCTCTGGACAAAATGCACTTCTACATGCATAAGCCTAATTATACTTGCAATGAAAGGTGTTTTTTGTTTGTTTGTTTTTGTTTTTTGAGGAGTTGCTAACACTTCATAGAAACCTTTGAAAAGTATTCCATTTAGAGATAGTTTTGCTGACTCAGTATGTCATGCATTTGGTATTCCTTTCTTCTATTGATTTTATTTTGGGGACATTAGTATAAAAGCTGTTTTAAAAATCTTTCTTATGATTATTCTTACAGTTTTGAAGGAATACTCCATCGTAACAGTTTAGACACAGATCGTCTAACCTAAATATTCTTACGCTCATAGGGGAAGGTAGTTGGTGCCTATTGAAACAAAATATGAAAAGCCAGCTCATGCATCTCTGCCATTCTTTTGAGAGGGAGAGGACTCTTTCTTTTCTGGTAAGGGAATTGGGGTCTGAATGACAGGAGGAGAATTGACAAAGGCATCCAGTGCTACTACCTTTTCTTGTTTTCTTTTTTTTTTCTTTTTTTTTTCCTACCCAGAAGGAGGGAACCCAGCTGAAAGCCACGGTGGAGCAAGAGAGATGGTGGGGGGTGGGGGTGGGGAACCAACTTCTAGGAATTCCTGGTTCCATGTAGAAGACAATTTTTTTTTTTATGGAATGCGAATGAATTAACAGTAATACCAGGAAGCTTCTCAGAGCAAATTACAATCCCATCACTGAGAATTAGCAATGAAAGTTGACAGGCTTTATAAACTTGGAGATTTTGTCGTAGTGGAAGGCAGCCGCAGGGAATAAGATGCCCTTAGGTAAAAAGTTTGGAAGGGCTTCTATGCTTATGATTAATTTTCGTTACGCTGTGTGTGGCTTTCATAGCCAAAATTAGCTTCTTAGAACCGTAGTGATGATGCAGAGTCATATTATTTCCACCTATTTATACAAATATGCCCATATGTGTAGGTGTGTCTTTCACCATGATATTAAGAAGGACGTTATCCACACGGTTGCATAAGTTGAGTTTCAAAGAATGTAGGTCAATTTTTGCATGCAGAAATTCCAAAAAAAAAAACCACACACATATACAAGTCTTCGAGTTCAGTGTTCAGTTCCTAGTATTTTGTGGTTCTGAGCTAATGTTTCTTAATTATTAGAAAGCACAAGTCACCTAGAGAAATCAGTTTAACAGATTACTAGACCCCAACATCCAACTATATTAATACAGTAGGTTTGGTATGTGACTGAAGCAATCTGGATTTTTAGCATATGCCCTAAGTGATTCTGTTGCATATGAGTCCTCAGATTATACTTCGACAAAGCTTTACTAAGATATACGTTGGCATTGGCGAAATCTTGGTCGATTCTTGAAAAATGATACTGTTGACATTTTAAAATTAAGTTGGTCATGAGTCATGCTCACAACCACACTTGGAGACTCATACAAGGTTTCGGTTTGCCAGAATCAAGGTAGGACTGGAATCCGCTTAGTTCTAGCTCCAAAGTCCATACTCTGGCCACTCTGCAAATTCCTCCTCCTGAGAGTAGTGCAGTCTCCCCAAGACAAATGAGCTGCAGCACAAGGCTAAAAGAAGATTGGGTAGTCTGGAAGAGAGTGTTTCCACTGGTTATAGAAAAGGAGAATGTGAATCGTTAAAGGTAAGATGAGAGTTTCAAAGGACCTTGAATTAGAAAATGAGGAATCTAAATTCAATCTGTTAGGCCAGTGTTTCACAGCACGATTTACAGATTAGAATCACCCGGGATTTTTTTTTTTTTTTTTTTTTAAATACTGATGCCTGGGCCCCACCCCAGAGATTCTGATCTAATTGGTCTGGGGTGGGGTCATGCATCAGTAGGTTTTAAGAGCTCCAGGGATTCCAGTCTATACCCAGAAGACCATAGAGAGCCACACTATAATTCATAGACAGGTGAGAGTCTTATATTTTAAAGAGGATTAAGCTGGTGGCAATGGATAGCCTAGATTAGAGCATGAGGAATGGAGGAAGGGGATCAGCTGGGAGGCTATTGAAGGAACCTGGGTGTGTCACCTAAATAAAGACCTAGACTAAGGAGACGCATTGGAAACTGCAGTGAAGAGACGCCTCCCTCAGCCCTGCTGACACTATTGTCACTGACCTGTTGTGTGCCATAGAAAAAGTCATTTAACTTTTGTCTGCGTTTCTTACTAACACAAAAGAGCTAACACCGTCCCTGAAGATACTACAGCCTTGTTATGAGATTCAAATTAGATAATTCAAAATTGGCTAATTTTGGAAAGTACAGTGCACAATACATGTCCAATATATTAGGAAAATGGTGGCAGTGGAGCTGGAAAAAGATAGAGGCATCTTAGATGTGCTCACATCGGTGAGACTGATGAGCAACTGAAGTTCCAGAAGGGATGAAGGATATTCTAAAGGTATAAGCCTGTGGAATTGGAATCTAACAGAAATGGGGAAGCTGGGAATGAGGAATGATTCCTGAAGGACAACAGCAGTAGGTAGGGATCAGAGGTTCTCAGCTGCAGTTCTGTTCCTTAGAAGGCATTCGGCATTGCCTGGAGACTTCCTGGTTGTTGTGATTTGTGTGTGTGATGGGGGGGGGCGGGGGGCGGTGTGTGCTACTGTCACCCAGTAGGTAGAAACCAACGATGCTTCTAAAAATCAAACAGTGCACAAGACAACCTTCCACAGCAAAGAATTATCTGATGCAACATGTCCATAGTGCCAAAGTTGAGAAACCCGATACAGGCACTACAGATGGAGTTGGAAAGCGCCAAAGACATCATGATCATGTAATTCAATTTTTCAACTTCACCAAAGAGTACAACAAAGTTCAGAGATTAAATGACTGGGTTAAGGCCCTCTGTGAGTGGGGGCCACTATGACAGGACTGAAATCCAGTTCTCCTGGCTGTCAGCCAGTGCTTTTTCGTAAGGACCTATGTGGCCTCGCACCCAATTGATACCTGGCTCGGGGGCCTTCAATGAGAATGCCTGGTACCCACCCACCTGGAACGTCTGAGGTGAGGGCTAAGTGGCCGTTCCGGGTGGAGAGCTCCACCTTGGAGTAATCAGTACAGCTGTGTTCGATTTTCAAATAACTTAAACATGGGGAAGAAACGAATGAAATAATTGCAGGGAACCCAGGGGTCTCTTGGAAGGGGAAGGTCAGAAGCACCAGGAGAACTGTTCTGACTCAGTGGCTTTGAATTCAAGTAAAAAGGAACGGGCCACCCTGAAACGCGGCATTGCGCCGTGTAGAATGCGGCCTTAAACACTCATTAGACTTCGGAGGTGCAGGTCAAGGTGACATCTGGAAGGGCAGCTCCATTGAGGGGTGGGGGTGGGGGTGGGGGGGAGAAAGGGGATCTCAAAGAGGGAGAAGGAGCAACGGGATGATGAAGCGATGTGAGTGGCACCTGCCGGGCGTTTCCTCGTGCAGAAGGGATGAGCGGGACCTCCGGGCTGCGGCAAGGTCACGTCAAGGACTCGGGGGGGCAGGGGCCTCACCTGGGCTCGCGGGGAGCCGGGGCACTTGGCGGCCTCGGGGGACGCGGCGCACCTCGCGGGCGCACGGGAGCCGCGGCGATCCCGGGATGTGCGCACTAGATGGCAGCAGCGGGGCCCTTTCGGCGGGGTTCGCGGTCCTATAAGACGCTGCTTGTTTAAGTACAGGCGCATTTAGTTGGAGCTGCAGGGGAGTGAGCGAGCGGGGCAGGAGGAGGCGGCGGCGAGCTCGCGGGAGCAGGGGGCTCGCGGCGTCTGCACCGGGCCCGGGCTCGCGCTCCTGCCGACCGGGGCGCAGCGGTGCGGGGCGCCGGGGCCGGGCGAGCCCCGCGGGGAACCCCAGGGAGGCGAGCCGCGCGCTTAGGGGAGCGAGAGGCAGAGAAGGAGGAGGAGGAGGCGGCGAGAGCGGGACGCGCGGCGGAGCCATGAGGACCTACTGGCTGCACAGCGTCTGGGTGCTGGGCTTTTTCCTGTCCCTCTTCTCGCTGCAAGGTAAGGGGGTGATGGGGGTGCGGGGGGGCTGCCCTGGAATCTCGCCTCCTCGCCTCCGCCGGGGCTCGGAGTGAGGAGCGCTCGGAATGTGCACGGAACGCGGATTCCTGCAAGTCGTGCAGTGCGCTCCCTGCCCTCCCGGCTCTGCGCCCCGGGTCCCGAGGCAGCGTGCAGGAGCGCGTGCAGGCGGACTTGCTGCATTACCGCCGCTGGAGCCGGCGTGTGCGTGTGAGTGTGTGTGAGTGTGAGCGCGTGTGCGTGTGCGCCCGCGTGTGCTGGCGGGTGGGGGCTGGGGCTGCTCTCCAAGTCGGAGCGAGCGCCGCCGCGGGGTTCGCTGTCCGCGGGGCCCCGGTGCTGATACCACCGCATCCCCTCCCTTTAGAGCAGGGAATTGGCATTAAGTTTAGAGGGAGGCTGGGCATCCGCCGTGCACCTGGCACTTGGGTCTCTATGCACGATGATGCCGCTTACGGATGATGCCCGAGGTGGGGGAGGGAAGCGGGCAGAGGGGAAGGTCCGGGGTGGGGGGTGGGGGTGGAAATGAGAGGGAGCATATGAATTTACGGGCTGAGAGCTGTGCTGCCTCGGAATGGTCAACACGCTTCTTGCTTGGAGGACTGCATGGCTGGTGCTGGGTGTTTACTTTCGGGAGGGTTTAGGTCTCTCCGTTTGGGGAGGGCTGGGAAATGAATTGGTGAAGGTTAAAGATGCAAACACACAGTGTGCATGTCCCTCGCTGGCACCCAGAGCTCACATGTAGGTTGAATGTACCTACACTACGTCAAGTAATTCTGATGTGAAAACACCTTCCTTCGAATCCACCTGCCTCACGCTCTGCCACGAGAGGAGCCTTGCTCGGTGAGCCGCGGAGTCCGGGCTGTGTTGCTTTACCACGGATGGTTCTTCTACACCTTCATGTTTGGGGCGTTCTGCTGTCATTAAGACCAGCACCCGCTGGCATTTCTCATGCTCCTGCATATGTGAGTCTGTTCCTTGACACACACGTGTGCATGCACACACACACACATACACACACACACACACACACGCACGCAGACCCTCTCATGAACACACTGGCTTGAAATGACCAGGCTGACAATCCCACTCCTGGTTTCCTTCTGACAGCTGGTTGCTAATGTTACATGTGTGGGTTTCATTTTTCATTGCTGGGGGATGTTTTGTGTAGCTGTAGAACCTTCTTGCCAAATGAAAAGAGAATAGACTCCCTGCCTGTTTACTAGTTGAAGCATTGCAAGTGAAAAAAAAACAAAAAAAAAACAAAACACTGTGTTGAAGTTAAATTTTGGAATAAGCTTAAGAGGAGCAGCTGGAACTCACCCCTAACACAATTACAAGTTACAGGTCCTAGGAACTTCTTCGTCTTAGAACTCACTGACCCATTCCTCCGCTATCTAAATTGTGGGGTTTCGTAATACATGATTCCTTTCCTAAACATGCCTATATGAAAAAATAGAATCCCAGGCCAGCTCTGGCTTTTAGCATTTTATTCCTCCATATTATTTTTTTTCCTCCAAAGCTCTCCGGACTTTCTCTGTGATTTTGGATATTACTGCAATTCAGCTTTTTCATACAGAGACATTAGCATCGTGACTGTACTGTGCCAGCAGCAGAGGTTAATCCCTTCCTATTCCATTTAACTCCAGGAACTTAGCTCTTCAGATAAAATGCTAAGAATGAAGTCACTAATACAGGCTCCTGTTAGGTTTGAATAAAACTAGAAAATTCATAACACAATCATAGGGGTCACAGGAGTGAAGGGCACATCACAGTGCTGGGCTGATGTTAGATGGCACTTCTAAAGGATGGGGACAGTCTAATGAAGCACCACAGCAGATTGTTAGACTTCAGAAGATCTTCCATCTAAAAACAAAGCTCTACAGTCGTCTTTAGAAGCACCAAAGTTAACTATAATGGCAACTCTTTGAAGTAGAGTAGCTGGTATTATTTGGGCAAAGGGAGTGGTTTTTCTTTCTAGAGAATATCCTTCTTTCCAAAGAGGAGTTTATAAGAGCTTACTCAATAGAATTCAATGAGTCATGGGAAGTGGCCCCAATTCTTAAGCTTTGGGGTCTCCTGATGTTTGTCATAGACAAGGAAACTGTTACTTTGACTAATAGGGTTAGAAGAGGAGGCAGTGTGGTCTGATGAAGCTAGGAAGCAGGGCCTCATTCACAGACAGTTGCCATATCCTACTCTTCTGTCTTCATCATGGCAGGTTGGACTGGCTGCCTCACAACGTGCTTCCTGTCTCTTACGCAGGTTATTCAATGTCAGAGCTGATGGCTCTTTTGATTCAGCTGCTATTCTTGACCGTGGTCTCCCTCCTGCAGCATAGTTACTTCTGTTGTTTTTCATGGCTATGT
This sequence comes from Canis lupus familiaris, assembly GCF_011100685.1. Classification (NCBI taxonomy): domain Eukaryota; kingdom Metazoa; phylum Chordata; class Mammalia; order Carnivora; family Canidae; genus Canis; species Canis lupus. Next base: position 22,535,814 of record NC_049254.1, on the reverse strand, counting down.
ACATGGATCCACAGATGATGCTATTCTTGGTGTTCATATTTAATTAGACTCAATTTGTTCAGAAATTTCCAATGTATCTGGAGCTGTGTGGATGGATATTTAGTCCATCACTTGGGCTGGCCTTGTGAGACAGGTGCTGTCTAAGCCCTTACCCTACGGCCATGGGCAAGTCAAACATATGTTGGTGTGTTCTTGGTGGCAATTGTGTTCTGTTTCTCCGTAATGATGTAAGGCTCGTTACCATTTGGAAACAGATGATATGTTAAGACCTATTTACATATGAATAAAGTCCTATAATTTTTCTTGTACTTTTACTCCAAATAATCCTAGAGTAGTTTGCTGTAGTTTATATTCCTTCATGCCGCGTCTTTCTGATACTGGTCTGTACAATTTATAATTTTGGACCAATGAGAAAATGGTGAGAAGTTTGCATAGTTAGTGGCCTTAGCTGGGTTTTATCCTTGATACGCAGGTAAATGTACTTTATGTTAATCCTAACTCTTTAGAGAAATGCTATAGGTTCTCAGAAGAAGGTTTTCTAGTTCCTGACTACACCATAATCACATTTCCTTGTGACCCTGAGCAAGTAGAGAGAAAAGAGTTCAATTGGAATTTTTTAAAGGTAAAGGGAAGCCAGCAAACAGGAACAAAAACTCCTCAGAACTCTCCATTTTGTGCTTAGTTAATTTGAGGCCCCTGTTCCACTGGCTCAGATCTGGCTGGGTCTCCTTGTCATGTGGCATCTGTCCCTTCTCTCTCAAGCTCCAGAGCCAGGGATCAGACACTGCTTTTCACTGAGGTTGGCTCTATTCTCTCCCTTGGCATCTGGAATGGCAGTAGCTGTGTGCCCTTTGGGGATTGCGGAAGAGATGAACTCCACTTGGCCCACCCCGCCCCCATCTCTGGCTCATCAGGGCATGAAGGTCGCCTTGGCTTCTGCCTGCAGCCAGATTTGGGGCTGCTGAGTGGCCAGGAGAAGAGAGTAGCCACCCTGCATCAGAGGCAGCATGGCCAACCCCAGAGGGGAGCCTTGCAGCAGCTGCTCAGTGAGGGAGCAGCTGAAATGCCTAGGAGGTGAGCAGTCTATCCCATTGTTAGGAGGCTCCCTTTAAAGAACTTGTTTTGTGAGCTGGGCCTACATTGCTCCCAGGGACACTCTCCACCCCCTCCCCCCAACAGTTCTAATGGCAAAAACTTCAGTGGTATGTCACAGCTCCCTTTGACAAGGCCTCAAAACAAGACCCTTCAAGAAATGACTTTGAGTCCAAGTTACATGTTGTTTTAATACTAGGTAGTAGCAAGTAGTTAGGAAGTGAACATGTAAAGCTTCTAATTTCACCCAAATAACTTGAAAAGATTTAAAGCATGATGTATCCGTTCAGAGTTTCTGCTAGATGGGAATGCTGATGACAGCTACATCATTGCCACCATCAGTATCCTAGCCTAGATTCCTGGACCATGGACCTACTCTGAGGTCCCTATGAGATACAGGAGAAAGTTTTGTTTTTTGTTTTTTCCTAAAACACTTGCATTCCAAAGAAATGTCTGACTTCACATCAGGTAGGTTAAAAAAACAAAAACAAAAAACTAATACAAACACTGACATTCTGAGGAACTTCAACTCTACTCTTTTATGGAACGTTGCCTTTAGATTTGGTAGGTAGTTGGACAGACCCTGTCAAAGCTTTCAGTGATGATTATTAATTATAATACAAATCCCCTGGCTTAAATTATCATGATGACTGATGAAAAATGTATACAGTATCTTTTTTTGTAGGAGTTCCTCACAAGTAGTTGATTAATCTAGAAGAGTCTAGAAGTAAAGCAATTGACCAGAAAGTCTCAGGATTTCTTTTCTTATTTCATTTGATAACTGTCCACAGGTCAACTCCAGAAGAGGAATTCATTTTACAGGATTGTGGTCAGATCCTGAGTCCGAACATGTCTTTGAACACATAACAGTGTTTGTACCGTGAAGATCTTGTTTATCATATTTTCCTACGTAGCACATTTTCTTCATTGTGTACCTTTCTACCCTGCCTGATAAATTTGAAAGGACTAAAAATACATATATTTTTTCCTTACATGATGCTTCTCTTCATACCATGACCCCTCCACCACCCATGGATTCCTTTTATTCTCTTTCATTCTTTATTATTTAAAGACATCCGTGTTGCCAACATGAGCAGGGCTAATCTGGACATTATCAGTAGGGAAGATGGTCGAGCGAAGAGAACACTGAGATACACATTAGAAAATCTAGATTCTGATTTTGAATCAACTACTAATTTCCTGATAAAATGTAGATCATCAGCTGATCTAAGTCTCCGTTTCCTCATTTATTGAATTGGGAAAATGGTGCCCAGGGGATGACATTTGCATGCTTTGAAAGTTATAAAGCTTTAAGCAAATGCATTATTTGTTTCTGCCAGAGAAGATAAAGAGTTAAATTAAAAGGAATGATCTGGCTGCTTGCCACCAACTGAACAGAATTTGCCAGTGTTCATAGCTATCTCTTTCTCCCTGCCTCCATCCTTTCTTTCTCTGGACTTGGGTGAGAGCCATATTGAGCTCCCAGTGCTAATTTAATGCTGAGGGGAGATACCAGTATTGATAGAGGGTTGCATAAGCTGCTTCTGCCCTCTTCTCACTTTGCTCGAAGGGCTTAAGCCAAAAACACAAAGCAAAACAAAAATTGAAGGAAAACATGTGTCCACTTCTAATTCCATGCTAACCACCCTTTGTTTGTTTCCCATTTTCATAAGCCTACAACAGTCCCACTTAATATTTCAGCTTGCCATACTGAGGAATTGCTGAAGGAAGGAAGAAATGTTAGGGGATCTAGATTCCAATTAACTTTGCTACTGTGGCTGTGTAACTCTGTGTGAATCACTGTTGTTTAGTAAATGAGAGTGAGAATCTCCAAGATTAATGATCTTGCTGAGGGTGTCAGCAGACCAGAACTCTGCTGCTCAAATAACCTCCATCCCTTCTCTTTTTCTATGGTCCTCCTTTCCTAATTCAGTGTGGGGGGGGGAAAAAGTCAGAGAAAAGGAAGTTCTGCAGGGAAATACGCTGGCATTGTTGATGTATATATTACGATTTGTCTTTCACTGAAATATCAATGATATTAAGAGATCGTCTATACGCACCATTTATAGGGCTGTTTTTATAGCTGTATTTCAAGTGCAGGGTTAGGTACACTTAAATCAACAATACAACTTAGTTTAAATGGAATGAATGCCAAATGTTTTATGAGGAAGCAAGAAGAATTTATATAAATGTCTTCCCTGATTCAGGAACCTGCCCCCTTTTCTCTCCTTGAGAAGGCAATTGTGTACTCCCAGAGGTGGCAGGGAGAGCAGGTTTACCTCTCCCCACCCCACCCCTGTGGTCCTGTCTCCTTCCTCCAGCCCAGCAGCCCCAGAAGCAGCATCCTACTCCCAGGAGAGGAGAGACGTGATTCTGTCTCTAAAGGAGAGGCAGCAAGATGCTGGGAGGAAACCCAGATTTGCTGCCCCTAACAAATTCTCAGAGGAGTTCTGGCTGGGTCAGGCTGGTCCAGGCAGCTGATGACCAGGCTTGCTTTCCACTGGGGACCCTCTGTCTAAACAGAAAAGGAGAGAAACTGATTTCTGCCTCTTGTAGCAAGAGGTAAGATGAATTCCCCTGACCTGATCCAAACCTGTGCCAGCATATCAGATGCAGGCTTGAAACTGCTCTTGGTAACAACTATGGTTTTGTTACTGAAATTTTAATTTCCTATCTTTCCCATTAGGTAATAATGTGGTTTGAGCTGAGGAGGAAGGAGGAGAGTGGGCATTCTGTGGGTTTAAAGTTATTTTTGTTTGTATGATATGTGCAGCATGAAGGATGGGTAGGCATGTCTGCCAGTTTGGGTATAAACAGAGTATAAGAAGGTGAGCAGATATGCAAGAAACAACTAATATCCCTTCTCTCTTTCTCTCTCTCTCTCTCTCTCCTTCCCATAAGTATTTATTAAGCCTAAGCAAACGCTCTTATAAACCTTATAGTAAAGGAGGCAGATGCTTAAAAGATAACAAATTAATTACCATTGTAAGAATCACCGAAGGAGAATTTAGGGTACCATGAGAATCTGTGGGAGACTTTTCCTTACTCTGGGGAGCAAGGAAAGCTTTCCTGAAGGAATTGACATGTAATTGGATTTGAATGACAAGTAGGAGAGCGGGGTAGAGAGAGCTCTCACGGTGAGGAGGAGTCTTGCTATGGTTTGAGTTATGAAGGAGAAGAACACCTTCCAGGAAACGAAGGAATGGGGGGTGTGCAGAGACCGGAGAGGAAATTTAGCAGAGGGTAAACCTGTGTGGGGGAACTAAGCCTGCCCCGGGGGGCGGGGGGGTTGCTTAAGGAGAATTGCAAGGATATGGGATTGCGTCTAAGGATATGGGATTGCCTTCCCTAAGTAAAAGCGAGGGAAGGCAATGAAGGGTTTTAAGGAAAGTGCCACGTGAGGTGTGAGTTGTTCATGGACCACTCCAGCCGCAGGACAGCGAGAGGAAGAGGATGCTGGGGAGATGCCAGTTCAGAAGCTTCTATGAGCTAAGACGAGAGCCAATGGTTTGGTCTAAGGGGTGGCCTTGGAGAGTGCACGCACAAAGAGAGGCATAATCCTCAGGGCTTGGTTGAGTGAGATTCTCTGGCACACAACAGTGTAAATGGTTTATGCAGTCTAGGCTGAGGACACACAGTGGACAATTGAAAATGGCCATGCTTATATCTTATCGTCACCTATTACCAACAACCCTGGGAGGTCGTACATGATTATTTCCACGCTACCCTGGAGGAGAGAGGCCGAAACCAAGTAGAACCGGGCTTGACTTGGAAGCCTGGGCTTCTGTCACCAAATCTAGGTTCTTTCCCTTAGGCTGCATTACTCCAAGTAGTATGGGAGTAACTTAGATAATTAAAAATTGTATTGACTAACCATCTATGTGACCTTGGGCAACTTACTCTCTGATTCTGGAAGTAATCTCAAGGCTCTCTTTGAGCTCAAAAAATAAGACAAGGCTGATTTTATTCAGACTGGGGAGAAGTATACTCTTGGCAAGATAGCTGAATAAAACATAATTTTTTAAATAATGCAGTTTTATTTCATATACATAGAAAAAACAAAACAACCACAAAACCAAAACTAGTTTCTAATAGAATCTTTTCACGGAGCGGGTCTTGCTGACCTAATTTTAAGGCTAGGTTTTTTAAAAAAGAACAAAATTGTTTTTGTAATTGGTGGTAGCACCATTTATAGGTAAGTCACTCAAGTCATAATCCTGGCTCTTTTTTTGGGGGGGGGGGGGCACCTATAAACCTTTATACCGATAGATATTTGAGCGTAATTCAAGATCTATTTATTGGAAGTCTAGTATTCTTAAATACTTTCCTAAAGAGGAATACCCAAAGTAAGCTAAGGTGTAAAACGGAGAGATTGAGAAAATCAAGGAAACCAGAGGATGGGAATGAGGCCATGTCAATGACCTGCCCTTATTCAGGTGCAGGGTATACTGAAGGATAGGAGGATTTATTAGGGGCAAGGGAAAAGATGGGGGAAACTTTCTCCGGGGCAAAGAATACAAGCAAAGGCATAGAGGGAAGGGATATTTTTTCTGTATTTGGATTATAGTGTGGACTTCAGGCTGAGCGGAGTTAAGGGTTCATGTTGGAAAGTATTGACAAAGAAGCCTGAAGACTCGGGGTGAACCTTGCATGCCAGGCTGAGCCATTTGTACTTAATCCTGAAAGAAATAAAGGGCCATTGATTGGTTCAGGAAGGAAGTGACATAAGGGAAATGTTGCTTCTGGAAGACTAATCTGATGCCAAGATGCCATTTGCATACATAACACAGAGTCAAATTCAAGCCTGGCTTTTGCTTGCTGCAACTTCCAAGCTATTTAGTTTTTCTTGTGTTAAATGTACAAATATGCGAGGCAAGGATTTGACTTTTAAAGTCAGGGGGGTCATGTGAGTGTGGAGATCTCTCACGTCCTTTTGTGAAGACCTACACAGATAGATGTGTGTGTGTCCTGTAGGATGACTTTGCCATATGGGGTCTATGTGGGACTTGGGCATATATGTTATTGACAAGGCAACAGGGACCTGTGTGTGTAATATATAGTGTGTAATATATGATGAGTAGGTAGTGAGGATCGCTTTTCCTAGATTGCTGGGTTTCCGATGTAGACCATCTGTTTAGTTCTGTTCTTGTATAATATATGGTGAGAAAATATTGTTAAATAAACCTTGGCAACACTGAAGGAACATTGAAGTACTTCCCATTGCATTCCAAAGCAAAGCTTGCTTTTATATATATATATATATATATATATTCTTAGAATGAGTGAAGCTACAGTTTTCCCTGATACAGCTTAAAGAATCATTTGCGTTTTTAGAAGTTTCTCATTATGAATTAAGGGGCTTATTGCAGAAAAATGAGAAAACCAAGAAAAGCACAGGAAGAAAATGAAAAATTAATCATATGCTCGATCCTAGAGAACCTTTATTAGCTCTCATTTTTGTATACCATTACAGACTCCCTCCCACCCCAGGCATATATATTCAAGTTACAAAATTAGGATCATGGTTTACAGATACCTGGTGATTTACTCTTTTCTTTTAATAGCATATCATGAAATGTTATTCTCTATTAAATATTCACCTACAACATCTTCGTTAATGGTTGCATAGTGTCCCATACCATTATTTATTCATCAGTGCCCTATCGAATATACTTTTTGGTGAGTGCTTTTATTTTTAAAATAGGAGGATATTACACGATGCCATCCACAATTAATTTGTTCTTACTTCACGAACATAGGAGTTTTTAGCAACCTTAGGTAATGCACTAGCAATTTAATCCAGTGTATTTCATTTTTTTTTCAGAAACTGTTTTATCTTCTCCAATATTTTCTCTTTGGTTGCTCGTTCAGTGATACATGCTTGTTACTAGATCTCTTCATAGGTACCTAAATGCTCACAATGATTACACCTGATGTTTTTTTTTTTTTTTTTTTTTTTCCCACCTATGTGAACTTAACTGGGCCCCAAGAATACTCTGTGGGGAAGAAAGCAAGAATAGCACCTGCAGTGGGAGGATCGCAGGTAAAACATCCAGCCCAGTGCCTGGCACTGTAGTGAAAGCTTGAGAAATACTAGTTGCTGATGTTATTTGACAGTCGTGGTCATGTTAGCTCCGCGAAAATAACCCTATTTTATTTTTTGGTTAGGGACTATTATACTTTTAAGGATGAAGAAACTGAGATCTTAGAAGGTTCAGTAATTTGAGATCAAATGCTAGTCAACAGGAGAGCAAGCTATGATCTTCTCTCTCCTGGCCTGCACTCGCTCTTCTCCCCTGTGCCTTCTCTGACAGGGACAGAGCCTCCGTTGTTTGATACTTTTCCCTGGGATTCACTTTATTCTGAAAGGGAGTTCCCCCTGTCTCCTCCTGATGACTGGTTGTGGGGAAAATCTTTCGACCAATCTCAAATTGTCTAGAATGTGGCAGTTTAAAAGCCTATCTACATTGATCTACGATCTCAAGTTTCCACCTTTTGAATTAGTTTTAGAATGTATACATGGATGCCATCCAGCAAGGATGACTCATCTACATCTGCTTTCTCGATTTGTTATCAAAGGTCACGTAAACCTGGCATCGTCCTTTGATCTGATTGTCCCTTTAAAAGGTGAAACAGGTAACACCCTTGAGATAGACTGAGGCAGAAGGTCTAGTTTCCTGGCTTTTGCCTTATTACCCTGGGTCTACTTTCTCATTCCTGTGGTCAGGTGGTTTGCATAATACCCCACTGGATCCCTTCCCTTTGCTACACTTGAAAACTTACATCGGTTCTATAGACAGCCATTCATGCTATTCTTTAGTTTCTTTCTTTGGACTCCCATAATTCCTAAGTTATACCTGAAGTACCACATTTTGCAGCCTTTTTTTTTTTTCTTAAATCTATTTATATTTCATATATATTTATGTTCCTCTGCCTTTTAATATCCCTGGTAGTAAAGGACTTTTTCAAGCTCTTTTTTTTTTTTTTTTTTAATTCCGTTGGACCTAGGCCAAGTTTACTTGTAAACTAGGCCTAGTTTACTCTAGGCTTTATAATGTTTCTAAACTGCTTTTAAGACATCTTGTGGATTATTTTTGTTTGTAGTTTTTCTTTACTAATGATGTCATTCTGCCCCTGTTTCCCTTTCTAAAATTGTGTGATTTTCCTTGGGATTTCCCTCTACCACTAGGACATGGGGTCGAGTTTTGTTATAGGTGGCTTAGCTTCAGCTGATTCCTGAAGCTGCTTTGTATAAGGAGCCCTGTTTCCTCCCACCCCTACCACCCCCTTCCTTCCTAATCATTCTAGAACTACCTGTCCTAGGGAGCAGTTATGTGGACTATCAAAAACATCCACCCACACTCATTTTTTTAAATCCTGTGCTTTTCCTTATACTCTGCATAAATGATAAAAAAAAAAAAAAAAAAAAAAAAAACACCTCTTACTGTTAATGGCTGCTTGGGTTTTGTTTTCTAAATTAATTTCATTGTCATAATAAGGTGGATTATTGTATCTCCCAGTTGCAAAGTTTTAATTACTTAGGTTTAGAATTCTCAGCTACAAATATCTAATAAGGTCAATAAGTTGAAGTTTTTTAACCCTAGAATACTTCATCTGGTTTCTTTTTTCACATGCGGTGTCTTCTGTTCATTACTTCTCCTTCAAGCACCAATATTTTTAGAATGTCTAATTCTCTACGTTCTCATAGTCACTACTCCTACGTAACTACTACTCTTTCCTGTTCTAAGGGATTGCTGCAGAACCCTACCTGGGCTGCTAGCAGTTGATTCCCTACCTATGGTCAGAGTGACCCCTAAGGTCCTTTAACTAACTCACAGGTCAGTATGGCCTTAAGAAGAAACTGAATATCGAGCTTCCAGCTTCTGCTCTGCAACACGTGTTACTTAGGAAAGCCAGTTAACATCACCGGGACTCAGTTTCATCCAATGGGAAGGGATTGGAGGAGACTTTAACCAGTTTTATCCAGTGCTGTGGTTTGTTGTGTTTTAGTGCATTTCAAATACAGCTAGATTTTATCTGTTATTTCTATAATGTTTACGTATATTGAAAGCCAGATGAAGTTTTAAATTTACAATATATAGTAATTTCAAAGAACTGACTGGTTGCTATGATGGACTTAATGATATCCCTGAAGAGTGGCGTTTAAATCCTATGAGGCCAATACAGTTATCTACAGGAAAACCTAGTCCCATTGCCACTGACTCCTGTAGTGATTTCAGGGAAGCATCCTTCAGTGTGTATGGCTGTTCACAAAAGGCATGAGCAGATGAAAATATGAATGTCTTACAAAATCTATGACCCCTTTATGACTTTTTCAAGAGGTAGTCAGAATAGTAGTAAACATTATTTTTTTTCTGGTCCTATCCAGAGTGGTCATTCCAACCCAAGGAGAACTCTACTCTTAAGGATTTCAGGCTTGCTTTGGACTCGGCCCAAGTTGTGATGGGCTCGTGGACTCAACCCGAGTTCTATGATGGGCTCATGAACACGGTGGGAGGAGGTTACACAGCCTGTTCCGTATCTGCTGTCTGTTAGAGTCTCACTACCCTTTGTTCTCCTGTGCTTAGTTCCTGTCCATGGTCTCCAGTTTACTCCTGTTGAGGCCTCTATGGTTCCATCTAATTCATGTTTGACCCAAATGTGTTCCAGTAATTTATGACCTTGATGAAATAAGCAAAAAACCTTCTACTCCCATTTGAGCCATGTTTTGTGATTAGACCAGATGCTGCTGTGGCCTTTCAATATTCTCTGTTCAAACTTTCAAAAATGCTCACTCCTTTTATTAAAGAGCTCCCTTTCCATGTGAGAAGTTGTTTTTCAGTAGGTATAGATTTCCAGTTAAGTAAGATGAGTAAGTTCTAGAGATCTCCTAGACAACATAGTGCCTGTAGTTAACAATACTATATTGTGTTTCTAAAAAAGTATTGAGAGGGTTCTAGGCTATTTTGTGTTCAGTGTCTTACCACAAAACAAAGAGACCTAAAGAGGCACAAGAAGACTTTTGGGGGTGATGGCTATGTTTATTTTCTTGATTATACTGCTGCAGAGGTGTAATGCATATGTCCAGGCTCACCACATTATATACATTAAACATGTGCAATTTTTATGCACATCAGTTATACTTCAATGAAGCATTTAAAAACAAAACAAAACAAAAATACACCTTCTCCAAACTTCCACCAACATCTCCAGTATGAGTTTAGGGAGCTGGCTTGAATAGGATTACATTCATCATCAAAATCATAGCTCCCCCACCCCCAATAGGGCTGCCCATCCCCCCCAAATCCTCATTCTTATATTTCAGTTAATCCAATTTTTGCAGTCTGAATCCTCTCTTAGTGGTAAATTTCTTGTTCTATAACTTTTCGGTTACACATGCAAATAGGCCCCTCTGGAAGTCCCATTACAGAGTGTCAAGCCTCCCTTCTCGAACATAGTAATAGAGTGTGGGATATTTCAAAAATGATGTCTGACACAAAATGAGAGCTCAGAATTTGTCTTTTCATAGATGAAAGGAGATAGTGCCATTTAAAAAAATATCATCTTTGATTTCTATTTAGAAATTCACTCTTCATCCTCATGTGAGAAAAGGGTTAGGAATGGTCTCATGGCAGTGGCCTCTTAAAATCAGCACAGAATTCTAATAGCACAGGACCAGTTTACTTGGAATACAGTTCCTGGAATGGAATAATAGATTGTGGACAGAGGGTCTGATATCTGAAAGTCACTAAAGGCTCTGCAAACAGGGGCTGCATTATTTTGTAGTAGTAGTAGTAAATAGTGGTTTAAACCTAACTCACTTAATCTTTTAAAAAATATTTTATTTGAGAGTGAGTGCACAAGCAGGGGGAGAAGCAGGCAGAGGGAGTGGGAGGAGCAGGCCTGATGTGGAGCGGGATCCCAGGACCCTTGGATCATGACCTGAGCCGAAGGGAAATGTTTAATCAACTGAATCGCCCAGGTGCCCCTAACTCATTTATTTCTAATAATAATATTTGCATATTATATGTGAAGAAAGTGAGCAATAGAGAAGTGTAAGTTGCCTAATATCACACAGCTCAAAAGTAGCAGAGATGGGTTTTGAACTTGTATTGACTCTGGAGCCAGACTACCTGCTTAACCATTATGGTACAGTGCTGTGGGATAAAGCATGGCATTCATGTGGGAATAATCTTGTAAAGAAATAAGGATTACCTGTTAATCTTTTCAAGAATTCCCAGTCACGTAATCATCATCTACTAATAAGGGTTCCAAAGGGTCTTCAGATTTTCTAGATTTTCATTCATGGCTTTTGTATGTTGGGTTATTCAACATACCTGTGCCAGTGGTGACTCTGGCTTAAATGAGCTTCATTAGATGTAGAGAGATTTGCAGGGATGAGTGTGCCAGACCCAGGTGATGGTGGTGGTCATGATACCGCAGAGGCTGGTGCGGTGTAGTTGTACAGCCCCTGTGAGGCAATGCAGGCAATATTTACAGAGCAAAGCTCTGAAGAGGTAGCTTTTTAATTCAAGGACTCAGCTTTTAATACCAACTGCTATAGCAGAGAGAGTGTTTGACGTTGTGAGAGAGAGAGAGAGGGAGGGGAATGTTTTTGAGTAAATAGGGTCAGTCTTCCAGGTAACATTCAGCCCAGCTGATGTTCTTTCTTCTGATAGAGCCCTGGAATTGTCTGAAAATTTCCATCTCAACTAAGAAAGGACTTCAGATGATATTGTGGGGGGGGGGGGGGGACGGAGGAAGCATTCCCCCCCTTTTATATGCCGTATTAAAGAGGGCGATAGCAAAATCCACTTTCTTGGACAGTGCATAATTGAGATTAGAGCATTTGGATTAGGATGTAAAGATTTTAGAAGTGGAAAGGAGTGAAGTTGGAAACTTTGGATATCAATGCCAGAGTTTTCTCATATGCAAAAGAGGGCAAATACTGCCTGTCTCACGGGGTTGTTGTGAATATTAAATATCATTTGAAAAAACCGTGGAGCACCATATAAATTTAGGCTCTTAGCATTAAGCACAGCATTCCAGTACAGCATCCATTTAGCAGTATTCTTTTTAAATTTACAATTTGTGATTCTTTGAGGATCATTGCTGACAAGACTTCCTCTCCATTAATTGAGCTAAAGAAATGGATGTGTAACCTTTCCTTGCTTTCCCAAATAAAGACGTGCCTGGTTGTTTAGAGCCCTGTCAAAGCTGATACAACTCTGCTTCTCAGCGTCCGTGTCTCCCCAAGCCTCTGCTTTAAAAGGCTTCCCTTTCCTAGATCCTTGTAAACAAGACTTCCCAGCCTGTCGGTCTGTTTTCCCCAGCAACTCACAGCTCTGCCACCGTGTTTGAAGTTTGGCTTCAGTGGATCGTTGAAGGCCGACTTCCTCCTCTTGGCTTGCGTGGATCCCGCTCCACCTCTCAGCATAGCTGCTGCTCAGGTGTCTCGCTGTCATTCTCTGCACATGCTCTGCCTCGTACAGACGTGTGGCTGGGAGCATCTCTTCCAGACTTTACTACTGCCTTGCAGACCAGGTATCAACAAATGGGAGCAGTCTGAAAGTTGCTGCCATGGGGAGTAAGTGAGCTTTGATTTTGGAAGGTGAAGTTGTGCTTGATAGTAGGGAGATGCCTTTCACTTCTGGCTGAGGTTCTTTTTTTTTTTTTTTTTTTTTTTTTTTTTTTAACAACTTTTGATGGATTCTCTGCTGGGGAATTGGCTGGCCACTTCCTCTCATGCTAGGGTGAGATTCTATTTATCCCTCCAGTAAATCTTTAATAATGATGCCTTGTTCTTCAGCATCCTAGACTGTGCTTTACAAATATTTTTCCCATTTATTTATTTTTAAAGATTTATTTATTTATGATAGAGGCAGAGACACAGGAGGAGGGAGAAGCAGGCTCCATGCTGGGAGCCGGACGTGGGACTCGATCCCGGGTCTCTAGGATCGCACCCTGGGCCAAAGGCAGGCGCTAAACCACTAAGCCACCCAGGGATCCCTTTTTTTTTCCCTTTTAATAGCTCTTCTCATCTTCAAATGAATTTCCACCTTACCGTTCATTCCAAAAGAGGACTTCGTATACCTGTAAGCTAATTTTCCTCCCTCAGGATAGACTATTGGCACACAAATGCTATTTTCAACAATTTTGACAGTGAGAAGCATCCTGTTGTTAGCTAAGCAGCTGCTTTGAGATCCTGTTGTCTTCACTTCAGTATATCATCAGACATATTGCTAAGCAGGTTGTACAACTTCTAGAGGTGCTAATTGGTTATATATGACCACCGTGTGAAAAAGTAAAGGGTAAAAATAGATCTAGGACTACCCTAGAAGCCTAAGGCTATGGTTCTCACCTGGGAACCTGTTACAAATTTCTAGGCTCTACCTAAGATCTAATAAAATGAAAAACTCTCGATGAAAGACACAGTAGTCCCACTTACTTGGTTTCATAAGCCTTCAAGGTGACTTAGGTGTACTAAAGTTTGAGACCACTGCCCTATGGCATGTGGCACAATGAGGCCTTAACTAGCTCATGGTGGCAATGCTTAATGAAGACTGTCCTAGGTATGGACGCATGTATATATCTGGGGAAGAAAGTGAAAGAAAGTGTCCATCTTTCTTCTGAAGATTCCAGATGTTAGAAGTTTTCTAGCTAACAGGAATGAAGTGTTTTCCTCCATCACAGAAATTTGAGATAAAAGTAATGCTAGCTGCTGTAACAAAGGGCCGCCCTGCCCCCGGGTATTCCTGGAGGTTGAGAACAATAAGAGTCCCTGTGACATAGCCCAAGGGCCTTTCAGGTCAACCAGCAGCCTCTGATCTGCAGTTATTCAGGACTAACACTGCTGAGATTTCTGACAGCCTCAATACAGGACTTAGAAGTTGGCCCTGGAGGTTGTACGTGTTCATAACAAATAAGACTGGGTCAGCAAGGAATTATTTTATAGAGAATCTTGGAAGCACTCTATCACTTCTAGCCAGGTAGACCTAGCCCCATGGTCGTACCTCAGTGCACCTTTCAGAGGGTGCTGATTGGTTACCTATGACCAGTGTGAAAGTGAAGGGTAAAATGGTCTAGGAATAATCTAGAAGCTGGGAAATGAACACTGGGTAATGTGATGCATTCTGTAGGAACACTGAGGAAACTACTTCTGGTAAATAGCAGTCCCTGCCACAGGCACCTGTTTATTTTCCGTGTATCATCTTTGTTTTCATTCAAAGGAAAACCTTATTTTTAAGTTGTAATATTATATGAGAGGTGTGTGAAAAATAGCTCTCATTCTGTTATCTCCATAATTTTGCGAGTGACTTAGAAGCTATGGTCTTCTACAGAAACACAATGGTGATTATCAAAAGCAGCACATTTGCCGCTGAATTGGTGGTCAACTCTCTTTATACTTCTGTACTTTGGATTGCTGATACCTAAACATGAGATTGAGTTGAGATAGATATAGAGAGGTAGATGTAGACACAGATAGGTAGATCGATCGATCTATCTCACATACTGAAACTTATTTCTAGACATCAGGGACAAAATACTCAGAAACTGAAAAATGTGTAAACCCATAAGGATTGCAATCTGAGTCAGAAGACCCAGGGAGCTTTGTGCTCATCAGAAAGCACCTGACTTCTCTGAGCAGGAACTCCTTTCTCTGTAGAATAGTGGAATTAGACTAGATAATTCTGATCGCCTCCTCCAGTTCTAAAATATAGTGGGAGCTACTTCATTTCCTGTGTCTGAAATTATTTGTCAACAAACACTAAGTACCAAGTGTACCCAAGACATTGTACTGAAAGCTAGGCAAAACATTGAAACCTCTGCCCTCAAGGACCTCATGCTCTGTTGGTGAGGGAGACAAATACATTAGATAATTATTAAGCAATGTGATATCGAAGTTAATTTGTACATTTTAATACACTGATTCAATAAAATTCAGAATGCAGAAGAAATTGATGATGTCTATTACTGATAACCTCAAAATTAATTTTGTTCTTGTCCATTTTGTTCTTGTCCAAGCCTTTAAGGATTTCAAATATCCTTAAATGATTCACTCACGTAAGTTACTAGTGTGAGAACATAATCCAATGGTCTTATTTTAAAACAAAACAAAAAAACCCCCAAAAAACCCAGTATATTAATTCTTGAAGAAATTCTGCAATACCAGTTTAAAAAACAGCAATCCTAAGTTAAATGAAGCTCAGCTACTCCATTTGGGTTAATCTTAACTGGCTACAGGAGAAAAAGTTTGGAAGACACCCAAATAGGATTTATAGAGATTCCTATTGTAAGATTTTTCTGCTTTATATGGATGTTGATAAGTTCTCAGAAGAAATTTATAACCGCAATAGAAAACTGAATGAATATTGATTATTTTTTAGCTACCCAAACTAATTGACATCTAAAGCTTTGTAAATCCTTTTAGATGAGGGTGGGTATAAATTAAAAACTAATTAAAGCAGAGGCTTATAAAGACACTCTTCAATTCAGTATGTTATACATTTTTTGTGTGTATAAGAAGATACCCTTCGTCTTTCCACTCAAACTCATGCAAAACAAACCCAGACATAAAAATAATTTCAGCTGTTAAAAACTAGTTTATATATGTTGTCTTTTTTTTTTCCCCTCAAAAGTAAGTACAATTTTCTTTTAACCAAATAGGATGAAAATAAATTAACTCAAAAGTGCCATGCAGAGACAATAGGACTGATCAGCCTGCTATCTGGGACCTCCATACTTCCTGCTAACAAGCCTTCTATCTTTGAAGACACTGAACATCTGGGATCTGAGCATTGACACCTATTAGTTACAGTGGTTTCCTTTTACCTTTCTAAACAAAATGATAGATAAGCCTCCAGGAATCCCACAAAACTGGGCCCTTAATTGACCAAATGAATGACTGTCTCTCATTTTTCAATTTAAATTGCAAAGCGTGCCTCTCTGAAATGAGACCATGTATAGTAGGAAAGATCTTCCAACTGCAGCTCCACTGGTGACCATCAGTATGATCTTATAAGCTCTCCCTGATTCATTCCCTCCACAGCTACCCAAGTGATTTTTCTCAAATTTACATCTGCTTCACTCTTCCCCAATAGATGGGGTGGGGGGGGGGGGAGGGGGGCAAAATCAATACTCTCAGGTCTGTCACAAAGGGCCCCTTCTCTTTTAGCTTCTCTCCCCACCCCCTTCTTTCTTACACCCCTTACATTATGGCAGTCAGGAAGATCTCCCATTCCAATGTGACCACCTACTTCATCATTTCAGTCCTGAGGTCCTTATGGCCCCAGCTTGTTTTGGTGAAATATTAGTCTTCAAGGCTACCTCAGTAGTACAACTGGCCTCCATGTAGCCTTTAAGTCCAACCAATCACATCATGTGTTAATTTAGCAAGCATTCGTTGAGCTGTTGCCACTTGCCAGAACATGTTCTTCTCATTGGGTAGAGAAAGAGACTCTAGTTTTCTTTGTATAGCTCACCCTAAAATGTTGGGAGATCGATAACACACAAATTAACAAATGAGTAACAATTTCAGATTCTCTTCATTTTGTCTAACAGTGAGAAGTATTCCCATAGGACTTTGCCTATAAATTTGCTAGACTCCCTACATTGCACTCATCTAGAATACCACAGTCATGTGCTCTTCATCTTAGCCTTCACACCCTCCCTGCCCTAATATCAACATGGTATCCAATACATTAGCTACTCTGAATATATCTGGATAAATGAATGGTTAATACCTTTAACTATTTAGGCTTCTATTTCTTCATCCAAAAAATGAGCACTAAGAGCTTAGAACTTGAGAATTTTCAAATAAGCCACCTATACAATCACATTGATAACATTTTAAGAGGTAATTCTTTGGTATTTTAATTTTTGTTTTTAAGTATGTATCAATTTAATCTCTCAGTGAATTTTGATAATTATAATTTCTTAAGAAACTCATCCAATTTAAGATTCCAAGTGTATCCTAATGGGCTTTACAAAGTTTTTAATCTTATCAGTAGTCGTAGCTCCAATAACATTCATAATGTTAAATATTTTGTTTTCTATTTTTAATTAAAAATTCTAGACATTTGTCTATTATGTTTTTTATCCAAAGATTTTCTATATTATTTGTTTTCAGTTAATTAATTTCTGCTGTTATTTTATTATCTCTTTCCTTCTGTTTTTCACTTTGTATTCAAAATGTATAAAATATTTTAATGAAAGAATATGATTTAATGCATTTTTACAAAAGTGACATTACCCAGTTATTTCATTTTAATTGAATTTGGTTTTAAAATGAATATAAATCATTTTAATTTAAAATATGTTAAGGTTCCAATATTGCCATTATATATGAATTGCAACTTCTAGCTCATTTAGTATTTGAAAAAATAGTCCTAGAGCATTCAAAATGTTACATAAATAGTTTTTAGAAGACTGTAGGCTCCACCAGTGAATCTAGGGAAGAAATTCAGTAAAATTACAGAAAATAAAGTCTTCTGATACTTATGTGGCATCTTCTTTGAAAAAGTTATGTTTAAGATCATGTAAACTTTAGTTGTGACTTAGGACTCTGTGTAATAAATGTGAAAATAACCAGATCCTTTGAATAGTAATGAAATGGCAGATAACGTACATTTAAAATCCCAGAGGATGATTTTCTTAGGAAAGTGTAATTATCAAAGCTCAAGGATTAAATTTATGAATATTGAAAATAAAAACTTGAAAATTCAAAAAATTTTTTGAAATATCAAAAAATTATCTCTTAAAAGGTCCTTGCACTACATGGTTTTATAGGTAGTTTATTTATTTTTTTAATTTATTTTTTATTGGTGTTCAATTTACCAACATACAGAATAACCCCCAGTGCCCGTCACCCATTCACTCCCATTCCCCGCCCTCCTCCCCTTCTACCACCCCTAGTTTGTTTCCCAGAGTTAGCAGTCTTTACGTTCTGTCTCCCTTTCTGATATTTCCCACACATTTCTTCTCCCTTCCCTTATATTCCCTTTCACTATTATTTATATTCCCCACATGAATGAGAACATATAATTTATTTGAAAATACTAAAGTAGAGTTATTTCTCATATTAACTTTTTAAAAGACCAGAAAAATTATGGGAAAAACAAATGCCTGTCTCGTGTTGCAGAGTTACATAATCATGGTACCCAAACTTGAGAAAACAGCAACAAAACTCTATAAAGATGGAAATTCAGAATAAAATAATAATAAAATCATCAGTATATATAAATAGAATATATAAAGGCAAGTTTATTCTAGGGATGCATAATTTAATTTAGAAATTTGTTTCTTGAAACCATTGTTCACCTCACTAGATCTCAAAATGATATATGATGTTATTCAAAACATCTTGTTAAACTTTAAATTTTCTTGCAAGTTAAGGAAAATCAATGAATAATGTCACTCATAACAATGAAAACCTAGAAGCATTTTTATTAAATCAGAAACGAGGTAAAGATGTTTGCTGTGAGAAATACTGTTTGCTGTATTCCAGGAAATCTTAGATAACAGGATATGAAAGAGCTACTGGATAAGGGGAGACCGAGTGATCTCTATTAAAATAAAAGATGGCAACATAGAAAATTCAAGAGAAAACGATTACCAGAAACAAACAAAAAAATCAGTTACAACTAGTAAGAAAAGTTTTTATTTGGCTACTTATATAAAATGAATATTTAAAAATCGGCACTTTTTCTACATAGCAAAAAAAGAGGTAAAAATTATAAAGAAAATATATTTTTGAGTCTGGCAACAGTCTTTAATGGAGATTAGCATTATTTACATAAAAGAATTAAAAATTGTATAAGACTTAAGTCTCTCTCTTCATAACTGGAGATATGCCCATTCCATGAATATTGTAAACATTAGTTCTTTCCAACTTAGTTTGTAAATCCTATGCCTTTCCAACAAAACTCACAAATATCTCAAACTTTCTAGTTATTCTAAAGTTAAATAGGTGGTTGAGAATAATAAATGCTAGTGAAAGCTAACACTCATAGATTGCTTAAAGTATTTTCCAAGTTTTATATATGTTAACACATTTGCTCTCAGAAATGGAAAGACTTGCACTAATCCCCTTTTGAAGTTGAAGTATTCTGTGATTTACCCAAGATTATAAAACTGGCATTACAAATCAATGGAGAAAGGAAAAAAACATCGTTCAATTTGGGGTGACCATTTGAAAACAAAACAAAACAAAACAAAACCGTTAATCTCCCATTTTATAGCAGATACTTTTCAAATGAAGCAGAGACTTAGTTAAAAAAAAAATTGGGAAAAAACTTGGCTTTCATGATATGGAAAGATTTTCAAAGTGTTAAAAATCGGAAGAAAAGATTAAAGTTGAAAATAATTTATTATGATAATAAAATATTAAATCATTCAGAATTAAAAAAGAATAAAATATTTGAATATTACATATATTTAAATCTTGTAATAAGCTAAAAAAGATGAATAGATTTAAAAAACAAGAAATATAGAATGATAATAGCAGTCTTAAAAAATTTAAATTTTGCTATTAAAGAAAAATAAACGGACTTACCAAATCGGTAAGGATTAAAGTTAATGTTTAATTTAGTGCTCATAGCATAGTGTAGTAGTATAGCAGTTCAAGCATGGATTTTGGAGCCATCTGCCACCAATTTATTCACTTGGTAAACTTAGACAAATTCCTTGAACTTGGTTTCATTGTCCTATGGTGAACAGTATAAAATCAAAACTGTCTCTACTCCACTTCTCAGTGCTGCCACACACCCCTATCGAGACACAGCATCTAATTTGCTTTAATTTGAGGTGTAGGAGAGACATACTATTAATTAGAAGACCTGACCATAAATCCTAGTCTTTTGTTTACCGGTTGGATAGTTGGATAGAATCTCTTAACTGTGGATTAGATTAGATCAATGCTTTTCAGACACATTTTGGAAGATCTAAGGTGTTTTATTGGTGATGGCTTGGTGACTAAGAGGTTGGATCTGGGCACAAGGAAGAGGCCTGGAAAAGGTGTTCCAGGCTAATCTGCTGGTGATGCATGCCCACAGGAATTGTCCTTATCACCAATGCTGTCATGTGGAAGCATGGTATGGTGGGAGGACAGTTGACCTCAAAGAACTTGTCCTTTGATAAACTATTCTCCAGATATAGTATCTTGCACCAAATTACTTAAATCCTAAAATCCACGGTTGCTAAGAAGGCCCTTTCCCACAGCACCTTGGTCCAGTGTTGGCAGTGTGGCTGAAGGCATGTAAAAGTAGCAGCAGAGAAGAGTAGATGGAAATCTCTTCATTTGGCCCTGCTTCATTTTTCTTTCATGCCCTACATCCTGCCTTTGCTAAATATATAAGCAAAAAGCCCCCCAGAATTCACTGTTTCTAAAGGAGTGAATCTTTACTTTTCTTTCCTAAGAGCCATGTTACTCAGCTTCGTTCTTGCTTTGCATATTTTCCATCTTCTCCTAACTGATGTTTGCTCCTCCTGCCACATAGACACAAAGACCATGGAGCAATTGCCTGCAGGTTTCCCTCTGCCTTTGTTCAGATGCTGAGCTGAAGTTCAGGAATAAGAGCTTTGATGCTTTTGGAATTTCTATGCTGGGAACTCATTAATATTAATCTTAATTCTTTGAGAAACAGTGCCGACAAATAATGTTCCAGAAGCAAGATGTGCTCTACTTCTCATGGAGTTAGAGTAGCATCATTAGGGGGGTAAATTGTAAATTGTTGCTCTGCTCCATATGTGTTACATAATAGTGCACAATGCCTTGTTGCATCCTTTTAAAAAGTTTGCATACTTTGTCTTTCTAATAGCATGCTAACTGTCCTTTAGTCTTTGCAGCTGAATTCAGGATTGTTTGCAATACCTGCCCCTGACAAAGTTTTTCTTTTGCTAGTTTTCGTACAGACCTCAGTGCCTCTAGGCTGAATGTCAGTGCAGATGATCTTGCAGGCTGAGCTGAGGCCCATGATCTCCTGCATATCTTAATAGTGTGGTTGCTCCTGGAGCAGAATGATTGGCAGACAGCAATTCCTGAATGACTACAACAAGGACCTTCGAACGCATTTACCATCTGTTGAACAGGGATAGTATTTCAGGACATCAGAATGTATTTAATAACTTCTTCAAGGTTCTTTCTTGATTTCCCAGGATGATCACTGAAAATATTGAATAAAATTGGTCCCTAGGTAGGGCTCCATCAATTCCATGACAACAAGCCATGTTATTCTTAGAAACTAGAGGCGGACATTCTATTAAAGCCTATGGTACTTACTTAAGAATTGATAAATCTGGTTTTAATAGTTATTTTTCTTGTTTCTATGGTAAAATAATCACAGGTGCTTTGTTTTCCCAGAAGGGGTTAACCGATTATTTTTTACATTTTCTTATTAAAAATGTAGTAGCCACAATTTCATGTATGTCAGTTTTAGTAAGGCACTCAGACATTTTATTTTTCTCTCCTCCTTTCAAAAACATTAAATACTGAAGAAGAAACATGTTGGAATGCTAATATTAGCAGGTGCTACATTTTCTTGTCCAAGCATCCCAGAAGATAAAGCAGTTTCACTCTTTTGACTCTGATCTCAATAGTAATTTCTGCAAATTAGGTGGTGCGGGGCAAGATTTTTACTTAAAACCCTATCTCCTCCTTGTCCAGATGCCAGAAAGTTAATCCCTGTGAAAGGGATATTTAAGCATCATTAATGTCTTTCCTAAGTTTCAAATCAGTCTGAAGATTATAAAAATATGTCAATCTATAGCACATTTGTGGGCTTTGTATTAAAATTGAGTATAGTGTGACCAAAGAGGTGGTACTTTGATAGATTTCTTTAGTAAACATTAACACTGGGTTTTGACATACTTGTTTTCAGAAATATATTGTAGAGGCATTTTTTATGACCTTTTGGAAAATTTTAAGCAGCTGGTTTTCAATTTTATTTAGCCTTAAGGATATCCTTACATGGTAGGCAACTCAGATATAACTGCCTCGAGCTAGTGCAGAAAGTTCCCAGGATCATCAAACGGAGAACAAGGTAGAGAAATGAGAATTAACAGAACCTCTCAAAGATTGTTGTCAGTTGTATCGATGGGCCTTGGATGTGGGGGTCCACTTTGAATTTTTAGATTAACCAGGTGTTTGTACAAATGCATGATCATGAGTATGTGGCTACTGAAACATAACCTGAAAATATGTTGAAACAGAGATCTACATTGATTTTTGTCAGTGTTAACGAGGAGGCTTCTAATCTGAAGCCTGAAATGGGATGGCCAAGTGAATCTGCATTTTATAGAGCATTTAATTTTAACCTTTATTGGGGTGATGATCCTCCCCTAAGAATGTGAATATTATTAGGACTCTAGAATAATGTGCATTTGCAATGGGAGAGACCCAGACTTCTGCAGGTTCATGGGACAGCAGATATGAAACATTTGGCCTCTTACTTATTATTATGGTGGCTAATAAGGTTTTACTTGTAACCAATTCATATGTGGCAAAGGATACAGGAGGAGGCAAAGCAGATAGAAGCTTCATTTTCTGCTGCATTCCTCTCAAAGTAATGCTCTAGGTCAACGATTAGGAGACCAGCATGGGTGGGAAGTCCTGTTACCATGAAGCATGAATTCTCTTCACTCTTGGCTTTTATTCATTATCAATTTATGAAACACATAATCTGCATCTGAATCCCCAGATGAGCATTCTATCATCCAAGTCACCTGGTATGATATCTGGAACCTAATGTAGAATTTCCAACTAAGAATCTAGGGACAGTGCAACCTAACACTTAAAAAATAGTATCAAGGTTCTGCATGGATCATAGAAGCTTTCCAGTCCAGAGGCTTTCTAAGCAGCTGTAGGCTGACCCTGGCCTATCACACATAGAATCATACACCTATTTTTACATTCAATCGAAGGAAGATCATGGAACCTCCTTAAATTTAGTGTAACTAATCCCTCCCTCTCCACCTACAGATGCCTGTGTGCTGTTTTATTGCTAGGACTGGATCCTACATTGAGACTATAGACTAGAACTTTGGGATTTATACTTTCATTTCACAAATATTAAATACAAGGTAACATTGTTTCTGAAAATACCTATATCTACCCATCTTAGAAGAGATTCGATTGAAACAGAAGGATTTTAGTTTTTCTTCTTGCTTTCAAAAACACATTCATGACCTGGAATTTCAGTCAAGTTAAAGGTTAAAGTCAAGTTAAAGGTTTTCCAAGACCTATATTATATAGAACCCCAAACCTCCCCCCACCACCCAAAGTCAATCATGAAACTTTTTTCTCTCAGTTGAAAAGCATGATAGCAATTCCATGTCTCGTAGGATTAATTTTTACAGCAAAGCTTTTTAGCCTTTCCAAAGTAATAGGTCTGGGTCCTAATTGTTTTCTGATCCACTAGGAGAAAAGGGATACAATCAACTGGCTGATGAAGAGAGGGAGTAGAGGCAGCAACGGCTGTGAAGGGTGGGTGAATGAGAAATAGCCTCCCCACCTACACCCCAATTAGCCTATGTGTCAGATGTGTCCTAGCTAGTCACACCTTTTCCTAAAGATTCTTTCTCACCCAGGCTCAGATAAGGATGGATTTCCTTCTGGTTCTTTTTAAAAGAAAAGTAGAAAATAAGCAGAGGATAGTGGGAGGAGGGAAGCTATCAGAAGGGAGACCACGAGTGTTTGCCCTCCCCCCAGTTTTTCCAAATCACTGCATGGTTAGCAAGGAGACTCACAGCTAAGATTTCATTTAACTGTACTTTGCCCATGCTTCTACCCAAGTGGGTGCAAGATTGCAAAAGGGGGCGATAGCTGGCTTCAAAAAGTCGATGGTTTCCTTTTATGTACACACTTCTTAGAAAGAAAGCTTGTGGTGTGTGATTGGAGTCATCTACTGTATATTTGTAGTTTATCAGACAAATCCTCTTCAGTGAATTTTCTCCACTGTATTGCATTATGAGAGAGGGAATTAGTTTCGTTCTCAACACCGGAGTGTCCCCACAATGGTAGTTATGAAAACAGTACTACTTAATATTTTCTTTGATTGAGTGATCCAAAGGGAGCCCTGGGTGTGAATTGCTTGGCTTTGTTATTTTCAGACCCTTAGGCAAGAAGCCATTTGCTTCAATGTTTGGGCAATACCATGCTAAATGTGGAGTAGAAAGTGGAAATCCCAATTTGTCAATTCAGATGGCATTCACCCAGAGAAAATATTGGAATACTTTAATCTATCTCAAGGCATTTAAGCAGGGTACGTATACTCTGGTGACACGTTATGTTTTTTTCGTTCTCTGGAAAAATTTGGGGTCCATTAAATAGATTCTGAGCAGAGATCTGAATCCCTTTTAAAGGAAAATGTACTTAGCAAGGTGGAAGTATTATACACAGAGATGGAGGATATGCAAAAGCTGTCCCTTCCTATATGTGACTGTCCTGATCCTTCACCCTGGTTTAACTCCCTTCTTCTCCTCTTCATTGTAGTTATATGAACCTGTACATGCTCTGCCCTCTGCTTCCTGTGTACCCCCTCTCCGTTTGATAAGTTCTAGACATCTTGTGGGTCTTTCTTTTTGCTTAAGTGTTCCCTGACCCTGTTCCATTCAGATGATGTTATCTGCTGTTCCCTTTCAATTCGTGGTCTTTTTGTGTTTGTTTTTGTTTTTTTTTTTTCCTTTGTAGCACTTAGGACTGTTTGTGATTTTACCTATGTGCTTATTGGCTTAACACTTGTTTTTTAAACCAGACTGTTTGGCATTATGAATACAAGAATCCTCCCTCTATCGCTATTACCATTGTATAGCACAGGCCCACCTCCTTTTTAATATTCAATATTATTTATAAGAATATACAATAATATGTATAACAAATATGTGGTATTGATAACAACTAATAGGTAATATCCCTTTATTATCCTGAGCTGAAATTAATACATAATATAACCTACCTGCACACATAATTCTTAAATAGTCATGTAATAAGCTATAATAGCGGATATAAAGGAAAAGTAATTATGGTAAAATGCCATAGATTTCAATATATAAATGCTTAGGCATGACTTTCTGAGAAAATATAATAAAGTGAGCAGATGCATACTTGTATTCATGGCATCACTTGGCCATGACTGTGGCACACACAGCACATTGTTGACTCAAGTGCCGTGGCATAGCCATTGATGATGTGATTTTCCAAAATTCTGACTACGTATTGGTAAATTCTCATCCAAATAGCGTAAAATAGATTTGTGGTTAGTATGATATTTGCACTTAGAATTCAGTATCTGTTAAAACTGTAAATCATTCTTTGTACAATGAATATAAGATGGAGATAGGTTCTAATGTCAAAGAATTACAAAACAACTTCTCACCTGTATGAACTTGCAATGGAATGTTTGAAAGTCATGCAGGGTTGGGACAGTTATTGTTTGATCAGACTGTCCTGACTCTTGCGATGTGTCAGGCGTTTCTGGATACTGATCAGTTAGTACTAGGAGCTCTGCTAGTTATTGTGACAACCAAAAACTACCGTAGCTAAATTCCAAAGTTCTCCAGGGTACCCCCAAAGCATCACCACTTATAAGAACTTCTGGCCATGTCTATTGTAGATGATTCAGATATACTGAATGAATGAACATATTCTCATGGCTTTTTGCTTTTATTTAACTTTTTTTTTCTTTTGGGACGCCTCAGTGGCTTAGTGGTTGAGCATCTGCCTTTGGCTCAGGGCATGATCCCGGAGTCCCGAGACTGAGTCCCACATCAGACTCCCTGCATGGAGCCTGCTTCTCCTCCCTCTGTCTATGTGTCTGTCTCTCTTTCTGTCTCTTGTGAATAAATAGTCTTTAAATATTTTTTGCTTTATTATTTGTCTTTTTTGAGGACTTCTGTCTCCTAGTATATACCTTGATTATGGAAAAATGCTCAACTATATATTTAATTGAACAAAAGAAGTGAGTAATGAAGGTTTCCAAGTGCTAAGGATAATTGTCAGAGTCCCTGTTTTCCCTTCCTTCCACAAAACTATACTTTTCTGCTTTCAGAACATTCTGATCTTTAATTCCCTTGACTTCCAGCAGGGGAACCAGTGAGGAGAAATGTTACCAAGTTTTTGTCTGACCCACTGCTGCTGTTCTTATTCTAATCTGCCATATGCTGATGATCACCACTTTCATTAACGAACTATAGGACGAATTTTGATGAAGTATACCTGTGAGGTTTCAGACCTCCTTCATTTTTGTGTTCATCCTATAAATGACCCCCCCCACCCCATATTTGACATTATTCTTTTCTATGTAATGATTTTCCTGTCAGCAGATCGAGACCCACAGTAAAAGACCTTGCCAGGCCTGAGAAAGATTGTGAATGATAGCAACAACAAAGGCAGAACCACATTAGAGAGGATTTCGTGGATTTTGTTATTTATTAGGATAGTGTGTCAGGGAGTATTTGAAAGCAAAATTTTAAAAGGAATGCAGGTAGGTTTTGCTTGTGTCAAGTCTGTGGGTTGCAGTGAGAAAGGCTTTGCTTGATACTGATGCTAGGAACTGCGCTATCTCAAACCAGACAGTTAACCTATTCCTTGCAAATTATCTTTCTCTTGTGAGGTTAAATTAATGCTTGTAAACAGTGCTGAGAATGAGCTATTTCAATAGAAGATGTTTCAGAAATGCAAAGTGTTATTGTTACAATTTGTGCTTATGGAGATGCATCTTTACTTTCGGCGCTGGGCCATGATTGTTCAGGGATGGCTAAACCTCAGACTGAAAGTTTAGATAATGAGACCAGGTATTTTCACAGTTTCTTGCATTTGAGAATCTCACAATATTGAGCCCCAATGCAAATACAAATTGGGTTCATAGAAATTCAAATCAGGCAGTGTGTGTGTGTATGTCTATATACATAAATGCAAGCACGTGCGTGTGTATGTGCACACACAGTCTCTTGATTTGCAGCAGGTGTCACCAGGTAGCATGTTCTATTCTCTATCAGGCCACCTGGTGAGAAGTCCCAATTCTGTAAAACTTTAAACAAGCAAAATCAAAATGACAAGTTAAATCCACTTAAATCAGGTTGATTTTATAATTTAGGTGTTTTATATCCATGAAAATAGTGAAGCTTGATTTCTTTTCTCTAATCCTCTTATAGCACCTGCTATCTTTATCTCCTGTCATTTATCACGACACTTAATCATATCTCCTTGTGGTGTTATCCATTGTATGGATACATATTTTGTTTTTCTAATTAGATTATGAACTCCCATGAGATAATAATCATTTCCTTAAAAAAATCTTACCTTTTTAGCCTATAGTAGAAAATCCATGTGTAATTATTATGTAATACAAAGTCTAAAATAAAAATCTTATGTTGAACAGTGTTATATAGTTAAGTAAATTTTAGTGTGGAAAACCAGCATAATCATTTGAGTAGTATCTCCATATATATTCTCTTCCATTACCGTACCTTTCTCTGCAAAATATCAGATGAAATGTAGCCTTCAGAGAATAGTTGAAATCATACCCAATCACTTCAGATTATGTTAAAGTTTCCATCTTGGTGTTCTTAATTCGTTTGAGAGGTTGTTAGATTTCAGGAAAAGCATGTTGTTGGAGAAATTATTTCTCACCACCCTCCTCTTCGACATTGGACTCTGAAACACCAAAGCTGTATGTTCTATTCTCTCATCAACAGAATGCCTAGCAGAGAGAAGGTTCTCGAAGATATTTGAACTAATATAGTGTTGACTGTTTTCTAGGCCTCTAAATTGTTTGTGTTTGTATGTAACTATATATGTATGCTAATACTTTCCCCAAGTAACATAGTAAAATCAATAGAGTGTAAAAATCTAGGGCTGGGAAAAAAAAAACATTTCAAAACCAGTCTCTCTCCCTTTTTGTTGCATGTGAGCCATCTATCTCAGCTTAATTATCCTTCTGACTGTGGACAGACGGAATGGACAGCAGAATATGTTTCACATTACTCTGCTTTTATAGGTATCACTATAATTATATGGCCACCACACTGTACACCAGACATCAGCAATTTCTGAAGTGTGTTTCAAACAACACTCTTTGTGTAGGAGTTTAATAGGTATTACTAGGAGAACAGCTTTGATGGTCAAAGACATTTGGAACAGTTCTGTGCTTTGGGCTAAGCTAAATGTTATTCTTAGAGGTGAAGATTCTTAAAGCCTATAATAATATTAATGTATTACTTAAAGTCCCAATAGGACCATGTATTATACAGTATTTCCCAAACTTATTAAACCATAAGAAAACTTTCCAAACCATCCTGAGGGACTGATGTTTCTTAGAACACATTTTCAGAAATATTCCAATGAATTCATTGCTTATTTTTTTTCCAATTACATTTTGCTAAATCTAACCAAATAAGTAAATACTATAAACATGGTTCTTAATTGCAAAGCAACCAGAAAACACATACTTTCATTTTAAATGGAATCGAACTGCCAACCTTAAATGACTGTAGACTTTGTCCTTTTGCAGTGTGAATGATCATCTCTCCCTTTTAAAGAAAAAAAAAAAAAAAAAAAAAAACAATCCATGTTGTCATCCTTAAATGAATCTTAGTTAACATTTTTTTTCGTATGGAGTTCTTCATAGTGAAGAGTTAGCCATTGCTGCTGAATTTTTTTTCTTACATTTCCTGCTTTGGTAAGTACAAGAGAGTAAACCTCGTTGAATCTTTAGGCCAGAATCTTGTGGTATCTCATAGCCCATGGTGAGCATTGGTTTTCACTTTATGGGGTTGTTGCTCTAGAATGTTTGAATCTGTGTTGTCCCCTCCCCATACCGCTACCTTGAAATACATAGTTTAGATTTAAAAAGTCCTATATCAGCTCATTTTCTTGTATCTTCCTCTTTGTCATAAAAAAAAAAACCAGTGAAGAATGTAAAATGGTATAGTCTCCTGGGAAGTTGACCAAAGATGCTTTTTCCACAGAAATTATCAATTTTGAAAGAAAGAAGAGAACCAACATATATTGATTACCTACTGTGTGATCATTACACACAATCTTCAGAACAAGCTTATAAGACTTCTATGATTATATTTAAGTGATACATGAGGAAGCCAATTCCCTCTGCCCCAGAGTCAGAAATGAAATGTTAATTGAAGTGTGTCAGATTCCAAAGTTCAGTCTCTTTTCTTTTGATCATAATGCTTTCCAACCAAAGACTATAAACAATCATCTGAATGATAATCTACCTCCCTCACTCCAACCTTTTTTTTTTTTTTTTTGAGTTCATTGGAATTCAACTTTAAAAATACTTTCACTGTATCTACATTTTTTTTTTTTTTGTATCTACATTGTTAATATATGTATGGTTAGGGATGTCTTCAGCTTCAAGCACAAAATAATACAGAAGCTAAAGCAAATAGGAGCTGTATATTTTTAAGTTACTTAGCAAGAGTCCTGTGCTGGAAAATATTGAGGCTTACATCTCTACAGTTCTCCTAGCCTTGTCTTCATGCTATTTGTCTTCAGGTTTCCAAAAATGGCTCTGGTGTTTTCAGGCATCATCTTTGGATTCAAAGCAGATGAAAATGGTGGTGGAGGGAGGGAGTATGGTGTAACATGTCAGTGCAAATGGTTCCTATCCTTTTTACCAGCAGAAGCCTTTTTGGAGTCCACAGCAGGTACGTTTCCTTCTCTGTGTCTAGCATGATGTCATATGGTCACACGAGGGAGTTGGAAAGGAGATCTCATTTTGGCAGGCAAATAGCTGCCCTGAGTATAATCAAGGTTTTGTTAGGAGGAAAGGGAATAGACACTGGCTAGGTTACTAATAGTCTCTGTTACCATTTGCCATACTCTATCTTATCAGCTTCAATCCACATTTATGTTTCACTTTTATTAAATTTATTGATTGATTGTGATGGATCAGCTTCTAACACTTAAAAGTTGGTAGAGATGACTTGCATCTTGACTTTTTAAAGACTTATTTGAAAAAAAAAGTGTGACTTTTCTGACTTATTTGAGAGACAAAGTGTGAGTGGGGGAAAGGGGGGAGGGAGAGAGAGAATACTGAAGCAGACTCCCCACTGAGCACAGATTCCCAAGGTAAGGTGAGGCAAGAGGATGCGTGATCCCAGGATGCGAGATCATCACCTGAGCCAAAATTAAGAGTTGGACACTTAACCAACTGATCCACCCAGGCATCCCAAGCTGTTCTTTCTAAATATCCTAGGAGGGTGGATTTTTTTTCTTTAATATTTACTGCAAACAGAATTTTAGATATAACATTTAAATTGAATTATATTTCCTGTTTTAAGAAGCTAAAATGTCCTAGATGTATTTTCAGGGTGTGTCAAAACTTTCTTATAAAATAATGTGGGAAATAGCATTTCTTATTTGTAGAGTACTTTGTTATGATTGACACCTGTGAGGTAATGGGAAATAGGGATAGAGCTTCAGAAGTTTTAAAAGACAATTTGAAAATATCTAATGAAACTTAAAATGCAAGTTTCTGTCTTAAAAAATTAAAAAAAAAAACAGGATTTTATTACAACCTTAGAACATAGCTCTACAGATGAAGAGTTTATAAGGATACTGGTACTTGTATACAGGATAACCAAAAAATTGGAGGTGATTTGGATTTATCTGAATTAAATTGGAATGTGTAGATCACCTTTATCCAGTATCTCCAAACTGGACAGCAGTATTGTCCAACAGCATTTACTATATCTGCATTAGATGTTGACCACATTTTTTTCCTATAATAAGACCCTTTTTAAACTTTGGAGCAAATGGCTCTACCTCTTGAAACAAAGGCAGATGGCATCTAGGGTCCTCATGCTGTGCCACAATAAAAAATCCTGTGCCAGAAGTGAGATTTTTTTTTTTTTTGCCACACCAAAATCTGTTTTTAACCCCTGAAATCTTGATAAGAGTCCATTTTCATTCCACATCTTCTCCCCTTTATTTTGCCTTTCCATTGCTCTCTGCACTGCCTCACCGCAACTTCTTCCAGCTTGTCTGCTTAGGCAGAGAACCTTGTGTTTTTGTAAACAATATCCTGTGTGGTCAACCTTTTAACAGAATGTTTCTATACCTGAATCTCCATGCTTGAATCTAGGCGCTCCTTTGAGTGCCAAACTTGCCCTGTTCCCCCTACCTAAGAGTCCATAAACCATGGGTGGGGTGGGATGGATGATCTTCTGGCTCAGGTGGCAATCTCCATCCTCCTGTTTGAGGTCTTCCTTTGGGGTTCTTTTCGTTTGTCAGTGTTGCTTTGTGCCCTCTTCAGCACTGCCATCCATGACTCTCCTAAAGCCCGCCCCCCACCACCACTTTTGAAGATGTTAGGACCAACTCACTATTTTCCTTCTCTACCTCCATTGAGGAGATAAATGCATTTTTGGACAGTCTTTATAATGAACTGATTTACCAGACCTTGATTTCTTGACTCCTACATCCTTGACTTCAGCCTCAATACAGCCGCCACTCTTAGGTCTCTTTCTCAGAAATCTTGATATCCAGTATTTCCCTCTAATCATAATCTCCTTCCATCTCTTTTACTCTCCTATTTTTTTTCTCAAATTTCATCTTATAGACAAAGTTCCTCGCTATGTTCACTTTCTCATTATGTCAGCTGCCTCCTGACATTTTTAGTTCCCCTTTCCAGCTCGTGCCCTTGGAATATCTGAATTACATTACCTCTAAAAGTGCTGGTACCCTTGCACCTTCTGTATACATCCAGAAAATCTCCCTTCTTTATGAATACTATAATCCACTTCTCTTTTTTTTTAAGATTTTATTTATTTATTCAAAAGATACACAGAGAGAAGGCAGGGACATAGGCAGAGGGAGAAGCAGACTCCTTGCAGGGGCCCAATGTGGGACTCGATCCCAGAACTCCAGGATCATGCCCTGAGCCAAAGTCAGATGCTGAACCACTGAGCCACCCAGGCATCCCTATAATCCACTTCAAATACATTATATCACTTCATCCTCTTCATCACAACGTATGCAAGAGAGAGACAAATTAGAGCTTATTTTCCTTGTTTTACAGTTTAGGAACCAGAGTATCAGTAAGGTTAGGTTACTCATCTAAGAATACAGTGGTGGCACATAGCAGAGTACAAGACAAAGTACAAATCTTGGGATCCTGACTCTATTGCTTTTTCTCTGGACTAGTGATATTTTTAAGGCTCTAGTTTTTTTTTTCTTTTTACAGATTTTTCTTTTTGTTCACAACTCGATGTCTTGCTCTATAAAGTAGATCAAAACAAAGATTTATTTATTTTTTGCAAGTAGAGTCCAAAGGGTCCAGAGTGTCCTATCTGTTCTGCTTCCTCTTTACTATTCAAGTTAGCTGTCTCCTAAGGGTTTTATGGAAAAAAAACACATTTTGGATAATTTTGTATCCCCAGGCCTCAAGTAGCTTTATTACTCATAAGAAACACATGCATGTATCAATATATAGTGATTATACAAAGCTTATTTTAACAAGGGGAAAGAAAAACATAATCTAGAGATAAATGAGAGCTCTTCCGAGTGGAGAAGCAAAAAACAGTTTGGTTTCTTAGGGATTGGCCCTGGAACCTGTCTTATTTAACATTTTCATAAATGATTTGGAAGAGGGAATGCATGGTGAATTATCCAAGTTTGCAGATGACACTAAGCTCTTCCAGGTAGTGAAATGCCAAGCAGATGGAGATAAACTACAGGGAAAACTTGCCAGCCTGCATGAGTGGGCAGAAAAGTGGTAGATGATATTCAATGTGGGCAATGAAAGGTAATTCACTTAGGAAAAAAATAATAAAATCCATGCTTATAGAAAAATAAATCTAGTTATCCATTAGTCTCATAAAAGATACATTTTTGTAGACCACTGTTTGATGTAACCCTTGCGTATATTGGCAGATCAAGAAGGGAATTGAAAATAAAAACACAGAAACATTAGTCTTAAATTAAGTGATGTATCAGAATGTGGGATATTTAGTTCATTTGTCAAACAATTCTAATTATGCGCCTAGTATGTATCAAGCTCGCTTCTGGGTATTGAAGTCTGGCTATTGCATCTCAAAACAAGATAGAGGAAAAAAAATCTATAAAATATTTAAAGAGGCCAATGATGATAGACTACAAATTAGGTAACAACTATCAAAGTTGTGTTTATAAAATTTTTTGAATATTCTAAGAATTTTCCCTTAACTCATTTGGTATTACGATTATGTATGAGGTAGAAGTGTAGGATTTTTTTTTTCTAATATGTTTACAGATGAAGACCCTGAGGACAGGTAATTTGAATGGCTTTCCTGAGTTCATGAAATAGTGGAAGGTCAAGATTCAAGCATGGATTTTTTGACCCCCAAGTTCTAGTCTTTTTCTATAGCACCACAGACCTTTAGTTACAATAAATGAATTGAAGAAACTTGTTCCATCCAAGAGTAGAAAGATGGGAAATGTAAATAGGTTCTGAGTGGGTGGATAATGGGCTCTTATGTAAACCATGGATTAGTCTAATGAAGATACACATACCCAAAGTATTTTTTCCCATGACTGTCTTGTCTTGTGTTTTTTTCTTTTTTTCCTTTTCTTTCTGTAGTATGTGACTTTGGAAAATCATGGGTATCTAGGTATCCTCTAGGCTGTCACCAACAATATCTAGGTCAAATAGTACTTTAGGACTACATTATAATGGCAGAAACAAGAAGCACATAGCTCAGGGTGCCCGCAAATGGTGGAACACCTATCTATTCCCCGGCTAGCATGTGCATGGCTGTTGCATGGCGGAACTCTTGAAGCTCTGCATTTTGGCCATAAATGGGTGAAGGGTCTGCGAATCAGAAAAGAATGACAACAGAAAATCTCAGCAGATAAGGCAGATGGTGGTTAAGAATCTGGAGTTCAAAGGCAAATTTGGAGGAGAACCGAGAGAGACTGTGGGATCAGAAGGGTGAAGGAGTAAAAATTAATGTAAAACAAAGTAGGACTGAGGTTGTCCATCATAGTCCTCTTATTTTTTCTGCTACTGAATTCTGGGTACTTCTATCCTTAAGCTTGGGAAACTGTTACCCTGGAATAATTGAATTCTTACTGTATAACATAAATTTGTACTCAGAATTTGTTTTCTAGGGAGTAAAGAAAGAAATATAGGACATGTATATATGTTTGTCATGATCTCTGACCTTTTTCTCCATTTGAGCTTGTTTCTATTAACATTGGCTACTTGTAATACAACCTCCTCACCTATTTCTATTCCTGCCTATGGCCCCAGCTCTGGTGAACTCATGGACTACACTCCTCTGTTAGCTCTCGTTCATTAGACCCCACCCTTCCTTTGACACTGAACCCAGTCACCATAATCTGTTCATTAGCTCATTTGTCCAATTGATAGTTATTTAGTAAAAATCTGGTACATTCATGGAATTGTGCTTATCTATTCCTATATACCTATTACAGTATGTATAGTTCATATAATTTTGCATTGGATTATTTGTGCATTGACTTGCCACAGTAAAAGTTTGTTGAGTATATTGTAAATTCCTGGAGTGGAGGGAAGGGACCATGATTTTTAATTTTCTCTACCTGTCTTGTCCATAGTGCTGAAATGTAGTAAAACCTTTTGCTTGGTTGATTGCCTCATAGATTGAAGTTGTCACTTGATAGAGAACATATATATATCATCTGCTTTGAAGTAGAGAATAACGATGCATTTTGTTTCTCTAAAGAGTCATCTCTTTTACTTTGCCAATGAAATTTCACAAATTCAAAGGACAATCCGCTCTCAAAAAAAAAAACAAAGTCTTCAAATAGCCCAATGATGCTGTTTACAATTCTAAAGGAGATTTGTACCTGTTAACACCGTTTAAATATTTTTTTCCCACTTAACTATCTTTCAATTGTAGCTGTTTTTCTAGCTGTCATGCAACTCTTCCTTCTTAGGTACTCACTTTGCCATTTCATTCATTTCTTATATTCAGAACTTCCATTGGTCATTTACGAATAAGCTTGGACTCTTTGCTGGAAAAATTCTATTGTGACAAGTGGATGTAACAAAACGTGGTGTTGGTTGTTTATAATATATAACCAAGAAACCTCGATAACTGTCATTATTCTTTTACCGAGGATCATAACATTATTACAGATGATAAAAATAACAACAGTGGAGTGCGGTGCAAAGATGGCAAGCAAAGGAGCACTTAGGGAGGTTTGTGTAAAGCAAAGAGCAGGGAAAGAACGGTAGGTGTAACCTGAGATGTGATCCTACCCATCTAGCGCAAAAAAAAAAAAAAAAAAAAAAAGGAAAGCTTCACTAGGCTTTGACTATATAAAAGCCATTTGA
Source organism: Canis lupus familiaris (assembly GCF_011100685.1). Lineage (NCBI taxonomy): Eukaryota > Metazoa > Chordata > Mammalia > Carnivora > Canidae > Canis > Canis lupus. The sequence goes on along the minus strand of NC_049254.1, from coordinate 22,500,409 downwards.
GGAAGTGTCAGTCATCTGTAGCAAATACCTTGAATGTGGAGAGGAATTTAATCCACTCTCTCAGGGGCCTGTGCTAAGTGTGAGCACATGACTTTGTCCAGCTGTTTAATGCTCAGGGGCCCATACGTCTGTGGTACAGAGCTGTGCATCCTCCACAATGCCTGACATGGTGTAGTCATTACACAGAAAAATGTTGAATTAACCTATTAACCTTCATGGCTCAGTTTAACAGCATACCTAGGTATTATTATAGCAGAAAACGGAGGTCTGGGAGAAGCAGCAGCCTGGAGGGGGAAGTTAGCTTTGGTAGCCCTGTCAGCTGGGTCGTCTAAAAAGCACTGGTTGGGACACCTGGGTGGCTCAGTGGTTGAGCATCTGCCTTTGGCTCAGGTCATGGTCCTGTGGTTCTGGGATCAAGTCCCTGCAAGGAGCCTGCTTCTCCCTCTGCCTATGTCTCTGCCTCTCTCTTTGTGGGTCTCTCATGAATAAATAAATAAAATCTTTAAATATAAATAAAGAAAAAGCACTGGTCAGCATGTTGGATCAGGAGAGGGTAGTAGATGAAGGATGAGCATGGAGAGCTGTTGTCAGGTAGAAACCATTTTGAGTGACTTATTACACATAGGGCCAGCACTCACCGCTATTTCTTTGGGAGACTAGCTCAGTAATGCCGTTTCAAAAATGTTACCACATTCTGATTTCTCTAAGTCTTCAAATTTCACTTTCAAAAATCTATCCAATTCCCCCTCATTTGTCCCATTGTACTATATTCAATGATTCTAGCAGGGGACTCCTTTTTGTATATGTTCGGTTCCAAGTGTTTGCGTCCCAGCCTTTCATCAATAGCTATTTTAGTTGTGTCTTCACTACTTCCTAATTGTCCACTGTTCTTCGGTTTACTGCTAAGAAATGGATTCACTGTTTTAGCCATTGTTGAGTGGTCCTTGATTTCATGTCTGCCCCATTTGTTTAAAGAATCTATTTTCTCCTAGTCTTTTTGATTCAAAATTTTACATATAGTTTTTCTTATTTTTAATCCCTTTGGCTAGTACTAATGCTTCTATTTTTTGTGGCCATTATCTGCTTTCAGCTGTGAGAAACTGATTCATACTCTACAATAAACAATGGTTTCTCATTAAATGCTAAATAATAATGCATAATGATGGTAGTGCGAGAAAAATAGAAGATGGTTTCCTGCCCCTGTAGTGGTCACAGTCTAAAAGAGGAAAGAGAGGACAAATTCACATATCTAAAATATGTCTGTCATCAATTAACTACCCAGGAAACACTAAGTATTCAAGGATATGGAGAGGAAGGGTTGGCAGCTATCTTAGTAGGGTGATTTTTGGTGAGGAGAGGCAGGAAGGTTTACTTGGGAGTACCTTCAGCAAACAAGTGGGTCTTGATGAAAGCAACCTTCATGAAGGTTAGGACAGAGGATTAGGATGATTACCTTTGCATGTTTGAAAGGGTGTAAGTACCTGGATCCTAAAGTTATCACCTAGATACTTGATCTCAGAAAGTAAGAGAAAAGGAAGTAGAGATTTGAGCCCAGAAACTCAGGACACCTCTTACTTTGGTTATTCAAAGAAATGAAAGCCATCTTCTGAAATCTTTTAATCATAAATTGATGCACAGGTTGGCCACATATATTTTGTTCACTGTAACTGTTTTTTAGGACTGAAAGTAACGCAAAGCTGGCTATTTTTCCTATCTAGTGCCTTTGCTTATGTCAGCATGATCTCAGATTGCATCGTAGAAAACCTTGAGTAGAATGGAGATGGCAGATGTTGAATTAAGCTCTAATATGATATTATATATTATATCAAGACTAAACATTCCTACCTAAATTTTCTAAACTGGAATATAGCTGCACTAGGTCTATTCAACTATGTTTTTTATTTCCTTTTGAAGTAAGCCTGCTTTTTAGCCACTTTTCCCTGCACATACATTCATTTCCACCATTAGACTTTTCCTCTCCATCTTTGGGAGCCCTCTGCATCCTTTAGGCCTGTGTTCAAATCTTTATTCTTCAATAGCCCTTTTCTCAATATTCCGTTTCTCTGAAATTACTTGTAAGAGCTGCAACCACGTAGTTTTTACACTTAGGTATTATGTGGTTGTTCTGGTCTTCAATCATCAACTACAATATGAACTGTTTAAAGTCAAGTGCCATAGATGCTTGTACATTCCATAGTGATAAGCGGGGGTCTAAGATGTAATTGATTTCTAATAAAAGTTTGCGGATTGAACAATTGAAGAAAAGAATTCCTACATATCGTGGAGGTGAAAAGTGTCAGTGCAGAGGCAGGAGTCTCTCATTGCCTGATGGATTCTGTAGATATGGATTTTACTTACTAGCTAAATACTAAACCAAAGCCACAGTATTGCCATGGAGTCTGGACAATCAACTGTGTCTTGGTGAACATAAAATGCTACTCACTTCTAAAATCCTCTCCCCACAGTGAGGTTCTTTTGACCCTCCTGAAGGCTTATAGCATTGCTTTTTATTGATTTCCATCTGCAACGACCCAATGCTGTTCGCTTGGTATTAAATAATAGCAATGACAGCAGCAGATAACAAAGTGATCCATTCCTTTTAATGTCAGAATACTCTGAAGGGAGTTCAGTCATTTGTCTGATGGCTTACTGGTAGAGTTGACCATATCATTTATCGTTCAAGCTCAGGCACTTCTGAGAATGAAAGGGAACTTTATCAATAATTACACTGGGCCATAGATACAAACCAGAATCATCCAAGGCAAACTAAGATCATCTTATGTATCAGAATGTATTAGAATCTCAGAATTTGCTTCTAGAGTAATAAGGAAGGTGATTAGAGTGGAGTGGAGTCCATTTTGCCATTTAATTCCTTTCCCTCCTACCTCCTATTCTATCCCCTACTGGCCTTGTGATTGTTGTTAGAATTTCCAGACTTAGGAATTCCACCCAGCAGAATGGCAGCACAGGTGTATTTATTCCATTTCCCCCCACAGTGTTTTAAAAATAGAGCTTTCTAATAATTATGTACAGGACTGCTTTCTTCTTTTTCATTATAAACTTATACACAACACATTTTTATTAAACTTCCCAATGAGGAAAGTCTGACTCTTCATAACTCAGGATGTTAATGTATTGTTTATGTGTTTACCTGGTGTTGATGCCCATGAGATCTTGCACCCAGGGGTTACCTGGGCCTATGGGGCAATGACAGTTTTTATGGACCTGTGAGTATCCCCCAGGTTATTAGAATTAAGGTTACAGCCATAAATGTGTTTAAACCAGAATAATTTGTCTGAATGAAGCATTATCTAACACATTGGACTTTTTGAAGAAGTCCTATTTAGAAGTCTATTTTGAAGCCATATGTAGAAGGTATGATTTTTGTGAATCACAGGGCTTAACACCCGATAATTACAGTGGTTTAAGTCTGTCCCTTCAGCATTATTAGAATTATAATAAATCCAGTGGTTTGTATAATAACGGTGGTTTAACTATATCCCCGCATATTATAGAAAATCCATCAGAGCTGTGAATTTACAAACAAGAAGCATTATTTCAAAAGCTTCCAGAATTAGCAAATTTTATCATTTGAAATGAAATCATATTGTCTGGGTATAATTTTACAGAAACTTTTTAAAGGGATATATGAGGAATGCTCTAATTTGGAGTCTTGTCCTTGTTAAATATGCAAGGGCTTCATGGAGCCATGAATTAAATGAAAGACGGTTTCCCAGGAGTGAGGCAGAGTTTTCTGAAGTCAAGTTTAGTGTCAAGCGAGCATGGACTTTGAGAAGCCACTCTGCAGCTACATGGAGACCTTGAGACACTTTCATTCTCCTTGGCATGTCACACGATAGGCAATACTGTACTTAGTGCATGGTGAGCACCGCATTAGACTCTCTTGACTCTGAAAGACCTTCCTTCCTCTGTGGTCCGAAGAAGGGGTGTAAGTCCTTTGCCCTGAAGACAGTCCCTCATCTTGTGAACTAGGTCACTAGCCCCAAATCTGGGGCCTTGCTAGCACCTGCTTATCTACATCCCTTTTCCCACTGTACTCCTCCCCACCTCAGCTCTTTTCTCAAATAAACCGTTATGTGGAATTATATAGTTTTCATGAACATCTACATCATATTCAAAAACTCATTGTCGTCACCTAGTTTGCTTAATTAAGTAATTTGTTGACATAAACAGGATCTTTGGCCCAGCAGAAGCTGTAACAGATGGCATCTAAAACCAAAAATAATCATTAACCTGTCCTGTGGAAGGTGTGAAACAGCATGTTTAGAAACAAGCTCGACTGTAAGATGGCTCTTTACAAATGTCTGAGAAATGCATCCATCAGACATTTATAGAATAAGGAGATAGAAGGGATAAAGAGTGGGACAAAATAGGGTAATCACACCTTTTAGTATGAGTGAAGTGTTGTGATTCAAAAGTTATTTAAATTTACTTAAAATATTACAGGTCACCAGTATATTTTAATATCATCAACATAGAACATATATTCAACATAAAGATGTTGCTTCTAGTGAATGTGATGACATATTCTAAGTTTTATAACATTTAGTAAAGTATATAAAATACTAATGTAAGTGTACAAACACAAGTGTATTTGTAAGCGTAAGTACAGCCAACGCATAACAGTGGTTGTCTTTGCCAATTCTTTCCTCTCTCAGCTTTTTCACTACTCTATTTTGTTTCTTACTTTGATGTATAAAAGTCTTTCTTTGATCCTCCTCTACCTTTACAGATTCTGTAAAAGGTAATCACATTTGTCTAATCTTAGGCTAATATTTGTATAAACAAGAAAGAAATGAAGAAAAACATGAACTCTAGGTCAAACTTTATTATGGCAACTAAACATTGTGTTATTATACGTTATTTTTGCGTTTGATTTTGTAGTTTCGTACCAATGCTAAACTGTTCAAGTAGCATTTTGCTCTCTTAGCTGTTAAATATACATAATTTATTAATCCCTCTCCCCCCAAAACAATCTTCCAGGCAAGAGGCTGCTAAACATCCCTTTTAAAGGTAGCATATGGATATTGATAAGTGGTTCGGATACCTTCCAAGCAGTAAACATCCTGGCTCCTCATGGAGGCACCTGGATCCACCAAGGTTAGCATGCTTTTTTGGGCTGCTTTGTCAGTTTCTGAGAGCCTGGTGTTAGGGTGCGAAGGCAAACTTTCACTTTTAAAAACAGGCTTCCCTAAATGAACACAATTTAAGCAATAAATACAAATCGATACTGTGAAGCTCTCAGGTCAAGCTTTACAATATAGAATAGAAATAAATAGAACTGCATGTCTGTGTTGTATGCCTTCAATATTGTAGGGACTTTTCCTATTTATTTCCCATGTGGCATAACAAAATAAGCATGATTATTCTCCGTGTTACTTCAGATGAAGAAATTCAGTTTAGGTAAGTTATGGGACTTGCCCAACATTACCCAATCCCTAAGTGGTAGTAGAGCCAGGATTTAAGTTTTGGTGTGTCTGATTTCACAGCCTATTCTGCTTTGGAAAGGAGGAAAACTCGGCTCTTCCCCCACGTACACTGATGTTAAGCATGATCATTTTTATGCCAGTGGTCCCTGCATGAAAGACTTCTCACAACTGTTTAAAAACTGTTGCATCATTTGTTTAAATTTTGTGCCTAAGTGGGTTGTGTGGAACTTTGGATTTTGTTTCGCCAAGACCTACCTTTTCTTAGTGGTGGTAAAGTGATGATTTACCTGATGATGAGGCCTGGTGTTGGGATAGGATACCTCAAATTATCAAGATTGGACTGAGTGTAGTGAAACGTCTGGACCCATATGTGGGTGCTGCCAACAGCCTGCTGCCTAAGTCCATCCCTCCTTCTCTCCGATCCTCCCCTGCAACAATATGAACCTGAGGCCTTCACAGGTCCTGGATTTAATTGACCTTCTTGAACTTTCTTCTTGAATGTCATTTGACTTCCAGGAATTATTTGATTTTGATGCTATTCAAAAGGGATATCATAAGTGCTCAGCTACACATGTGGAAAATAATACCCCCACACTAGCTGTTGCCATCTTGTCTGTGTTTAGGCAGAGGGCATCCTACAATGGCTTGCTGATGACATTTGCTTAATTATTAGGCATCTATAATATTTGGTAAGCTTTTCCTAAAAAATGTGTTGATCTGCCCAGTTCCCCTGCAGTGATGTCTTTCTAGTATTTGTACATGAGAAATTGGGCTCAGAAATAATGAGTACTAATCTCTGCTAACTACAAATGGTAGAAGACCAAGTTGGCATTTAAATCCCTGGTTCCAAGAGCACCGCACCATAGTGCCTTCCACCGTGCCACCATGATTTTAGTAGACAATACTGGAATCTCCTCTATGTGAATATCGGAGACTTGCTGTGAGCATTCCCAGCACATCACGGAACATACCTTTATAATGATACCCGTAAATCTAGGTGTGACCTGGGTAACCAGAAAAAGAGTAGCGCAGACAGAGGCAGGAACTTTTATCTCCATGCTTAAGGACTTAGGTGACAGTAATCCTGCTTTGGAATTGGGCTCAGCAATTTTGTATTTTATTAAAGGTCCAAAAGTGATAAATCAGTAATCACTGGGAATAAGAGAAGGAATGAAGAGAAGCTGCTTCTGCTTTCCATTTATCTATCCAGCAATTATTTTTGTAATGAGCTTTATTTGTCAGGCATTTTTCTAAGTGCCTTGGCTAAAGCCCTGAATAAACAGTGCTAATATAATAAATTACAATTATGATAAGTGCAATGAAGGAAATGTGGTGAACATTTTCAAATATCAAAGTATGGAAAGTGAAGCTGGGTGAACATCAGAATAGGTGACCATTGAATAGTTCTAGTTGTTGTTTTGCCCTAGCCACAGCATGAAAATGGGACATTTCCTAGGCCTCAGGAAGGTAAATTTGAATATAGCTATGCAATTCTAGACTACTCTAGTGCCAGATAATCTTTTATTCATCTCAAAGGCAGAAAGTTGACTTCACTATACCTTCTTGTCTAAGCTAGAGTCAAGGTTTCATGATGCTGGGGGGTGAAAAACCTGTTCAAGTGTAAGCCAAGTGGCAAAAAGAGGACTCTCTTCTCTGGAACTATACTCAGAGCACATTGTTTAACCTAGAAGATCTGGAGGAAAGTATCCTCCCAAAGTCCCTGTCAAAAAAATTGCCCCTCTCCTAGTTTTCATTGGATGTTCTCAGGGTATGTCTAGGAATGAGGGTAGACTTGCATATCTGCTTGAGCACTGTGGTCTCTTTAAGAGGCAGTACTTTGAAAATGTAGGTTATGGGTAGTGGCCTGGGAAACCACCAAGATAAAATAATAACCCTTCTATTTAGCTTTGAGATGGTCTCTTTACCTTGTTGAGCTGATTCATATTGAGTTGAAAGTTGCTATGTTTGATTCCTTTATTCAACTTACTGCTTTCTTTGCCTTGCCAGTGAGATAGAGATTCCCTAATGACCAAAATTATTTTGAATTACATATATCAACTCTGATTAAGAAAGTCTTTAGATTTATATTATTATTTATTATTTGTCAAGTTCCTTGACAATAATCTTATTTGTGGGTTTTCTTGGAAAAAAGGTGCTCATTTCACAAGAGCCTATCTTCCCAGGGAACAGTTTCTATTTTTTTAATAAAGATATTTTTGTTAAGTAATTGCTACACCCACATGGGGCTCAAACTCAAAACCCTGAGATCAAGAGTTGGATACCCCACTGACTAAGGCAGCCAGGCACCCTGACAGTTCCTTTTAAATTACCTTTTATAGGAGAGGTTTTCCAAGCATTGTTAAGGTTTGTAGGGAGTTGCGTGGATCAGATAAGGTACATACTCTACTTCTCTGAGGAAGCAAGTAAAAAGTACACTGGAATCTAAACATTTTTGCTGACTGTACCTAGCCTTTTTCTGTTGGTGCTCCTTTTGTTGATGTTGGTCTGAAGGAATGGCTGAGGTAGAAAATGAAAAGATAGAATTGTTCTAGGAATCTTTTTTGAACAAATGAGCTGAGCATGCATTTAGAAAGGGAGCCCTCGTGGCCAGCTGGTTGTAGTGTTAAGGTCACACTCATCATTTGTTCTTTGCCCAGTTGACTAGCTGTGGTAGTGGGTCCCTGTTCTCTGGACTGTAGAATCAGCCCAGCTGTGGAAGACTGTGGCTCAGATGCTATACTTGTATCATAAATTCTTTGAATTTTCTACACTTGGAATTTTTTTTTAACTTTAGATTTCTTTGGACACTTTGGTAAAGCTCTGAAATTGCCTTATCCAATTCTGATTCCCAGTATAACATATCTTTTAATCTATTTCTGGCACATCCTGTCCTCTCCTATCACAGGGATAGCAAATAGCAAGGGGTGAAGAAGTGAGGGAAGTAAAATCCTCAGACCTCGAGCAATTCACAAAGAGAAGGCAAGAAGTCAAAGTATCAGGGATTCTTTCTCTCAGGGAAGCTTTCAGACTTTGTCCTTGTTCCCCCAGTCCTTTGTGCCCTGATGTTTGCCAACTCCTATATCTAGAACAGAAGGGAACTACTTGACTCATGACTACTCATGAGTCAAGCTTCCTGGGGGCAGCAACGTAGTTAAGAGTAATGGATAAATTTCCAACAAATACAGGAAAAACAGCAGCATGGCCATTCCTCGATTATTTCTGCCTATGAACATTGTTTAGTCTCAGGTCATGTCCAACATCTATTTGAGACAGAAGCCTGGTTATCCAGAAGACTCACATAGCTTGAATCAACCTTCTGCACTGTCTGAGAAAGAGTATGCCTCGGGGGATGATGAACAGGATATAAATAAGGCTTTCTTTGCCCCAAATTGTCCCCTCTTCCACCTTACCCTGCAAGCTGATACTTATGTTATTCATCAATTTAACAGACCAATATTAATGGAGTGCTTGCTGTGTGCTACTATACTAGGTACTTAGTTCATAGCGGTGAACAAAGCAGCATCTTTTGTACCTCCTGCTCCCCATTTCTTGGAACTCATGTCCTGATCAAAGAGAACATAACGAACACCGAAAAAAAATGCTATGCAGTACACTAGAAGTTAACTGTATTGAAGAAAATTAGGTAGGATATGCTGGGGTGGGGTGAGAAGGGGAAGTTTCATTCTTTTAAAGGAAGATAAGGGAAGGTGACATTTAGGCAGAGTCTTAAAGGAGGTGTGGGAAAACCATGGATCTCTCTGAAGGAAGAGTGGTCCAGGGGGGAAGGGGAAGCTATTATAAAGACACTGAGGCCAGGGCATGCCTAGAGTATCCAGGGCACAACAAGAAGCCAGGGTTGGAGGGTGCAGAATGAGCAAGGGAGTGAAGAGAAGATGAAGTTAGAGAAATGGATTGTGTAGGGTCTCGTAGCTCTTGTCAGGGCTTAAATTTTCTAGTGGGAGGCAGAGACTTTGGAAGATTTTAAGCAGAAAAGTGGCATATTCATTTTTGGGGGCTTTAACGGATTAATTTTGCCTGTGGTGGTGAGAACCGGGGGCGAGGTGAGGATGAGAGTGGCAAAAGTAGAAGTACTGACACCCTTGGAAGACGCAGTGAGGAAGCTGTTGCAGTGACAGAGGAATGGAAGTAATGTTGAAGTGATCAGATTCTGGATGTCCGCCGAAGGTGGAGCTGATAGTGTTTCATGATGGATTAGATGTGGCGTAAAGGCAAGAAAGGCGTCCAATAGAAGTCCAAAGGTTTTGGTGTGAACAGTTCAAAGAAGGGAGCTGCTATTAACTGATTTAGGACACACCTATAGGTAGAAAGTGTTTTGGGGAGGGGAGGCCAGAGAGGGGGGAAAGATCAGAAGATACCACCCTAAAAATCCCATGTTGTGCAAATACATGAATGAGGCTTATTCTTTCTCAGTTTTCATAAGCACTAAGGGATTTTTTTTTAAATGGGGAGAGGGAGGGATGGCAAATTAGGGACATGGTTTTAGAACCCACAAATGTATTTTTTAGCTTAGGAGGTTTGGCACTGTGAAAAGCACACAGGCCGTGCCCATGAGATGCTGAGGCTGCTCATGACCTTGGACAACTCACTCATTCTAAGTTTCATTGTTTTTTTTTTTTTAAACTGAAAAATGAAAACTCTTAATGTGTATGATGCATTCCTCTGACATTTTCATGCCAGGAGCCCCTGTAGAGAAGTGAGCAATAGAAGCTAAAACAAACTATTTCACAATTTTGCCCTCATTTACATGCTACTGTTCCAGGATTTTACAATTTGGGGCCATTGTCTAGTTAACTAAATCAAGGCAGACAACCAAAGTGAGTAATTCAATTTTTAAAATCTACTTTGGCATCTCCATATCAAGTTTGGCCATCTGTCTTGATGAGATTAAAGCGATGACTACATCTCTTCCCTTTTTGGTGTTGAGTACATACAACTAGTGGCGCTTTTCATGTATGCGCACGCCTGAAAAAGTATCACTGGGTTTAAAGAAATGGAGCCTCTTTACATTTTGAAAAATACATTTTGTGATGTGTTGTAATTGACTTTTGAGGTTTTGTAGGATGTGGGGCAATATTTTGGGGCCAGAAGTCAGAGGAGGCATCCCATCCCCCGGTGGCACTCCCCTCCTGCGGTGCTAAGCACCTAGAATGCCGCACTGTCCCCTCCTGTGATAGGACACAGGAGATATGCTAATCGGAAGACAGGACTCCCGGCCTCCAGCCACAGTGTGCTCTGGACCTAGGAGTGTACTTGTGGTCGCTGCGGTTGTGTTTTGGAAGGTCCCGCTGTATCGTGTCTTTTGGGCTGAGGACTTTGCTTGGAAACTACTTGTTGAGCTGTAGGGCTTTCCGGAGGCACATGGGGAATCATTGTGATGCTGCAGTTGCTCTTAAACTCAACATTGCTCTGATGCTGGCATTCCAAGCACACAAGCAGTTATGCAAGAATTGATTTTTGCCATGGATGGGGTGGGGGGTCTGAGCAAGCACCTTGGTCAACAACCAGCTCTGGAGGGGATGTGAAACCCATTATTGATCCAGGGCTGAGAAATCAGTGACTGTTGTATTATATAATTATTGATGGAGCCAGAAAATGCCACGGGCGAAGCACAACTTACTATTTGTTATGCTGGATTGTCTCTCTCGCCTGTGTCAGGCTGTTGTGTTCCGCTCTCATGTTCCCATACCATGTTTATTTATACTATGTGCAGTTAGATTTTTATATTTCTCTTGTGATTCCATCTTGGAAAATGAATACTGGTTTTGTTTGGGGGCCTGTAAGAGAAATAAATTTTTTGAGACACTTCAATGGGCCCGAGCTAAATACCAAAATCCAGACAGAAGGAAGATGGGGCTCAAGAAGGTTAGTCAGAAGAGTGTGGAGAAGAAGGGCCTGTCTTGTGTGCCCCGCATGTCCCCCTTCGTTCTTCCCCCCGTATCCCCCAAGTGAGAAGGACACAGATGGTTGGTGTGACCCAGTAGTGGTGAATATTGGTACCTACTCTCTGTAAGGTCATGCAGTAGGCCCCTAAGGAGGGGTAAGAGAAGTTTGATAATGAAAGATAACACCGTTGTAGCCCAGGTTCTTGGATGAATTGCTTCTGTGTAGTACTCCATAATCCTTTGTTCGGTTTTACCCACTGCTAGCTCCCCATCTTTCTTCTTTCCCTTCTTCTCTGGGGTGCCGTTCTTTTCTTTGTACTTATCAGCAGACTTACAGCTCCTAGATAAAACACTGGCTTCCTTGATGATGAATGTGTGTCTTTGATTCCACAGCTATACATCAAGTTCATGAACACAGAACAAATGTCTGCTCCAGACAGGGGGCCTATGAAGAAATCTTGACCACTGTCTGGCTGTTTCAATTGATAGATCTCTGGGCTACAGGGATATGGGGAGGCTATGGACAGTGAAAGGCTAGCAGCACTTGTAAATGTTATATAGTTAGTTCATGGTCCCCAACTGGCTTCTGTTTGCAAGTAGTTAGGGAAAATGTTGAATTGCATTTAGGGTCTTAACCAAATGGTTCACTTAACTGAATGCTGCCAGTGAAATTAGGGAGCCTTAGTATGTTAAAAGAATCTTTTAAAAAATTAAAAAGAGACAACTTTGAGGTGAAAGGTAATTACTGAATTATCAAACAGGCTACGCTCAAAGAAAGGAAGTCAAAATGAGATATAGGGGAAATGTTTTCTGTTACTCGGATGATAGTGCTGGAATCATAATAAAAATGTGCCTTTATGGGTCTGAGCATTAAAAACCTTCACTCATAGCTGCACACGTAGAGATTCAAATTCTGTATTCAAATTCCGTAAGCTATCTGTAATAGCTTACTTGAAATTTCTTGGAAGTAAGACTTGGTGTGGATTCCTTAGTGCCAAGTTCAGCTGTTAAAATGAGTTCTATGGGATGAAAACAAGTTACCACTGCTGCCCATGTTGCTTACATATGGATACTACTATCGTGTGATTCCTGAAAAAAATCTTCATTAAAGTGTGAACGCTGCACACGTCTCTGGATGCTTCCTGGTTTTTATGGGAACTCTTTCACTTCAGAAACCATGGAGATATCTTTAATTTTTATGATGTGCATTTAACTATTTGCAAGAATTAATCTTTAGTTCTTTGGTTTGTTTTCATTTTGCTGTCCTGAATTATCATGGGAATGTTGCTTTTAAAAATACCAAGATTAATTTTGTTCCTCGAAAGTAATCTAATTTTTTTACTGTGTTATCAGAAGTATACAGTAAAATGTTAAGTCATTAAAACCTGTGTCCAAATGAATCAAAGTGGTTTTTTTCCCCCTTTCTCCTTGTAAATTGTCTGTAATAAGCGAGGCAGAGATAAAGGAAGAAGCAAATCAAATGGAATAATGACAAATTCAAGAAATTTGCTGGAGAAAACTTTTCTTAATATAGCAAACACAAATGTTTAGAACCAAAAATTCAGGCAAAATATTCCATTGTGCTTCGACTCAAAATTCAAACTCCTACCCAAAGGCACAAGTTGTTCTATTTCTAAGCCCCCTCTCCTCTCTGATGATAATCTCAATCACCAAAATATTAAATACATGAAAGCTGAATTCAATCGAGCAGTTTATTTTTTCCATTTTCTGAGCATTCCATAACCTGTGTGTGTGTATTTTAATTTGGGTATGATGCAGCATCTATCTAGACTCAAAGATGAATTTACTGCAAATGTTTAAAACATCCACAGTTGACTCATTATTAAAACTAACCTAACACTATTACAAGAAAGACATTTTTGCCCAATTTCTAAGCTTTGTCAAATGCAAAAGGAAAAAATAATCAACATCTTGCAAAAGCAATTGGTCAAAGTTATTAATGAGGCAGTTCTCTTTGCATAAGGCATCACAGAAAAACTAATGAGAGAAAATGTGACAATAAATTGCAGGCTACTTTAGATTGTGTGACATTCTTATTAATAAAAGAGTCAACTTCGGTGGAAGAGATCAACTTTCTATGCATTGCAAGTACCAATTTAATACTTTATGCATTGTATACCACCCTGTTCTTTTATCTTGAACCAGGCCAGAGTCAGTATTTGTGGACCGTGAGGCCTTTATAATTTCAGGGTCTTTCCCTAAAAAATACAAAAAAAAAAAAAAATTCCTTCGAAACATTTATAAAAACTGTGAGCATGTTGTTAGGGCCTCCTGTAGGATCTTGGGTGCTGTGCTAGTGAAGGGCCCTGAAGTTCAAGCCTTATTGGCTTTGTGATTAATCTGATTCTGTCACCATTCCTTTACTTAAATAATCAGAAATCTATTTTTAATATCTGCTACTGGCCTTTAGCTGTTAGCCAGTTAATGAATTAAATTATGTGTTCGCTGTATTAGTTAGGGTGATTCTATCCAATGTAGCAAACAGACACTCATCTGTCAGTGGCTTAGCACAATAAAAGTTATCGAGGGTGTTCTTGAGAGTGTAGTACCTGGATGGACAGCCGTTCCCTAAAGGACATCTCTGTACCATGAAAGGGTAAACACAAATATCATGATCACTGAGAAGCTCTTTCCTATTCATCATTTTCCCCCCTTTAGAACCTCTTATGTAACAGACACTGCACTTGATACTGGGGGAAAATACTATATCTGATGTGCGTTCTATCCTCAGGGAGCCTAACGGTCTAATAAGTTGAGATACTCTGTTCACAAATGGCTGTAATGCAGGGTAGAAGAATTCGTATATTCAGAATAAAAATAATGCATTCGAAGGAGCATGATTGAAAACTTCAGTTTATTAATATTTAAGGAAATAGATTTATGTAGTCCACATATTTGGAAGTTTCTCAATTCATTGAAGAGTTTATGCTACAGGGATTTATAATTTATAATCCAAACCTACAGCTTTCTTCTAATATGAACAGATAGAATTGACAGCCAGCAATAGGAGATCTTTTCCTATTTTTTTGATTTATTTTTGCTATATCTACTTTAAAGACCTAGGAAAGAGAGTGAGGCTGGTGGGAAGAAAGGAGGAGAGAGACACCCCACAGCTCTTCCACAATTTCTAGCATCTCCTTTGCATCCTTCCTGTGGAATGTTAGAAGCATTTATGATGAGCTGTAGCAAATTATACCAAGTTATAAAGGAAACATCCTAGAATGAAGTATTGAAATACGCTTTGTAGAGGAAACATGCAAATTTTTTAAGCAAAGATTTTTCATATCCCATTTCAGTTTAGCCAGAGAAAACAGACCCTTTGACAAATAACAGAGCACTTATATAAAATCACAATCTGTTAAAGGTCCAAACTCAGCAGTTCTGCATTTCCCTTGATTCCCAATTCTCTCTCCAGTCAGACGCATTCAGCAGGCTGGCCTACAGTCCCACAGAAGTCTGGGTTTGGAGTGGTTGCCTGCCCTTACCAAGTGTGCAGAAGCTCTTTCGCCAAGGCATCCACACCTCCTGGCTTACTGAGCTCATGAACCTAGTCTCTTAGCATACCTGGCTCCGACAGATCAATCTAGAACTTGATCAGACACTAGAGAGAGACTTGCTGGGGAAGTGAGCAGTTTTAGCCACAGGGGGTAGGAAGTGAAGACAATGAAGTGTCTGCCCATTGGGTCTTATGCTCTCTAAGTCCTTAATGTGCATGCAAAATTTAAATCTTAGGTGGGTGATATTCACATAGGTGCTGCCATCTGACCTTGAAATCTGATGGACAGGGAAGCCCTGCCAGCGACTCATCCATGTAGATGGCATCTCTGCACTTTTGAGCATTTTCCTAATTATGGCCAGATTCCCTCTAAGGACTGAGATGTTATCTGTCCCATGGTTTGTTTTGGGCATGGGAGAGATGATAAATAGCGGAACTAAGTAGACTATATAGACTCAACTGAATCAACTGAGATGCAAGTAGGAGGCTGAGTCAGATGTCCAGCCCTAGTTTCCAGGCCAAAGCAAGTGGCAGGCAAAGAGTAGTGAGGCTAGAGCCTTAGAATATAGCCTTTTAGATCTTATGAATGCAAATGATTCCTGAATGGTGAGACCGAGGTGCACCATACCCCTATCCCCAGTTAGCATTACAGCCCAGAAACTAGAGTAAACCTTGGCAGACCGAAGAAATCATCAGTGGAAGATGTGGATTTGAAGAAAGAATGTAGACTGGATTCAGACACGCCTGGACTCAAATGCCTATTGTGTCACTTAATACAACTGTGTGGCAACCGACAAGTCCTTTAACTTGTTCAACATTTAGCTTCCTTTATCGTGGAATGGAATGAATGATTCTAACTTTGACAAAGATATTTTGAAGATGAAATGAACTATTATGTTTGTCCCTGATTACTAGTGATGGCTCAAAAGACAGCAACAGGTATTCTCTAATAGGGCTGTGTACAGTTCTAAGCAAGCTGAATATGGTTTAAAGGGAGACATTTTTGGTGCCATTTAATATTTTAGAATTGAGGTTCAGAGGGCTTATGCAACTAATTTCATACCATGAGAAAATGACAGAACCGATAGTCTAAATCAAAAGTGTTTGGCCTCAAACACCACTTTTATTCCACGTTATCATGTTGGCTTTGAGAGCACCAGCAATGGGGCATGTTTTAAGGCTGATGCAGGTCTTACTGAATTTCTTAAAAAAAAAAATTCTGCAAGTAACAATTTAGTGGATATTGATACCACTACTTGGATATTGATACCAACTACTGGAATTTTCCAGGTGAAGCATTTCCAAGGTCTTAGTATGTTGACAAGTAGAAAGATTGTTGAGGAAGCAAATTCTAAAATGGCTCTGTTCATGAATAGCCAGCAGAGTCCTTGGATGGCAGAGAAGCGTAGCATTCAGATGAGGCTACGCCGGAGGCCTGTCTTGCTGTGGTTCTGAGGGGCCTTTACATTAATAGTGAGGTTTCGTAAGAACTAATATTGGATAATAAGGAGCATATCTGAGTTTCCTTCCCTTGTGTCACTTGAATTTTCAGGCATGGAGGTAATTTAAAAGTCTGAGGCAATCCTATACCTACTAATTTGGATATAGATTTTTAGCTTCAACATAAATTGTGCTTCTCAAGAAAATGAAAGTTACATGAGCTACCTCGCTCCTGTCTTGGATACTCCCTCACTCTCCCTCTCTTTTATAGACATTGAACAACTTTTCTCTTCTAGTATCACTCTCTTGACTCACTATTCTTTCTGGGATGGAGAAGGGCTTCTTCTTGACCCTGAAACTGGGGAACAGCCAGTTTTGAACAGCCTTCCATCACCTTCACCAGCCCTATCGATGATTAGCGAAGCCTCCAGACAGTGTCCTATTAATTGCCATCACTTATTGAAGTTACAATGAAGGACCAGAGTACAAATGGCCAGAATGGTTGAAAAAGGATGAAGAAAGATCATCTCCTAAGACCTGTTACTCAGCGTGGCTTTGGGCAGAAGAAGAATGAAAATCTGTGAAATCTCTGAGTGCCCTATGAAATTGGTATAATCCACTAAAATTTGGACTTTGGTTTAGCAGTGATGTCAAGGTGTTCTGTTTTGTCAGAAATGCTGTCAATGGTTTAGAGCAGAGGTCAGCCAACTTTTTATGTAGAGAGCTAGAGAGTCAGTGTTTTAGGCTTTGTGGGCACCTTGGGTTGCAAGAATCCAGCTCTGCTTTTGTAGCATGAAACTTGCCATAGACAATATGTGACTGAGTGTAGCCGTGTTCCGACTAAACTTTATTTACAAAAGCAGGTGGTGGAATGCATTTTGCCTATCACCCTTGGTTTGCTGATCCCTGGCTTACAGTCAAAGAGATGTAGAATGGGAAATTCATCCCGTCAACTTTCTCATTTTAGAGATAAGGGAACTGAAGTCCAGAGAGCAGGTAAATCACCTCATCCAGCTGGTTCATGCCAAATAGGGAATCGGAAGCCAGTTTAGTGATTCCTCTTACAACAGGGTCTTCATTATTCCACACTCTGTCTTTTTGATTTCTCTTTCCCCAGGCCTATCATCTCAGCCGCTAATCATGACGCACCGTCATTTGTGATCCTGATATCGGCACAAAACATTCTGAATCTAATTTTTAAAATCAGAGAGAAACATCTTGTTTTTGAAATATACTTTTCTTGTTGAAACTGCACAGACAAACCACTCTAAATTTGAGTGGCAGAGTCCTTACTTTAAAACATGAAATCTTGCAGGAAAATTTCAGCAGGGATTGCTCGAAAGCGCCTTTCCTCGGATGCTTTCCATTCTTTACCACACTTCCTAAATCTGATGTTTATCTTAGATTTACAACTGAGATCTACATAATTTTTAGAATGAAGTCAAGAATGACCTAGATTTGCTGAGGCTTCTGGTATGAGGGCTTTGTCATCTTTTCATCTTACAACTTGGGCCTAATTATAGTTGATTCATTTGGAGGAATAATAGGTTTGATGAAACAAAGGACCTGGACACAGGCAACATGATTACTTTCTTCAGAGAAATTCTATAATGCGTATGTGTTTAGTTCATAGAGCATTTTCATTTCACTTAACCAATAAATAAGAGATTTGGGATAACTTTCAAATCTGTTTCATTGATGGAAGATTCATCCATTTAGATTTGTACTTTATAGTTTTCTCAGTGGTGTGGGTGTTCCTATTAATCACAAAGACACAATGAAATGCTTCTTAGGCTCTGGGTGTACAACACAATGTAGAGTGCAGTTTTGGCCATTATCCAGTTTATTTGGTCAATGTAGACAGTCAATCTAGGTAATTGAGGACCTAAATTGGATTTTCTGGGCATAATTATCC
This sequence comes from Canis lupus familiaris, assembly GCF_011100685.1. Taxonomy (NCBI): domain Eukaryota; kingdom Metazoa; phylum Chordata; class Mammalia; order Carnivora; family Canidae; genus Canis; species Canis lupus. The sequence continues at coordinate 22,482,184 of NC_049254.1, read as the reverse complement.
CTGTTTGTCCATACACATCCATCAAATTTATCAGTTAATTGCCATATAGCTTTATTTTGTGCAGTCCTAACTCAGGTTGGTTAAAAAGGAAAGAGAATTGGCCTGAGAATGAGGAGCCGTAGGTCGGGTTTTGATTTTGTCACTAGTGTTTGTGTGACCTTTGGGCAAAGTGCTTATCATCTCTGGATTTCTTTTTATTGCTGGATCTGGACCTGTAAGGGTCCTATCTGAGGCAGCCTTCAATTTGAATGCTCTAGGACTGGATTAGGCCTCGGTTGCTATAACTGTTTGGCTTTATTTTATACATACATGCATAGATACATATTTATAATTGACACACTTAAAATAGTTACAATGGTGAGCTGTATGTCCCTTTTTCTTTTTCCTATTTTTTTTTTTTTAATTAGGGAATCACAGAATCTACCCATCACTTCCATAATGATCTGATTTTTTGACCTTAGTGACTAAAAGAACTAAATGCCTCTTGTTTTGGTCCTTGAGATAACCAGATGAGATTGCCTATTGGGTATCTGCTCTATCGCTTATCACAGGACTATAGTATTTTGACAGAGGGCTAAGCAGAGCCAGCCCTGATGGCCTGGGCTCCTCCCATGTTATCCAGGATGTGCAGAGGAAGAGACCTCACCATTAAGATCCTTCACTTTTGCAACTCATAATCTGGTCCAAAACAAACCAATGTGGCTTTCCCTCCAGGCCAAAAGTTGTGAGCTGACATCTTCTATTTGCTTCTTGGAGAGGAGGAAGAGAAGTGATCGAATCAAAATGAGTTACTTCCAGATAAACACCATTCTTCTAAAAGTCAAGGGTATGAAGTAGCCCAGCGCTTCATACCAGGGAGTACCGTGAGTCATAAAGCTTAGTACAAAAATTCAAGTTCATTAAGTTACCAGCATCTTGTAAATGACCTAAACTTAGAATCTCGAGGACAAAACTTAAAATGGGATTTAAAGGAAGTGGCTTAGTTTTCTCCCTTCCTAGTCAGTGTGTGTTCTTCCCATTTTTCATTTCCCTTGGCTCCTAACCTCATCAACCCTGACTACCTTGTTATTGCTTGCCTATTTCTCTATATTCTTCACTCCCAAATCTGACTAGCTTGTCCCTGATTGTCTCATCGTGGCTCTTTACCAGCTGTCAGCTTCTGAATGAACCCTTTTCATCCTGCACTTTTCACTTGTGCAATTTTCTGCTCCAGCACTGTGAAATTCAGGATACAGTTATCTATGACTTGGAAATCATTCATTCTCCGAGAGGGTGGGACTTCTTTTTATGCCCCAGTGGTTATTCATTTGGCCAAGGGCAATTAGAAGAGAAAGATGGGAGGGAACGTCAAAGTGTCAGGAGGCCTCTACACCAGTTTTCAGCAGCTCGGAAGAATTAAAACCCCCAAGAGAAGTGAGAATATTATTCTGCTTTGCGGTTCTTCACCTTAACTCCACTGGAGACTTATAAAAACAATGACCCCCTATTTCATTATCAAGTCACACCAGACCCTCAATATTCCTGGATAGTTAATCTGGTACTCCAAAATCTTGACATGATCTTTTTTTATTCTGTTCTTTGATACAAAACTGGATAGATATGTAAAAATAAAGATATGCAGGCTTTGGCTTAGCTACATAGAAACATTAAAGCTCAGGCCTTACATGTTTGCTATTTAAAATATTTTGTTACCATTGTGACCACAATTAAACCATCGACTCCAAATTGGCTGCTCTTCTAAGAATTAATATCAATAAAATTTGTAAAAATTGTAGTAAAGAAAAGAACTACAGTATTTTAATCAACAGATACAAACAAAGACTAGAACATTATAGTTAGCTTAATTTTCCAAAGAACCTTGGGTTAAATTGAGTGCTGTGTACAAATAGCGTGGGATAAATATGCCTCTGAGTAGAATTTAGGGACATAATTTCCTCCATGATGCCCCTCATTCCAGCACAGTTTGCTAGGCTCCACCCCCAGTGTGTTGGGTTAAATAAGTGTGAGGTTGAGTCCAAGAATTTTCATTTCTAACAAGGCCCCAGGTGATGCTGATGCTGTTGGCTTGAGGACCGCACTCAGAGAACCACTGTTCTAAGGAAGTTATACTGGTATTTTCTTCTAGTAGGTGTTATTTTAATATAACAATAGACTTATAGAGCTATTTACAGATCTTTATAGTAATTTACTTAGAGGATCATGTCTTTTCCTAATACTGATCTCTGTTAAGCTAACATGCACTCTCGGGTGGCTAAGATTTCATTAAATTTAGGGAGTAAAGGTAAAGTCTAACTATTAGTTAAATTTGACCAATCATGATTAAATTTACAGGTTGACTCTGGTGATGAATAAAGTTTTCAAAGGGAACTTAACTTGCACAGAGATCATCTGACTAGCTTCTGCATCCCAGATTGCTCTATTTTCTGCCTCTTCAATTTGATTTGTGCCTGTTTTCATCACTCCTGTTGCCTGGGTACCAGTTAAGCAGGAATTCTGTGTGCTCAGATAGTCCCTCATATTGAGAATAAAGGCACTACGGAACACAAATAAGCTGATTAGAAATAACTTTTGTGGACCGAATTAGATTGGAAATATGTACAGGGCCTGAAATGACTTATGAGAAATAGGACACTGACCTGAACTGTATTTCCCAGAAACAGCAAAAAACATAAGTGACTACAAAAATACACTCTGTGGTCATTCCTTGCTTGGACAGGCTTCTACAAATAATTTACATTAACAAACAGTATTTATTGTCATGTTGTGCTGGCAACATATCAGTTTTTGATTAAGTTAGCTCTGGTGTAATACAATAAGAACAGATGCTTCAGTAAACTTGAGATCATGGGCTTTCTGGATCCTCTGGGACATGTGATGGTTTGGAAAGGCTGCTTGCATGTTAGAGAGGCTTGAGGTGAAGGCTCAGACTTCTGGGCATGACCCAGAGATGCCTCTTATACTCCCAACATCTGTGCATGTCACTACACAGCCACCTGTTACCCTGGCAAACTTCTGAAAGGTCCACACTATCTAGATTGCTTTCTAGTAAAAATCAACCTAGATACTGTGGCTAAGACGATCTAATTTCATAAATTATTTTTCCTCATAGGATGTTATTCCTACAAGCCTGTTAGGACGAGGATAATGAACCGTGAGGGTTATCGACAATAACTTTGCCCATAGGAATAGGGGGTATGATGTGACAAACAGGCTTATTTAACATAGAAATGAAATTGATCAAGTTAATCAAATGAAAAATTCAGAAGTTTTTGCTATTCAGGCTCCTATTCATAGACTAGAATGGAAAGATGAGAGTTTCCTGTTTTCTCAATTCCCAAGTCATTACCCCTTAACTTAAAATGCATTAATGAAAGAAAAAGCAACTTTCTATACCTACTGAAGATGGTATTGCAATTCAAAACCATATCAGCACTTCAGTAGTCTTTTACAAATCTATTTGCTTAAGACACTTCCATCAGTTTACTGATGTAATTTCTTTAAAATCTCATCAGCAAACACATGTTTCTTTTTTTTTTTTTTTTTTTTTTTTTTAAATTTTTATTTATTTGTGACAGTCACAGAGAGAGAGAGAGAATGAGGCAGAGACACAGGCAGAGGGAGAAGCAGGCTCCATGCACCGGGAGCCTGACGTGGGATTCGATCCCGGGTCTCCAGGATCGCGCCCTGGGCCAAAGGCAGGCGCCAAACCGCTGCGCCACCCAGGGATCCCAGCAAACACATGTTTCTTGAATGGTTCATATCATAGCCTTAAAATGTATTAGACTTTTCAGTTTTGGAGGAGAAATTGCTTTGCGTTTGTAATAAAACCAAGTCCTGGGTTGCAGTAGAGGATTGACCTAGTTATTAAAAATGATGACAAGAGATTGAGCTAATGATGTGCAGCATTACTGTCTCCCAACAACTCTCAGCAGAAAGTTGCAGAGTCCAAACTCCAAGCTAGTCTTCTGTCTTCAAATCCTGGGTGTTTTTTATTTTGTCATGTGGGTGCTTTATTGCTGCCTGTAGGGATCTTACACAACAAAGGGGACAGAGAGGAAAACGCAAGTTAAAAATCAAAAGAATGATGCTAGAGAGCCACTACAGTATAAATAATATACGTATGTATGTATACATATGATGAATGTTTGTTGTGTGCGTATATGACACACCAAGGGACTTTTTTTGTTTTGTTTTTGATTGGAGTTCTTTATTTTTGTTCTTGATAAAAAATATATATATGTTCCTTCCCTTTTAAAGTTTATTGGGTACATTTTATTTCCTGGAAATCTAACATTCTTGGCCCCATTTCCGAGATCCTTGGCCTTCCTACAGTCCTCAAGAACTTGACTCTGGCCATTCAGCCTGCAGATAAACACCAATCAACAACAGATAACCAAAGTGTTTAGTAAGTTATTAGTATGTGCTAAGCCACTTTGCACAAAATTGATGGTGGGAATTAATATTTATTATTTACACATGCGAAAAGATATACATATTTATTTCCCTTTAATCCTATCACTGTTTTATAAATATTGTACTTAATCCATCAATAATACAACATGCTTTCATTAATACCAAGAAATAATTAGAAAACATTTATGATAATGATAATATTACTTTGTACAAATATACAAACCCATTAAACCCTTAGGGAAAATCACAGCTGGTAAGAATGTCAGATGCCCTGTCTGCTCTGAAATAGATAGTAGGCCGCTGATTTGACATTTAATGGAAAATTAAGCTAACTAAACAATGCTGTAAAAATAGACACAAATGCCTTGACCTTGTATCTTAGAACAGATTGTCTCTAATGTTGATCCTCTAAATATACACCTTATAAATTGTCTATGTTGTCCTGATTCTATAACACGTAAAAGTTTCAAATCCTTTTAAAAGTTGTGTTCTGACATTTAGATGTTGGCAGTGGTTTTCAATGATGGGTCAAGGTTTTCACTGAGCCTTTGCCTCTTGCCTTCAGTGTTGGTTCATGGATCCTACCATACTAAACTACCTGACCTGATATGTATGAGAAAAGTAGTGACCCTGATTTATGTCACACTGTGCTTATTGCATGTTTGCAAGTAACCAGTGGTGACCATGCAGCTACCTGTATGGATGAGCATAATGCTGACAGTTTAAAGGTTTTCACATCAATCCGCTCAAAGATGTATACTTCTACATGCCTGTTTATGTAATGTGACCTATCCTACATAATTACAGGGAGTAATGTTTAGAACCACCAACAGGATCCCTGATTTTCTATTGTGAATATGGTCTTCATGCTATACCATCGACAATGACAACTAGAGGAAGTTACCTGTTGTCAGTTTAAACATCTGGAAAAATAATACCCCATACAGAAGTTGAGAATTTGTTAAAGAGATAACTTATATGGAAGCATTTCGTACCCTGATGGTAACAGACCAGTTCCTCTATAGGCCTTAGGTGTTTTCCCTTCCATCTATCCATCCTTCCTTTTATCAGCCTGAAATCTTTCATTCTCTTTGCTTAAATCTTATTTAAAGCACCGTGGCTATTGGTATTATGGTTACTATGTATGTATCTCTCTACCTCTTGAGGGCAAGGAACTTGGCTTGTACTGCGCTGCGGCTAACACGGTGCTTTTCAGGAAAACCTGCATGATGAAGATTTGTTTTAATTAAACTGAATTTTTGATTGTGTCGAATTAGCATTTCAGAATTTCAGAATTTCTTTCCCAGGGAAGGCATTCTGTCCTTTTAGATTACCCAGTTAATCTTTGTAATCTTACCCCAGGTGTGCATGTGTGTGTGTATGTAGGTGACAGAGACCACACACACCCACACATGACACAAGGGAGGTCGGAGAGAAACTGCATCGAGGCCTGTCACTGTACCAGGTGAGGAGCATGATTGGAGAATTCTTTCTACCGTGGAAGGAAACTTTTCTGAGACAGTTGGGGGAGAAATATCAATATGGGAAAGGTGGAGTAAAAGCTAGCAACTGAGATGAACCACAATACAGAGAAACAGCAGGTGCAGGTAGAAGAATGGAGAAACCTGTGAGCATATTGATCCTCGGAGGGGAGGCACTCCTGGTCTGGGATTAGGCAAAGGTTCCCATGGTGAGGGCACAAGGAGAAGGCTGAATTGACCTCAATGCTCGAAGGGAGATGGGGGTAGGACTCTGAGCCTGCGGCAGCCCTGCCCAGCGCTTCAGAGTCTTCCCTTTATTACTTCCTAACCGAGTATCTTCATACCAGGTTCTGTGTTTGTAGTGGGCTTAACAATCATGGTTTATTAATTAATCCTTACAGCTTTACTCTGGGCTACATCAGTATTATTAGCCTCATTTCATAGACAAGAAGGCTGATGACACACAGAGGTGTTCAGTATCCATATACAGGCAGGTAGTTAAAGGCCCCAGTCAAAGCAACGGAAGCCCCCTGTACTTTGGCACGTTAAAAAAATGCAGCTGATTTAGGCTACCCTGCCTTCCCCCTTCTCAAAATACGTTTCACCTTTTTTTTTTTTTTTTGTCAACTTGACTACCTCTTCAGACCCAGCATGCTAAGAATGGGTAATCCCATTTTTATTACAGTGAAAGAAAAAAAGAAGAAACGTGCTGCAAAACTGTCATGAGAATCCCATTAATCATCCAAGCAATCAAATTGTGGGACACTGAAATCAGTATTAGCGACTGATGTCCGAAACTATCCACTTAGGCCTGTCATGGATGACATCTCAGCCATCCTTTCTGTCACCCTGGGAACATCCAGGCAGTTCTTTCCAAAGTGGTGGAGGTGGAGTGGGAGGGAGGAGTCTGTGACAGCTCTGCCTGGATGCTCTGGTGGAGAGGGCTATGTAATCAGTCTAATCTCAAGGGAAGAGTGGTGAGATTTTTAAAAATTGAAAACAACAACAACAAACAAAACCACCAAATTTAAAATTCTACCCAATTTTGTGAATGGCTGCAAACATGTTTGGATTTTCTTCACTAAAATCAACCCACCTGAAATGCCTTTTGCCTCATCACTGCTCAGTATATGCTTATCTGTTCCTGAAAGACCAGCTCAGTGCCATAAAAACTTCAAGGTGTTTGTCTCCATGAATGGCCAGCCACGCTGTCGACTGTGTGTGTGTGTGTGTGTGTGTGTGTGTGTAGCACTTTCATAAGTTGATATTGAAATCTTGCATCACTATTTTTGTAAATGTTTCTGTTTTGTCTTCCTACTTAAAAATATCCACATTGAGTTATTATGTATTTATTTATATTGTCATTCACATGTAGCTGGTCTTGTATAACCTTAAGGCTAGCTATGAGGGTTAGAAAAGAAACCTTAATACCTTTTCTCCCTGAGTCTTTGAATTCTAGATTTGAGAAAAAGGCCCCTTTCCCCATCCTCATGTGAGTTATTAATCAAAGCTTATAGTGATGGGTAAATAGATTGGGAAAGGGGGAGTAAGGGTTTGAACCTGTAGAGGGAACACTATACAATATTTAATCCTTTCATTTCTTTGACAAAGGAGAGAATTTTGGACTGATAAAAGTTAAATAGACATCAGTGTCACAAAAGCGTGCCCTCCTGGTTTGTTTTTGGAACCCCTACCATTTCCTTCCATGTACACACAGGATGCAATCTAGAAGCCTGTCAGAGCCTCTCCGGAGTGACGTTTGTCACACCTGAGAAAGGAAGAACTGCTGAGCTGACCAGAAGATGTAGTAGTGGTCAGACAGCTGTCAGCCTGCCCGCCCTTGGGCCTTGGCATCAGTGCAGGTTGATGAAGATGCACACAGGAATTGAAAGAGGACCTTAAAGCTCAGTGGCTCTTTGCTATACTTTACCCTAGTCCTCTCCCCTGTCCCAACAGGGGACTGGTCAGTGGTTCATAGCCAGCCTCCCACAGTATTTTAAGTGAGACTTTATTTTTTTTCCCCTTGTGTTAGAGATTTGCCAGATTTCTGAGCTAATTAAAAGGAGTATAGACAGGTCTTGCATTTTTTCCTACTTAGTGAATTATTGGCAGGATTTCTAGTCTTTTAGGTCAGAGTTTGTAGAAACAAGTCAGAAAACACTCTGACTGACTGGCAGTTTGGATCACTACTCTGGCAGTGAGAAAGCCACAGGGTGAACTCTAAAGGAGCTGCCGTTACTCAGGTGACACTGCCTCCCACCGCACGGGGGACAGGCCACTTGCTTCTGGCTTTACAATACTACATGAGGAAATCCTCTGCATTTTAGAGGTGGAGATTGTGACCTGCTTATTACTCTATCCCCTTTGCCTGACATAGGGTTTGTCCTAGAGTAAATACTTCAAAGTGCTTGAATTGAGTTGATTTTTGCTTTATGCAGAACAGATAAATTGCATCAGGAGCATCTAAGTTAACACTGCAAAATGGAAATAAGATGGACGCCTGAAATTTACTTTCCACCTTGATCTCAGTACTGCTGTATACTATTTGATTTTACTAGGCTGGTTTCCCTTTTGGTCTTTTTCTCTTCCTGTGCTTGGTTATTGGTAATATTCCAGGCCATCTGTCTGGCTAGGCTAGTCATGTATAGTGGCGTCAGAGATTTTCCTGTGCATAGAGGTCATAGTTGCAGAATGAATAAGGTCAGCTGTTGTGGGACAAGCTCTGAGGAACTAGGGGAAACAGATCAGTATAGAATATTTTCTAGAATATAGGTACTGGGAGTGGCAAAATGGACATCGAAATTGAGCAAAAAGGAGATGAAGACATACAGTTCTACATAGATCAAAAAGGAATCTGAGTGTTTCTGTTATAGAGATGGGCAGACACCACTTTCTTAGACTCTTCTCAAGCTCTGTGCATAAGTATCTGTTGGTTTCTTTTTTCCTGGAGTTTTATTTATTTTCCTGGAGTTTTATTTTAATGAAAAGTTCCTCTGCATCAATACTTCCAATTTTTAGCCAGAATTGTATAGACTAGTATGATTTTAGGCTGCTTTTGTAAGGAAACTCTCTTTCTTTCTTTTTCTTTCTTTTTCTTTCTTTTTCTTTTCTTTTTTTCCTTTTTTCTTTTTTTCTTTCTTGGGTGCGGGGTGGGAGTGGGGTGGTGGCGGGGGGGGGGAGGGGCTGTCTGCTTGGTCGTTGTTGGCTTTCTTCTTTCGGGATTTTGTCTTTTGCTTCTTTCGTTTGCTTCTTTCTCTTTCTTCCTACCTTCCTATCTTCCTATCTTCCTACCTTCCTACCTTCCTACCTTCCAAAACTAATTTCAAAAATGTTTTTACGAAAATTACCATCCTTCTATCACCATTTTGTTGTAGCCCTAATTTTTAGAACGGGATCCCTCTTGACACTAAACAAAGCTTTCAGTATTATTTAGTTGCATTAAGGTGTGAGTGACCTGAAATGATACTCCCCTTAGGCATATTTTCATCTAGTAAGATGAAATACATCAGTGATTAAACCAAAGATCTAGGCTGCCAGTGGCAAAATTAATGTGTCAACTATTGATCAATGGGGTGATATTTTTATAGCCTGGGTCCCTTCATAATACTCATCAACTCTCACTACTTGAGTTTGTTTTACTAACATATGAATATGACTCAGCCTGTACATAAACCAAAAGATACAAGCACAACCAGAACAAATAATTCTAAGGTGTGGAACCATAAAAGATCCTGAGTAGACAAAGAAATATTGAGAAAGAACAAAGCTGGAGGTAGCACATGCTTCATTTCAAATTATAAAGCTGTAGTGATCAAAACAGTATGGTACTGGCACAAAAACAGACATATAGATCAGTGGAACTGACTGGAGACCCCAGAAATAAACCCATGCTTATGTATTCAGTTAATCTCTGATAAAGGGAGCACCCAACATGCAATGGGGGAAAAGAAGCACTCTTCAAAAAAGAGTTGGGAAAACTGGATAGTTACATGCCAAAAAATGAAAATGAACCATTTTCTTATACCACATACAAACATAAACTCAAAATGGATTGCAGATTTAAATGTAAGACCTGAAACCATGAAAACTTCTAGAAGAAAACATAGGCAGTAAGCTCTTAGACATTGGTCTTAGCAGTGTGTTTTCTTTTTTTGTTTTTTGTTTTTTGGATCTATCTATTTACTTATTTAGGTGTTTTTTTTGGACCAGTCCCCTCAGGCAAGGGCAATGAAAGCAAAAATAAACAAATTGATTACATCAAACTAAAAATCTTTTGCATAGTGAAGGAAACCATCAATAAAATGAAAAGGCAACCTTCTGAATGGGAGAAGATACTTGCAAATGATATATCCGGTAAGGGATTGATACCTAAAATATATAAAGAATTCTTACAATTCAATAACAAGGATCCCTGGGTAGCGCAGCGGTTTGGCACCTGCCTTTGGCCCAGGGCGCGATCCTGGAGACCCGGGATTGAATCCCACATCGGGCTCCCGGTGCATGGAGCCTGCTTCTCCCTCTGCCTGTGTCTCTGCCTCTCTCTCTCTCTCTCTCTGTGTGACTATCATAAATAAATAAAAATTAAAAAAAAATTCTTTAAAAACAAAAAAACAAAAAAACAATTCAGTAACAAAGAAAACCTATTAAAAATGAGTACAGTATCTGAGTAGACATTTTTTCCAAAGAAGACTTACCAGATGGTCAACAGGGACATGAAAACATCACTTATCAGGGAAATGCAAATCCAAACCACAGTGAGATCTCATCTTCTACCTGTCAGAATGGGTAGGGCCAAAAAGACAAGAAATAACAAGGATTGGCAAGGATGTGGAGAAAATGGAACCCTCATGCAGTGTTGGTGGGAATGCAAATTTGTGCAGGCACTATGGAAAATGGTGTTGAAGTTTCCTCAAAAAATGTAAAAAGGAATTACCATAGAGTCTAGTAATTTTACTTCTGGGTTTTTAAAATTTTTTTTTTTAATTTTTTTTTTTTTTTTTTTTTTTTTTTTTTTATTTATTTATGATAGTCACAGAGAGAGAGAGAGAGGCAGAGACAAAGGCAGAGGGAGAAGCAGGCTCCATGCACCGGGAGCCCGACGTGGGATTCGATCCCGGGTCTCCAGGATCGCGCCCTGGGCCAAAGGCAGGCGCCAAACCGCTGCGCCACCCAGGGATCCCTTAATTTTTATTTATTTATGATAGTCACAGAGAGAGAGAGAGAGAGAGAGAGAGAGAGGCAGAGGGAGAAGCAGGCTCCATGCACCGGGAGCCTGACGTGGGATTCGATCCCGGGTCTCCAGGATTGCGCCCTGGGCCAAAGGCAGGCGCTAAACCGCTGCGCCACCCAGGGATCCCTCTTCTGGGTTTTTAATTCAAAGAAAACAAAAATACTAATTCAGAAAGATAGATACAGCCCTACATTTATTGCAGTGTTATTTACAACAGTCTCGACGTAGAAACCACTGAAGTATCCATTGACAGAGGAGTTGATAAAGATGTTGTGGTACGTATATGCAATGGAATATCACTAACCCCTAAAGAAAGAAATCTTGCTGTTTGTGACAACATGGATGGACCTAGTAGGTATTATGCCAAGTGAAAGAACTCAGAGAAAGACAAAAGCTATATAATTTCATTTAACATGTAGACTCTAAAAAAACAAAGCAAAACTGAAACAGACTCATAAATAGAATAAACGGGTGGTTTACTAGGGGGAGGGTGGTGAGTTGACAGGCGAAACAGGTGAAGGGCTTTAGGAGGTGGATACTCCCCATTGTAGCTAAGTCACTGGATTTACTATACAGCATAGGGAATATAGGCCACAATTTTGTGGTAACTGTATAGTGATAGATGGTAACGGACTTACTGGTGATCATTTTGTAACATATAAAATATACTGAGTTACTACGTTGTACATCTGAAACTAATATATGTCAATTGTAATTTAATTAAAAAATTGTTTCATCTTAAACCCAGAACAACAAAAATAGAAGTACACAGATTTATGCTGAAGTGGATGGGACATGATTCTTTAAATAGTGAAAAATCAGTTCAATATGTTAATTCAAATATCAGATGAATATTCTTCCTAGTTTTATTTTCTCTCTGTCTTAACTTTCCCACCTCTGTGATAACTCTCCATAGGTAGAGCGTTGGCATAAGTTCTATTTGCAGAGCTCTATTAACTCATTTAAGTTATACCGCACCTGTACTATGTGATCTACCTTTTCTCCAGTCATAGGAAAGTGGTATATTCTACATTACTATGTTTTCCAGGTAATTAACATGGAATTTTTAAATAAAACCTATTAATTTTTAACAGCTCTTAATATGTTTTCACAAACTGCACTGTGTACGCTTAGAGCACATCAATTGCCATTCATCTTTTTAATGATCAAGGTACTCAGACCATCATTAGATGGGAACTGTACTCCCAGATGCCGTGCTAATGCCTTCAGATATTAGGTTCCTGAAGCCTGATTGTCTCCCTCCTAAATGCTTCATAAGTTATCACATCATTTTGGTTGTTTTTCTGCCTCTTTCCTCAATGTTCCTACTATTTCTTGCCATATTCATTGTAAGTTAAGTGCGTGGACTTTGGTGCTTAGGATTTATAACCATTGTTTTGGACATTCTTAGACATTTATGTAGCTTAATTTTCAAATATTGGCAGAACTTGAACAGGTCGTGCTTTCAGCTGGGTTTCTGTTGATGACTTGAAATAAGATTAGATTGCAGGCCATTTGTTTTGTAGATAATTTCAGGAAAAAGGGGGTAATGGAGTATGGAAATATGACCAGGATGGAAGGAAGCCAGTGAAAGGTATTTATATATCACTAGGGCATAGCCCCTCTGGGAAACATTGGGGCATTGTGAGGAGCGGGTCTCAGTCTTTCCACCTAAAGGCAAGGAGAGTATTTGTTCTCCAACTACCACCTATTGTTAGCTGTTCATGGATGTTAAATCCCCAGTACATCTAGCCTGTCACATGAAGGCGTTAAGTAGAGAGTCACAAAAGCTTGCAGCAGGACATGGTGGGCATTTTCTGAAATGGTATGCCCCAAAGTGAACTTGGGCAGTTCACTAACAGCATCTGCTATCAGCATGTGACATTAAGGGATATTTGACTGCATGACGGACAACTGTTTTTAATACTTCTTTTTAAAATTCTAGCACTTTCTAGGATTAGGTATTTTAAATAATTTTAATTTTAGAGAATGTGCGCAAGCGTGGAGCAGGGGGAGAGCAGAGGCAAAGCGAGAGACAGAGAATCTCAAGAAGACTCCACACTAATTGCAGAGCCTGATGTGGGGCTCGATCTCCCAACCTCAAGATCACGACCTGAGTCAAAACCAAGAGTCAGTCGCTTAACCGACTGAGCCACTCAAGCTCCCCTAATTAGATATTAACTGTCAGAAAAAGCTCTGAGGCTGACCTACATATGCTACAGCTATGTATAATCACTTTATTAATCACATTTCAGTTTGAATTTTCTTCTATCTTAATTCTGATTTACCAGGATGTTAACCCAATACATCCACACTTTCTTTCCAGTTTCAGTGTGCATGTATTGGGTTAATATCCTGGCAAATCAGATTTGTTCCTTTAAAGTATTAATTTGAGTCTTTTCTCTCTTCTTTTTAATAAGGCTGGCTAATGGTTTATCTATCTTATTAATTCTTTCAAAGAACCAACTCCTGGTTTTGTTGATCTGTTCCACAGTTCTTCTGATCTCGATTTTGTTGACTTCTGCTCGAATCTTTATTAACTCTCTTCTTCTTCTGCGTGTAGGATCTATTTGCTGTTTTTTCTCTATCTCCTTTGGGTGCAAGGTTAGCTTTTGTATTTGAGTTCTTTCCAGTTTTTGGATGGATGCTTGTATTGCGATGTATTTCCCCTCTCAGGACTGCTTTTGCTGCATCCCAAAGATTTTGAATGGCTGTATCTTCATTCTCATTAGTTTGTTCCTTTAAAGTATTCAGCCTGGGTTAGCCAGTTCTCAACATGGTGCCACATTTGAGGAAGGTCTCGTTTACATCCTACAGGTGAATTGCACATGCTCTGTAAGATTCTCACAGCAACATTCAGGCTGTCATTTTGCATAGTCTCTACTGGAGAAATGTCCTATGACTTTTTGTTTGTACTCTGCCCCATTACGATTATACGTGGTAACTTTCCACTAAGCCTCTTTGCCCTCTACCCTCCAAGTATGTATTATGTGTCTTATGCAGACAAACTATCTTTTCTCGTACACAGGCAGCAGATGTGATTAGAGGGAAATCTAATTTATCTGGAGTACTCCAGAAATGGAAGGAAATTACTTCACAGCAATATTTGCAAATGCATTCATCACACACACACACCCAGACATTCCAACACCAGCAGATGATGGCTTTGTGATCTCTATGTGGTCTGTTTCAAACTGCTTTCTAATGGTCTATATAAATTCATTCCTTTTTATGCTTCTACATGGTGTTTAGAGTATAAGACAAATGTGTTGGACAAGGAGAGGCTGGTGTAGTGTGAACAGATTTCTGTTCTTTGTATCTCTAATTGTCCTCCTCATCTATGAAGTGGAGACCTCTGGACTATTTGTCTAAGTAGATTGTGTGTGTAGTAGGTTGTGTAGCAGTAGATTGTATTCCGGATAGGATATAGAATTTGATGTTTTTAGATCTCATGTTCCCTTAAATTTGTTAATTTGCACATTTATTCAAAATTCAAGACCATTTTGATTGCCTGCTCTATTTGGCATGAGGTGTCTGTTCTCTAGACATTGTTCCCTCAGTCTCCTCATGTTTGCTATATATATGTTAAGCAGGAAGAAACAAGGAGGGTGCGTGATGGCATAAGGAGGCGGCTGACAGGGTCTTAGGAAGTCTTGAAGGTGTCTTCTAGGGATAGGAAGAGGAGAAAATAGGAGATGAATTTAGATTTTAAATGCAACATAAGAGCATGTAACCAGACCTCATAAGAACTTCTTTTGGAAGGAGTAGCTGCTTTCTGGTCCAGATGCTCTGAGTTGGCAGCATGAACATGACCTTGGCCTGTTAGTTGGGATGCAGATGTGCCTCTCCTTCTAAGATGTGAGGCAAATTGCCTCTGAACCACAGTTTCCTCATCTGTGAAAGGAAATGTATACATTAGTCTTTTCCAGTTCTGCACTAACATGAGGTTACCTACTTTTTAAATAGAAATGTATTTACATTTTGCTTTCCTTCAATGAATAGTCTCCTTTTCTTCATCTCCTCTCCCTCTCCTCTGCAATAGGACAGTTCAGTCATTTTGTTAGAGTCTCATTTTTCTTAGCTGTACCTAGTTAATAGGAAATCATATAAACAAATACAATATACCAAAAAGAAGAAACATACCCATGTTCCAGGAAAAATATAATTAAACACGAAAAAAATCAGAGGACAAAGGAGAACATATTACCATTTATGAACATTGAGAGACAGGAAATAAATGTCACTGATGGAGATATGTCTATACACATCAGAATATAACTTGGCACTATGTATTTTACTTTTGCATTTTTCCCTTTCATAGAGAAGTTTCCCAGAATGTTGTGGAAATTGGAAATAAATGAATGCCCATAAAAATAATATCTCCAGGCAATTGCAATATCTGATGTAAAGAGTATCTACAGGTTGTGAATTTTAACCACAGTTGGCTTTTTCTGAAAATGCTTATAACAAAACCCAGAGGCACTTAAATCTGATATATTCAATGGTTTGGGGACCAAGTGGATAGATGCTCTCAACTTATATTTAATTAATACATAATAGATTTAGTTGTAGTCAATTTTATTTTGGATAAGATGGAGCAAATCCAATTTTGCAATGTCTTCTTAACACTTTGGCAAACTGGCTTTGGGGAAAGAGTCAGAGAAACAAAAGATGAGAATACTAAGTGGACATGAAGAATTCTGGTGACCTTAGGTTTCTTTCCTAGTTATCGACAGACCATATTCGTGTGCTTCCTCGTCCTTTGTATCTGTTTTTTTTAAGTACGTTTTTAAACAAGAGAAGGCAGGTATCTCTACTTTGAAAACAAAATTGGGATGTGAATGGAAGAAATAATTCATGTGAAGAAACACAAAAAGGAAGGAGCTGTTTAAGGAAATGTTATTTTTTTACCAAAGAATTTCTTACACTTTTGCTTTCAGGGTACTGGATATTGAATCCGGCTAAACTAATAGAAAATGCAGACACTAGGAAATCTGTTAAATATTTATTTACTAAAAACATAATTTTTCAGGGGGCAGTCAGAGAAGACAAAGCCGTGTGTTAAATATGAGCTCCCTGTCCAAAAGAGAATATACACCGGCTCCGTTTAGCAGGGCTCCCCGGGCTGCAGATGAGGAGCTGGGACCTTACCCACATGCAATTATTAACACCCCCAATAAATCCTCAGGATCCTGATCCCGCTGATATATGTCATGGCAGAAATAGCTTAGTACACGACGCGACAAGAAATGCTGTTCCTGTCAGTGGTAGAGATACTGCCGTCCACATTAAATCAGGGGCAGATGGAGACACTGAGAGCTGAGAGTTCATAATGCCCGGGCTCCGTGTCTGCCACTGGACCAACTCTATCTTAGACACTTGTTTCCTAGCGAGGCTTTGGCAGAGGACACTGCATCTGAAACCAGGGTTGCCAAGTGATCCTATGCCACCCTGTGCACCACCCAGAAACTTGCTCTGTTCTGTTCTTGATGTAAACATTCAGCCTACTTCCATGACCTTGACCAAACCATTCCAACTGCCTTCTGTGCAGGTGTATCACTGGGGAGACGAAGAAGAGAGTGTGTGTGATATGTGAGCGTTAGGAGAATTATACAACCACGTTCTTCCCCAGTCACTAGGGAATGGAAATTTGTTTGTCAGAGGAAAAATAATCACCTTCAACATGGCTATTCTTGCACTAGGCTTATTTCTCGCCTACACATAGAATCGCTGAGCTCTTGAGAGAGGATTCTGAACAAGACCTTTGAGGACCCATTCTCTGTTATCTGTAGGAAGTGATACCTTAAGAGAAGAAGGAAAGTTGTAGGGGCTCATGAACATCCAAAGGAAGTGAGATGCTCATCTCTGGTCACCAGTGGGATGGTGACCCTCACCTAATTTTGTCTCCAGGAATGAGTGGTGCATTCAATTAGTAGACAATATTCTTTCTCTTGCCTCCTTAAATGTCCAGCCAAGGTGAAAGCCACCACTCAGCTGGTGCATATTCCCCCAAGAATAGAGTGTGGTGGCTGAAGGGGAAGAGGATGAGGGGAAGCTGTGGGAAGGCAACACATCACGTAGTTTGGTTAGCTTTCCCCGGCCAAGGGAGGGAGGCCGCAACTGGGGGATTATCGGCCACGCTCTGAGTGCTGAGCAGAATATATGATGTGCAATCAAAATCAGACCTATCAGGCAACATGCTGTTTTCAAATGTCCGAGGCAGGGTTTGCGTTATTTTATTGAAGCTAAATCTGTAAATGTCATGGAAAAAGACAGGCTTGCTTTATGAGAACCACGGGACTTCCCACTTGAGACTGTACAAAAAAAAAAAAAAAAAAAAAAAAAAGAAAGCCAGGATGAAAATGACCTTTGTATGCTAGCCTGGGCCTGGCCCTTCTGGTCTTTGCGGGGCTGCAAACAGGCACACACTTCTGAAGGCAGAAAAAGAAAAAAAAAAATCAAGAGATGAAGATGAGGAGGATGAGCATTTTCCAAAGCAAGCGTCAGGGTATGTGGAACCGCTGGGGGTGGACCAGAGAGCAGGCTGAACAAAGGGATGAGACGGACAAAAGGGGAGAAGCAAAAGGCCGTGGCCTGGAGAAGGGCAGCCAGGCAGGTGCAGCACCGCTGTGGATGCTGTTGTGCCCGGACGGCACACGCGAGCGGCCAGGAAGCACAACCGTGATCACACTCCAGCCGTGTGCACCCCTCCATTAGGGAGGATGCCGTTTTCATTCTTCATCACTACCCTTTTTTTTTTTATTTTTTATTTCAATTTTTTTGCCAGTCAGGTATGAAAGCCCAAGGTGCTTTGGTACTAACTTAAGTGCTTTTGATTTATTGTCTGAAGCCACGTTTTCAAGTTCCAGAGGCCCTCGCTCTCTCCCAGCCATTTACTATTTGGAATAGTAAGCTTGCTGTTGTGTGGAACTTTTTCTTTTTTTTTTTTTTTTCCTAGTTCCAGATGAATGACTTTGACCTCTTCTCTACATTGCCAGAGAATTGGAAAATATAACCCAAAATGAAATGGGAAGAAAAAAAGAAAAAAAGCACAGGGTATTTGGAATAATAGCTGATGAGAGGGAAATCTCTACAAGGACAGGACGCTATCGCAAGCTTGGGGCAGATGGAAGGTAGGGACAGGCTGTGGCCAAGGACACAAGACGGTCGGGCGGTCCCCTGTCCAGCCAGTTGGGGAGTCGTATCCTCGAGCTGGCACTTGAGACTCGTTGAAAAGTAATGTTGCTATTTTGAAACCGTTGAGGTTTATCATTACAAGCATTATAAGGGATTTGTTGGTGCTGCTGCTGTATTAGGAACTACCGCCTTGATGAGGACCCATGAGGGTAAATTCTCTGAGTCCTCCAAATGTTGGAGATGAAGCTTATTTTAATCTTCTGGGTGATGTAGAACTTGAAACTGAGGACATTCTCCCATTTGCTTGGGCTTCTGGGTTATTTCAGAGCCAATGTACTGGCTAATTCACACAAAGATAGCAATATACGGCCTACTACCTTGTGTTTTCCTTTTCCTACTCCTTTTTTTGTCATCTGTTTTCTTTTGTCTAGGCATATATAAATATTAGAAACTTAAATTTTGGAATGAGGCTGATATAAGTAACTTGAAATTATGTCACAGGATATGAGAGGTATATGTCTAGGGTGAGAAGGGTACTCATGAGGAGGTGAGTGAGTAAGTAGACTGACCTCCCGTATAGTAAATATTTTCAGTACTCGGTCATATTAGCAGATGATCTTCCTTGAGTTCAGTCTGTGAAAGATGCCGCATTAAGCACTCTGTGGCTAAGTACTTTATTTTTATAATTTCATTTGTACTTTATTATAACCCCGTGTGTTGTAATAACAACTAGAGTACACGAAAGTACAAAGGCTGCATGTGTGAGAGCACGCATATAAAAAAAAAAAATGGTCTTTGTGAGAACCGATTTCCAGCAAAAGAGACAAACAGCAATTTTCAGCACATCTGACAAAACCGACTGGGAGGTTTGCCTTTTTAATTCGAGGCCCAAAACCTAGTAAGTGGGGAACCCAAGTTCCCAGCCAGGGCAAGTCTGACTCCACAACACATTCTCTTAACTTTGGGTATAACAGGTCTGAGTTCAAATTAGTGTTCCATCATTTACTAATGATAAGACCCTGGGCCAACGACTTAATCATTCATATCTTCCCTTTCTCCAGTCCCTAAAATGGGAATAAAGATGATACTTAAATAATATCCAAAATGCTTAGAACAGTGTTTGGCGTTTAGAAACTGCTCAATAAATCAATAAATATTAGCTATTGTTACCATATTTAAAGAGTATGTCTATAGTATACATAATTAAAATTCTTTTCCCACCAGCAGAGACATTTCTTCAATATTCAATTAATCACGTCGTACAACTCTCTGCACATATGCCCGGGCAGTGACTGTTCCCAGGAGAGCCAGTGTAGGAATGCACATGTCGACGTTTCAAATGTAAGGTACTGCAAGGTCAGTGTGTCCCAGGAGAAGGCCAGCTGCCAAGAGACCTTGCAGGGTAGCATTTCCAGGGTGAATTCATCACAGCTGGCGTCCGGACCTCAGCATCGCAGGTCCCAGCATTTGGTCTGGTTAATTCCCAGAGCTGATTATTCAGAGGGGATGACTTGTAACCAACTCACAAAAGACTGAAGCATACAAATTGGAAAGCCACTGTATTAATTTACAGTGAAAAATATTACTGTTAACTGGACCAGACATTTGCATCAGTCTGACCAGTGAATTCCTGCCCTGTAGGCAAGCTACACAGGGAGCCACATTAACAGAAGGTTGCTTGGTGAGCAGGATGCTTGTTTCAAATGCTTAGTCTCATCAGACTCTAATGGCAACATGCATCCATCTCCATCTACCTGCCAGAAAGAACAGACATTCCAAGCAGCTTGACGATGCTGAGATGTCCCTTCCCTGGACCAGAGCAGAATGTGCTTCTGTGACTTGCCTTTTCCTGTGGTGCCCACGGCCGACCAGTCTCTGTTTCAGATTGTTTTTTAATGTCTTGAGCTCTGCAAATACCCACAGGAAGGTTGCTGAGGTTCAGAAACCATCTTACCTCTTACTGGTAGTCTTGGCTTATTTAATAGTTTAACTCTCAGAGGGCATCTTCATTGCTGCTGGCCATTCCCAATTCTCCTGGGTATTTCGCATGCCACGTACACAGTGTCACCACAGCCTCCTCTGCCTCAAGCTCTCTGTGGTTTTCTCATCATCTTTATAAATTCCTACTCAGTGAACCACCTACTGTCTCCTAAAACCTACCCAGAGCCTGTACTTGAGCTGCCATAACTGCTGATGTTACCAAGAAAGAGCCCCATAGCTTGTTACTAGCCTCCTTAAATATAACAAAATGGGTTTTGATTAATTAATGGGTATTATAAAGACTTGATCCTTGAACAATAATAACAACTTTTTGCAATGATTCAAGTTACTTGTACTTCACTAATGACCACAATAAGATCCCACCACAGGGACGCCTGAGTGGCTCAGTGGTTGAGCATCGGCCTTTGGCTCAGGGTGTTATCTCAGGGTCCTGGGATTGAGTCTGTCATTGGGCCCCCCCACAGCCTGCTTCTCCCTCTGCCTATGTCTCTGCCTCTCTCTGTGTCTTTCATGAATAAATAAATAAAACCTTAAAAAAAATAAGATCCTATCACCGTTTTTGATCTTCCCCTTGCTTTCTGTGACATCTAGAAGAGAATCAAATGTCGTGGAATGGCCAAGAAGAAGCTCGGTGATCTTGTCCTTGACTGCCTCTTGGAATTAACTTCCTCCCACTCATCTTCGTCTTGCTCAGCTCTGCAGGCTCCTTGATGGTTTGGGACTGTGCCAAACCTACAGCCGCATCAGTTCTTTTGCCCTTGCTGGTCCTCCGTCTGCAGTGCTCCCCCACTAAACATTTGCATCTGGTTGGCTCTTCCTTTCCTTCAGTCATGTCCACAAGTGACCTCTGCTTGAAGCCTTCTGACCACCCCATCTAGCACCCACTCACACTCTCTTCTCACCTTGCTTTCCTTTTCTCCTTTGCGGTCATCGCTTCCTAATAGAGTATTTGCATTATTTGTGTTTTTGAACAGGATACATTTCATGAGGTATGTTTCTTCGTCTTAGTCACTACTATATTGGAGCCTAAATTAATACCTGGAACAAGATGGGTGCTTAGAATAGCATTTTTTGAATGGAGGAATGAACTTGGTATTGATATCTCGCTGATTATTAGATTTTGTTATCCTTCGTGTTGCCCCCAGCAGCTCAACTAGAATGCTATCTAGGTGCTGACTTTGCCATTTTGGGGATGTTTTATTGTGGCCATATCAAAGGAAGCCAGAGTAATAGTCAGATATGCCCAGAAGCTCACCCAAGGGGAGGCATCCAAATCTTTCTCCAAATCAAGTAGTTTCCATGAATTTTTATTTAATTCCATCTCTTCTGCACCTCACTTGTCTTTATACTTCTGTGCCTCTACTCCATCCTTTAGTTGTCATCAGTTCTTCTCTGCTTTTGTCCCCGTGAATGGTGAGATGGTGAGGAGGCACTTCAGTCAATGACCACTTCCTGTAGCCCTCTCCTCATCCTCAGTAGCTAGAACCCTAGTCTTCCCTTGAGGCCTTCCTGCCACCACCTCTCTTCTCACAACCCTCACCAGGTTAATTCTGTGAGTGAGATACTGCAGCATATGCTTTCATTTGACTTTGGGGGGACTTGTTATAATGTCCCATTAAGTGTTACAGTGTACATTGGTGGGACCATGAGATAATAATGTTTTTACAAAGCCATTCTCATTTTTGTATTGTTTTCTATGTTGTCCCCACCTTCCTCTCAGGAATGTTAATGTGGAGATAGTGAAATTGGAAGCCTGAAACTCTAAGTTTCATTTATCTTTACTTTCCAGGACAACTTAAGAATTTTGAAAACTATTGAAATATACAAGGTATATTTTTTTATGCTGGGAGAATCCATTTGAATTTGGTTATTGTGCAGAAAATTCTTTTTTTTTTTTTTTAAGGTTTTGTTTATTTGAAAGCTCATGAGCAGGGGGAGGGTCAGAAAGAGAAGGAGGAAAAAAGGAGGGTCCCCACTGAGCAGGGAGTCCGACTTGGGGCTCTATCCCAGGACCCTAGGGTCATGACTTGAGCCAAAGGCAGATAACTGGCTGACCCACCACCCAGATGCTCCCAGAAAATTATTTCTAAGGGTACCTTTGAACACCTTTTTTTTTTTTTTTTTTTCTTGTGGAGGGGTAGATTTGTTGGCCTATGAAAACTTCAGTGGAACAACTCAAAGGTTCTTAACTCAGGACAATTTTATTCTCTAGATCTCTCTGTTACTGAGTGGCGTGACATTTTGCTAGACAGCAGGCACTAAAAGATATACTCATCCTTCAGATTCACTCATCCCTGGAATACCCAAGGTATGCCACTGGGATGTCTTTGAGCAGGTTCACGGATGCTGCTTAGGATAGTACACTGCATTAAATGCAAAAGGAAATGTTGAAAAGCCTTAAAAATGCCATGAACTGGGAGAGAAATGTGAACTCTGTTTTAAAGAATCATGTTTATAAATGCACTGGGACCTAAGAGGCAAAAAAGGAATTCCAAGTTTATTCTGCAGCTCTTTGTATTTAAAAAAAAATGTCAGTTGGATGTGAGTGTGTTCCTTAGTATTTATAACTCAGCCAAGAAAGATGGGCTTGTGACTTTGTTGTTCTATGATACATGAGTAGGCTGTTCTGTGCTTTGTGACTGTAGCTCCTATATGGACGGTCTTTACTTTTACTGTTTGGTCTCTTTGCTTGGGTTTCAGACTGTACTTCTAGAAAAAGACACGTTCTCTCTGGGATTGATTTAAACCAACCCATTCTGTATGTTGCTGCTGCGGCTTCCCAACATTTCATGGTGATGTGACATTATTGAAGTTGAGTTTTAATATGTCACTATACCGTTTCCTTCCTCTGACCCTGTCTCTACTCAATCTGCCATACAGCTGCCATCCATTCTCTGTGCTTGTCCAGATGAGTGGAGCTCGGTTGTAGCACGAATTACTTCATCCTGGAAGACTTTCTACGACTTCACTGCTGATGATCCTTTCTTGCCTTTCTACATGATGTCTGGGACAATCTAAGTTGGCCTTTTTAGATGAGAGAAGGTGATTACGTGTATGGCATGATTTGAAAGATGACAGGAAAGCTTTTCTCTCCCTAAATCATTTCTGTCCAAGTATCAATGCGCCTGAGATTGCATTTTCAGATGCATTTGTTCTCATGTAAAACTTGCCCACTTTTACCCTCAGAAAAAATTGAACATTTAATGCACTAATACGTTAGAGTGAGTGATGCTGCTAGCATCGTTTGGAAAGATCTGCGCCTCAGTTCTGGAATCCAAAGAGGACATTTAACTATGGGGAACCATTTTCCTCCTACAGATTTTAGGTAGCAAGAGATGTTCCTCATTATGCCGCAATTATTAAATCAGGTCAGAATCCCTGGAAGATGGCAGTGACGTTTTAACACAATTCACCATGTTATTTTTTCCCATTTGAGTAGATGAGTTCATGTGAAGGACAGAACACTAGTTGTCATGAGCCAATAACCTAAATCAGTTTTGCACATATTGAAGAGATCATGCTACTGTTCCAAATCTTATCTGTTGATGTTTTCAGACATGCTGGGGAAGCATAGAAGTCTTCCAGTCTGTGTATGTTGCCTCAATATGTGAATCCCAAGGCAATAAGGGAAGTTAGAGCATGCCCCTATTCTCCTTGTCATCACGAAGGAAAGTAAATACAATGACCATGAGTTACTCAATATTTTCCAGCATCAGCAGTATCTCAGCCAGAGTCCACTGTAGGTACCCAGATAATCAAAATAAGCACTAGCGTTTACTGAGCAATCACTTTATGCCAACAGACTTGTGATGTATATTATTTCATGATATTACCAACGGCCTTAGGGAATCAATAATGCTATTATTCAAACCTTACTCAGTTCAGTGAAATTAAGTAATTTGCCCAAAGTTTTATACTTGATGGCTGGCAGACCAGGGACTTGAAGTTTGTCTAATTTCAAAACGTATGTTTTCAAAGATGATGATAAACTATATTCTTCATCCTGTTTGGACTGAGAAATAGAGACCAATGTAACGCATTGGTCATTACAAACAATGTGGCCTACAAATACCACACAATTAGTTACCGTCAGAAGATTTAAAACAAAACCAACAATGAAACGTAGGGAGATCCAGAGCTATTTATAGGCAAAACAAATGTACAGAATATAGATATATTATCTATATTTATCTATTATCTATTATTTATATTTATAGATATATAGATAAATATAGAAACAAATATATAAATAAGCTGACACCAAGTTTTCATATTAGTTTCCTAACTTCCCATAAAAGATCTAAGAAGTTTAAAAAAATTGAGTATAGTTGACCTACAAGGTTATTATTTTCAGGTGTATAACAGTGATTCAACTTTTCTCTAGGTTATGCTATACTCGCCACCAGCTTCTATCTGTCCCCATACATGATATTACAATATCCTCTTGCTGTACCTACTATTGCTGTGACTTATTCTGCAACTGGAATCATGTATCTCCCCTTCCTCTTCACTCATTTTGCCCATTCCCACTTCCCTCTGGCAACTATCGGTTTGTTCTGTGTACTTAAAGGTCTGATTCTGCTTTTTGTTTATTCATTTCTTTTGTTTTTAAAGTTCTACATGTGCATGAAGCCATACATAGTATTTGTCTAAGTTTAACTTATTTCACTGACCATAATACCTTCTAGGTCCATCTATGTTGTCATTAGTAGCAAAATCTCACTGTTTTTATGCTTGCATAATATTGTGTGGGTGGATGTACACACACGTGCACACACACACCACAGCATCTTTATCTATTCATCTATTTATGGATACTTGGTTGTATCTGTATCTTGGCTATTCTAAAAAATGCTGCAACAACCATAGTAGTGCATACATCTTTTCAAATTAGTGTTTCCATCTTCTTTGGATGAATATCCAGTGGCAGAATAATTGGATCATATAGTATTTCTATTCTTATTTTTTGAGGAACTACCATACTGTTTTTCTCAAGGACTGTACCAATTTACATTCCTGCCAACAGTACACAAAGTTCCTTTTCCTCTACATCCTCTCCAACACTTATTTCTTAACTTCTGAATTTTAGCCTTTTTGACAGGTGTAAAATGATATCTCATTGTGTTTTGATTTACATCTCCCTGATGATTATATTAGTGTTGAGCCATCTTTTCATGTGTCTGTTTTGCCATCTGTAGATCTTCTATGGAAAAACGTCTTTTCAGGCCCTTTGCCCATTATTTAATCAGATTGCTTTCTTGGTGTTGAGTTGTGTAAATTCTTTATATAATTTAGATATTATTTTCTTTGGGTATATTATTTGCAAAGATCTAAGAAGTAAAATTTTGAGTATGTCCCTCTGAACTCAATACTTGGATTATAGAATTAACTAGATTAAAAGGATGGCTGGAGAATTTTGTGAGTAATGAGCATTTGGCCTCATGATTCTTAGGCTTGATATTCTGGGCTTAACATTATGACCTTTGATTGAAGTCACCGTGAGGGGCAGTCAATGGTCATTTAACTCTTCATTGTACCTTCCATTCAGTACCTAAAAATCTTACTTTTTTAAAGCCACGTCGTATTACCGAGTGCAGTACACTCACTTAGAATACTCCCTCCCGCCACACATAAACATCACATGGTATCTTGTTTGTACCTTTCGTTTAAAATATTTTCCCCAAAATGGAATTAGCACTTATTCATTACAGACAAATTGGGAAAGTAGGACTTTATGATAAGGAAAATGAAAGCCTAGTACAAAGTTAATCACTGCTAACACATCAGTGTATGACTTTCTAGTATTTAAATGCATGTTTTAACTCGCTGAAATCATGTTGAAATACAATTTTGTTTTCTGACTTTCTTCCATGTTAACACGATAACAAAAGCATTTCCCATTGTTTTAAATCCCTTTACAAATAGCATTTTGATGGCTGCATGGCGGTATGTCTAGAAATAGTATCATTTTCTAATACTTTCTCTATTGTTGAACATTGGTGAGGAGACATAAGATATAAATATTCAGTGTTCAGCTACCAATTACTGTTGGTTCTGTAAGCCTGTGTGTTGTGCAAGTTGTTAGTAGGAGGTTTGGGCTGAAGGCAGATATGCTTTATCTCAACCCTACCTCAATTTGGATAGGATTTAAGTTAATCCCTGGCATATTTCCTGACTCCAACAGCGACACGAGGCTAGGGGTAGGGTGGGATGGGGAAAATGGAGCTGAGAAGTAGAGATTGAGGAGGGAAAGAAAGAGAGGGAGAGAAAGGGAGAGAGAGAGATGAAGAAGGGAAGAGAGGAGGCACTAGAGAGAACGACCTAGAAGGAATGGGAAGGAGGGGAAGAGGATGTGGAGTAGGATGAAGTAATCTGCCAGTTACATGTGTATGCCTTGTCAAGACAGCTGGGATGGAGTTAACCTTTCAGGATACCATGTGTTAACTAGTCATCCCCTCACCTTCACTGAAGCCCAAATCAGTTTTTTGGTACCAGCATGTGAATTTATGTGACATAGTCCACCTTCAGATATGAGCAATTGCAGCATTTCAGAAGCCAGCTTTGTTTCCAGGAATCTGTATTATGTTACAAAACTCTAAAGTTAGATTTCCTGCTGCCCTTGTACCTTCTCAACTGCCTGGTATTAGTACAGTTGTCTTTGTGATGGAAGCCCCGAGTCCTTGGCCTCAAACCGGTCCTGCTCCCCTGGGGCTCACACAGCAGTGTTCTGAAATTCCTACTTACTAGCTCCTTCAACAAGACGGATGCTGAAAGGGCTTTGCTTCTGCTTTCAGCATTCATCACATTCCTTATAAATGAAACATGAATGTAATTCATATTTCTTCTAGGGAGAGAAGTTTTAGAGGCTTCATTTATTCATTCAACAAATATTTATCGGGTCCCTTCTGCACTTAAAATACCATGGCAGACACTATGAGGGATACAGAGAAACACAAGCAGGGTGACTAGGAGTCTAGTCGACCAAGTCAGGTTAACTTTACCTCTTCAGTATCTCCTACATCTATCCATTCAGTCCATCCTAACTACCATAGCCTTAATTCGAGCAGCCATTATCTTCTTCCTATCCTCTTTTAAAAATTTGATCAAATTATATCTGTACTTAAAGCATTAATTGTCAGATTAATGCTCTAAATCCTTACCATGGCTTATAAGTTCCCAGAGGATCTGGAACGATTCAACCCTCAGATAATATCTTTTGATACCGCCCCCCCCCCCATAATTTAAGCCATCTTGAATTTCTTTTAGTTCTTTTTGTATTGATATATTTTACTACTGTGATTTTGTGTATACTGTTTCTTTTGCTTGCCCAATTCTTCCCACTTTATTTTCCTCCTCCCCTTTCCTATTTAGCTCCCATTTGCTATTCATTAGTTAGGTCTTAAATTATGTTGCTTTAACCAAGAAGATTGCCCTGTCTACTCATCCTTCTCTCCCATTTCTAGACCATAATTTATTCCTCCTCTTTGTGCTCTATGGGACCTTGTACTATTCATAGAACTCATTGTACTTCTTTATCACTTACATGTACCTCCAGTATGCTAAAGATTCTGTAAGGTCAGTATCATGTCTAGCTTATTTTCTATTGTGTTCCCATCTTATGATATAGTGCCTATTACATTTTTAAATGTGAAAATTTGTAATTGAATTATCGCGTTAAGAAACCTGTATTTTTGTTCAAGCACCCTTATATATACTAAAAATACTTCACACACCATACACATTAATACACTCCATATAGGGTAAGACTGTATATGATTAAGTGGTAGGTTTGTGGGTGATGTGATAGGTGTTAGAGATACAACAGACCACAATTAAGAACTTAAAGCATCAGAACTTGAATTTCTGTCCTTTTCTATTCCTTGCCTCTTTCCAAACTACCTGCCCACTCTGCCAATTCAAAATTATATATTTAATGGGCCACCAAAGGTAAGTTGAGAAATATTATTTCAGGTAATAATGAAAGAATTTAGCACTTGGAAATCTCTGCCTTCTAGGAATGTTCACCCAGGAATTCCACAACCAGCCCTACACAGATGATTGCCAAATGAACAGCTCAACATCCGAATTTTGGTCATCATTCACTCTTTTACTTTTCAATCCCCTCTGAAATTTTTATCAAGATACACACCAGGCTGTGATATATTATGTATCTCTGGGAGGGGACAAGCTAAGGTGACTGGTGGACAAAATCTTGGAGTAAATCTGGATGATTTCAGCTTCTGTGACATTTGTACTAGTATGTCAAGATATAGGTGGTTTTTAAATGACTTTTGCATATTAAATGAAATTTGAACAGAGCATGTTTTGCAAGGTGATCACAGACTATAGAGATAGGATTAAGAGGTGAGAGCAATAGAATATGTATGGATCTAAATGATTTAAGTAAAAGCTAATATTTACTGAGTTTCTGTCACTTTGCCAGATTTTAAACATATATTTTTAATTTTTGCAATAATATAGCAGCATACTACTCCCTGTATCAATGAGAAAATCAAAGCAGAAGTGTAATAACTTGTACAAGTTTCCACATACAGGATATGAAAAGGATGAGGTGCAATGGAGGGTGTGTGATTGCAGGATCTGAAACCTTTAGAACTCCATTGAACAGAGAGATTAAACAAGTGGTAGAGGAAGTGGAAGAGGGGCAAGAATGAAAATAGAGGTAAATGTGAACTGACAAGTATTCAGAATTGAAAGGAAGTAAGCTAGAAAGATCTGGACAGTGCAGATGAGAGATGATTACATGTAGTCATCAAGTTCCATGTTCTTAGAGAATATATTCCCCACTTGCCAGATGCCTTGAAAGCTCACAGTTCACTCCTGGGAAGCATTGCCTGGCAAATGGATGGGAGGACTTTCCATTTTGGTATGGGAAACTCAGTGCTGCCTTGTGTCAGGTGTTCACAGGGGGCTTTTTAGCTTTTTAATTTTCTCTAATATATGAGGAAGTGAAAATATGTAGACAAATGAAATGGTATCTGTAAAGCTGTGAAATTCTGTGTAAAAAGGTTATCACAGCAGAAATATTGGCAGCTGTCATTGCTGCAACTGGAATAAGAGTACCCTGAAAGTACAGTTGATAATTTCCTCAGGTCTGGTGCTTCGTTTAGTCCCTTGCTGAAACTGTGTAAGTGTCTGCCACAGAGAGAACTACACAAGGGGGAGGAGCAGCTTTCTTGGCGCCCATTGACCTAATAACATGAAAAGTAAATTCAACCCATGGTCGGTAAATCTCCCTGGCTAAAGGGGCGAGTACCAAATGAATTTCTTGCTTGACAGAAGCACACAGCAGAAACCTTTAATATGTGTGGGGCCATTTCTGAGTAATTCCCACCTTCCTTGACATGCCACTATTGGATGCTGGTGATCCATGTTGTCGCCACACTGCATAAAGGCTGGCCTAGACTGGTTTTTAATTAAATCCCTCTAAAGGATGGTCAAATCGACCTGTCTTTGCTGAAAGAGTAGTTGTGATCCAGTGTCCTGAGAGTACATACTACCCCCTGTCCATCCCCAGAGGCTGTCTCATTGCATTTCTGATCAATGTCTTTCTCCCTGGTTTTTGAGCAAAGCGTGACGAAAACAGAGAATGAAAACACAGTGCAGTTTCCATAGCAACATTTTTAGAATGAAAGGAATGAAAGGGGGGGGGAAAGAAGTGGAACTCTACCATGATTTTGGTTCTGAACACCAGTCAATGGGTTGTCTGTTCTAAGCAGTCAGTGCTAGGGTTTATTTATGTAAAAGCAGTAGAGGTAGTATCAGAATCCTTTCAATTCCAGATTCTTCCAGCAGGGGATGGAAACAGGAATAGCACGATGTACTTTCTTGCTCTGATAGTGGTCACACTATTAAATAATATGATCAATGAATATTTATTCTGATAACCTGATACCTTTACTAAGTTTGCGGAAGATAGCATATAAAATGTTTGTTACCTGCTTCAAAGAGCTTAACATACAGAACAAACAGATACTGAATAAATTTTCCCAAGCAAAGCGATGTATAACACGCCAATAAAACACAAACTGAAAACAAATACTTTGAGTGCATCTAGATGGAGGAACTCAGCATTGAGTAGTATTCATTTGGAAGCTTTTATGGAAAGGGCACATGATCTTGTAAAAGGGGAGAAAAATGAACTGATGGTAAACAACAGTCTTGTTTATGGTTTCCTGGGTGGGGTGAAGTAGAATGAAGAAATCCTAAATTTGTAGGTGAAGAGGGTAAAGTATGTCTGGGATGGTGGGGTTAACTTGGCTTTCCCACAGTATATTATCTAGGAAAGATTAGAAAGGGGTTTAGTGAGGTAAGTGTTTAGTGAAGAGCAGAAAAATTTAAATTTAGTTTGAAAGGCCATGGGAAGTTTTCAGATGTTCTTGAGTCACTTAGGGATTTTTTTTTTAAAGACTTTATTTATTTATTCATGAGAGACAGAGAGAGGGGCAGAGACATAGGCAGAGAGAAGGGCAGGCTCCATGCAGGGAGTCCAATGTGGGACTTGATCCCGGGTATCCAGGACCCATGCCCTGGGCCCAAGGCAGGCACTACACCACTGAGCCATCCAGGGATCCCCTCACTTAGGGATCTTAAGTAGTAAGTGCTTGTTTAAAACGATATGTAGTGGTATAAAGAATAAATTACTTCCCTGGACGATAGAGACAGAATAACCCAAAGTGAATTGTACATGCATAGGCCTTTTGTATGGAAGGTGAGTCTAGTCATTTTCAGAATGGCAAGATAGGAAATAATTGAATATCTATTCTTGGGTGGATTTCGCATTTAATAATAATGGTTGCTACCCTTTCAGAGCTCATGATACAGCAGAAAAGGCAATCAGTGTATTTCATGTGTTATCATATTTGTAATCTTCAAAATAACCCACCAAGATTTTATTATGATGCCACTTTTCTAATTGGGAAACTGGGAATCTGGTAGGTTAAATGCCTACCTGAGGCTGACATTTCAACCGGACTTCGAAGCTCATGACATTTCTGTTGGAGCACATTGTGATCCGTGCAATAGGCTGTGAGAGATGACACTAAGAGACTGCCATGGCTTAACATCGAATGGGAGAAAGGTGAAGGAGAAAACCCCAAAGAAAGAGGGCCATGTCAGTGTTATCAGCAGTGATGGAGATATTTGGAAGACAGGACTCTAGTATGTCATTTTCAGTTTGGGGAGAAGTTGTTCCTGGAGTTTGCATTGATTACATTTTAATTGATAGCAGCAGGGGTAGTTCTGTGCACCTTTTGATAAGCTTTCTATAGTTTGAGAATTTCAGATATTGCATGGTGATGGGAGCACCCGAGTTAATGCACTTTCTGGACATGCTAATGTACCCCTAGGAGGTAGCAGAAGGTCAGCCTGAAAAGAGAACCACCAGCAGCTGCGGTTAGAATTGTTCTTTCTACCAGCCTTCAGCAAAATGTCCTTTTAACTTTCTCTAGCCCTCATCTTGTGAAGTTGAAGGCTTTTGGTTTAAGTTTTAATAGAACTTGAGCTAAATGTTCAATCCTAAAATCTTAATATACGTGTCTGAAATTCATCCAAGTCCTTATATAAAGGCATGTGAAAAAGAACGCATTTCATGTTCTTTTGCATATTTTCCTCAATTCTTTTCCAGAATGATAACCCTAGGGTCTAATAGTATGACTTCTGCTTCTCTACCTAATTTGCATGGTGAATACGTTATAGTATAAAATATCCATTGATAGGCAAGAAAAGAAAAAAAAAAGATAGTGACTGTTTCATGTCAACAACAGGAGGATATGGGTTTAGGTGTAGTTTAATTCTGAGCAGTGATAAGGGGGATTAACACTAAGATGCCACAGTGCTGAAGTCTATTAGCATGGTGCTGAGACTGTGGGGAGTCTAGATGCAGAGACCTAAATTCGAGTCCTAGCTTCCCTCCTATATAGTTATGGGACTTGGGCAGCTGCTTCATGTACTTCAGCTTTTGTTTCCTGGTCCGAAAACTAGAAATAATGTCTACATCAGTTCATTAGGATAAGTAATATTGCATATCAAAAGTGTTTACAACAGAGCCTGCTTCATTATGTGATTGGAGACTGCTGGGAAGAGCAAAGATGGCTAGATGGGCAGTGATCCTAATATAGCAGGACAGTAAAAGTACTCTACAACATCTCAGAGCCACAGTGAGGACCCCAAAATGGACATAGGAGATGGGGCTAGAAGAAAGCTGGAAAATGGATTTTCTCAGATACACAGGGAATGCACACAGTAGGTCATGGGAGCTGTGGGGAGCTACAGGGTATAGC
Organism: Canis lupus familiaris; assembly: GCF_011100685.1. Taxonomy (NCBI): domain Eukaryota; kingdom Metazoa; phylum Chordata; class Mammalia; order Carnivora; family Canidae; genus Canis; species Canis lupus. Next base: position 22,449,620 of record NC_049254.1, on the reverse strand, counting down.
AGGCAGAGAAGGGGTGTGATGGCATATTTGTGGGGGGAGGGGTGCACACACAGATACATATTCTCCCCTCACTCCCCGATGCTGACACACGTTTGCAGGAAGAGGTTTCTTCTCTTTCCTCCTTTTTCTCAGTCTTGAATATCATTGAGAAGCAAAATAGCAGAAGGCAGGGGAGTAGTTTTTAAACATCTTCACATCCACAAAGCAAGATTTCCCAATCAAAACCCAAACTGACAACAGCAGCTATTGTTAGAATAATGGCCCCATTTACTTATAAGGGATAATGTCATCCCAGCGTGGATCCGCTTTATCATTTGGTATGATGGTTACTCTGGCAGGTTTATAGAATCTAACTCTGACAATTTCTCTAATTACTCTGGTTGTTCCTGTGAAACCACACCCAGGTTAGACTTGTTTAAATAGTACAACATCTGTGCAGAATGCAACTGCCCTTTTGTCTAGACACAAAGACTGGAAGGTGCCCTGTTTTGGAGGTAAGCAGTGGGCCACTCTAGACCCTTGCAAACATCTCAAAATCCGGTTGTCAGTGACTTCAGGCTATGCAAGTATCTAAAATTGCATCTAACTTCCAATCTGTAACCATTTCTCTCTTACGTATTTTTATTTCTGTATCTATAAACTTGGAATTAGAGTATCTCTATGGTATATCATGCTTCGGTTTTTCAAGCTAATAACTTCCTATCAAGTTTGAATCCATCCTTCACATAGGGTGAGGGGTTGATATGCTATACAATATGTTCCTTTCAGTAGCTTCTGAATAAATAATTAAATGCTAATATTGCTTTTTTTTTCTCAACAGTTGTTCTTAAGTGTTAAATCAATTGCAGATTAATTGAAACTTTCTCACCATTTCCCCTTTTCTCTCCATAAATTAGCTTTTACTTTCATTTTCTTTCATGGACCTTTCCCTCCTTCTCTTCAGGCATTCTCAGAGGGCATCTAAAGTTCTTTGGCTCTGTAGTTTTGAAGTGTGCAATTTGGAAGGAATGTGAGTCTGGAGGGAATTAAATTAACTAGAAGCTCTCTGATTTTTTATTAAATTGCCTCTTTCAAAGATATTATAGCACATTCCAGGTATTCATTTTTAAATTTTCTTCAAAAAAAAAAAAAAGGTAAAGGCATTAAAGTTCAGAAAATTTTGGTTCCTTTCTTGCTTCACTTTTAAGGTTTGTACTCAAAATACCTCTATCACATTTTTAGCACAAAGGCTCAAATATAAAGAAAATATATTTATTGAATTTAATTTGGTAAAGATGGAAGACAGGAAATGAAGGATGCAAAACATCCTGAAAATGAAGAGACTGTAAGAAGCACAATAGTAAGGCATGGAGAAACTATATCCTCAAGCAAAGGGTGAAGATTCCAAATGATAATGTAGGCAGTGGTCAGAAACTGGTACAATAATGTGCAGAAAGAACAAAAGGCATAACACTGCAGAGGAAATTCTGAGTATCAGACAGTAAGACAGTTTTGTGCAGCTTGAATAGAAAATTCTATAGGGGCGATAGTGGATAACAAGCAGGCCACCGGTCAGCGTACATCCCCCATCCGGACTGCTGCAAAGTAAATGTGTGATTGTGAGAAATGAATAAGAACTGCACTTTGGAAATAATCAACATGACCCAGGCCTTGACTGGGCTAATGTATCCTGTCTTGGGATTCTTACTGGAGGCGATGCCTCACAAAACACCTCAAGAGAAATGGAAAAATAGAATTAGCTGAAGACTGGTCATTGAACATCCGCACGTCGGATTGTAGTAAAAGCATGTTGTCTGGATAACTAGTTTAAGTTTTTTAGCTATTCTCTTCACTTTTAGTTTGCTTGCTTCATGTAGGCAGCCAAAGAAAGTAGGGTATCTTCAGAGAATTCGAATGATGGTTTCAGTTTAGGAAATGCCAGTCTGTTTGCTGAAACAAAACTAATCCTGCCATTGTTTTCTTAAAATACTTTAGTGCATTCTACTTGCATTAGTATGAAACCTAAATTCCTTAGGATGGCTGGAAAACTCCTCCTTCGGGGGCCTAACTACCTGGAGGGCTAGTTGTATTTACTATTTGTTCACACCATTTTCTTCCAATCATTACTGAACAATTCAAATTTTCTTGATAAACACAATATGTTCCCCCTCTGCCAGAAAGCTGTACTCCAACCATGCTCTCTGGTCCCTTCTACTTCTTTTGTCCCTTCTACTTTTAATTCAAGATTTGTCTCAGATATTAGGGCATTCAGACAAGAAGGTTCTTCTCTGGTCTTAGTACTTCCCACACAATAGTTTGAATGCTTCTTTGTTCATTTTCCCCAGTAGACTGTAAGTAGCTTTAAGGAGATGCCCTATGGTATAATCAATTTTTGCTCCCTATTACCTAGCAAAGTGCCTGTCAACTGAATCTGCTCATTATTTATTAGTTAAGTGAAGTGTCAAAGGAATTGGGATAATCTTATTAGAAGGATGAAGAGATAAATAACACTCAGGAGAATGAGGGACATAGAGAGGATTCACAAGTTACATATCTAATCACTTGATCTATAGACCTTTTTACTATTCCATGAGATGAAAAATAGCTTTCCTAGAAAGGGTAAACTACCCCACATCACTTTTATCATGCTTCTATATTATGACTTCTGAGTTGTCTTGTATAGTTAAAGTTTTATTTTTACCTCATCGTAGGCTATGGGGTGTGTGTGATTTTTCTCTGTCAGAGACTTACACTACTTCTCCCCACCCCCCCTTTTTTTTAATATCTCCCAATGTGTCTCTCAAATGGCCTGACACAATATCATGTGCTATTAGGCATTTTACAGTCTAGTGAATCAGTTTTTGGATGAAATAACTATGGAGGATAGGCTTTGTGAAACTTTTAGAATTTAATACCAAATGATGTCAAATCTATACTCTGTTCTTTCTACACACTGGTCATAATATTTCTTTAACATAGAAAAGAAACTGACATCATAGAGAACAAGGCTATTTCCCATATTTTCTTTTATCTGTCAGTGGAATTAAATATTCAATAGAAATCCATATTGTAGAGTAGACCATATCCTGTTGGGGGTATCCATACCAATGAAGTGAAATAGTTTTATAAATATGAATGTTTGATCTCAGAGATCTCAGAGAGGTCAACTCATGTTTGTTGTCTAATCCCAGATTTTAGGGATATTATTTCTTTAAATGAAGAGAGAAGATTTAGTTATAGAACCCAGGAGAAGATTGTTCTAAAAATCTGAACATAATTGAATAGACCAGTAATTTGCAAACTATAATTCTTGAACCAGAACCATAGATGTTGCCTGGGAACTCCTTAGAAATGCAAATTAGCAGGCCACTTGGTAGACTTACCAAGTCAGAAAATCTCGTGGTTGGGCAGCAATCTGTGCTTTAATAAGCCCGCCAGATGATTCTGATGCACAGTCAATCTTGGAACCCATTGGAATAAACTTTGCAGAGCACCAACTAGGAAGTGTAGATGTTGCTATGGCGGTACTGGAGAACCTCAGGATTTTCTAGCCTTGAGCATCCTCTAACTGCCAGTGCATTTCCAGGCCCCCTTTAAGTGCTGACCCCTGGTCCGTCATGTGTAGCAAAAGGCCAAAACCTACCTGACTCCATTGACTTAGTAAGTATTAGAATAAGTAAGAATATAAAACTTGTACAATAGAGTTTTCCTAAAGTTGGGGATGATTAAAAAAAGTGCATTTGCTGTTCTTCCATGCTATGTGACTACATATGCAATAATAAAACACGTTGATAACTGGCAAATTTACATGCTTGGTCATATATCAACACGTATCAACCAGACCATGGGATGAATTCTTCAGTGCCTCTGAGAGACAGTGGACACCTGTCTTTTTTTTTTTTTTTAATGTTGTGTCAACACAATTGTGTTCTTTTACTATATGATTTTCACCCTTATACTGTTTTGTTAAACTGTTTTCTTCCTGTCTTCACATCTCTCCTGATTGTCTCTTCTATTGTAAGGGAAGTTTATAGATGTCCTATATCTCCTGCATACTCTCAAAAGTGAGATGAGATGTCTACTCATATCTTCTGCATACTCTACAATGTTGACTTGCTCACTCTTCTATTGTGGTCTCAGTATTAGCTTCAGAGTCTTATAATACTGCTTGCTGTTAGACTCCTCTGTTTGGAGTGATCAATGACAAAAGTCATTAACAAAACAACCACGGTATTTGTGGAGAATTTTATTTTGGTGGATGATCTTTGTGGTTTCTTTGCTTTTTATTTTAATGTCTGGAAGAATACAGTTTTTAAGAATACATGGAAAATAATTTCAACTCTTCAGATCAAAGAGCAGAAGCAAAAAAAAATTAAGTGCTTACGCATATTCTTATACACATCACACATGATAGAAAATGAAAAGTTATAGCTCTATTTTCTTGAATCTCTAGGAGGCTATAAAAGCACACATGTGACTCAGGTCATCTCATAAAGAAAAAATAATATGCAACATATAAAATACAGAGATGCTTAATAGGATTATAAAATCTGGACTACCTACTTATTTTGTAGTAGCAAACTTATTCATTATTGTCGCTATTAATAATAGTAATATCATTATGAATCTGTGCATATATTAAAAAAACCACTATTTGCATTATCCACAAAAGAAAATTTTCCCTATGGGATTTAATTGTGGCTTTAGAAAAAGAGAAGTGAAATCATTATGAAATGCTGAGATAGTTATACCTTTCTGCTCATGGGCCGAACACTCATTAATATTTACGTGAGGATTTTATTTTGTGGGAGAAAGGAGGGGATCAAATAGAAGATTCTGTATTGAGTTACAAGGTATGAGAACATGGCATGCAGTGCAGTACTCTGACACCTGGATCAGTAGCCACTTGGTGAAGAGTTAAAAAAAAAAAAAAAAAGTTCTTCCTTGGGCAAGAAAATAAAATACCTCCTAGGGGTGTGTGTGTGTGTGTGTTCTCATAAGTGAGGAATCTAATAGAAGCCCATCTCTCTCTGAAACTCAGGAGGCCCCTGGTAAACTATCTGAAGAGAGATTTGGAGATTGAGGATAACAGTGGCAAAATAGCGGGTTTCTTCTTCATCCGTTATTTGTGAATATGCTTGTTTATTGGCACAGGGTGCATCTTAGTCTTGGACTACTGGGGCATTCTCTTCTGCTTGGTTTCTGTCAGCTTAGCAGAAACTGCTGAGGACACCACAGCAGACAAACCCTTTTGAAGCGAACCACTTTAAGCTCCTTGATCTCTTTCACTGGTGCACATATCCACATGACATTGTGAGGATTTCATACTATCAAAGGTGTTTTTGTTAGCAGGTGCAGTCTAGTTATTAACAGGTGGATGGACTGGGTCAAAGGAGACATAGCCCTTAATTTCTACAGAGAACATAAGCTGCATCAAATTTCAGATTGTGTGTGTGTGTATGTTTAATAATTGAAGACTCCCATTGTGTCACTTAAGAGATCTCATGAACTAATTTGATGAAGAATTGTCAAGACTGGGCCAAGAGATGATAAAGAGAACTGGATAGAGCTGTCTTTCATAAAAGTTGGGCACTGAGGTCCTGACATAGCATCTTGGATACTTTTCTGAGTCAGTACTGAACCATTACCTTGTTCCAGTAATAACATGGGGATAAAATAAAACATCCTCCAAGGAGGCATTTAGTGGTGAGCTAAGGCTGAGAGCCTTCAAGGACATTTATCTCCATAGTAGCAACGTTTGACTCTTTGTGGTTTCCACAAATCTTTGTAAAAGGCATTGATCGCCACTGTCAGTATGATTAGAGGAAGCACTGATGCATAGCATGTTTATGATTAAAAAAAAAAAACACAAACAATTCATGCACTTAACACATGTCATGAGGAGGACATTACTCTCCTGGGAAAAGATGAATTTTTACCTTGTAAAGAGATGATTTTTGTTTTTCTTTTTTTTTTCTTCTATAGCTTTGGCTTTAAGATATAACCCAGTCTGGGGACCAAGCAAGTCATACTTTCTGTGTGACCTTAAACAATTCACCTGACTTCTCTAGCTCTTATTATCCATGGCTTCAAGGGGAAATCATTGTTTCTCCACCATGTTATCCACCTCCAAAATTTATAGAATTCTATAATAGTCATCGTTCCACATAACTATTCGAATAAACGTTTCAGGATCTGCCCTAAAGAGTCAGGCATTAGAGCAATCATCAAATATTTAGCCTTTCCCCCAATACTTGTTGGAGGCCTATTATGTCTTGAGGAAAGAGATAGAGAATACAAAATGGTGTAAGACCTAGTGTTTGACCTCTGGGAATATTTGACATGTTATGTAATGCAAGAAAGTGTTATTTTTTATAAGGAGTTGGCAAAGACTATTATATACACCAAGGTTTCTCAACCTTTCACTGTTGACATTTTGAAACAGATGGATAATTCTTTGTTGTGGGGGGTTTTCCCCATGTATTTTGGTATGATTGACAACATCCGTAGTCCATTAGATGCCAGTAGCATACCTCTAGTTGTGATGACCAAAAACGTCTCTAAAGATTGCCCATTGTTTCCCGAGGCTCGTACTCAGTCTGGTTCATAACTATTACATGAGAGGAGAGCAATCACATCTGAGAAGTTTTCAGAGAAGACTCATTTAGAGAGATTTGATTTGATCTGAGTTTCAAATTATAAAGGATAGGTAAGGCTACAAATACAGATTGCAATCATATTTTGCAGGATCTTGATACTCTTGCCATTGGGAAGTACTACAAGTTTTGAGATAATGGGTAGGGAGTTATTACAAATAAGGATAGTGGTTCAGCGTGGTTATTGGAATAGGACAAAACTGGATTCAAGCCCGAATCCAAAACATTAGTAGCCATGTGACATTGGTCAGGTAATGTAATAGTTTCTGCTTGTGATGATTATTAAATGTATTGTATAAGGTCTTTAGCACTGTGTCTGTCCTCAGAGGCATGTACCATGAGTATCATGGTGACTCATGCATCAACCACAGGGTCTTGACACTCTAAAATCTGCTCATGAGTTGTGGATTTTGTTGTATCTTGCTATTCATAATGAAATACTACAGGGATATTATTTAATTTTATACTCATTAGATTTAACAATATTTCCGGTAAGGATGCTCTAACTCACTGATACTTTCTTGAGTATTAGAGGGAAAAGTGGAGTTAAAGCCAGCATATGAAAATGAGTTTAATCCTGGATGTGTTTATGAAAAGTTATCACTGACAAATGTCATTTTTTTAAAGATTTTATTTATTTATTCATGAGAGACACAGAGAGAGAGAGACATACACACATAGGCAGAGGGAGAAACAGGCTTCCATGCAGGGAGCCTGACATGGGACCCGATCCTGGATCTCCAGGATCACACCCTGGGCTGAAGGCAGCGCTACTGCTGGGCTACTGGGACTGCCCGACAAATGTCATTCTTAATGTACATCAGGTTTGAGATGCTGCCTCTTAAGCAAGTACTCAGGCTGGGATTTATAACTGTACTTGCCCACCTGACCAAGTCTGAGAATTTTCAGTGCCATAGTGATGTTGGGAAATGGAAGTCAGCCCTTACTCTTTGGTCTTCACGCTGCTGGACGTGGAAGCTTGGAACATTCAGGTGTCTGGTTCTATGTCTTTGCTTGGGCCCTACCCACTGAGGAAGGGTAGGACTTGGAATTGGAATCTTGAATACAGTGTATAAATATAAACTGATTGAGATCTAGCTGTTAATTTTTTTTCAATAAACTTGAGTTAGCTGTTCAAGTCATTTTGTCAGCACTGTCTTGATTCAAGTAATTGTAGAGATTAAAACCTATGTTTTCCAGTTTTGAAAAGTCTACTCCTTCAACTTCAGTTTCTTCAGGTCTTGAAATATATGGTCAGCTTAGAGCTAAATTAAGGAAAATTTATATCATGCTTAAAACTGACAGCAATCAGTTCCCTAAGGTCAGCATCTCTTCCAAGCATTGAATGTTTTATTCCAGTGGGGAAATATTTTGCTCCATGACCTGTTAAATTTGGGCCTTTGTGCAAGGCTGACTTTATGGCACTGCTGCTTCAAGTTGGGTGTCATAGTGGTACCAAGCCCTGCAACACGCATGTGTGACTTTTGCTAATAGGTGGCAGTTCCAGCAGTGCCTACTTAAACATCCCTGGGAGAGGCTTACCTGAGGAGAAATGTGATAAAAGTCACAATAGGAGATTAATTGCATATGTTCTGTGTGACATGACATCCCACGGGAGTTAGGAATATGTTTGTGGTTTTATAAAGCATACTGTAAATATCAGGTTCGGCTTTGGCTGTGACCCTGCCAAACACGGGGCTAATATCGTTTGTCATATTCAGACATTGCCTTTTATAAAAAACATCCTTGTTCAGGCTGCTACCAAGGTATGATGTGTTTAGCTCTGAGGAAATTGTTGTCCTTATGATAGGGGGATAGAAAGACAGCAGGAGCGGGGGAGATGGAGTGGGATATGGGCTAGAGCAAAAACATCTCACTCGAGGGAATGGAGAAATGTTGTTCTTATTAATGTGATTAATGAAAGTTGCTAGACAGATTTTCTTACATCTTCCAAGATTCTCCTCTGTTGACCTATGTTTAATGGAAAAATCTGTGAGAGCAGAGAACCCCAGAACTTCCCAGGGAGGGGGGGGTAGGTACCTCCAGTGCTTAACCATAGTGAAATATTTTGGATTTCTCATTGCAAGAGAGAAGAACAAAGTAGAGAAAAAGGGGTATATAGTGAGAAGGATTAACAGGACCATTTCACTGTTGTCCAGTTATTAGCATATTAAAGACTTCACAACCGTCTACCGTTTGGCTTAAGATTTGATCCAAGAGAGTGTATTTGAGTTAAAATTCTACCTTATATCTGTCTCGGGAGTGATCTGTTCCTAAACCCAATGCCCCTTGCTACAAAGCCTAAATCATCAGTTTGTCTTAATGACTTTCTAGCTTTGGTTAGAGCTCTTTTCAGACTGAATGGAATCAGAACATATTTTTGCTTGTAGCAGACAGAGGTTCAGAACATGAAACCCCACCCAAAAGAGGGACTGTTAGGCATTTCTATCCATCTGGCCATTGCAGTGACCAGCAGTGGCTGTAGTCCATTAAATAATTATCTTTATTTTGGATAATATTCCTTCTACCAGAGACCCTGGAGGCTTAATTCCATTAATGCCTTTGCCTGTTTCTCTCTCTGTATTTTAACACAATGTGCAGCTTCTGATGACTGATAGTTTAAATCCTTTGTTGCAATAGGGAAGGTGTGATGTTATGAAAATACTTGCAAGGGGAAATGAGGCTTATTGTCCTGTTGCTTGAGTAATTGCAGTAGCATTTATCTTAAGCTGAAGGTGAGTATGAGGATCCAATGCATGGGACTAAATTATGACATCACTGTAGGAAGCTGACTCCTCAGATCTAGAAGGTAAAAATAGGTGAAAGTGTTCCATGTGATATTCTTTGTTTCTCTACCCCTTTTCTGTTTTACATGGCTTTCCCCCTAATTCTGTGTTTCCTTCTGTATTTCTTTGTTCCCAGCATCAGCTTCTTTTCTATTTTCTTGTTTTCAAGTTTACTTTCAAGTTTTGAAGGTGAGAATTATTCTGTCACTGGAAGGACAAAAATGCTTCTTAGATTCAGCCACATTGTAGGCAAAATTGTTTGCTTTTCTGTGATTGTCTTTGTTAGAAATGAGTTATCCATTCCATTAATTTTCTCATTCATTTATTCATTCTCAATGATTCTCTCTTGAACATTTACTGAGTATCAGATATTGAGCCAGGATGAGAAAGAACAGCCCTTAAGGCACTTACAAATAATTACAAGGCATTGTAGTATTATGAAGGGAATATTTGCCAAGTGCTAAGAGAATCCAGTGTAAGGAATTACTAACAGGTGGGGAGGGGAGATACTGAAGACAGTACCATACAGTGGCGATGTTTGAGATAAAACCTGATGAATTGGTAGGTGGGTAGAACCACTGCAGTCAGAGGCATGTACAGAGGCATAGAACTATAAAAGAGCCTTGCACAGTGCATCGAGTGAGGAAAGTAATTTAATTTGATCTGACTTGAACAGAAGATGAGAATGGACTGATTAGCGATGGGGCTAGATAGGCAGTTTGGCTGGGGCTTTCTATTAACTTTCTTTTAGAAAATTAGCATCAGTAGGAATGTGTCATTTGGATTCAAAGGAGGGAGAAATTCAAGGCATGGAGATGCATGTGGAAGCAATTGCAGTAATCAAGGCATAAATAGAAAATTATAGTCTGTGGAAATAATAAATATAGGTAGACAGTAATATGAAAACATTTGGACATTAGCCTTGTGCTAGAAGGTTAGAAAATATTTTTTGGATGATGAGATGCTGAGCAGGGATGTGAAGGATGGTAGGCTGAGATTAAGAAGAAAGAGAGTTTTCTAGATAAGATAGGACAGAGGTAGGATCTAGTTATCTAGATAGATAGGATTGGACAGGGTGACAGACTGAAAGCACAATTTAATTAGTCTTACCTGAATATAACATGAGATGTAGGAGAGGTGAGGCTAAAAATCATAGGTGAGACATAATCACAGTAGATCTTGTCTTCCATGGTCAAAAGCTTGGGCTTGCCTTGTAGGTGATGGGACACAATGAAAAGTGTCAGTCAAGGAAGTGAACACAGAAATATCTGTTTTTTACTCTTCCTTCAATACAGAGGATAGATCTGAAGTAGACAGAAGGAGAGACGTGTAAAGGAGGCCTTTGGAATAGTCAAAGCAAGAGATGCAGAAAGTGTAAACCAGGATAGAAATAGTGCAGATAGGGTCTAGTCATAGTTGTCAACTCAAATCAAGTATTTGATTATGTGGTCAGATAAGATTTGATGTGTTGGTTTAGGTTTGTTTAAAATTAGAACCTGAAATAGGAATGGAAGTGGAAATAGTACAGTTGGGAGAGGGAGTAAAAGCCAACAGGGAAATGGTTAAACAGGGAAGGAAATTGGGCCAATAAAGGACACATTTTCAAATCACTGAAATTATCACTGCGGGTAACTGTGTTTCATCCTGTTGAAGAACTCTGGAAAGTTTTATGGAAGATACACGGTAAAGTTATCCACCCAAGTGAGACTCCAGACCAAGATGGGAGTAGGAGGCTCCTGAATTTCCCTTCTCTCATGGATACATTGAATATATACAGCTGTACATGAGCCAGTTTGCTCTGAGAGAAATCCCCTCTGAGACATACTCTAGACATAAACCCCACCCCTGGCACAGTGCCAAGTAATTGAGAGGGAACCTCCAACTCCCAGGAGGAGCAAAGGGTTTATACCATATATCTAGTGCCCCAACTTTGAAGGCTACCATCTGAGGGATGGGCCCTCAAATCATCTAGCTCTGTAAGCCAATGGGGCTTCCATCCCTAAGTCCCATAGGATTACAGCCAATAAGGCAGATTTTAAATGGGTGCAATAGTACCCCTCACAGCTATACACTTGGGCTCAGTGCAGAGGGAACAGGCCAAACTGCCATATCCCAGTTTCTCTCTGGAAGGGGTTTACCTTTATAAAGTCCCAGCTTCTGCTTGAGGGTCCAGCTTCTCATTAGCCTGCATCTAGATGTTGAATATGATCTTCCCAGGATCCTCAAAGTGCCAGTGGGCAGTTTCTGTATATCCTCACCACTATCTACTCCAATAGTAAAACCAAATTGTGAGCTTCTTCTTGGAAGGAACTTGTCCATACTCTAGGGCCCTAACTTTTACAGCAGGCATCTAAGGAATGGCCCTTCAAATCACCTACCTCTCTGATAGCCAACAGGATTTGTCATTCTTGAGCTCCACAGTATCTTATGCTGAACAACAACAACAAAGAAGCAGTTTTCAAATAGATGTGCAAGCGCTTCCCACAACTACCCACCCTGGGTTTCATGTAGAGGGAACAAGCAAAAACTGCATTTTCCGGTTTCTTCTTGAAATGGGTTTGACTATATACTTACCCAGCTGCTGTCTAAGTTTTCAGCTTTGAATCAGCCTACATGTGAGAGACTGGGATCCTCTTGGGAGCCTGAGAGACCTGATGGTTGTACCCGCTGTTTCCCCCTGGCTCACTTCAATAGTGAAAACAGGTCTCTAGCTTCTCCCTAGAAGGAGCTTGTTAACACATCTGTCACCCTGTTACGGCTCCCAACCAAGGAATTGGCTTCCAAATAACCTCACTCTATAATATGATGGAACTCAGCATTCAATTCTTAGGACCATATGAAACAAAATGGTGGTTTTGTTTGGGCACAGAAGCTCTCCCAGGGACTGTTCCCTTTGGCTTAGCACAGAGTGAGGAAGCAAAAATGTCCAGCTTCATATTTCTCTCTGATAGGTACTAGACTGCATATCTAATGTTCCAGTTTTCCCAGCTACTTGCCTGAAGATTGGGTTTCCAATTAGCCTGCATTGGGAAACTGAAAGAGCTAGTAATTAGTAATCCTCATGGAGAATGAACAAGTAGATAAGTATTTCATATGCCTTTGGGACAGTGATGGGTCTTGGCATGGCCCAACTACTGGGAACCACTAAAAACAAATACAGTGGCTTAGACAATGAAAGGGGTTTGGGAAGCAACAAGGAGCTTGGGCCAGACTGACCAGGTTCATCTCATGCCTGAGATCAATCTGTCAAGACTGAGAGAGATGACTGTTTTATCTAATGCATAGAAACCAACACAGAGTGAAGGAAAATGAAGAAACAGTATGTTCTAACAAAACGGCAAGAGAAATCTCCAGAAACTGATCTTGTTGAAGTGGAAATAAGTGACTTGCCTAGTAGGGAGTTAAAAATAATGGTGATAAAGATGTTTATCTAGGTTAGGAGAGCAATGCAGAAATACAGTGAGGTTTCAACAAAGTGTTAGAAATATAAAGTAGTATCTTAGAGCTGCAGAATATAATACCTAAACAGAAAAATTCAGTAGCAGAAGGGTTCAATGAAAGACTTGATCAAATGGAAGAGAGGATCAATGAGCTTGAAGATAGGGTAGTGGAACTCATCCAATTAGATTAGCAAAAAGAGTGAAGAAAAAGTGAAGATAGCTTAAAGAGACTTATTATTTTAAAGATTTTATTTATTCATGAGAGACACAGAGGCAGAGACATAGGCAGAAGGAGAATCAGGCTCCCTGTGTGGAGCCTGATATGGAACTTGATCCCAGAACCCTGGGATCATGACCTGGGCCAAAGGCAGATGCTCAACCACTGAGCCACTCAGGTTCCCCAGCTTAAGAGACTTATAAGGCACCATTAGATGGACCAATATACATTGTATAGAGGTCTCAGAAAGAGAAAAAGGGGCAGAAAGCTTATTTAAAAAATAATGACTGAAAACTTTCCTAACTGGCTTCCATATCTGGGAAGACCAGAACACATATAAGATGTATCAAAAAACACTCTTACTGAGACATGTTACAACTAAATCTTCAAAAATTAAAGACAAAGAGAGATTCATAAAAGCAGCAAATGAAAATCAACATGTTACATACAAGGGAACCCCTGTAAGACTTTCAGCAGATTTTTCAGCAGAAACCTTATAGGCTAGAAGGAAGCTGGATAATCTGATCAAAGTACTGAAAGGATAACTACCAACCAAGAATATCTTACCCAGCAAAATTATCCACCAGCATTGGAAGGAGAGATTTGCAGTAGCAAATCAGGCTTTTCTGAAATTGTAAAGCTTTAATGAGTAAAAGCAGGGTATTATGTTCTCTGTTAACCTCTATTAAAAATTTGGATTCACTCCCAGATTTTTGGGTTGGGTCAATGGATAGATGGTAATTCCATTAACTTAGTGTAAAAAGGGAATGGGTTTAGGAAGCAAAAATTGGATTGTGTTAGACATATTGTTTTGGAGGTGTGTACAGGATGTGCAAGTGACAGACAATATCTCCTGTTCCTGGGGGAACAGGAGGTTTAGAGTTTATCATCATATAGGTAATGTCGAAATCATGGGGACACATGAAATTGAGGGAGATTGTGCAGAGTGAGAAGAACTATAGGCTAAGGAGAGAACCTTAGAGACCATCAGCATTTCAAGCATGTCAGGAGGAAATGATACCTATGTCAGAAAAAGAGAGAAAACGGATTTGTTGTATTTGAAGAACAAGATAGTGTAGAGTCATAGGTACCAGTAGACGAGAGAGATTCAAGAAGGAAGAATTCAGTTTTAACAGCAATCAATGAGATAGAGGTTTAACAATGCACATCATTTGGTCTTTAGTGATCCTAGTAAGAATAGCTTGCAGTAGAATAGTAGATGTAAAATTGTAGGGATTTAGGAGCCTGCCTACTTTTTTTGTGAATAAGAGGGAGATTAGATGATGGATAGGGGGAGATTTAATTTCAATCCAGGGTTTATGACCTATATATAGACAAAAGTGGAAGGAATCAGAATAACATGTTGAATGCAGTGGGAGGAGAAGGAGGAAAAGTAGTGTAGGGAAGAGTAGTGTGGAAAGATTCTTCCAGAAAAGTCAGTACTAAATGGTGTAGGTGAAGTGAATGCTCAATCAGAAATAAGAATACCTCATCATAGAAGACTGAATGAAAGAAGATAAGGTTGATCATGGGTGAATTTAAGTTTGTAGAAGGTGGCAAGTGGGAATATACAGAAGAGTGTGTTTTGTAGCCTTAGTAGCCTTGACGATTCAAGAGGCCAGGTCCTCTGCTGAGACTCCATGGAGTCTAAAAGAGAATGGTTAAGGTTTGGAAAAATTGTGGAAATAGGAGAGGGAATTTTTTGAGTTCAGATAAAAGGATTGCTAGACCCTACTGATGTTTCAGATTGATGTGTAGCAGTGTGACTACCTGATTTTTTCCTAGCAGTGCTCGGCGACATGAATATGGAAACAGAAATGATTGAGTTGTAGCATTGATCTCTGTTTGAAGTTTTATAAGGCAAGCAATGTCCTTAAAGCAGGGGTGCAAAGAAACCTTAGTTTAGCCTTAGAAAACAAAGGCTTCTCTGCACTCATGATATGTGTCCATTGTGATTTGGAGGATGGGGCACTCTGCACATGGTGAAAACTTCAGAATCCCGGCTGATGGAGGATCCATTTCATGATCTTCACAATCTCTACAGTCACTATGGCAGGAGGAAGGATTTTGGTAAGTCCCATACTGCTTCTTGAAGCTTCCACCCAGAAGTGATGCACATTAAAGCTGTTGACATATGTTGAACGTGTGAGATCACCTCTGATCACTCCTAATTTTGGAGTGGGAGGGAGGTACAATAAATATTATCTTATGCTCAAAAGAAGAGTCAGAATATTTGTGAACTGTTCAAATGATTACTTTTACTTGGGTTTCCATGGTAATGTACTCTACCATTCACATTGTTTTACTATATTTCTGTTCCTCCAGCCTAGCCTGTTTTCACATACTCAAATGTGGGTCTTCGCCAGTTGCTTTGCAGTTGTTTTCCTGACTACTCTCTTGTCTTGAGTGATTTCCAGATTCATGATCCAACTCTGGACCTCAATGCTTTCTCTAGTTTCATACTGTTAAAATTATCCTAAATATTTCTGCTTGCATGTGTTGTTTTCACATTAATTGGAGGATCCAAAGCAGTAGTCCCAAACTAACCTCCACTTTCCTTTTCCTATTTTTGTTGACGGTTCTTTTGGAGGTCCTGTCTCACAGCTTCAGAATCCTGTTGACATCCTTTCTTTCCCTTGAGTTCAAGTGTCTGTTTTTACTGCATTACTCATGGATATAGATACAGTAAGTATTAAAAAAAATATTGGCTGAAGATCTTATTCTTCACTTTTTTTTCTTTGTTTCAAAGAATAATACTAGAACCACTTTCTAATGAAATAGCTTTCCGCTGTACATATTTTTCACTAAGGTCAGAGTGTAATCTTTTCCTTCTCCTCGTCCTCATTATTAGTTTAAGTAAATTTTTGATGTAGAAAATAAAAACAAAAGTCATAAATTATAAGTGTACACCTGTGTAGTTTCAACAAGATCAAGAAATCGAGGACTACCATTCCTCAGAGGCTATCCCATGCTCCGGCCTAGACACTAAAGCATCTCTCTGCCCTCAAGGGTAAGCATTGTCTAGCACTATAGATTTGCTTTGCCTGCTTGTGAAATTTATATGGATGGGGTCACATGCTAAGCACTTTATCTTTGGATTCTTTTGTTCAGTGTTTTGTTTGTAAAATTCATCTATATAGTTGCATGTACCATTGCTTTATAATATTATTTAAATATATCCTATTTGTTCTCTAGTGGATGTAATTTTGCATTGTTTCCAGTTTTACATTATCACTAGAGTTGTTATGAACATTCTAGGATACGTATTCTATCGAATCTCTATATGCGTTCCCATTGGAAACTGGGATTTCTGAGCCATTGTGAACTTATATGGTGAAATTTGCTGCAAACAGCTTTTCAAAGAGATTATATTAATATTTACTCCTCCTACTACATATAAGAGTATCAACTGACCCATGTCCTTGCCAACATTTGAAGTATCTATTATTTTAGTCATTTTGGTGGATGTTTTATGGTCACCTTGTGGTTTTCATTTACATCTCTCTGATAAGAGAATTTGAGCACTTTTTCTTGTGTTATTAATGTTTGGATATCCTCTTTTGTAAAGTGATTGTTGAAGTTTCATGACTATCTTTTAACTGAGTCATCTGGCCTTATAGCTTTCCAGGAATCATTTACATGTTACAGATATGAATTCTGTGTCAGGTATACTTCACATCATATATACAAAACTCAGTTCTAGATGGATTGTAGATCTGTGTGAGGACAGAAAACTAATAGAATATCTTTAAGGCAAATGATCCTTAAGTAGAACACTAAAAGTACTAATCATAAAGACATAATTGAAAAATTGAACTGTATTAGAATGGAGAACTTCTATTCCAGTAGTCTATATTTATTTTCACTTAGGTGACTTGACATGTGTTTTGCTCTTCCCCAAAGGTTTTTATTTGCCTTGCATCTGTGGATAGATGCCTCAGTGTATCCAGAAAACAAACAGACATGCAGTTATAAAGCTTTTATTTTATTTTTAGTTTTCTTTAGGCTCACACTTGGAGAGGTTTCAATCTTATGAAAATTAGGTGGTAAGGTAAAAAATAACCAACCTTTGGACAGTCACTAAACTTCTAACTAAACCATTTTCTAATTTAAGTACGAAAATGACAATTTTGGAATGGTTTTTATCTTTCAATGTATATATTTTGTTTAAAGAATTTCCGTTTCAGTATTGGAGTTATACAGACTCTAGAAGACAGGAACATGTTAGGTTCACATTCAATTTTCATGTTAGGTTTTCTTGGGCATGGTTAAATCAGCAAACCTGTGTCATGCGTTTTGTTTCTTGTGGGTGTTTTTTTTTTTTTTTTTTTTAAAGCATGCATATTGGTGGAATGAAACTCCTTTCACCCCTCCTAAATTTCCGAAATGGGATTCCATCTGATAACTTTTGAAGAAGGGTAGAAAGCTAAGAGTTAACATCAGGCTTAGGGTCAATTCATCCTGTCCAGATCACAGAGTCCTAGACTGCAATTAAAAAGCCCTGAAACAGGATTCAAGAGGATCTGTTTGAAGATTTGCTCAATCACTTAAAAACTAGGTGATTTTAGACTGGGTTTGTCTTTTTTTTTTTTTTTTTTTTTTTTTGGTCTGAGCTTCCTTTTCTTATAATGAGATGATTCTACTCAGAATCAGTCTCTGAATTTTAGGTATTTTATTATGGTGAAGTAGAGTTTTAAACTTCAACAGTAAAGAGTAGGGGATCCCTGGGTGGCGCAGCGGTTTAGTGCCTGCCTTTGGCTCAGGGCGCGATCCTGGAGACCCGGGATCGAATCCCACGTCAGGCTCCCGGTGCATGGAGCCTGCTTCTCCCTCTGCCTATGTCTCTGCCTCTCTCTAGCTCTCTCTCTGTGTAACTATCATAAATAAATAAAAATTAAAAAAAAAAACAGTAAAGAGTAAAAAAGCTGTTTGGGGGCAACCTTTCCTCTCCACTGGTAAGTCTGTTACTTTAGGTCCCAGGGCACCTGTAAAAGGGGATGGGAAAGCAGGATCCTACTTTAATTCCCATTCAGGCTACTTTGTGAGGGCTGTATGTTCAGGGAGGGATATTCGGTCTTCAGAGGCAAAAGACAGAGGCAGTGACTGACTAGAGGAGCCTGAGAGTGGAGAGGAACTCTGTTTAAAACAGTACTCTCAATTCATAGGTGCCTCTGCCAGGAAAAGGAATTAGAGGTAAGAGTTCCTTATGGACAGAATTACAAAAAAAAAAAAAAAAAAGAAAAAAAAATGAAAAAAAAAAAAAAAAAGAAAAGGTTTTTTTTTTTGTTTTAACTTAAGGGAGAACATTACTTAAAAACAAAACAAAAACATGCAAGAATGCAAAAAATGACAAGAGGATTTATGTATCTTTGAAGATTTTCACCTAGATAAAATAAAAAGTATTATCTATACAGGTGGGTTCCAAGGAAGGCGAAATGGAATAAATGATTACAAATGTGTAAGCATGAGGAACTGGCAAAGAAAAGGAAGATAGCCCAAAGGTGAATACAAATAAAGGAGTATCATCTTAGAGACTGTGATTTAAAGCTTAACATGAGGTGAAGATGGAGCAAATTGGAAGGAGAAAAGTGAAAGACAGTGGATTTATGAGTCACTCACCATGAACAGAGCAAATTCCTATCTCTAGGTGAGTAATGATGGAAAACTAGTGGAGAACTGGCATTGCTTATATGTTAATTTTCTTTAAAACTGTCAGGAGGAGCTTTTCTTGTTGGGATCATTTCAAAGACCCCAGGGCCACTGCAGGAAGGGAAAGGACAAGGAAACTTTAATATAGTAGGAGCGAGGAGTGAGGATTAGGAGTGGAGAAGAGCATGGGGGAGGGGGGCTGTAAATAGAGTCTCATTAGCACAGTCAAGCTTGGTGCCTGATTAATTATGGAGTACTTGATAAATAACGTCCTGAAGTCCTGGAAATCAGGAGAAAAGGTACAGATAATTGAATGGAATTGAAGAACTGGCAGTGTTGAGAGCATCATTAACATATTTTTGCTGTTGTTGTTCTTGGCATCTGCCCTTGTCACAATCGACTCTGGGCTTCAGCAGCTGCATAATGTTGGTGGAAGGGAAGGGGGAGATAGGGAAAGAGAATGGCAAGTGGAGGCTGAGGTCTTTTAAGAAAAGCCCACTGGTACACTGGGGGTTAGTAACCAGTCCTGTCCCCTGTAGGAATCGGTACCTTTATCTTTTTCCCTTCTGCAGAGTTAACGTTTTCCTCCAGGACGTTCCTCCATAGAAGCCAGCCTTGGTGTGTGACAGTGGTTCTCAACATGGGTCATTTTGGATTGTGTCTAGAAACCTAACACAGAGGGCACCTGGGTGGCTCAGTGGTTGAGCGTCTGCCTTTGGCTCAGGTCATGATCCCAGGGTTCTGGGATGGAGTCCCTCATAGGGCTCCCTGCAGGGAGCCTGCTTCTCCATCTGCCTATGCCTCTGCCTCTCTCTGTGTCTCTCATGAATAAATAAATAAATCTTTAAAATAAAAGAAACCTAATATAGATCATAAGTCTTCTATGAAGATATTCTTGCTGGTGGTCATTTGCCTGCTGTGCTGGATCAGACGATGCAAGTTTCCGTTTTAGACAATGTCATAAAACTGCACAGGTTCTGAATAGCTCTTGGCTTGGCATCATACACATGCCTTTAAAAATGTGATTTTTTTTTAGTTTTAAAAAGTTTCTCCTTGTAGATATATGCATTTTTTTAGGGATTTCTGTGGTTTTTAAAAATAATACACTGGTGATAAAATTTTGAGAGAAAATTTGCAATACAAATACTTTCAAATTGGTCTAGGAGCAAATTTGATGAAACAAACCAGGAAGTGATAGTAATTTCACATCTCTCCCTGGAGGAGGAAAGTGGGTCTCTACCCAGGGACTGTGTTTCACTTGTGCTTGGAGATTGAGCTGCCTCCTGAGACCAGACTATGTTCCAGATCACTGAGCTATTGACAGGCTCGGTTCTGCCTGTGGCCTGCAGCAGGGTATGTGGAGATGGGAGGCAAAAACAGAGAGTTCCAGGGTCTGAGAAGCAGCAACTGCCTTTGCTGGTTTTTTGGTGCAGATAATAAAATAGCTTGGAGAGAGTATCAGGAGAGAGAGAGAGAACTGTTCTATAGAAAATGCCAACACTTGGGATACTGCCAAGCTTTATCTATCCCGAGTGGTTTTCTACTCAGTTATTTTTTTTTCTTTTTTCTTTTTGTTAAAGAAATAGAACTAGTCCAGATTGAATAAAAATTGACCTAAACGCTCATTAGAACACAAGCTTAGTCTGTCGTAAGACTTAGTTTATTTACACAGAAACCACAATAAAACCTTCCCTCTACAAGAGCCCCAGGACATGGATACCCTTCTGGGCTGGACTCCAGAGAGTGCTCACGGGCAAATGGATAGAGACCAGAGCATGAGTTAGGAGTGTTTCTCTACAGTTTAGGGTCCTTTTCCTCAAAGTCTTTATTGCTGCATTTGTTTTGCCTTACCCAGGAACTTTCCCTTTTTTTTTTTTTTTTTTACATATATTTGTTTCCTCCTCTTAGTAGTAAGTTTATTCAAAGATGATTTTTATAAAAGGCACTGTAATATTTTCCTTGGTGTTGTAATGTCTCATGATGTTTTCCCAGGCGAGTTGCATGGTTCTTCCATAGTGTAACTAGCGGACCAGCTCGAGGCTCAAGAATGATTTGTGCATGAAAATTAGTCAGGTCATGTCAAACAGCTACTAGGAGCAGGGCAACGTGCTATGTTCTAAGAGATCTAATGTGACCAGATCTTGACAAAATGAGTGTGTAAAACCTCACAAATACTCAGTAACCTAGAATATTTTAGATTAGCAAACTTTTAGTACAGAAAATTGAGGCAGAGGTCTTGGGATTCACCCTCAATTATTTAGCTAATGAGACAACTTCACTGTTTTTGTTTTTGTTTTTGTTTTTTTGATTATTTTTATCTGGGTCTGGATGTCAGGCGTACAACAGCAATGACTACTTGCATTTTTTTTGGCTGCTGTTCCTGTATTACTCAGTTCCAACCTTTCACAGCTTACCAGGATGCACAACTCAACAAAATGAAACTTTTAGATTAGTTTGATTTGTTCTTTGTTGAGCGTCACACTTGCTCCACTCATTTGGCCATGGAGCCAAATGGATATTTTTAAGATAATGCAAACTGAACTCACCACCACTTTGAAGTACTAGGGGGAAAATAAAAAACACATGAGAAATGTGCTTCCAGACCTGAGCAACATAATATTTTTTTGTAAAACTGCTTTTTCAGAAATTCTTCATGACACCAAAATTAACAAACTGGAATTTCAATGGATTACATGAAGTCATGGGAATCAAGAGGAAAAGTTCTCATTCTGTTCCCCCCCTTCTTCTTTTTTTTTTTTTTTTTTCCAGGAATTGTGATGAAAAATAACATTAGAATCTAAACAGTGACATTTTGGGAATATGTAGTTTTTCTTTTAATAGCTTTTTTGTCTATTGAAAGTCTTATGTATAGAAATTTTTTTCCACAGGAAAACATTTATTCACCAGTGATTTGTCAATTCATTACTAGTAGTAAAAATCCTACATCTCCGTATGCTTCTCTTTCTTACATAGATCAACAACAATGATCTCAAATCATAGATCATCATGCTTTTGTATAACTTGATATGGGAAAGACCACAATCAGACACTTGCTATAATTAAAATGTAACAGATACTGAAGGGGGTTGAGTGATTTCTTCTCACTTTCTATTTATTGTACATTACAGTGTCATTTTTATTTATAAACAATATCCCATTGTGTATATTAATTCAACTTGTGGTTACTTGTCCATTTTTGAACTTCTCTTTGACTTTAACAAACTCATTAAATAAAATTTTATTTTAAGCTCTTGTGTCTAATTCCCTCTTCTGTGGAAGAACGCAGTGTAGTAGTTTAGAGATTTAATGAGCATACTTTGTAATTTAAGAATGTAAATGAAATTGTTGCTAGAATTGACATCTCTGAGCCAGCCACAACTCATGGATGTCTTACTAAAGTAAACATCCAGAAGAGAAGAGGAAAAGACAGACATTTAGATATTTTGTCAACATGTTGTTAAGTGTCCAGATGTTATAGAAACATCTGGTATTTGACAATTTTGTTCAATCCCATGGTTGTTTACTGTTACCTAGAAATGTCCCCTTTTTTTCAGAGATCTCAATAATCTTTTAGAACAGTGAGTTTCATATAGCATACTAGAACTTAAAGTAAGAAATGTATTTTATATCATGACCTCCTGTATATGTACATATTCATGCTTACATCTACATCTCTGCCACACAGAAATGTATAAATAAAACAACAGTTTCATAAAGTAATGCATAGCCTTACTACATGTAATGACTTATTATGTATTCTGTTCCATTTTATTAAGTAATGTCTCATTTTATTATTTAATTATATAATCTACTACCTATAGAATTGGTGGATTACAACTCCCATTTCTAAAACTTCTATTATAAAGTGCCTCCGACCTGGGCTGTCCCCCTTATAGGATAGTGTAGACATTGCATAATGACATGTAACCTTCCAAAAATGTTTAGGAAATGAATGCAAATTTTATTCTTGAAAAGTATGCTGTATGTGTTTATGGTGTTATTTCTTCTGTGGCGTTCTCAGCAAGGAGAGAAAGTAAGTTTGGAGTTAGGGGACAACTTTCTTGTGTTTGATTGCTTTTCAACAGTTTTAATTGGCAACCTTAGTAAAGATTCCCTGAAGAGAAAATTAGCTGTCAGTAGTAGTAGGCATGATGCTGGTTCACTCAGGAGCTATGTGTAGCAACCATTTCCCATCCTTTATTTAAGAAGGGTGTAGGAGCCTCAGTTGTACCACATTTTGCTCTGCAGATGGGGAATGACTTACTGCCCTATCGTCAGAAGGTTCTTAAATCTTCACTTGTATGAATGCCCAGCACCTACAAATCACCTGCTTGCACTGAGCACATCACCTCCTTTATGTCTTAGTGATCTAAAGGTGAAAGTGTCAAAAGACATCTTGTTTACCTGCTAGCCCCCTATCTAAAGTATTTACAGGGCTTCTTATTCAGCTTTTGACCAGTCTTCTGACCACACTACTAGATAGACCTCAGTCAAATCTCTCCAGGACCCTCATTACCGCCAGAGATTCAGAAACACCGCAATCTTGAAGCAAGATAGTACTTATCAATTCCAGAGAAATGAAAATCTCTATTGTCTTTAATGATATTTGTGGAAGAAGAATACACTTCAGGATTCTCTAATGTACAACAATATTTTTTCTGGAAGGTAATGGTTGTATCTCTCTTAAATCATTCTTTCTTAAATTTGAACATATTTTCTCATTTTCTCTATGGAAATGGAAAACAATTGCTCCTCACCACTTTCGTAAAAACTCAGAATTAAAAGCCTCAGATATTTATGTATTTAACTGAAGGATGAATAAACTTAGTCTCGAGTTTTTTTTTTCCTCAAATATTTTCAAAAGGTTTTATTATTATTCTTGTATCTCTGGTTTCCTAAATTATTTTAATGTCCTCACTTTCTGTCCCTCATTATGGAGACCAGAAATATAGTCATTATACTAGTCTGGCTGTGGAAGACTGAGAGTGTCAGTGTTCCTAAAATTCACCTTTCTAATCATGCATCCCAGCTTTGTCTATATGAACTATTTATATTGACTATCCGTGTTATACTATACATCAAGTATGTATTTCTCCAATAGATACATTTAAGTACATGGCTATTTGGCTAATAAATTTTGACTTTTGGATTTGTACATTTGTGTTTCTTCCCATTCTTTGTTTTATCCTTGCAACTAGTTAATCATTTTTATTCCTAGAGCTTCCTATTTGTGCTGTTACTTCTCCAATTTCTTCAGGTAACTTTGAATTCTGCTGTATTTTTTTTTTTCTATTACTCCTAAGGTTTGTGTAATCCAAAGAATTAGAAATCAACTCTCTAATCCCTTTATCTAAATAACCAGTGAAATGGTCTTACATCCACAACTGACTCATCTTGAACACCAGTTATTAAGTGTATCCAAGACAGTACCAACTGATGAATCTCTGATATATTCCTATAGTCAGCTGTGTCTGTTTGACATAAGAAACTGGTGGTTCTGTGATTCTAATACTTCTCGGTGTATGGGATTCCCGTGGCTGCTGCTCATCTACCAAAATTCATTGAAATATGTTAGGAATTACAAAAAGCTATGGCCATATGGAAAATGCATTGGCTGCCAGTTTGTTTTCAGATGGTCTGCTGTAGTCAGAATTGAATTTAAGTTGTTTCTTGTTCTTTTTATAGAATATCACATTTGGTCAGATTTAGCTCATTTAAATGTTATTGTGAAATGATCTAACACACTCCAGGTACTAACTGTACATACTAACTGAACTCTTGGATAGAAATGTTGGTTGGGTTGAATACTTGATTTTGTTTCATGATTATGTTGGAGTCTGGGTGATGGAGACATCTGGTAATGAAAGAAGACCAGGAAGAAAATATTCTCCATGTTTTAGAGTGTTATTTAAGACTTTCACCTGCTTACAAGATGTAAGTTGAAATGTTCTAGTCAAATACAGTTTTCTACTATGTAGGAAGTCAAATATACTGTCATACTATAGAAGGCCAGGAGAGAGAGTTAATGGCCCCTGGACTGGAATGAACAGTGGAAAGAAAGGCATTTGGATACAACAGTGCTTTTTGAGTTCAAGATCTGAAGTAGTGAACTCCAGAAATGACTGTGTAAATAATTCCCATAAATATGATGGAGAATTGCATTAATTACATCTCAAACACTTCTCCAAATTTCTTAAGAATCTTGACTATTTATAATTTTTATTGATCTATGTCTTGTTTCAACATACATCTTGCACATAGGTATTTTTTTTCTTCTCTAGGAGTGATTCATTTCCAAATGTGTTATTAGCAGGAATCCATAGACTCGCTGACAATAAAGAAATAACGTAGGGATTCACTGAAATGGAACCAAATGGGGAAATACTTGGAGTTGTGTTCATCCTGTTAATACGTTTTTTTTTTTTTCCTTAAATCACTAAGTATCTATTGACTTTACATACTGTGTACAACTGGTAATGGAGAGGATGAAAAAGAAATATAAAATACCCAACCTGCCTTTTATAAGTTCACAGGTTATATAAGAATACAAGTCCTATTCATATGAATCACTGCGTAATGATGAGAGGTGGTATGTACTTCAGGACAAAGTTAGCAATAGAGCAATATGTACTTTTGTGAGCTGGTGGAGATTAAGTCATAAAGGCCTAGAATTACCTGTCTCAAACTTCAAGCTTACCCTAGGCCAGATTTTGGGACAGTTCTCCCTCAAGGAGGGAAAATCCATGAAACCTCACTCATCTAGATGACTCAGAATCACATCAGCTTGGCTCCTGCTCTAGTTATGCCCTGTGATCCACTGTCAGGGCTTGAGTCCTGTGTTTTACCTGGGACAAAACTATAGTCATATACTCTGCTGCCAATTATTTAATCTTGTTCTCCTGTGCTTTTGTGCCTTTGATATTCAAACAAGGAATGCATAATAGAATTGCCAGGCAAAGAAATGAATCATAGTTTATATTAAGTCAGCATTCTTGTGCAGACTTTACCATCAACATTTGGGATATAACAGTTCTATGAGGGTAATACAGGGTAGCGGATGAGCAGATGGGTATCTTGAAAGGCTACGGGCCTTTGTTTGCTATTGTTTATTTCTGAAATGTTTGACTGTAGATAGAGTTAAGCCAAATAAGGCAGACTTATACCAATGGGTTGGTAGAATAATGAGGGTTAAGAAACTGGAGGAGGAGGATGAAAATAGCATTTTATGAGAAGGGAAAGGAGGAAGATGGAAGAATGGAAATGGAGCCCCATAGGGCAGAGGCTGTGATGTATTTTTCATTGTGCCCTGTGTAACACAGTATGTGGAACGCAACAGATAGAAAACAAAATCTGCTGAGTGACTGAGAGTATCAGATTTGAGATTTTAGAAGGGGAGTAATTTCAAATAATGATAAAAGATAAGGGACGGTGCCACTTCTAATGCCAAGGTTGAAGAAATATCACATGAGAGCATCTCCTAGGCATTGAGGAATTTGAGCCAGGGTATTGCCCAGGGACAACAGGAGAAAGGAAGCCTCAAAAATAGTAAACTAGAAAGTGGGTTTTGAAGGCTGTTAGGGAGCAAAGAATGAGCAGATCTCTTAGCTCTCTGAGTTGGTGGAGATAGTAAGGTGCAGGGGAGGGATAGGTAACAAAGAAGACTAGATATCACGTGGTAATTTTGGTCAACGTATTTAGCAAGGGGAAGAAGTGGTCTTAATAAAAAATGTGACGGAATTTGTTCAAAACAGAATACAGATTCTAAATAAATAGGCACAGACAGAGCCAGCCTTGGAAGGAGAGCCTAGGAAGAATCAGCTGATCTAAATACGGATGAGAACACAAGAATAAGAATGAAAAGTACCAATAATAATAGGAGTTAAGATAAATGGTTATGTGAAGGGGATTGGAAAAATAAAATTTTAAATCTTAAATATAATAATTTTGCTACGGTTATTGAGTATCCAAGTGGAAATATCTAGTGAGAAGATGAATGTATTTGGATGCAATTATTTAAAATATTTTACAATGGTTTTTTATTTTCTTTTACTTTTTAATATTTTGAAAGGGAAATGGGCACTATTATAGAACATGAATAATCAATGCCAGGGAGGAGTTTAAGGTCATAAAGTAGCACTTAGTGAGCGCTTGCTATGTGTGACACATGGTTGAGAGAGCTTTAAAGCCTTCGATACATGTAATCCCCAAAAAACTCCTGTGAGGTAAATACCAGTATTGTCCCAAAGCCATGGAGTAGAAAAAAGGTTAAAAAAATGAGCTTGGATTTATGCACAAATTCAGTATTGGAACTGGGATGGAACCCTAAGCAAAGTTTTAAGCCACTATACTATTTTCCTTCCCAGTATCAAAATGGTTTTTAATACTAAACCTTTTTGACAACCATCAACATTTATCCATTATCATGGTACCATCCTCTTAGCAGAGAGTATTTATTTTTCTACATTTATCAAGAACATGTAGAGAGGGTTAGACAGTAGAAGGAGTAAACATTGACAGAATAACAGAAGCCAATGTGCGAGCCTTACAGAGAGGGAGAGGATGGCATATCATAACTCAATGGGGCAATACAATGTGATGGATTTCCTAACCAGCCCATCTTTTACTGACAGGCTGGTGCCATTCTTTCTGATGCAGCTTGATTATACTGGCCTGCAAGATAGGGAATGACCATAGCCTTAGAAGCTACTGTAATGCACTATTGATCAATCACTAAAGGTGAGATGAACTGGGCTACAGATAATCCTTAACTTTCCCTAAAATTATCTGATTGGGTTGTCTCTGCTATCTTAAATTCACCCAGTATCTACAAAATCTCCTTGACTTTAAGGCCTGGGAAATGAGAGGAATATCCAGTGAGCAAGGGAGATTTGAATTCTGTAGACTGTAAGCTGCCTGAGAACTATATCAGAAACCATGCAGTCAGATCATTTTTTCTGAAGCCATGCCTAACAGATTCTCTAGAAGTGTGTGTTGGATTGAATTAAATTCAATTAACAGAGCCAATAAGATATTTTATGTGATATATATAAAATTACAGACCCTTGATAGTATAAATTTAAAATGAACTTAGATCTATATTTATTGACCTAGAGTGATGTTCACAGTGTACTGTTGGGTAAAAGAAGGAATGTTCCAAAATGTAATGCACATGAAGATTCCATTTATATTCTCTAAATAGAAAACAACCCGTGAAGAGCTCTTTTTAGTTGAGCAGTCCTGAGGCCATATAGCACAGTGGGTGAGCATGTGGGCTTTGGCATCAGATCAGAATATTAATTCTAGAATGCTCCTCCTATTGTGCAACTGTGAGTGAACTACTTAATTTTCATCCTCATTCTCCAGTTTCATAACCCTCATTCTACCAGTCCATTGGCATAATTTTGCCTTACTTGGCTGACCGCGATCTATGGTCATAGTCCTTGTGAACATTAAAAGAGATCATACATATAAAATCTTTTAATGTCTGGCTTGTGAGAAGCATGATCCTTAGAATGAGATATATGTGCAATAAAGTTTGCCAACATGTTAAATATCTTTTGGCCTTTTCTCCTATATTATTACTTTAGGCAGGGATAATATTTTACAATTAGATAACAATAAAGTGTTTTTTTTTTTAATTTGAGGAATAAAATAACATAGAATCTTTGTGCTGTAAGGGGATTTAGACAGTATTTGTCCAAACGGTCTACAAGTACAGGAACCCCAATTTACCTTGCTGAGCAGATGAACATTCAATGTCTGTAGAAACACCTCACACTACCACCAAACTAGACTATACATTTTCTGAGGGCAGACTCTATGTCTTCTGTTTTTGAGCACCCCGTGGGTAAATACTGCATAAATAATGTCAGTGTGGCATGTTTAGAGAACTAGAGTCTGTCATTTTCCTCCCAAGGTATAGCCGGTCTGTCATGGGATGTTTTTAGATCCTTAATAGGACTCTCATTCTCCCTTTATGGCTGAGAGAACTTCAGTAGCATGGCCTCCTGGGGACTAAGGGAAAACACCATCCCTTATCACTCTCCTGGGTCTTCTCACAAGAAGAGCTCACATAGAGAAGAGTTTAACTTGCCTTGGCATCATTAGCCTTAACAGCTGTCTCCCAAACAGCATCCTGAGTCCTTATAAAGCAGATTAATAAGATTGCCGCACAAGGATTACAGCACTAAGGTGTCCACGAGGGAATATCTATTGGGGTTTGCTCTTGTCAGCCCTCTCACAAGTTGCTCTCCACACTATATTTCACGTGGTAGTTCCAGGAATCAGTGAGGGATCTTGGGAGTGGGAGGAGGGAAAAGAAATGTGCATGTTAGAACGCATATTCTAGGTGAACTTTCAGACCTGGGGACTTAACCTGGGATTAATAGTCCCTGGAACTGCAACTTCCAACTTCTCCTGGTAACTTTGGTTACCTGTGGCCCTTGCCATGTCCCGGGCTTTGCTTTTTTTTTTTTTTTTCCTTTCCTTTTTTTTTTTTTTTTTTTTTCCCAAGGTACTCTATCTTTGGGTAGAATTGTGTGCTGGGAACATTGAGAAAGGGAGCAACAAAATATTTGTGGAAAGAATAGAGTTAATTAGAGATTCTATGCCATATAGCTCTCAACAAACTAGACACCATATACAGGACTTAAAAATACGCATACAGTGTAAAAGATGTGATATATTCCACTTCCACTCTGATAGACGTTAAAGAGACTGGGCTCGTTTTTGCCCCTTCATAGGCTTTGTACACTTGCCAGTATGAAGGAAGCCCTGATCTTATTCAGCACGTGTTCCCACAAAGCTGCCCACATACTGTGAGAGAATAGAGCAGACTGCCTCAACACAGGCCAACTACTCTATTCACTAACAACACACTCATTAACCCTCCTGTGCCTGCCTTCCTTTCTGTGACCTCCAGGATTCTTGGCTCTGTTGCCTACTTGGAGTTAAGGCAGTCTAAGTCTCTTCCTTTAGTTGGCCTCTCTTGGCTTGCCCAGTAAAAAGATACTGTTGCTTTGCTGGGACAGTAATAGAAAAAATGCCAATATTTGAAGAATGTGTCAAAGGCCTACAAAGATGGTGATGAAATATATTTCTAATCCTCTGAAAAATTCTATCAGAGAGATGAGAGATTTTTTGGATTCTGAGGAATGTTTGTTTGCTATGTTCATTCTGAGGTACTCTGAAGACAACATAGGCTTCATTGTGGCTTTCTTTGCATAGCCAGGGTGATATCATGACCTGATAGTAAACATCTGCTTGCAGCATGAATCCTTACGTATGACCAAAGACTGCCATTAGCAGTTGAAAGCTGTTGAAATCAGTGCTTGGTCCTGCATCTGCTACTTTCTAGATCTATATATACCTCAGATTCCTCATCTATAAAATGGGGCTAGGAATTGGTCTTTTAGTGAAGATTTTTTTTTTTGTATATTTTTATTGGAGTTAAATTTGCCAACATATAGCATACACCAGATGAGTCGTCAGTCAGGTTTAGCTACTTTTGCTATTTTCCTTTTCCTATTCATTAGCTTTTTTTGTTGTTGTTCTTCAGCCATATTCTTCCTTCCTACCTACCCCTCATAATCTAATTGTTTTTCTAGCTTTTTTTTTATTTTACTAAGCCTTGTGATTTTATGCCCCTCCCCTTTATCAATTTTTCAGAACTTAGTTTACCCCTTTCCTTATTTCACATTGATTGCTAATTATCAAAATCTTTTTCACTTAAGACCTACACAAGTCTCTTATTCTTGTTGGCGAGTAGAATACTCTTCAAAGACTTTTTAAAAAGTACAGAGTGCCATCTCTTGTTCCCTTCTGAAAACTAGATTTTTTAATAATTGTAACATTTTGCATTCAGTATATGGGAGTCTATAACAGATACTATCTTAAAAATGCATTTTCACAAATGGTGATACAAATATTTCCACTGTTGTGGATTCATTTGATTCACATTATTCTTAAAATCTTACAAGGGACAGTTTTAGTATTAAATTTATATGAAGCACAAGTTAGAATCAGTGCTAGAGATAATGTTAAAACATGACGAAACTCCTGAGGGTCAATGATTTAATATTGCTCTAGCTGGCAGTCATCTGTTTCTTAAAAGAACATGAATGAGCAAGCATAAATATATGAGACTATATTAGAAATTCTCTCTTTTGAGCAATTCCATACAGCATTAAAAAAAAAAAAAACCTGCACTGAAATATTTTGCATATTTTATTCTTCCGGGTTGTCTTCATGGTATGAACATAGGGAAGACAAACATATAATGGATATTTATTTTTCTTTGAGAGGGAGGGAGTGAGTGAGCGAGTGAGCGAGAGCAAGTGCAAGCAAAAGGATGGGGGAGGGGCTGAGGGAGAGGGAAAGAATCTTAAGCGGACTCTGTACTGAGTGTGAACCCCAACTTGGGTTGGCCTCTATCTCATGACCCTGAGATCATGACCGGAGCCAAAATCAAGAGTCAGTCACTCAATGGACTGAGCCACCCAGGTGCCCCTTTGGATATTTTTTGCACAGTCATAGTAAATTAGATGGAAATGTGTGTTTTTACCCTACTTATTCTAATGTACATTAATTTGAATGAAAGGGTTTTTTGTTATATTTAAGACTTGCTATATCTGGTGAGTAGATGTTTCTTTATATTTATTATATTTATACTTTTATATCTGTTGGAATGCTAATCATCTCCTTTGAAATAAAGTTAACTGGTGAGGATCATTTGTTTATTCAAGCAATTATTGAGTTGCCGGTGCATGCCAAGCCCTCACCCAAACCCTGGAGACACAAAACTAGGAAAGACCTATCTACGTCTTCAACGAGTTTTTAGTACACTGGAAGGCAGACCTATTAGCTAACAAATATATGTCAAGACATTTTTAAGTGCCTTGATGGAATTATATAGAGGACACAGTAGTGCTTTGAGGAAGAAGTTGTCAATTACACAGAGAAGTATTGTCAAAGATGTGATTCTTCTGTTTATCAAAGTCAAGATGGCCTAAGCAACTAGGAAAAGGGAGAAAAGCAGAAATCATGACAGCAGAAACAGTTTTAAAAGCTAGAAACAGATTGAGCTATAGAATATCAGGTATAGTAAGTGATGATAAGAGATAAGGCTACAAACAAGCAGCCTAAAATATGAGGCACCATTAAAGGCTCTGATTTTGAAGAATATGATCTGATGGTTGTATTTAAAGATCCAACTTAAGGAAGATGAGGGATAAATTGGGGGTGTTACAGAAATAGTCTCATGATATAACCCAGGAGAGAAATGTAGAAGGCAGCAACTAGGCAGAGTTACTGACAGAGGGATGGATTCAAGAATTTTATAATGGAGGAAGATTAGAGGACTGGACCTTGACTGGAGATGATGTGAAAGGGGTAGGGGGGGCAAGAGGATGAGTTGGTGACACCATCGGCTGTGTGGTTTAGATAACTTAGTGGATAGTATTGCCAATAACAGAAAGGGAATACATAAGGAGTGGGAGAAATATTCAAGAGGTTTTTATTTGACTACATAACAAGATATCCCCAAATTTAGCAGCTTAAAATAATAAGCATATATAGTCTCACATTTTCTTTGAGTAAGGAATGGTGGCACAGCTTAGATGAGTAGGTATGGCTCAGGATCTTTCATGAGCTTACTTTTAGGATGTTGCATAGAGTTGCAGCTATCTGAAGGTTTGAGGCTAGAGGATCTGTTTTTATTTTATTTTAAAGATTTTATTTATTTATTCATGAGAGACACAGAGAGAAAGAGAGGCAGAGACACAGGCAGAGGGAGAAGCAGGCTCCATGCAGGGAGCCTGATGTGAGACTGGATCCTGGGTCTCCAGGATCATGCCCTAGGCTGAAGGTAGGTGATAAACCGCTTAGCCACCTGGGCTGCCCGAGGATCTGTTTTTAAAATGACTTATTCACATGGCTCTGGCAGGAGGCTAGTTTCTTATCACATTGACTGCTTCATTGATCATCTTCAGCATCCTCATGACATGGTAGTTGCTTTTTCCAGAGCAAGTGAGCCAAGAGAATCAAGGAAGAAGCCATAATGTCTTCTACGATGTAGCCTTATAAGTCACACATACCATTTTTCCAGTATCACAGTGGTTACGTAGGTCAGCACAGTTTAATGTGAGAGAGGATAGCAAAGGGTTATGAACACAAAGAGGTATGGATCATTAGGACCATCCTGGAAGCCGGCTGTTCTATAAGGCATGTTGAGTTCAAGTGTCAGGAAGTGGTTCATTGTGTACTAAGCAGTCAGATATCTGGGTCTAGAACACAAGAGAGTTCAATCTATTAAAAAAATGTTTAGAGGGATAACGGGCAAAAACATAACAATTCAGGAATATCTGCTTTCAAGTTTGTCAGAGGAAAAGGCATATCAAGAAAAGCTGAGGAGAGATCAGGGAGTGAGGAGGGCAATCAGAAGAAAATGGTAGCCCTAAAGTTAAAAATGGTAAATTTCACATTGTACCCATAAAGATTAAAATACACTGGATTTGTTACAATGAGGGAATTTTGATCTTTAACAGCGATTTGGAGAGGAGCAAAAAAATTAATGTCCTGGAATATAAAAATAAATTGAAGAAGTGGAGACAGTGATAAGCAGTAATTTTACTTTCAGGCATTTGGCTAAGATAGAAGGAGAAAGAAGGGCCATGTCAGAGGAATCGGGACGAGTCATATATGTTTTGGGAGGATTCTAGGATAGGGGAGAGGAAGACTAAACATTTAGAAAATAGGGTCACTGAAAGAGTAGGGTCTCAGAAGAGAAAGGAGTATTTTGATAGCAAGAATCCAAGTAGAAAGCTTTAAGTTTGGATAAAATCTTCCTTTTCTTCTCAGGTGAGTTACTACAAAAATATGAAATAGGTTATGGGAGTTATTAGGGGAAAGTTGAGATGGTTCATACTGGAGAGAATCAATTTTCTTTGAAAAGTATGAGTTCTTGTGATGCTGTGATTTAGGGCAGAGGTGAGGTAAAGGACCTGAGAAAACAAGTAGTTTAGAATGGATTATAGAGAGTGGAAGTAGGTGACCACACCAGGATGGCAGAGTGTTCTAGGGGTGCCACTGAGATTGAAGATCATAAATTGGTGATTGCACTAATGGTACTTTTGAACTTTAACATATGGAATCCAAAAAACTGGGTAAAAAGAAGCCATATTGTTTGGTGATGAAAGCAGCTGGAACTAGGTTGTCTAAGTTGAAATGTAGTTCTGCCACTTAAAGTTGTATAATCAAAGGCAAATTGATATTTCTGAGGATGTTTCCTCTTCTGTAAAATGGAGGTAATAATAGTTTTCAATAAAAAAATAGCCATTATTGTGGGGGTTATTTTGTCTATCTGAAAGGGATTTACTTCTAAATTTTGGTGGTTTGTTTTGTTTTGTTTTAATAAACAGTATATTTTAGCTTCAAGCACTTTTAGAAACAAGTTTGAAATATAATAAATGAGTTCTCTTGGAAGATTTGTAACCCGATTTTATAGATCAAGGAGTTTTGTGTAAGTGCTGAAAGGAAATGCAGTGACTAATCAATAAGTCAACAACTAAACCCACCATGTGATACAGGATAGTATAGATAACCAATAAGAAATACCCTCTCTGCCTATTTATCTGTTCCTGCTTTTTTGTAATGCTTTGTCTAGAAAAAGTCCACACTCTCAAATCATTATGACTAATTACCCTGTACCCCCTCATTTTCCTAAAATCTGTTAAAGTTATTTTTAAATCTTCTTTATGGAGAACCTTCGATTAATTCCAGGGGGTTCCAGTTTTTTAAACTAAGCATCAATATGTTCATCGGTTTAATGCTCAGAAAAATTTCTTTTTACAGTTGTCTTTCAATCCACTAGAAATTTCTGGAAAAGCTAAATGGTGCTTAAGAATTAAGTGAACTAAAGCTAGGCTTTAGCATCTCATGTCCATGTTCATCTTCATGGTTGTGGTAAGAAGGAAATCTGTGTACACTTATTTATTTTAATTTTCATGAAGTGTAGCAGTTGGCACAGATGCAGTTTAGAACATTCTAGAATGATTAGTACACTTGCAGAATGGATCGTGATTGGTTTAGGAGATAAAACACCCAATATTGGTAGAACATGATTATATCTTCTGAGTGAAATAGATTATAATTATAGCACTGTACTTCATTTTGGACTGATCTGGACATTAGATTTTGCCTTGTTGATGAATTTCTTCTCAAGCATAGAAAATGAGGAAATTAACAACTCGATTTTGGGGAGCGATTTTGAAGATCCTCTAATCAAACCCACTTTTGCAAAATAAATCAGAAA
Source organism: Canis lupus familiaris (assembly GCF_011100685.1). Classification (NCBI taxonomy): domain Eukaryota; kingdom Metazoa; phylum Chordata; class Mammalia; order Carnivora; family Canidae; genus Canis; species Canis lupus. The sequence goes on along the minus strand of NC_049254.1, from coordinate 22,414,584 downwards.
TACTGAAAAGAATCATTAGCATGTGAATGTAGTTTTTATATGTGAAACAACTAGATTACGTAGATAATTTTATATGTCTATCAGGTAAAATTATAGAGGACTTTGGAGATCAGGCAAATCTTAAAATTGAAAGGGTAACTTCTGTGTGGGAAAGGAGTTAAAAAGATCAAACAGGTAATTGTTGACTCAATCCAGTTTTATTATCATAGCATGTACATTTATGCCAAAAAGCATGCAGACATTAGTGTTTTTATGAGTCCTTTAAAAACTAAAAAACTCTGTGCATAGCCCCCTACTGTGGCAATGTGACTGTCCAGCCTGTCCCAGTATATTGGTACATGTCTGTATTTTTGGGTGAGCATTGTGGATTTACCTGCTTTCCCATCATGTGTTGTACCTGGGTGAAGCACTGTGCTTCTAATGGCTTGCATTGATCTCTTGATTCTGTGGTTAATTAAGACGTATTTTGCAGCAACAGCCCACAGGTTCCAAGGCTCAGAGGATTAGTCGATAGTTGTTTTGTGGCTCTGCTGTTAGCAGGGCAAACCGTCTTAAAGACATGGTCTGTTTCCCATATTGTGTGTGTTTTCTTATATTTGAAGAGATTTGATGCACAGCCATAAGCAGTCAGAGATGGAGATAGACAGCTGTGATAAGGTAGCAACCTAAGGGGACTGGCATTCTAATGCTGGATCAGAGCATTTCACGTGGAGAGAACTTGGACAGACTTATTAATCTGCTTGAACCTGTGCTTTATCTAATTTAAAAACGGCATCTCTTGCTACCCATGACATAGTAGTATTTTAAGCATCAGCTGGCTCTCAGAGAAAGTACCTTGAACTCTAGGATGCATTATACATGCGCCTGGGAATAGGCACAACTTGAAAGAAATCCAGATATTACCTTAAAATACAAAGAGGAAGAGAATGAGGCACCGAACAGGAAGAGGAAGGCAGAAATGAGAAGTCGAAGGCTTGGTAGGGGAAAGATGCAGGGGCGCGAGAAGGAGAAGAAATGTGGTTTCCAAGGAGAAGGAGAACCTATACAAAGAGTCAAGGTAGTGGAGGCATGGGGTGAAACAAGGGAAGGGTGTTTACTTTTTAATATGTTTAATCCATTTGGACTACTGCTCTGCCTAAGTTCTAGCTATTTCTGTGCCAAAGGACTACTGTTGTCTGTTGATGATGTAGGTTCACAAGGATGGTGTTGATGGTGAGGCAAAAGGAATAATCCCTTACTTTTCCAGAAGCTCTTGGCACAATACAACAGACTCAAGGCCGCTATCTAAACGGTCCACATAGTTCTCATGGCCATAACTGCCTTGCAAGTAGCACAGGCTCCACCGGTGGTGTTACCACCACAAACCTTCAACAAATCTGGCAAATGGTGTTTACTCTTCCCGCTTTGGTCTAGTCTTGGATTTATATACCCCTGGAAGAAGGGGCCTTTATGGTCACCAGCAGATGAACCATTGAATATAGATTAAAGAGAAAGGGCTGTGGAGTTTGAATAATTTGGAAAGAAAATATTTGGTTCCTCAAGAGCTGGCCTATGCAAAGATATAGAAGTATTTTGTTTCTTTTCAAGATGTAGGTATGAAGGAAAGAAAAGAGTGATTCACTTAATTCATTGACCACCAGAGAATGTATTTCAGTGACTTAAGGGAAATGCATACGTAACTAGCTGTGTAGGTAGACCCAAGTGTAGAGGAGGATGGATTTTCTATGTTCTTTGACCAATATATATCATTGCTTCCTAGCAGAGCTAAATCACTTAGTGAAACTTGAAAGAAAGTGGATTCTAGATTTAGTTAACTGTTGGGTAAATTTGTCCACAGTTGCTTAAAATTACATAATTTTTTAAAGAATTTATTTATGAGAGACACAGAGAAAGGCAGAGACACAGGTAGAGGGAGAAGCAGGCTCCCCGTGGGGAACCCAATGTGGGACTCGATCCCAGGACCCAGGGATCACTACCTGAGCCAAAGGCCAGAAGCTCAACCACTGAGCCACCCAGGTGCCCCCACAATGATTTTTTAAATTCATGCAGCCCGCATTTGGAAAATACAAGTTTTTTCTTCTGCCTTGAGTTCTCAAGTAAATGAATGAATCAGGTGACTTCATGAAGATGCTAATTTCTTCACTACGATTTTTACACTCATGATGGGTACAAAAGAAGCATACGATCATGATGACATTACAGGTCAACACAGCCATTGGGATTACCATATTTGCTAATATAATCTAAATTAATGCTGTAGAATCACATATGGAAAATACCAAATGTCTGTCAGCACAGTGAATGCCGAGTGGTTTATCCCTCCCTCGGGAGTTATTTATCCTGTCCCCCAGATTATTTTTCCAAAAGGACATTAAGTCTTTGTTGCCTGAGTCCCAACAGAATGCAATTCAGGGATAAACTCTGGTTAGAGAAATAGAGAAAACTAATTTATAGTATTGCACATTTCTTCTGAAGTATGGTAGATATTTAGAACATGAAGACTTAATAGTCCATGTTTTAAAGATTTGTGGATAACCCAGATGACTATTTCAAGGAATAATTTATAACATTGTCAAGTCTAGGATTTGAAGCACATGCTAGAGCTAGGTGTATGAAAACCAATCACCCACCTGTCACCCAGAAACCCCACTTCAACACGAATCCATTTATTTCCACGGACTTCAAAATTCTCACTAAGGGTCATTTTACATTTTATGGTAAAAAAATATGATATCCATGAGTTTGGAAATTAGAGAAGGTCTTAGAGGTAACTTGTGAGAATATTAAGGGTGACTTTTTCTAAAGCATAATCACTTTATTATCCTTATCTCAACTTCTCCCTCGTCCCCAATTCCCAGAGATTTCTGCATAGAACTAAAGCTGGAGCACCAAATAGATGTCAAATATAAATTTATTTAGTAAGTAAGCAGACAAGCTGTAATTTAAATCCATATCTGACTTCCCATCCCTTGGATCCTGTTACACTGTGTGACTCAATTTTGGCATATCCAGTTTTGTGTGCTGCACTTAGGAGTTCAGTTCTCTCCCAGTTACAAATTCTAAGACCCTGCTTACTCCTCTCCATTCACAGCTAGAGAGGCCTTAAAGAGTATTTAGGTACTTTGAGTATAGACTCTTCTTTCTCCCTGATAACACAATGCCCTCTTCGGATGGGACTACCTGGTGGTAAAAGGGGCAGAAAGTCAGGGACTATGGGATTCTGTTCTAATTTGATTTCTCGAAGATTACACAGTTTTCTAAACATAAGCCTTTTTTTGCTCTTGGAGAGTTCAATGTTGGCTTTCTGGAGTATTCTGAATCTTGCTGTTGTGGAAGCAGAACCCTGGGTCATTCTTAAAAACACACTTCCTAGAGAGAAGTTGTCTATCTCTGAAATCCCACAGGCATCTCTACACTTAGGCTGAGAAAGAAGCTGCTAATGGAGTTTAAAAGGTTATGTTCATTAACTAAAAATAAATTTGAAGTGAACGGCCTTCCTTCAAAGAAGGAACAGTCAGAATGGGTAATGCTAAAATTGAAATGAAAGATAGTTTAGTCTTTGTGATGTTTTCCAAGTGTATTTTCTTCTCTTCTGTTCATAAATGCCGGCCATCTCAGAGTCTTCTCTGGAACCTGATTAGATGTCAGGGCCTTCATAATGTTTGAAGGTGAGCTCAGATCAATTTCCTGCATCTTTTCTGCCACGGTAAATCATTTATTGGGACGAATGTTTTACAAAGCCAGGCAAGAGAAAACTCATGAAAAATAAATAGGGTAAAATACACTATGCTTTCCTGAAGCAATCTTCAAGGCTTCATCACATTTAAACTTTCCCTGGCAGTTAGAACATTTCCCCTCATTTGGTCTCACTGTGGCCAGTTGAACTCAATTAATACGTAGTGCCACTGAGGCCAAAGCACGCATTTTATTTCCTCATTTATCTTGATTCGCTCTGTTCTGTGGCCACAGATTTCTTGATCTGATCCAGGAAGCAAAATGGAAGTTAGCCATCACAAAAAGGGAGTGAGCCAAACAAGGCTGATAGATCCAAGTTTACTCATTCCTTCTGATAACAAAGTAAACAGAGAAACAAAAACAAGGAAAATACCTTACCTGGTTGCCATTAAACCTTACCAGGTGGCCATTAAATCTTAATTTTAAGAATAAAGCAAACATTATATAGATTCAAATTTAAGACTTCCTTAATTATGTTTAATCAGTAGGCAAAATTAATAAGAATTGGTTTCCTAGGGGCACCTGAGTGGCTCGGTCAGTTAGGCATCTAACTCTTGATTTAGGCTGTGGTTATGATTTCAGGGTCCTGGGGTGGAGCCCCATGTCAGGCTCCCCATTCAGGGAATCTGGGATTCACTCTTTCCATTTCCCTCTGCCCTTCCCCCCCTCTAGGATAAATAAATAAATCTTAAAAAAAAAAAAGAATTGATTTTCTAATATTCTAGTTATAGCCCCTGTGTTGATAAAGTGGCATAATAACTATTCCAAGCAACCACAAGTAAAAACTCAACAATATAGCAACAGTGACAACTTTTGTTTTAAGTCTACCTACTTTTGTTCTTGCCTTTGTTAGAAACTCCCACATTCTGGAGTCAGAAGGTAAAATGAGGGATAGAGGAAGCAATACATGTGCCCCTATTATGTATCAGGTCCATTACATAATCTCTTTTAGTTTAATCCTCATGACTATCTGTCAAAATTGGTAGAATTTTCCCTATTTTACTAATGAAGAAACCAAGACTGCACAGCATGCTTGAGGTCATACAATTAGTAAAGAGTGAAAGTGAACCAGGCTTCCAATCGGGTCTGTCTGAAATCTGCAAACTAATTTAAATGAAGTTTTGTAGACATTCCAAGTCTAGACAGAGGAAAAGAAAAAAAAGTGGAAATGTATCTAAAGTAGAAATATGTCAATCAGGTTAGGAGGCAAACAGGCAGGATCAGAGACCATCAGAGTAACAGTACAGAATGAAAGTCTCCGATTCTCACTATACCAAAAGAATATAAATTAGGAGAAGAATCTGCTAGATTTCTCTTGTGGATGACACCCTCTCATGGTTGTACCATCTTGACTGGTTCTTGATTAAATCTCTCCAGAGTTCTCCTTTGGGGAATATGTGTGGATTCTCTGATGATGTCTTTTGTCAAGAAGAGGAACTCAGAATGTTTCTGATTGTCATTTCATTCCCAGAAGCATTTAGTAGATTGAATTAATAACTCTTTTCTATACCTCGCTCCTTCACTCCACCCAGTCCATCTGCTACACTGCCATATATTAATCCAAGGAGAATTTGGCATTCATCAAATCACTACTCGATTCAAGAATATCAATGGCTCATCCATAATTTCCAGGCATTAGTTGTCCGGTCACATTTCCAACCCTTCTCCCAGCACACATAGCCTTGGCTGCAGTCACATTCTCCTCGTTTTCATGAGGCACATCCCCACCTACCTAGCTTTGCTAACGTGCTTCCATTGTCTTGGAATTTTGTTCCAACTGACTATTTGGGTCAAGTTGTTTAAAAAAAAAATTAATACAAAGAAATCATAGGGAAGTATAAAGAATTATTAAAAATGATACACATAATCTCAAAACCTAGAAAACCACTACAAGCCATTTTATGTCTTTTTGTATATCTTCTTCAATTATGCACATACAATAATATAATGAAATGGTTTTGTGTCATCTTACTAGGCATCTTTCTAGATCATTGTTTTTAAGAACAGTGTTTGGATAATATACCATCACACCTAATTTATTAAAGTATTACCTTGTTATTTGGCAGCTTTACCCCTAATTTTCCCTATCTTAACAGTCTTGTCATAAATACAATTTTGCACAAATATTTGTATCTTTGATTCTGTCCTTAGGATGGAATCTTAGGTATAAAAATACTGTTTCTAATAGAATGAATATTTTTCGCTTTATATTCACGTCGAGTGAATATAATAATGTTATCTAAACTCACCTGAGTTTGGATGGCTCAGCAATTGAGCATCTGCCTTCGGCTCAGGTCCTGATCCTGGGAACTGGGATTGAGTTCCGCATCAGGCTCTTTGTGGGGAGTCTCCTTCTCCTTCTGCCTATGTCTCTGCCTCTCTCTCTGTCTCTGTTTCTGTGTCTCATGAATAAATAAATGAAAATCTTTAAAAAAATAATACAATAAGTAAATAAACTCACCCTAAACCTAAGCATTAGTTTTTTTTCATGTTGTCAATTTGATAAGCTTACTATGGTTTTACTTTTCATTTATTTGATATTTTGCAGGGTTAAACCTTTAAAAAGCATCAATTATCTCAATTTTTCTTCAGTGATTTAATTTTGTGGTCTCTGCCTATTTTCTTGCTCTTTTTTAAAAAGATATAAAAAGAGTAAAGAAAAAAATTCAAAAGTTTTGTTTTCCTAAATTTCCTAATTTTTTTGAAATCAGAAAAAAAGGTAAACTTAAAGTCACAATTTTAATCAGCCAGTACTCTAACTACTTTTAAAAAATGAGTTTGTGCCATACATAGGGGTGGGTTGCCCAGTTTTCTGTAAGAGAGCTTGGATCTCTGAACCAGGAAGTAGGAAGTAAAGGATTAAAATGTAAGTGTTTTTCTTTTTTCCCTTTCAGGTAAGAAGACTGGTGTCTTTTTGTTTTGGTTTCATTTTTTTTTTTTTTTAAGATTTTATTTATCCATTAATGAGAGAGAGAGGCAGAGACACAGGCAGAGGGAGAAGCAGGCTCCATGCAGGGAGCCTGACGTGGGACTCGATCCCAGGACTCCAGGATCACATCCTAGGTGGAAAGCAGGCATTAAACTGCTGAGCCACCCAGGGATCCCCGTTTTTGGTTTCATTTTTAAGGAGACTCCATGCCCAGCATGGAGTCCAATGTGGGGCTTGAACTTGTGACCCTGAGATCGAAACCTGATATCTTGGGTGCTTAACCCACTAAGCTACCCCGGTGCCCCAGAAAGACTGGATTTAATGCAGAACATGAATAGCCTTCCTTATTTTTCTTCATCTTGTTCCAGACCCTGGGGGAAAATGGTATTCTTTCAATTTTAGGTGTTACTAGGAATGTGGATCTGTTATTTCTTATTGGAAGTCCAACCAAGTGCTATTCTTCATTGAAATCATTCTCGACAAAACTGAAACAGGGATTATTTGTTCTTCATTTTAATGTTTGATTCCATCCAATTCAAGTAGCTATTTCTGTGTTTTGTTTTTAATACTGTCCCCCCCCTTTCATAAGAAATTATATAAATAATAAATTCCCTAAAGGCTTATAACTTAAAAGATTCTTGAGTATTGGTAGATAACATGTTCATGATTGAGAACATGGAGTCTCAACATCAGCTAAAGTAGTCCTTGGCTATTGGAATTGGGATTGTTTTAACATTTGAGAGCCACAGTTTTCTCAACTATAACCCTTATGATAGGATGACATTATGGACATTGAGCTTTCTTCAAATCTTTCCTTTATATGAAACCTGATTCTCGAAATCCTGATTCAAATACTTTTCCAGTTGTGTGAATGAGAAACTTCTGTTTTGAGCTCTTTCTTTCCTAGAAAGCATATCTCTTTGGAAACACAGACCTAAGTTGTGAGCTAGCTTGTCAAATATCTTGACTTCCAATGAGGAAATAAATTTTTTTATTTGTATGTCTAGCGCCGAATGTGAGTTTGATCTTAAAGAGATCTTGATTCAGGCTCTGAAAGATCTAGCTTAGTGCTACCCATACTTTAAGAGGCACCTTGTAAAGCTAATGCCTAGCCACTGCCATTCAGCCCACTATCATCATGCGTGATGTTGCAAGATACATTGCTAGAAATGAAGGCTTTGTAGCTGCTTGGGAAAACTTGTTCTGATTTAGAAATGGTGATAAACTTTCCAAGTCTTCCAATTTTCTTTCAGGAGATAATGTTCACTACGTTATATACAAACCCAACGTGAAAGGGGCAGCACTTTCCTGTTCCTGTTAATTTCAGGAACATTATTTCCCCCAAAGAATTCCTTCATCTGGTGAGATTGGCACTATTTACATTTATATTTATATTTATTTTAGACTTCATGTTGAGTTTCAGTATTTTATCCTTTAACACGCGCACACACATGCATTTGCCTGTGGTATGCTGTAAAACAGATCCTGGCAATATATAATTTTATTTTTCTACACTAACCAGATCTTGTGTGTGTAGCCAAGGCATGTTACTTGTTACAAGGCATGTGCAATTTTCGCTGTACACCTGCACTATTATTTCTGTTGCCTTTTGTCTTCGGCGTCCTAACTGTACAGACCTGGAGTAGTAGTAGGCCAGTACCTGTAAAAACAATACGTTCAGTGATCATGACATTAAAACATTTTGTGGTCATTCATGCAATGAATTAGCTGCTCCATATATCATTTTCATATTAGATATAAAGCTTACTCACTTCCAAAATGGTTTCTTATTTTGTGTCAATGTTTTCACAGAATTTCATAATTAG